>NC_084719.1:16921684-17576810 GCF_033807575.1 Cydia pomonella
TTGTATTACCAGTTTATCCAACTTTTCCTCGGTTTTCCTTTTCTGTTACTTCCCTCCACATTAATTCGTCATATTTTTCTCGTCACGTGACTTTCATCCCTCCGCATCACATGTCCGTACCACACTAGGCAATTCGCTCTTACTTTTTCTACTACACACTTACTCGTACTCTTCCATGGGCGTATTACTCGTACTTACAATGTATGCCCCTTGCGGCATCTACAATCTTCATTTGATACTCACAATTCTAATTTATAAAGTTCTTAGGTATTATTCAAATTCCCGAAGGTGCTGACTAAGCTCAAAGATAAATGCAAAATGAAACGCGAGTATGAGCATAATTCCCGACGCGGCACGGAACATAAAATTTTAAGTCCTGTCCTTATCGATCGAGCTTCCATTGCAGAATATCCGATTTTTCATTGGAGCTGTATTCTGTAACGGAAGTTTAATACCTGTTTATTGTTACTAATTCAATGTGATTATCTATCCCATGTCTGTGCACTTTAGCACGGGCGAGCGTACGCAACCAAATATACAGTTTGTATTTTTAATATAACCGCAAACTTCAACTAGACGTAGATTTTAGTGCTATGAAACAATTCTGAAAGACTTTTTAATTTAGTCAAGTACTATAGAGCATAATTAAATTTGAATATTTTTCGAGCGGCAATGTATTTCGTACATCATGGTCACTTGTGACAGTTGTGACGTCGCGTTATTAAATGCGACGTTTTGAGTTTAAACAATGTATTCATTACTTGCTGAATTATTTATATGGAAAAATATTAGTCGTTATTTTTTTTGTTTATGACCCTTGATTATGCGGTCGTATACACGCTGTTTTTGGATTTATGGTGACACTTAAATGCACATTTTACCTATTGACTTGCACTCTTCCAATACGGGCGAATATTTAAACGGTGGTTAGCATAGAACCTAAGAAGAATATTGACATAGATTTTGCTTAGAGATATAATGAAAATATTAACCATACAAAATAATTCGGACTGCAATGTGAACCGACACACAAGTTACGAGATACAAGGTTTTCAAAGTAACTGTCAACGTTTGTTCTTGTAGTCTTGTTATTTCTCGCAATATTTTCAGTACACTGCTGCTCGGTAAAATAGTTACGGGGCCATAAGTAAGTTTAACTTAATAAAAACTTCTTTATTACTGACGGATAAATTCTGTATCTGGTTTAATTTGTTGCCCGTATTGGATATACACACTGTTTGACACAAAATAATAATTACATCCTGTATTATTATATAAGTAAGTAATAATGTTATCTAGCAGCTACTGATATCTGCTATTTAATCAACTTATCAACCGAGCCAAATTCTTTTCGTTGTCTTTTTTCTGACCACTCTGTCACGCTGTATCTTATATGAAATAAATAAAAAATTCGAGTGCTACCGCATGTCTTTCTATCTGTATATTATATTTTACATGAGAAAAATTAGAAACTAAATTGCATCTCATACAAAAAACTCAACCCCGTCACTTTTTTTGTGGACTAAAAACAAAACAAAGAAATAATTTAAAACCAATTTTCTTTTAGGAGCCGCCAGTCGGCTCCTACTTTGTCATAAGTACCATTATTATTTATTCTTAAATGGTTTAACCTAAACATATCACACTAATTATTTTGTAACTTTGTTTGTTTACGATGTAGCTACATGAGGTTGGGTCTAGCAAATCAATAGCGATGTGTATTATGAACAGTGATTAGGCGCAATTAACCGATCACTGTTTATTCACCGCGGATAATCAATACACGCGAATCACGTTTCTCATGTAATTATGAGTATGTAACGAAACGTGTGTAATTCTATATTTAGATATTTATTTGCACCTTTATTACGGTTTCGCTAACCAACTATCGTGAAATTTAATACTCTACATATATATATATATATGTCGTGGCCAGACATCATAGAATTTGATCACGTTATGAATATCAAACATCAAACATTCATTCAGCAAATAGGCCACAGGGCACTTTTACATGTCAATTTTTTACAAACAATAAAAGTAACAAAATACAATTACAAATATAGAATCAATGAAATATAATTACAAATACGAGTATGGTATGGTTAGTTTAAGTTTGACTTTTTCATGATGTGAATAACCGATCATTTCATGAAATGATTGCTACATCATGAAATCATGATATTATTAATTCTAAGCTAGCAACAAAAAATATATACTAATATTATAAATGCGAACTTACTGCTAGAAAAAGTAAGAAATCTGTGCTCGCTTATATAGCAGAACCGTTATAGATGAAGGGATGGACACAGGACAGTGTTAGACTTGACATGGAAGTCGCGGGCAAAAGATGGTTTTCAACTAAAAGATGGACTTAATAAAAAATAATAGGTAATACGGCAGCTTATTACTACATGTCACATGATAGGCGAACAGCGACTCGCATAAATATGAAAAATATTTGGTAAATACCAAATATTTCTGTTAAATATTTTACTCTCGAACACAACAAGAAAGAGATCTAATTTATTTCCGTTAATGAAAAACAATATTTTTTATTTATTTATTTATTTCAATAAAATACAATAGATGGATGACTTAATATTAAAAACAACGTCCCACAAAACTGTTTGTACAGTTTGACTTAGGTTGTTTTAGGATGGTACTTCAGTATTTTCTATATGCACATTTAAAAACTTTGAAGACAAACACATTCTTTTACAATCAATCTTCTCAAAAGCTTAAATGAAAGTACACTTAAGTATTACAAGAAACTTTAAGCTAAAAACATTTAAGCTTTAAAAATATTTATTAAGTATATTTTTAGATTACTTACCTTTTATAATATACCTAGTGACAAGTACATGATTTGACAAAACAAATCAATGTTCCACGTAGCGGATATGTTTAACTCGAACACCAATTTTACGTTGTTAATCAAGAACTAGTGAATGAACAAAACATATACGCTTGCATACATATGCTAGCAGAGTTAACTAGAATAGTTTGATTCAAATGCCGTTATCCCTGAGCAATCATAAAGCACAACATGGACCTATCTTGACCTTTCCTGTTCAAGCTTGAAATCCTATTTTGTATTCTGTTACTTAATCGACCGTCGAAAATCACGTTCAGTACGAATACCTATTCCAGCGAGGCAAGAATCGGTGCGGAAACATATATCGTAACTGTAATTTGAATAGGGCTAGAGGGTCCGACCTCCTACGTGACTGAGGGTCGACAATATCACATAAATTACTACTTTATGCGTCCGTTTCCTATATCTTTGCATGCGGATGACCCACACGGAGTGAGGGATTCATAAGTGATCGGTATTTATGATAACACTAAAGCCTGCTTTATGCGAGAGACGAAAATGGAATTGTCGTATTTTTTTACTTAATGCAATCCTTTCTCGGGCTGTGTCGAGAGTTTTCCGATAAAAAACAGGCTCAAAGTGAAATATACGAATCAATTGTATTTGTGTTGAACAATTGGTTGGGAGCAAAAAATAAATTTGCTCGTTATATTTTATATAAATAAATATTATGATACCTATTTTATTATTTCGATAGATAATAAATAATCAACATAAAGATATTTAGTTTTGTATTAAAGTAATTGCATTAAATTTAACATTTTTAATTGTTTTGTTTGATATTATATGGTGTTTAACTTGTTGACGTTTTCAATAAAATTATTTAGTTAATTACGTCGCCGAGTTCGTTGATAACATCACTTTGCGTTTACCTCACACGTGTATGAATTTAGGTTTAAAACACCATTAAAATTAAATAATGTAGGTGCTGTAAACTCTCTAGAAGATTCAGAACGTTATTACCACACGCCGTCTTTATTCCGTTTTCGCCCTGACCTGCGGTATCTCGTTGCATTTTTTAACGATTTCCAGCAAACGTCAGGACATGTCCCACTTGACAGTTATTAATAATAAACGTGGTTCCGCTAGCCTCAGACTTCACACTTGGAACATAAGATATATTATTCACATCAGTCAGTCGCAGCACTAGTGTAGATTTGCCTCGCCGAGGAGCCTGGGGAGTACCATCCCATACCGTACAATCTTTATTCTTTAACATTTTACAATTGGATCGTACTCAAAAGTGTTTGAAACAGGAAATTCAAAAATTAAAACGAATTCGGGTCGAAAAATGCAATATCATTTATTTTTTGCTAAGGTTTTTTGATTGTAGTAAGTTTCAACCGGGAAAGTGTAAAACCAGTAGCTACAGACAAACAACGTTTCACCACTTCTGCGTTTACAGGCTAGTACAGTCAGCTTCAAAAGTAGCGGATCAAATAACGTTTCATAAGTAGTAGATACTTATGAAACGTTTTATAACAGCTTACCAAAAAGTGATATCTTTAATATAGAATAACTAAAACTGTAAAAGATATACTCTTGAGCACGAATTTTAACAATTTATCTATATTTGGAAAAGTTATCCGAAATATCAGATACTTTTGGCGCGTTGTTTCATCCGCTACTTTTGATGCTGACTGTACAATCAATTTTAAAATGAAATTATTACGCCATCGTTTTTTCCCGATTGTACTATCTACTAATAAAACTAATTTAGTGAAGTATTCAATTTAAAAACCCATGACTCGATTTGTTTTATTGCAGCATGGCGATTATTATAAACACTAGTGGCTTTGTGAGCTGTAGACCTCGCAATAAGCTTAAATAATTAAAAAATATTAAGTTGAGTTATTATTTCATAGCGCGCAGTGACAATAGTCTTAAGCACCATAGGCTTTTTCTTCTTGTTCAAGTAGTATTTTTATTGCATTTAGTTGATATTTTATCTTTTATTTCCGAAATTAAATTGTCTCGTCAAAGACCCAACAAAGAGGCTGTAATTGAATTTGCTTCACTGTAAAATCGAACGAAACAAAAGCAATTCTATTCTATTTAGTAATGATTTAAATGTAATTTAAGGTAATTTGTATAAGTATTAGGACAGTAGGACGCTAGAAGATAATTAATTACAATAGTATTACTATCAGAAAATCATTTTAACATTTGATAATTTTCCCTTTGTTCCAGTAGTGAAAAGCAGCATCCGCCACCAAACAACATCACCGCTCAGTCGAGTGGGTCCGACGGTGTCGCTCCGTGATGCAGAGCCCGACTTCACGGGGCCCATTCAGAACGTCACCGTCGCTATCGGGAGGGAGGCGGTGCTTACTTGCTCTGTGCGCGATTTGGGAGATTTTAAGGTAATTGTAATTAAAATTTGATTAAAAAAGTAATTAAAATTTGTTTGTGTTAAATACGTGTTTAATCGGTACAAAAGCAGCATCCGCCACCAAACAACGTCACCGCTCAGTCGAGTGGGTCTAACGGTGTCGCTCCGTGACGCAGAGCCTGACTTCGCGGGGCCCATTCAGAACGTCACCGTCGCTATTGGGAGGGAGGCGGTACTTACTTGCTCTGTGCGCGATTTGGGGGATAGGTAATTGTAATTAAAATTTGATGTGTAAAATACGTGTTTAATGAATACAAAAGGCACGATATTTTAAAAACCGAATTGACGCTCTAAATAATATAGTACTCAATGTATTTTGTATATATTATGACCTTTATAAACTACATAGTCGCTAGTTCCCCACGGTTTGTCAGTAAATCACAATTTAAATTTGTTATTCCGAGAAGATGGTAATGATGTGCAACTGTGCCGAAATTTCAAGAGCTCTCAAAAACAAATATACTAACATTCATAGCCCGTTTTCATAGTTAGTTATAATGTTACTATCCATGTAAACTTAAAATCCATTATACTAATAACACGTTATATTAACATACACGTAACAGAACGCGTTAAATGAGGACATTCGCCAAATTTTTTACAGAATATTCCACAAGATTTAATCACTTTCTTTAAATATTATATAAAATATTCAGAAACATACAGTTATTCTAGGACAAATGAAACTTACGTTTGCGATTTCGACCACTGCGCAAACTGCGCTTATAACACTAGACCCTACTCATAGTGTTGTGTTCCTGCCGGTGAGTAAGGTTGCCAGAGCTCAACGAGGGGGGGCGGGTTTAGGGTCGGCAACGCGCATGTAACTCCTCTGGAGTTGCAGGCTTACATAGGCTACGGAGACTGCTTACCATCAGGCGGGCCGTATGCTTGTTTGCCACCGACGATTCAATTCAATTCAATTCAAATATACTTTATTCATGTAGGCCTAGCAACAAGCACTTACAGTAAGACAGTATTACATATAATTATCTTAATCTAATTATCAGAGCAATTTATTGATGTTGTAAATATTATTCCATATATAATACTAATGAATATAATTCATAGATCAAATTTAATACTAAAACTTTCACAAAATATAGTCATACAAAAAAAATGTATAAAAAATACTAGTCTAGATTGTTTCTAGAATAAATTCTAAATGTCAAACAAATATTATAAAAACAACAAAGGAAATACATGCATTGGAATATCCATTTCATCATCATTATTCAAATATAATAAATAATTAATCATTTCGAATCACAATTATAAAACGTAGTATAAAAAAAAAAAAACGCCGCCTGGTTTTAAGTGCGACTTAAAATGTTACAACCCAATTAACGTTAGAAAAACAAAATTCAATTTATTAAACAAAAATTCGACAACACGGCATTTTATCTCTCGATGCTTATATCTTGCGTCAGGTAGGTAAATAAGTACCCATCAGAAAACAGTCCTTTACTTGTAGGCTTCGCAAAAGCGAGCACTATAAGTCTCCCGTAATTGTTTATAGGCAGAAACAATCCACCCAAAGACTGGATTTGGTCACAATCCTTGTTAATCCTACCTATCCCAACGCAACATTGCTTTATTACACACGCCATGTTTATGTTTACTGTGTAAACAAATTAACAGACTGCTGGTGTTATGCTTAAGCTCGAAATAGTTGGGAGCTTGTTCAATCAACGCTGAACAGCACGGGACGTTTGAGGAATGACAATTAAGTTACATTGTAGATTTAAAGTTAGTATTTCAGTAATATATTTTGTAGTATCACTAAAATCGTCTTGTTGTGCACTCAGTGCTAGGAATCCTTATTTGTATAATAATCAACAGACATATTCGTGGAATAGTAAAATGTCTTACAAGGTCCATGCTACACCAGCCGCTTTCGTTGCCTGCCTATGTAGCATCAATTATTATTATGAGCCTTACGGCTCGGCGATTCGATTTTTTATGTCAAATATCCGATTCATATCGTATATAGAGCTAATATTTGACGTAGGTATCTGAAGAGGGTAGAATACCTTTGCGATCCTAGCGAAATAACGGTACTTTTTCTATGAACTCCCATTTCGGGAGAAAACTTTTCCACTAACTTAACCTTAACAAATCACTTTGATTTTAATGTCAATCGCTTCAGTATAATATATTTTAGGTTTACTTCGGTTTTTTAGGGTTCGTTTTAAAAAGGAAACCTATAAATCTAGTTTTTCATTGTGCCAATAACATACTAAAAATCATTGAGAATGGAAAATATTTAGAAGTGGAAAAACGTTTTTTTTTTTTTGTATGGATTCACGTGCTATACTTTCCTCTTAAAGTTCGAATCGGGCTATTATTGAAAAAGTTGCGTAAATAAAGAATAAGTCAATATATAATTTCTGAAGATTGACAGTAATCCGTACAGTATTTCGTTTCTCGTTTTAGCTGGAAAAGCAGCTTAGCGAGTTTTCTATCATGTACATGTGCCAACTCCGGTATAATATTCTTTCACAACTTGTTTAACTCTTATTATGTACCGTCAGCTGCAGAGAAAAGGTACCCCCCCGCATAGGTTTGTATGCTAAGGTACTAAACTATTAGGTATTGCTGACCTACTTACATTTTAGTTACCAGATATGTCTTAAGTATAGCGGAAAGCTAGCCCCAACTAAAACGTACACATTTTTTAGAGCAACAAAACCTCTTTAGTAAGTGTTAATCCGGGCGTTTCAATCGATTTTACTACCCTTTGCTGGCCTGGTACTTGTAGCTTCACCACAGTATGCACAGACAGTATACAAAAATCTTATGACACAAATTTCGCATTTTATCATGCGTTCACGTATCACTATATTCTTTGATATCATTACACCATAAGAGAGAACGGGCCATGGGACACAAAAAGGCTTAATGATGATAATCTTTTGCACATCTCTACCCACCAGAGGGCATTGGATCCCTCGATGCTTTCAATTTAGCAGCGAGGCTGTTCCTACGCTAAGATAAACTATCCTCAAATTCACGCTTCACTGGAAATTCGCCTTTCATAAACTTTTCTTCGAGAAACTTCTTTAGGGGGCATTCAATCAAGTCCAACCGGACGGAAGTTTTAAATACAATATTTTCGTAAATCGTTTTCTGGAGTATTGAGCTTAGATAGAAAAACATAGTGATTGTAAATAAAAACAGTAATTCCGTCGTAGGAATCTATTAAGATTCGTCAACTATTTTTAGTTTAATGGGTGCCTTTTGGCAAACCCATTAGACACAGTAAGTTAACACTTTATTGTACGAGAAACTAGAAATATTGATTACATCAGATATAAATAACATAATAGCGTGTAATAAAGGCGAACTTATCCCTAAGAGAGATTTCTTCCAGTTAACCTATACCTGAAGTAATTATATATTATTACATACTATAAACTTTAAATAAATTAATATCTTTTTATACATATAAGAATTAATATGAATATATATTATGACCGCACACATCTTCCTACCTGTCAGTAGGTTCTTCGTCTGGGGTGGTCTGGGGAAGAGGGAATTAATAGTACTTTAAAAAGAAGAGAAACGTATGCATGTCTCTACGGCTGCGGATAGGTAACCAATGAAGCTGATCACGGAAATGGTCAAATATGCGACAATGAACTAACACAATGTACTGTTCATAATTTGCTGAGCTGGAAACGATAATGGATAGGTACAACTAAGATGTAAAAATCCTGTGTATGAATGAACTATAAATACGACTAACAAGAAATTATGGGAACTACAATTTATTACAGTAATCTAAAAGTACTTTTGTTTTTACTTCCACCGCGGCAAACAAGTGTTACGGCCCGTTTAAAGTTAACACGCTGATTGCGGTAGCATTGCTGACCAGAGATTCTGCATTGCTGCAAGAAATATCAATAATCCTCGCTATCGAGATTGAAATTGACAATATTTGCAGCTATGCTGCAGACTGCACTGCTGCAAGCAAAGATCATATTATCAAGGATATTGATATTAAACTTGACGGTTAAGTGTCTACTGCAAAAATGCAGGCGGTAACAGTGCTGATCTATTTCAATGCAAATACTTTACATTTCTTGCAGCAATAAAAGAATTGTCTCATTCTTGCCCAAAATGTATATTTAAATGCAGTGGGAAAACTATTATATACAGATTTCTGTTAATGTTAGAAAAATCAGTCAAATTATAAAAGGATTATAACAGTTTTGACAACAGCATTTTTTCTAACCTACTTATTGAAAGATTTCACGGTAAACTTGGCTCGTATTCGTTTTTATGTTTGACCTCAGCGTGAATTACTGAATTAAAATCCTTTAAACCCTGAGTAATCCCCTAGCCTAAACATGAAAAAAAATCTCACAAATAAATGGTGCTAACGTGAAAGTTAATGGTACTTCGTTAAAATACTCGGAAGCACTGCCAGAGGGCAACGGATGGTAGCGGCTTAGCTAAATATGGCTCATTAATAATATCCATCACTCGGTGTGAGGAAACAGATAAATTGACGTTAATATCCCTTGTAATTGAAAACATCCGGAACGTGGAAAATCTGCACGAAAAGCGTCAATGAGAAAGTATGTGTAAAAAATGCGAATTAGTATAAATCAAAATCAAACAAATCTAATCAAAATATTTTATTTATTGATATAGTGAAACTTACGAATAAAACAAGGTTAAGTAAAGTTATTCTAGTTAAACACTGCTAAATGTTGTTGCAAGATTAGAAGTTGCCCGTGACACCTGCATTAGGCTATGCTTGTCTCGCAGGATGGCACTTTTCCTAGTTTGCCAGATTTTTATTGATTAGGCGATAAAAATTCACTACAATCAGCTAAATAAAAATGTCTACTACAACTACAGTCTACTACTACGTATGCTATGTACACTGTCTACTATGACACGAACTTAAAAATAATTAAAGCTAATCAATCGTAAGAACTAAGGCAATGAATTTTGAGGTACTAATGAGTGAGTAAATATTTGTACCTAAAGGATCTTCAGTGTGCAATATATGTATCAGAAAAATCGTATAAATGCGTTCCTACGAGTATTTAGATACGAAATTAGAGATGGTTTCTCCCAATCCTTTTCTAGATTTAAAGCTAATATTTTTTTTAAAAATCTTCTACAATTGACAACTGTTCATTTGGCTAGTGAAGATGTCACGCAAACCGAACCACTTTATTTCCTAGTGGCTCAGCAAAAGCTACAACGACGTGTCGCGTGTTATGGCACAACACGGCTGTGGGCAAGCTGCCATATTACGACAGTTTTCATTGTTCAAAGAAACAACAATAATTTATATGCTACCTTATTGTTTTGTTCGTACCAACCCTATGAAATGCTTTATTAGATTTATGTTTTGTGCGACACATTTGGACAATGAAATATTGGTGTCATTTTTGGAATGAGTTCTGTTTAAATGTTAAAGTTATCGATAAGCGCACAATCAAATTTGGCACTAGCAATTTTTGTCCTCAACATACAACGTTCAATGACGCACTAAAATGAAAAATCTTTTTTTACCACTCAATTAGTGGCCAGTAGATGAGAAGATCCAGGTAACTTAATAGTAAAAACACTATGTAGGCGACAAAACGACGTGGCCTGGTTGTAAATAATTTGGTAAAATATTTACTTACCTATCTATGTAAAATAACACATTTTCCTAATAATATATTTAAGAAAAGCTTAATATAAGAAAATAACGTTTGCAAAGGACTATCTTCATCAAAAATTCAGTCTTTTCCTTCGTATCTTTGAATAAATATTTGAAATATTTTACCTTTATAATTTTCGCAGCACCCAATTAATTGTTGTTTCGTCTACCATGGTTCTTCGCACACATATTGCCTCCTAACGAGCCGATATTTGAAGCGCGCCAGTATTTCCATGCGTTCGTTTTAACTGTCAGCCACAGTAACTCGTGTTCCACTTCGATTTATTCTAAAACGTTCGGTTTACGCCAAATTTCAGGTCAATTCTATGTACTATCGTTGCTTAGAAGATTTTGGATTTACCAAACATTTTAATCAGATTGTTGGAAACTCTTAATAGTTAATTCATATCAAGTACTGCTTGTTTAGGTTTAACCGACTTCAAGGAAACATTTCTAAGGTGCTTGAAGTTCGTTCCTATGTCATATCTTGTCACTTCACGAAATTTCGGGTGAATAAGGTCTGATTTCAGCAAAATTGTTCTTTTAAACGTTATACTGAACTAGGTGTTTTATTAGTAAATTGGTAATTGGTTCAGAAGTCTTCTAGAAATCGATTTTGATACAAGTCATCTCGGATGTGGGTATATTTGGTATGAGTGCATTCAGTATGATGTCCTGGACACATACAGATGACAAGCACGAAAATGATGGGGGTAGTAACCATGACGTCATAAAACCGACGATTCAAAGAAAACATTTTTACATACCATGTGGGATGTGGAGTATCAAATGAAAGGGATTTGAAAACAAATAACAATTATATAATATATAAATTTAATTCTTCAATAAATGATTCCTTTATTTTTTTTTTAATTTTAATAACACACTATAACATTTTCCCTATTTGCAAACGATACCAAATCCCAGATGACTTGGACGGTGGTAACCTAAAACCTTATTCGCAACCTACTAAGCAATGTCCGTTTAAACTTTATTCTCAGTTGTATTTTTAAAGCGCCAAGCAATTTTACAAATTATCTACATTCTTCGTTTAACAACATTTTAATTTCCTCGATCATAAAACATCCGCTTTAAATACTATTTTATTCGCAGAAGCGAAATCAAACTCGCAAAGCTGTATACATTTGGATTACTTATACCTAAGCCCTTAGCATACAGTGGAGTTGATATCCCTAATCTCTCCGTAGCTCACGCTTAACTGTTTTATAGCCATAGAGATACCACCAAGAAGCTTAGTAGCGTTTGACTTGCCAAGTTTGTCTTTCTTAAGAGTGTGATTTCGAGTAGTTATCGTCCCTCTCGGTAACCGAAGGCCGGCGCTTCTGCTACATAGTTCTAAGCGGTTTAAAACTCGAACCTTACTTGACAAGTCACTTTGAACTTAAATGAAATATGCTCACTTGAAAGTTTCTTGGGCTACTTCTAACTTTATATTATTACGTTCTTAGGGGATGTTCGAGTTTTTGCTTTGTAAATGTGTATCTAACACACCGACAACATTATTTGATGTTAGGATAAATGTTTTCAAACACTGACACTGAAAATAACAAAAACTAGACTTTGGTAGCAGGCAAGTTTATTTAAAGTTCAATAGAAATGACAGATAATGTTAAAAAATGACAAATTTTGTTGGCATTTCACGTATTAGTTACCTAAAACTTCACGACGGTTGTTTTCATTGAAATATTGATAATCAACATATATTTTAACTATTAGTATGTAATATACATGTACCTGTAATCAGCATTGCGATACAACGAGGAAATGCCGCCACCATCCTTGACGCAATGCCTATGTTATATATAAGCTGGTAATTAATTTAGTTTAATATTTATAAAGCTACTGTAGTACTTCTGTAGATATCTATTATGCAAATAAAGTAATGTTTTAAAACAAATGTGGATATATTTATGTAAGTCTTGAATATTCTATAAATAGCACAACAGATACGAGTACCATTTAAAATACTTGTACTATAATAAATCTCAATAAATCCATCGCCGTCCAGTCTTTAATCCTGGCCCGTAAAACATTTATTTTCCATACCTACGTAGGTTCGTATACCTTCTACTCCTTTTATTTGTGGTTTAGTAATGGAGTGGTTTATCAATAGCTGATATTTTATTGCGGCCTTATTGAGGGCCCTTTGGTGACAAATGAGTTCTTTTTTCGGTGTGGCATTAATCAATCACTTCTGTAAGATAAATGGCATTTAAACAGTCCCTTCACAATGTCTTGAAGTGGTTTACTTTGCAAAACGAATGACAAGACTTTAGTTTACATGTAAAATTCCTCATTTTGCTTCTGCATGTTATAGCCTGTCCGATTTCTAAGATCAAGTTCGCCATACATTTACTGACTATGGCGTATTTCATCTTAGAAAAGCGGACAAACTTTACCTACTTAACAATTTTTTTACTTTACTACTTGTTGTCATAGCGGCAACAGAAATACATCATCTTGGAAAATTTTAACTGTCTAACTATCACTATTCATGAGATAAAGCTTGGTGGTAGAAATACAGACAGACAGATAGACGGACAAAGAGCGGAGTCTTAGTAATAGGGTCCCGTTTTACCCTTTGGGTACGGAACCCTAAAAATAATTAAAACTTATTCATTAATTATAGAATCATCTGTACACAGTCGTCCTTATCCTTAATCTTATTTATCACCGTGCTAATTTATATTGCTGGTTAGTCATAGTTAATATCCACTTTATTTATCACGGCTATAACCGCGAAAATCGAAATTCGCAGATTGCGGGTATCATTCTCTGTCACTCTAATTACGCCTTCATTGGAGTAAAAGAGAGAAATATCCCCGCAATTTATGAATTTCGGTTTTCGCGGTAGGCCTCCAAATTTTAGTGGTATAAGTATGTATAGGTTGAAGACGTGCTGTTTCAGTATGTAAGGTTACAGAAAACCCCGTTTTCTCTTTCTTACGTTACAGTTTTAAAATGTAACTGATGCTATTGGCAGTAATTTAAAAAACACCACCAAATACCTATTCACTGTGTTTCAGTGAAGAAATTATATTTAAAAAGAAAACAAAAACACTTTTCCCGCCAGCGCAATGCAAAGATGTGTATATTTTTCTTATATTTATTTACTCATTGAAACCCTACAACCACATAACAAACTCCAAAACCACTTCAGTAACGATGTCAAACAACAACACACAGTATCGCATAAAAGCCACCGGTAACGTTTGCAACTACTGAAACAGAATTACGGAGAAACAGAGTAGATGCGATCAGTCAAAGTAGGATTAAGGTAGATTGCTTTCGCGACTGTCCGGAATATTACATTTTTTATAACTCGGAAAGCCGAAAGTTTTTGCTGATGATAATATATATTGAATGAAGTTTCAATGTTTCAGTGAGGTAACTTTCTATTGATTATCCTGGATATTGGAGGTCAGATATGCTCTTGTTTTGCCAGTCGATTGGGTATAGGGAAATGTAGAAAAATTATTTTATTATCAACTTCAAATATTTAGTTACATGATAATGACAATCGCTGGGACAACGCGAGGAAGAAGGAAGGATAATACATTATTTCCCCTAAATATCATATTGTGAATAATCATAGTGTATACAGTCAGCGTCAATAGTAGCGGATGAAACAAGATGCCAAAAGTATCTGATATTGCGGATAACTTTTCAAAAATTTGCATTCAAAATTATATCTTTTAGAGCCTTAATTGTTTTATTTTACATAATTATATGTTGAACCATCACTTTGTTAGGCTGTTACAGAACGGTCGATACTTTTGAAGCGTTGTTTGATCGGTTACTTTGGATGCTGACTGTACTTCAGAATGTTGCTTTTTAGTTTTTCGTAGTCACCTAGAAACTCTTATAGTTTCGCCATGTCCGTCTGTCTGTCCGTCCGCGGCTCTGCTCCGTGATCGTTAGTGATAGAAAGCTGCAATTTGGCATGAATTGAATACATTACTCATGCATGGCGACTAAGGTAAAATAAAAATTACAAAAAAAAAAATTTAGGGTAGAGTAGGGTATAAAAAATGATTCTTTTTAAATTTTTTTCGCTTTGACCCAATAGTGTATCGTTGGATCTCCAAAAACTATTTTTTGATAAAGTTAATATTATCTAAAATAATAGCTTTAAAAGAAATAAATATGTGTCCCTCCCCCCTCTACCTTTTGAACCATGTGTCCAAAAGATATGAAAAAATCGTGAAACAAAAACTTAATCAATACTCTCAATGAAAACTACAGCAAACATGATCGATTCAGCCGTTTTTGAGTAATTGCAAAAAATCTTCTCTTCTTAGTAAAAAGACGCACAAAGCACTGCGAAGGTATTCCCTAAGTCCCTTATTGCCTGCCTGTTCTGACAGAATGGTAACTACGAAGCCCTACACTGAGCATGGCCCGACATGCTCTTGGACAATTTTTATTTTATTTTATCTAAGTTTACTATGATTGCCATTTCTTTTTCTCTTGTCTTAAAATAGCCCTTGAGAATAAATCGTCTGTTCTGGGAAATCTTCATAAAAGTGATTGAATAAAAAAGAAACAATCAACCAGATGGATTCTCAAGAATTGCGAATAAGTTTTTCGTTTTAACCTCATATTTTTATTTTGGTTAAGCTTTTGATTCCATGAACTTTAATAAAGTTGTTTAAAAAGTAAGTGAAATTTAAAATATTTTCTGTACAAGGTTTTCGGGCGACTGCAAAATAATACAAATCACAAAATTATCATGCTTATAATTCGTGAAGGAATAATATTAATAATTCATTGAATGTATTATTCAAATGCATGATTATTTAGTTGTGATTTGGACTTCGTAACGTTGAGTTAACTAGATAGGTAAATTTCTGTTCGTACTTAAAAATTAAAAAAAAAAAATCTGCAAGTAGGCCTAGTTTACCCTCTGGCCTAGTTTACCCCTTGGGTTGGAAGGTCAGATGGCAGTTATTTTCGTAAAAACTAGTGCCTAGGCCAAATCTTGGGATTAGTTGTCAAGTGGACCCCAGGCTCCCATGAGCCGGGGCAAAATGCCGGGACAACGCGAGGAGGAAGATTCTGCAAGTAGGCCTCAAGGGCTCTTTTACATGTCAATTCTAAATTTATACTACCATCATATAGTGACATGAAAAATACATAAAAACATTTATAAATAGTTACAAAAGCCAATACCTTATATTATAATAATCTTCAAATAAATAATTACTACAATACAACAGAGATGTAGTCTTATGGTCTTATGGTTAACGTATACACAGTAATCCCAAAAATGTATCAAGCATTATGTGATCTAAATGGTTCTCATTTATAAAATATGGGCCCGTATCGAAATGATTTTTTGACAAAAAAAATGGCCTAGTCGAATATTAGCTCTCAAGCTACCCAAAACCCTTAATTCTTAATATGAAATATAAAATAAATATAAAAATTAAAACTTGTTTATTCTTTATTTGCTTGCTTAAATTATTGTGAAAAAAGCCTAGGCCATTCGGGAAATAGTACTTACTATCATATTTTCTAAAAGAATAAATATGCTCAAGTATCAGATACCTAGGCAATATTCTTTTAAATTAGGATTATTTTTCATTCATTCAGAAGGGAAGCGTAAACAAAACTATCTTTTACTTAAAAGTTTTATTGTATTTGTTTTAAATTTGTTTATTTTTTTATGTGTCTACGTGTTTGTTTTAGATTTTAATATTTGACATGTATTTTTATGATGACTCTATGTAACTTATAAATTAATATTTCTTGAATTTGTTCCTCGAAGCAATGTAGGAAACTTCAAAACTTAGTTCTAAACGTGCAGCCCGCGTAGCCAACGTGCCTATCGTTCACGCTCCGTGGCGAACGAAACGCAACTGTCACAGTCGCACTAATATGGAAGAGTGATAGAGAGAGATGACTACGCTACGCTACGGAGCGTTAACGATTGTAACGTTGGCTACGCGACCTGTTCTGATAAAATTAAGGCATACTTAGTCACTAAATTAAAATGGAAACAAATGGCATACATTCTTTATTTAATGGTTTCATATTCATCGATAAACAAAAAAAAATACATAACCCAAAGTAATGGGCAACATTTTACCATCGTAAAAATAAGTAAGACAAGCGCTTAATTTTCAGCTACAGGTATTCCTTCCAAATAAGTATAATAATAATAATCCTAAATACCCCAAAATGTTCTGATACACTCATTATATTTGATTATTAGGAAGTTAAAGAATATGTAATACAACCCTAAAATAGGCCGGTAATTCAATGAGCTCGAAGACATAAATTATCCAGGCAAGGAGACAATAAATGTACCACAACAACACGCTTCTCTCCAAGTTTCCACTCCGCGTAATAACTTCACTAGACATTTATAATATATGTAAGCTAAGCGGTAATTGTAAATCGTGACGCGATGTATTTACTAAATGAGCGTGCAAATTCAAACGTCTGCCCCAATTTGTTCCCAATCCCGAGTGAGTCCCGGCCGCCTGGCACTCTGATCTTATATCAAACAAGTCACTCCCACGCTGACCTCCGTCCTTTTCTAACAAACAGTGTTTCCATGGTGTACAAGCAAGATAGAGCAATGTATTCGTACGTTTTGTTTCTGGGTTCTTTATCGCGGCTACGATCCGTGTTCGGGACCACCCGACCGTCAAATTCATTTGCATTTCATCCAGCCGTTATCTCATTACGATATGCTGATTTCTCCTCCACCTCATCAGTATCTCAGAAATAATTCATAAGACTTTCGGAAAACACCGCGTTCACAGTTTGACGCGCCGTCGATACATATTTATTTATGGAAATCTTTATTGGTATTTCTTTCTTCGTAGGCTGATAGGATTTACTTAAATTCTTATAAACAATATTGTTGAGTTTGTCATTGATTGATTATATGGCAATGATGCGCGATGAGTTAGTGCTTCGGTTAAGAGTACCTGTCATCGAGTTCATTTCTCTTTGAATTTGTGGTATTGTTTTTATTTATGACTATTTTTCATTCGAGTTTTTAATAATACTGATGTGGTGAGACTGTTACGGGGCCACGATATACAAAAGACAAAAAGCGTTTAAACTTTCTTTTTTAAACAAAATTTGTATTTATTGTATTAAATAGGATAATATGAGTAAAAGCCATGTTGGGATTGTTCCCAACATGGCTTTTACTCATATAATCCTACAAAATCTCCAACAGTGTCGCTGTAAAACTGCGTTGTTTAATTCGTGTAGTTAGTTTATGAAAGCATAATTATAATAGATAAACGAACTAATGAGGACATTACTGTTGCGTCCGGTGCAGACTCGGCACGGTGCCCACAGCGTATTGGCTTTAAAGTATTATAAATGTTCAGTTTATAACTTTATATTATTTGGTTATTGCATGCCTTTGTTTAACTTAATATACAGAATTGGGAACTACAAGCGAATCTACAGTTTCATTACTCAGATTGTTCTACGCTCGAACTATGAGGATATTCTCAGAACTAGTGAATACAAGAATGGGAATTGCAACAACAACGAACAAAGATTTTGTACTCCACTCTCTTCAGGTTTTCAAATGCATTATCAAAATTGAATGTAGTTATAAAGTATAGGTACTGTTCAAGAAAAAACAGTCATGTGCTTAAAATATCTGGGGGCACGGCAGTGCCCCCACCAAGTCGAGCAAAAAAGCATCACGGCCGTACCATCCTTTTCTCGAAGCAATTCAGACCATTTTCGACCCCCTGTAACTTCGTTGTGGATAAAACTAGAAGACTGAAATTTTCAGTAACCATGCAGGCATTGTAAAGACACGTTATATTTCAAATTTCATTCAATTTGAACCAGTATTTTAAGAATTATAACCGGTCAAATTTCTTAATTTTGTCACTCACTGACTCACCGATCATCAAAATTCTAAGGCACTTCTAGCAGACCTAGAAGCTTCAAATTTGGAATATAAGTAGTGTTTGGTGTATGAATCAAGAAAAAACTAAAAAATCTAGAAAAGACCGCAAAGAAAATTAAGCCCATACAGCCAAGTCTTCAGTTAAATTTTTCAATATTGGCTTTATTCGTAACGATGTTTTATTTATGTTTTACGGCAGTTATTATTATTGCGTGCGAAGCCGCGGGTTTAAGCTAGTCCCATATAAATATAGGCGCATGGTAGTGCCCCTGCCAAATCGAGCAAAAAATGGGTATTCCCGTCATGAAAACATGTGTAAATTAAATTATTTAATGCGAAAAACGTACCTACGTGCGTATTCGTACTTATTACGAGTGCGTAAGGTTGTAAATTAATTAAATTATTATACCACGCGCTGCGATGCTAGCGAGTGAGCGCGGGCCGTTACTACGCGCTGCGCGGTGCTAGCGCGAGGGCGCGGGGCGGGGACAGTGGCGGGGCGCGCGGAAAGGTGAATGTCGCCAAGCGAGCAGCAGCCGCGCTC
Source organism: Cydia pomonella (assembly GCF_033807575.1). Taxonomy (NCBI): domain Eukaryota; kingdom Metazoa; phylum Arthropoda; class Insecta; order Lepidoptera; family Tortricidae; genus Cydia; species Cydia pomonella. The sequence continues at coordinate 16,941,082 of NC_084719.1, forward strand.
ATACGCGCGAGAGACCCAATGCTGTTCGGATGTGCCCAGAATTCTTACCTATAAGTTTGCGATTTTCATTGATAATTTCGATTGCTATATTAGTTCGACGACTAAAGGCTACTCTCATTGGTTTACTGATATTATTTGCTTACAATTTGGACGTTGTTTGGATAAATAATTTAAATTAAATATTGATACTTTAAGTACCTAAGTATTTATAAGGAAAAAAGTAGAACTGTCTACAAAATACAAAAAGAAATGAGATCCCATCAAAAACAATACTTGTCAAAAAAACCAAGTCTCGCAACTCAGTTGTTCTGCGGTAAAAAGTTGTGAGATCCATGTAATACCAAGTCGGTTATTAATTTATTCAGTCTCTACTTAAGCGACTTTCTGTCTTAATACGTCCAGTCTCTAAGACCACGATCGTGGTCCATAACAATTGAAAATCAATTGTGTCTGGAATCTCCGTACTCGAAGCATTAAGTTGTTACGTAATAATTAACAGCATCTTATAGTGACGCATATCAATATTAAAATTCTTTAATGTTTTATATAAATATATTGAGACTTGGCCATCGCCTGAAAACACGTGTAAATTCAATCGCCTGAAAACACATGTAAATTCAATTATTTAGTGTGATGGCCAAGTCTCAATATATTTATATAAAACATTAAAGAATTTTAATATTGATATGCGTCACTATAAGATGCTGTTAATTATTACGTAACAACTTAATGCTTCGAGTACGGAGATTCCAGACACAATTGATTTTTAATTGTTATGGACCACGATCGTGGTCTTAGAGACTGGACGTATTAAGACAGAAAGTCGCTTAAGTAGAGACTGAATAAATTAATAACCGACTTGGTATTACATGGATCTCACAACTTTTTACCGCAGAACAACTGAGTTGCGAGACTTGGTTTTTTTGACAAGTATTGTTTTTGATGGGATTGTCCTTTTTGTTATATTTGTTTTACTGGGTATGCTAGGCGTAAGAGATAAGGCATAATGTTAACCTTATATCTGCTACATCTCGAATATTAAGAGGGGAGTCTGACCGCTTGGACTTTACGGCGAAGACGACTACCTTTTTTGTTCCCGACAACTACTTACGTGGTCGTAGTCATCGCTTCCTAGCGAACGGAACCTTTCACACACCACACAATTGGGCTCTTTCACGCACCACACGGTTTTTGCACACCAGTATTCTCCAATCGTCCGCTCCCGGACACTCCTCATTATTTTTTGCACCTGACTGCGACTTGTTTGCTGACAAAAATCATAATAAAAAAAATCAGATTTCAGCTGGGTGGATCATTTATTAGTTGTTTATGATATACAGAGAAATCAACTCCTAGATATACGAGCTATATATAGTTTAGCCCAGGACTGTATCATTTGAAACATAAACAAAGGATCATACTGTCTTTGTCTTACGCTAGTACTAGCACCCAAAAGAAAGCGATGAGTATAATTTTCTTTGTTCTTACTGACTGGCAAGTTCTGTTTGCCAGACTGTAGCTAGTTACAGGGCTGGATTGAATTTATATAGAAACGGTTTCACGTTAGATCTCAACGGCCGGACGGCCGTTATTACCCGCTGCTATAATTACACGTGAGTCAGCAACTAAGTAATGGCTATCGAAACCCTTATACACATATCATGCAATTATTATTTATTCGATGATTATTTATTTATACAAGGAATTCCAACAGCTATAAAAGATACATTAAACTTATTAGATAGTAATACAGGGTCAATTATTGAAACTCCCAATTAAAAACTGGATATATAACTAATTACACAATACACACTATATACCAAAGCACATATGATACAAGATATTACAATACGGATATGGAACACATATATCAAAGTTAAAATTAAAAAAAAGAAAAAATAGATATGAGCAATGAGTAAGAACACTTATATATTTTATAAGTACACTAAAGTTAAACAACTTATATTCGTAATTGGATGAACAACATGGACCGGGCTCAAATACATTAAAGTTAGAAATCACACTCCATAGCGTATCACTACCTGCAACATGTTATTTAGAAGCACTGATTGACTAAATTACGCCTTACACAAGAGATTGACCAATTAGTAACGTCACTAGATATTGACGTTCGACAACTTATTCAAGTTACGAACTGCGCGACACAGGAAACTATTTTGCCTATAATTAGAGATTATGTATAAAAAAATGTATATGTTACCGTTTCTAGTGACAATGTGTGTTCCTTAATTGAAACTTGTAATCCTTAACGCCTCAGTAAAAACGCCGCAGTATTGCCAACTGCAGCAGCATTAAGCAGCATTATGGCTGCGGTGGCATTGAAGCGGGCGCTGTCATTGTCAATTTCCTCCATAAAATAAGTGACGGTCGTTGCCGTATTTCTGCATTAATTAGAACGTTCCATCCGTTCAGTCCACTATGACGACTACGAGTACTAGTGCAGAACCTTAATTTTCTTGAATAAAGCATGAAACATGGCACAGTGGTTCCTTATATCAAAGTAAGCCGATTTAGATCGGGAGCCTTCGGGAGCTCTCTCTCTGGGGCTCGAGTTAAAGTACCGCTCCGCCCGGCTTCATTCTAAAAATTCTAAAAAGCCCTGCGTAACTTATAGCTAGGTCATATTTGGTATCAATTTCGGATAAATCAATAACGTAGAATTCATTTTCGGTACAAAACACAGTATTTAAAAAAAAAAACTAACTAACTGTTTTGGCTCAGCGATCCAAAAAGAATCTTGGCCTCCGAAACGAGAGATCGTCACCTGTCCCGATCCAGCGCGGTTTCCTGCCATGAATTGGCATTCAGCCGACGCAGGTCCGCCTCCACGACATCACACCAGCGGTACCTGGGGCGCCCGATCGGTCGACGGCCGGTTGTTCGCCCCAAGTACGCTTCCTTGACTACGCGATCCTCTCCCATTGTGAGTTAAAAAAAAAAACACAAATAATCAAATTTTTCGACTATGTTTTTTGATTTTCATTTATTGTAGAAATTGAACTGCTTAGTTTTATTATATACATAATATTATGATGAAGCTTATTTAATGTAGATTAAAAAAACATAACATATCTAACCTCTACTAAAAGTTATATGCCTAAAAAAAATTATAACGTCTCGCGCCGATGAATATCTCTTTATCAACATCGGCATTGATATCGACAAAATACAAAGTGCACACACTGGAGACCGACTAAATGTGTTGTTTATGTGGATCCTAAAATAAATATTTAAAATAAAACGTAGGTACATAATATGTAATTTGAAAAATGTGTCGTTTAGTGAAAAAAGGGACCTTGGAAAGATTGCTTCTAACATCATGGAGCCTCGAATTAGCAAAGAAGCATTGAAGGTCTGAAATAAATAAAATAAAGGTCAATTTACCATTACGGTAACGATAGTTTTACTCCATATAACTACGAGTACTGATCGTTTAATAACACTTTTTTGTTGACCACTAGGTGCCTTCAAAGAGTTGTATTTCTTATCTAGGCTTTCGTTAAATTGTGCAAAGAAACATGTCACAAACCAATCAGTGGTCTTAAAGTAACGTTCCCCGTAAGATTCTGAATATCATATTATGATGCCGTGCAACGTGCAACCATGAAGAGTTCGATTCACATATGATAACTCAAGTGGCAGATGCTGTAGAACAGATGCATTGCAATAGTATGCACAGTAGAAACAAACTTTTTAGTCTGCCAATCCTGCTGTTGCCAGAATATGGTTGAAGCTGACCAGATTCAAAAGCAAACCGGAAGAAAAACGCAAGGGAACTGCATGAGGGAGGACTTTTGAAATATACCCGTTCATGTATCTGTGGAAGGACATGCCTTGACACATAAGGCTCATAATTAAACTGTAGTATCATGTAATAGATTGAATAAGACCTAAAGTTTGCTTCTTATTCTGTGTGAAAATGGACCATGAGTGGCATTTACTAACTATATGCGCCTATGCAAATGCGAGGCTCCGAAATTTCAGCAGTAATCTTTCCAAGGTTCCTTCATTCACTAAACTAAAATAAATAGATAAATAATATAGGACATTATTACACAAATTGGCTAAGTCTAAAAATAAGTCTAAAAATTAAAACTTGTTTATCGTTTATTTAAAAAAATGTAAATACCAGTAGATACCTAATGTATATGCTTAAATTATTGTGAAAAAGCCAAGGCCATTCGGGAAATAGTACTTACTATCATAAATAAATAAATATTATAGGACATTATTACACAAATTGACTAAGTCCCACAGTAAGCTCAATAAGGCTTGCGTTGAGGGTACTTAGACAACGATATATATAATATATAAATATTTATAAATACTTAAATACATAGAAAACATCCATGACTCAGGAACAAATATCCATGCTCATCACACGAATAAATGCCCTTACCAGGATTTGAACCCAGGACCATCAGCTTCGTAGGCAGGGTCACTACCCACTAGGCCAAACCGGTCGTCAAACTATTTTTTTTTCTATTTACATATTATGTACCTACGTTTTTTTTAATTTTATTTTAGGATCCATATAAACAACACATTTAGTCGGTCTCCGGTGTGTGTACTTCGTATGTTGTCGATATCGATGCCGATATCAGTAAGGAGTTATTTACCAGCGCGAGACGTATTAATTTTTTTTAGGCAACTTACTTTTAGTGGTGATAAGATATGTTATGTTTTTTTTTTTCAATTAACATTAAAATAGGCTTTATCATTATATTTTTTGTGAGTAAAAGACACCAAGCAGTTTATTTTTTACAATAAATGAAAACCAAAAAAAGCGGCCAAGTGCGAGTCGGACTCGCCCATGAAGGGTTCCGTACCATTTATGACGTATTAAAAAAACTACTTACTAGATCTCGTAAAAACTAATTTTCCGTGGAAGTTTGCATGGTAATGTATATCATATATTTTTTTTAGTTTTATCATTCTGTTATTTTAGAAGTTACAGGGGGAGGGGGGGGACACATTTTACCACTTTGGAAGTGTCTCTCGCGCAAACTATTCAGTTTAGAAAAAAAATATATTAGAAACCTCAATATCATTTTTGAAGACCTATCCATAGATACCCCACACGTATGGGTTTGATGAAAAAATATTTTTTGACTTTCAGTTCTAAGTATGGGGAACCCCCAAAATGTATTGTTTTTTTTTTCTATTTTTGGGTAAAAATCTTAATGCGGTTCATAGAATACATCTACTTACCAAGTTTTAACAGTATAGTTTTTATAGTTTCGGAAAAAAGTGGCTGTGACATAAACGGACAGAGAGACGGACATGACGAATCTATAAGGGTTCCGTTTTTTGTCATTTGGAAATGAATTATACGTTATTTAGTTATCCGAAATTGATACCAATCATGACCTATTAGCTACACAGGGATTGCTATAATTTTTAGAATGGAGCCGGGCGGAACGTTACTTTAACCCCCCTCTCGGGCCCCAGAGGAAGAGCTCCCGAGGTCTCCCGATCTAAATCGTCTTACTTTGATATAAGGAACCACTTTACCAAGTTTCATGCTTTATTCAAGAAAAGTAAGGTTCGACCTCTTTTTGTCACTAAGAACCCATACTATACGCCATGAAATGTCCCTTTAACAGTCAAACTTCAACCAAAAATAAATCCACAGCAGTCCACAGGCAAAAACAAGTGGAGTGTGGTTGAATTAGCCACGAAATATTCTAAAATTGGTGACTATTCCTTGATTCCATCTAGTGCATGTCATAAAAATATTTGCTTTTTTGAACTTTAATGGCTATCCATAGAGTTAAAGAAGTATAACCGCCATGTGTGGTTTTGTATGTACTAGGGGGCTAAAGAAGACACCTTCTTACATATAGTTTGTATTCTTGTTTATGGGAAGGAGCTCAACATGCATACAGGCACATGCTATCCTGATGATAATAATGTATTCTGCCGGAGGACGGGAATAGCTCGATTACCTGGATCATTTCAAGTATTTTCATATTAAAGTGTTATTTTTAAGATCACTAAGCAAGCTTCCAGCATGATGATGATGTAATCCTGTTATCCCTCATTAGGGATATAGGGCTCGCAGAAGAATTTTCCATTTGTTGCGACCCTGAGCGGCTACTTACAGCTCTTTCCAGCCGAGTCCAGTTAGCCAGCCTCCTCCAGCATATTGGATCGATACAAAATATTTCATTTGTAAGTTGGGTATTTGATAGATAAGTAGGTTTGTAGGTTAGGTTAGGTAGGTGTTTGAAACTTTATTTATAAGATGTACATCATCATCATCATCCTGGACCTTTATCCCTATTTGGGGTCGGCCTTCCTTGTCCTAAGCCTCCAGGTGGCACGATTCCTGGTTAGGTTCTTGTCGATCTTTTGTACTATAACGTCTCTTTGGACCGTCGTCAACCAAGTGGCGGTGGGCCTTCCACGCTTCGTCGTCGGCAAGTTTAACGCTGTTTTGACGATATGGTCTTCGGGTCGTCTTTGTATAAGAACTTATGTACAACATGAAAGTAAATACTCTACTTGGATACTTGAACTTTTATTTCTAATTGCGAGTTTTTATACAAGTAATGTAATGTAATGTGTATAGATACTTATATAAAAGCAATTCTCTTTCATAAATTTTCTGAATAACAAAATAATGTATTTTAAAACGAGGTAGCAGCAGCATAATTAAAGCACGGCCCAAATTTCGAACAATAAAATCAACTTCGAATTTTATCGCGACGCAAAAACTTATCGGCTGTGCGTCATTAAAAAATAATTAATTTACGTCATCGACTGTCATTGAAAACTTTTATTAAAATAAATTACAGACGGGATTTTGTGGGGTGTAGTAACATCCATTACACTTTATTTCCATGGTGATAGAAATATCATCAAATATTTTATATTATCAGCGCTAGATCTGCTTGTCTGTGAAAAAAGTCGTATACAAGTTTTACGTACCCGATATGATGTTATAAAATACCAGAGTCATAGAGTTTCGTAAAATTAGACGGTAAGTCAAGTTCCAGCGAGAGATGACGGAAGATCGTGCGAAGCGCTGTGTCCGCCTCTACTACCGATGCGCGGTGATGATCATTTTCTGGACGACCTGTCTGGACTAGTAATGACCCTGGTAATGACCCTATGTAGCCGATGGTACCGGGTTCAAATTTTGGTAAATGCATTTATTCGTGTGTTGAGCACGGATATTTGTAATTTTTTATATATATCGTTGTCTAAGAACCCTCAACACAAGCCTTATTGAGCTTACTGTGGGACTTAGTCAATTTGTGTAATAATGTCCTATAATATGTATTACATCTATTTATTTCTTTATTTATTCTGGTTGTGCTTTACATATATCAATCGTACATAGATGTAAACTTGAAATCATTTGACAAAACGTTTTCAATAAATATTTCCGTTTTATAAATCAAACAATATCCAATTATGAAGATAATTTAAGTCTGTATTGCAAGTCCTCAGCGCCTCTCAAACGATACGTATTTTCTATTAAAGTTGAAATGTTTTCTTCCCCGAAGTATAAACAAGAGGTATAACATCTGTATTATTCTCTTAAATAAACGTTCTAAAACAATTTATTAAGAGAACAAAAGATAGAAACTCTGTTGTTTCGTATAAACACATGTCGCACAAACGTCACAATCATTTGTGGCGTATTCTCTAATATGCTTCAATTAAAATGAAACATGTCTGTGAGTTTCAGACAAACGACATTCAAATTGCTTAACACGAGAACACAATTTCCTTACATTTAAGTATTCGTTTCATTCATGCTTTTAATAAGGCAACATTTGTATCATAAAATGAAAGATAATTATCGTTTGACACGTGATGCTTACAAATGTGAGTGAACAGAATAAATACTAGCAGCTAGATACTGCTACAGTAAAACATACATACAAAACTGCCCAAGCTTAAACGAAGTTCTCCGCTTCGCTTGGAAGTGTAATAATTTATAATCAATTATGAATTGTACCTACACGTTTAATTATTATCATTTTGTTCTATAGGGATTATTATTTATAACATATGTTTCGTTATTTAGGTACTATAACTTTTTTAATTGATCTTTTTATCAAAACTAGCGACCCGTCCCGACTTCGTATGTGTTAAGAAGCAATACACCTAAACCTTCCTCGATAAACACTATCTGAGCGGATAGGTGCAAACCGCATGAAAATCCGTTTAGTAGTTTTTGAGTTTATCGCGAATTTACAGACAGACATACGGCCCGATTCGAGGAGTGAGATACGATAACGATAGTTATGGTTTAGATAAGTTCTCATTTATATATCGTTTGTATGTCGTATATTTGACAAAAGCAGTTCGATTCGGGCAACCAATGTCACTTTGATGTTAGAAATATCTTACTGGGATCATAAACGTCAATTTTGACATGTTTAGTTATCGATATTTTAAAGATCTTTCCAAGATCTTAAACGGGCCGATACGCGGCGGGAGACTTTGTTTTATAAAGTGTACCTATTGATCTTCAAAATCGGTATTTTTTTACAATCTTATTAAGTATTTAGTTTGTTGAATGAAAGAAAATAAATATTTAATATTTATTTTCTTTCGTGTCTACTATTGACTATTTGTAGGTATATTTAGACAGTATCGTTCACTTTAAGCCTATTTACGTTCACTTTGATGATTTACTTATTTGTAAATAAATGTGTAAACGTATTATGTCACTTTGATATAAAGTATCGGAATCACTAGAAACGTAGTGGTATTCTTTCCAACAAAATGTTTTTAGAATTATAATTTCTCTAAAAATACGGTAAGTATTCATGTTGCATGTATTCATGTTTTATTTTAAGCAAAAAATTTGAAACTTCGTCAAAAGGTATTTTTTTAAAGTTTTCATTTTTAAAAATTCATCCCCGAAGGGGGGTTAAAAGGGAATGAAAGTTTGTATGGGAATTAGGTTTTAGTTTTTTGCCCGGAAACTAAACTCGTGCAAATTGAGATATATTCTGTCTAACATAATATATATCAGTGCATCGAACAGGCATAAAATCGTAAGTAGTGTGTCATTATACGTTGAGAACCAAAGAGGTATTTACAAGGGTGCCTGTATTTACATCGGCAAGTGTACGTATTGCGCGTTTTTGCATTGATTGCCCCAGAGCAGTGAGCTGTATGCCGTGGTAGAGTAAAAATGTGGAAAGTACAGGTTTAAGGCTTCTGTTGAGATAAGTGGCTTCAGCTTCCTCGACACAAAAACGCACCACCCAACCGATTGCAAAGGTTGTCTACGTGGCACTTCCAATTTAGAGTGTCAATCAGAAACCCGAGGAACTTACTTTCTTCACACATGGGCAACGGAAAATTAGCCATGCATTTTCCGATGCCTATTTCGATCAAAAAACAACATAATAATATCCCATTTCCACGAACATAACCATGACTGCAATCGGTTGCAAGCATCATGAATTTTTGAGGCAAGGTGCTCATATGAGCTTGCGCTAACTAACTCAGTTGTGTCTTCCGCAAACAATACGGACAAGCCTGCTTCAATATTCAATGGTAGGTCATTTACAAATAACAAAAGTAAGGGACGAACCTTTGGGAATACCAATATTTATATATCCAACATCGGACTAGACTGACTTGCCGTCACTGAGTAATTTCACGACTTGTTTTCGGTCTGATAAGAATGAGGTAAACAGTATATGGGCCAAGCCTTTGATTTCGTATATTTTCAATTTGTGGAGCAGTAATTCGTGACGTCAAATACCTTTGGCAAGTTGCACTGCGGCAATCTTATCCTTATCGTCTAACCCTGTCATAATATAATCGAATATCCTGTATGTCGCGGTGGTTGTCGACATTTTTTGTCGGTAAGCGAATTGGTTTTCGGTGAGTATGTTTTTCTATTCTATATAAGTCATAAAGTGAAACGATAGGACGGATTCTACTATTTTAGAAATGGTGAGTACATTGTAATAGGCCTATAGTTATTGAATTCACACCTGTCACTCTTACTCTTGAAAATCACTTTTAAACATAGTATTTATGAGAATGACAAGTATGTTGCCAATATCTTTTAATATCGTTAGGAACTTAAAACTTCTTGAAAAGTATTGTATTAAAATAAAAATAAAGTAATTTCAGCGTTTTTGGAAATTCATCCTTTAAGGGGGTTAAAAAGGGGACGAACGTTTTAAGGTAGGAACTTGACACTTCGTAAAAAGGTGTTATATAAAATAGAAGAAGAGTGGTTCCAGCGTTTTTGAAAATTCATTCCTTATGGGGGTTAAAAGGGGGATGAAAATTTGTATGGGGATCAAGTTTTATATTAAGTTAGGAACTTGAAACTTCGTAATAAGACATTACTCATAAAATACGAGAAAAGGTAGGAACTTAAAACTTCGTAAAAAGGTGTTATATAAAATAGAAGAAAAGTGGTTCCAGCGTTTTTAAAAATTCATTCCTTATGGGGGTCAAAAGGGGGATGAAAATTTGTATGGGGATCATTGGGATCAAGTTTTATATTAAGTTAGGAACTTGAAACTACGTAATAAGACATTATTCATAAAACACGAGAAAAGTTATTTCAGTATTTTTGAAAATTCATCCCCTAATAGGGTTAGAACGGGGTTGAAAGTGTGTGTTAAGAAAATAAATAAATCCACGTGGACGAACTCGTAGGCAACAGCTAGTTAATAATAAGTAAATCAACTTTTAGCGAATGTCAAGGAAAGGAACTTATATCCCCAACACGCTGCCTTCAGCAAGCTGCACCCAGTAATTAGCTACTTTTGAACAATTTGAATATTATTTTAAACAATGTATTTCTACTCGTATCATTACGACAAAAGCTTAATATAATCAAATGGCCTACTTACGTACAAATCTTGGTTATTTCAGTAATTATAATATAAACATTTAGTTAATTTATTATTTTATTTCTAAAATACCCATGTCAAGCATTCGTAAAATAGAGCTTTATTTATAATGATTGGTCCTTTCTGAAGTAAATTCTTGGTTTACAAGTATAAATATAAATTGAAACTGTTACTTCTGACTGATTGTAATTATTTAATAGAAGTAAATGGACTACTTCAAAGAAAATTAAAGCTGTTGTAATTACAAGTGTTAAATAAATGAAAAATAGTAAAATAGTATAGTACCATAGTACCTAAATATAAACAAACTGTGATACTAACTACTTACCTTTTATTTTGCTACAGCCTTTTTAGGATCTATATATGTAACATATACTGGTATCTATAAAGATCTCTATCTATCTATCTAATTTGAATGTCAGATTTTAGTTTGCTCTGAGTTCCCCAACAGAATGCTCGCTACGGGAGGTACACTTGATGTTATCATAAGCATTTTTTTTACAACACTAGCCAGACCAACTTAAATTCTACCTTATTCAGTTGTCCTAACACTGTATTTTATTTGTTTACTTTGTAATTATTTCATTTCTCGATACATTTACTAAACTGTTTGAACTGACAATTATGTGCTAATCCTGTAAATTTTCTCAATTTTCCATTCCAGTTAATCTTCAGCAAAAAGCTGCCGGGTAGTCTTATTTGATTAAAGAAAATACTTAGTGATTATATATATATTTTAACATAATGTAACATGCTTACTTACTTCATGGATCAGCGACCCAAAATGAGTCTTAGTCTCCGACACGAATACACGCCATTTGTCGCGATCTTTTGCCATCTCCCACCAGTTATCGGCTTGGGTTAATGTAGCATTATATAACATATATTAGTTATACCTACCCTGAAACGAAGCCTGACTCCCGTTACAACATCTATATCTCTTTGCTAAAAAAATAAGATAAATCTATGTCTATCCGACACAAACGTCCACTGCTGAACTTTTAGGCCTCCCCTTTAAAGTGCGGTCCTGCGCAGATCTTACCTTCCGACTGGTAGCGACCCTTATAGTGCTCGCACACTGGCTATGCCAGGGGAACCATAACTGCCAGTGTAGGACCACCATTTATGAAGTCATATATCCACCTATCTTATATTGTGAAGGACCACAATGCATAGCACTTCATTATACGCATACAGTAATAATAATAAATATTGTCCCAGGTGGCGTGGATCCGCGCAGACGACCAGACCATCCTAACGTTGCACACGCGGCTAGTCACTCACAGCTCGCGGTACGCGGTCACTAACGACTCTCCGGGGTCTTGGCAGCTGCACATTCGACCTCTGAAGGTGGAGGACCGCGGTTGCTACATGTGCCAGATCAACACCAGCACGATGAAGAAGATGATCGGATGCGTCGATGTATTAGGTGAGAGGTTGTTAGGTAATTACCTGTAATTCGGCTAATAATAAAACGGAATTAGGTATTTTTTTAATATTCTTTTATATTATATGTAAAATACTCAAAATAAAGAAAGTAATAAATGGACATACTCGCTTTTAATAAAAATTGGTATGTACTTAAGAATTAGGAACCTATCTAAAATTCTTTACAGTAGGTACTTAAAATCGCATCAGTAAAAGTATTCAATTATAAACCCAAAACACGCCATCCAAAGTCGTCAGGAATGGCGGAATCTGCCGCACAAATAGAACAAAGCTGGAAAAACTGGCTCAATCTTCATGGACAAAGTGTGCCGCCGGTAAATCACCTCGAACATTCGATGCAGAACGAGCATGGACGTGAGAGGACGCCTATTACGGCACGTGACCATTCGGGACTCGCCGCTCTGCCTTATGTTGTAAGGAAAAAAGTTAAAAGTATTTTGATACCCATTCGAAACCTCGTTTCAGCTGTATGGCCCTCTAGAGGGCAATGCAATTTAGTGTAGTTTTGTTTCAACGGTGTCAAATTTAGTTGATGTTATTCGTTTTTCATTGGTCCCGTTGCGACTGGTTCATTGCTACGCACTACGTTAAACCAAATTTCTTAGTAAGGGATTATGTATTTTTATTGTTACGATATTTTTTAGATTACTATAGGTACATCTGATGTTGCGTATCACTACTTACCTACATTAGCCTACAAGCCCTCACCATATATCCATCACTTATAAGTTTAATATACGTCAATAGTTGAATCACACCTAAATTATATTACGAATACCAAAAAAATTCCGCATTTTTGCCACTCTAAACACTTCGGTTTGATCCTTAATCCAGACAGTAAACTCACTTTATTCGTTATAAAAGTCTTTACTGAGCCGTTACTCCATTTAAAAACCAAACGAATTGGCACATAAATCGTTTAGTAAAGACACCGCCGGCTCCGCCCAACCCACCACAAAGAGCTCATTAACACGTCAATGTGCGAGGATCGACCGCTTGGGCTATGTTAAGAAAATACCTCTTGAACAAAGTCTCTCTAAAGAAAATATGGAAAGTAAATATAATCTACGCCCGGGAAATAATTACACAGAGATTGTTAATATGATTACGTTGTCGAGAAATAGAATATGTAGTGTAAGAAGTTGATACAAGGTTATATTTATGTACCTATATTTCGCACGATATGTAGGTACTAGAATTATTCGAATAACACAACAAGCATTATTGAGGACCAGCAAAATAATAATTCTGTTTTATCAGACGAAAATAAACCTAATTTATTGTGGGTTTTAGAGAACGACGTAGGCAGACTTATCTGATTATTAGTGAATTAGTGCACATGATTTATACAAGTATATTAGTAAACTATTAGTTGTAACATCGATCATTACGCATGTTACGGATAATCTATGTTAATATCATGCGTTAACAATTTTTTGGTGGTAATTAGATATTTCAAAGGTTTATTTTTCATTGTTTTATACATAAAGACCTGAAAATTTATATTTTCTGTTAGTGGTCGTCTTGAGTCACGAAGAAGAAAAATAAAATCTATAATAGACTTATTCAAAGTGAACTTTATAATTTCTTCTTCAAAATGCGTTCACAACAACATTTTCACGTGTAAAGTAATAAAAAGAATTATTTAATTCCAGAGTTTGAAAAAAAACGAGCGAAATAAGCATGAATGTCCAATAAAATAAAAAACTCTCACAAGTGGTATAAAACATAAATATCTGTATAAATATACAAAAAAGACAGTAAAAAATACAAAGATCAAGTTGATAATCTTAAGGGTAGCGACAAACACAAAGGATAAGATGTATTTTGTGGCAACAATTTTTCGCTTTTTCCCGGTTAGTTTTAGAGTAAAATTTGTTCTGCGTGATCTACATATTTATCCTACAGAGTCAAGCAGATCAAAATGACGATGTATTTATTCTGAATGTTATATATCTTTTATAAAATCACCTCTAAAATATAAAACATTCCCGTGCCCCAGCGGTCGCTATTTACATTTGAGCCACTATCGCTGTCGGTAAAATGCCACGTACGGCGCGCGGCGTGTTAAAGGACACGGCTAGCGCGTGTCCAACACTACCCTTTTTACCCTTGACAAGACCCGCATATTTTTTTGCCTCGGCTCCTAGATGGAAGGCTGGAGTAGCCTGTCGTATGAATATTTGACTTAAATATGTGCCAAATTAAAACAGGTATGAGTTACTGAGTGTTACAAACTAACAATTTTACATGTTTAATAGGTACCGACCCCTAACATTTAAGGTCAGAGCACACCGGCTGCGTGTCATGTGCGTGCACTTGCGCGTCCGATTAAAATGTTGAAGCCGTGCACGCACACGTCACCCACGCGGTGTGCCGTCTCTCATAAGGATCTCATGTGCACGGGCTCGTAAAGGGGAAGTATACTAATGCTAAGTAATATATAAAATCAAAACTTATGTACTCGAAACAATATAAATTCTTGGCTTGATCAGTTTGCGTAGATCAATAATAAATGGATCCGAACTTTAATCGCTTTTATAAGTTAAGAATAATAAAAAAAAAAACTAAATTTGTCTAGATGTAAAAAATGAAACACAAATATTTTTCTACTTCCATACTTATGAATCACATGTTTAAACGGTGTGAAAACTATAGCTAACAACAATCAGATTTTTTTTTTATTCCAAACTACGTTACTTTCAAAGTTCGGTTACGACCCTATCCTTTGTAATTGAGATAAAATTACAAAACTTGGGTTTTTTTATAAACATAATAAGTGTAACAAAATAAGGTATCCCGTCGAAAAATTGCCAACAATGTTTTTTGAAGCATCCTAATACCTACGAAAATATACAAAATTACGCAATAAAAATATATTTTAGGCATTCAAAATACCGTATCGCGATCTATAAAACTTTTTCACAGTTTTTCTTCAGATCGGCATTTGGGCCGTGAGTTGGTAGAGCTATGGCACACTTTTCACTCACATTGTTTTCCTTTCGGGAGAATTTCGCTATTTTCGACGGCTTTCAACGACGTAGTGACCTATTTTTCTTTATTCCTTTTAAGAACGGAAACTTATTGTCACCGTTGTTAATAAATATAGGCAGGTACAAATTTCTATACAGGGGGGGTATCTTTTCTCTGCAGCTAACTGTACAGATCTTTAAACTTAAAATAAATATTAGTAGCTGGATTAAATGTAATGGTCGGCAATAAATAGTTCATTTCATGATAATCATGTTATGATGTACATACGTATATTACATTATATTTTCTTAAAAATATTCAAAACCTCATATTGAGTTTTTTGCTTCAGTGAGGTTTCATTATTCCATCCGATATTATTGGAGTTGTTGTGTATAAATTATACCGAAAACCACACAATTTTTCGAATTCCCATATTAGACGAAAAAATATTTTGATAAGTAATTTACCCAAGATGCAGTTCCATTTAATACAATCTATTCATCGCCTTTGATTATTTTCTGACAATGTAGCGATTCGCGTCACGAATACTCGATATTTTATTTTACCATTACATTATCTTGTCTCAGTTAAATCTATGAGAAGCTAAATTGCAGTTTATAATTTACTTATTTGAACATCAACGCAATTCATCTACGCCATATATTGATGGTACAAAATTTTAAAACTTTGAATACCTAATAATATTCCTTCCTATTTTTTTTCTAGTAATTAAATAATAATATAACTTTAAGTAATTAGATAAGGAGCTGATCAGAACCTTAATTTTAAAAATACTGATGATGATATAATCCTGTTATCCCTCATTAGGGACATAGGGCATAGGGCAGAAGAATTTTCCATTTGTCGCGATCCTAAGCGGCTACTTCTAGCTCTTTTCAGCCGAGTCTAGTTGAGCCAGCCTCCTTCTCAACTGATCGCCTCTATGTGGTACGAGGCCGCTCCGACCGTCTACTGCCAGTCGATTGCCAGTGGAGACCCTGCTTGGACAGGTGGTTTTCCGGTCTACGGAGCGCGTGTCCGATCCATCGCCATTTCCTTACAAGGATTTTCTGGCCTATAGGTTTCTGGTCAGTCATCTGTCACATTCTGACATTTAAGATAATTACTACCTTGAAAAACTGATACTAGCTTTTTTTATTAAATGCATCTGTAATGCAATGTCGATTAATATTTATCGTTTCATTTCTCATAATTAACTTTTATTTTGGATTGAAAACATACTATTAATTGGATATAATGTTGAATAACACTCCGAGTACATCTAGTCCTTTTTTCATTGAAAATACAACAGCAAAAAGGTACCGATTCCAAGTAACTGCAGCTTATATAACTTCACAGAATGAATAACTGGTTTGAATGAATAACTGAATGATGTCACTTGAAATATCCATCACATTAATTATTTAAATTAAAAGTTTATAAAACGAAAATAATAATTAACGTCATCTGAATTATTTAATTCTGACAACACTAACGGCAAGTGACATCATACTTCGTAGTTACAAAAATCTTAATAGTATTTGCTTACAACTAACAATACTTATACATATTTCCTAACACGATATTAAAATGTAAATATAAGCCATAAAAACGCTCCGGCTTGTAACGTTTGTGGCTATTGTTTTTTTTTGCAAGCCTGGTTTCAATAATGTAGATTGGATCACCGCCCAAATAAATCATAAGATTTCCGAGCGTAATTTGTGATTAAATTATGAGTCACAGTCTTTCATTTAGGCGCCCGGCCAGGATTTAACTTGCAATAATATTTATTAAAGATCCATATCACGAGATTTATGTTGTCCCAGCACAGGGAAAAAAAATAGGAATGTAACATTGTAACGTTGCCGGTGAAAATTTATTCCCTCACCTCCGTACAAGGCTCTCGGTACATAAATTATATTTCCACAGTTGGGGATCCCCATCCAACTTTTATAAAGTACGCGAATATCTTATCCGTTTAGGGAATTAAAGGAACTTAACCACTTGCTTAAATACTTTATCACTTTAACATCCACGCTTCGCTTCAGGAGCTTATTTCGGTTTAATTTCTAAAGTTACCAAAGTAACAAGTCTGCTTTGTGTTAGTTCAAATGGCTGAGTCAATTATGAAGTATTTGGTTCTTCCATTCGACTGGTCGAACGTATGCGTTATGAATACGTATGAGGCGATCGGAATATTGTAATTACCACATTATGGACTCCGCTCACTGTTGGCAATGTGATTTATGTGGTTCCCGCTAAAACATGGTCTCAAAATGCTATCGTCAACGCATGTACAAGCTGACTTTCTTGAATCTCTGAACCTCTAAAATATTTCATTGAACCATTTCTTTCTTCAACAGTTCCACCAAACATCGTAGATGAAGGCACCAGTGGCGATCTAGTGGCGAGAGAGGGGGAAGATGTGAGCCTCTCCTGCATGGCCGAAGGTCGGCCTCACCCACGCATACTGTGGCGAAGGGAAGACGGCACCAACATTCAGCTGAGGGATGAGACGGGGGAGCTACATAAAGGTACAAATAACATTAAATTCGAGGTATTTTTCGTGAGAAACCCAAGGCCGAGACTCATAATACATTCTGCTGCGACGATAGGACGGCATTACTCTCCAGCTGAAAGTTCATCAGCAATAGGGCCAGCTTACTATGTATTTTATTAGTTAGTCGGTTCAATTAACTTATAGTTCATGAGTGTTTCAAAATTCAATTATATGTTTTTATTAACGAGATCAAATACCCCTCCAGGGCAAAAATAGATGGTTTCTCGTTTCTACACACAAACCGTCTCTGCACCAAACTTTCACGAAGATTACCCTCCTCAGCGGAAAACAATGCCACGAGCTACGGCGTAGCACGTAAATTCTCGATATTTGTCAGTAGCTTTTTGCTTTTAAAAACTTTGTCAGGAAACCTGCAATTGTAAAAGAAAATTCACTAGTATAAAGTAAAACGTACAACCCAGAATAAACCTATTCATTTCGTTCGTTTTATTCAGCTTCGTTATTTCATCTGCGTCTATCATATTCTCCACCAACTAAGCAACCGTACACTTTTTCCAAAACCCAAAGCATTGTTCTACACAACAACGTATACTTTAATTAATGTTTTACGTGCACGAGCTGCGGACCGATTGTTGCTCCCTCACTAGAATATTTGGTGCGTATGAATATTCATCAAACAATTCTTTGGCAGACACTGCAGCGCCTGAAATTAGGGAGGCGGAAGTTTTTAATAAATGGTTGTGACAGTTTCGATTTACTGTACCGGAGGGCTTTGTATCCACTTTGCTATTACTTTAATTTATAATTCTTTGTTTTCTGCGAATCTGATTTGGGTACAAATTATGTACTTACATCAACAACCGAAGGAAAATGTAAGTACTGTGCCTGTATAGAGAAAGTCGAGATCTCTATTTGTGTTTTGATGTAAATGTCACAACAACATTATTAAAGCAGCAATAAATGTGAAGAAAGAGGTTATTATCTACACGTTTGTATTTTTATTTGTCAATGTACCCTGTTGGTTATTGGTATTTTTTAAATACAGTTGAATGCTAAAGTCATTTTTTAAATCTTGGTTGTAACACGCCTTAGCCATGAACCATTCCAATCGTGAATTTACAATACCTAGCTTTTTACTTATAATATATAGTTAATTTATACTCGTGATATGTTAATAAGTTTAATAACACTGACAATCCCATGAGATTTGTACCTTAACTTTTGAACTGCCTTTATTGAAACAAAATTAATATAAAGTTAGACCAATTCAGCTAGTATTATTGATTCAATTTCCACATTGTAGAACTTGATGTGACAAAATGGATACAATTTTTCCTCCACTTATTATTAAATGATAGCCGCCGCCAAAAATTAGTTTTCAGTTTATATCAATAATATTGTAGCATTTTTTAAATGCTTAAAACACAAACATTGGTAATCTAAATGCCACAAATTTACTAAGTCTATTAAACCAGCCCAGAACTTTATTAAATGCAATTCCTCTCAATCTTGCAAACCGGACAATCTCCTGAACTTGCATAATTGACGATGTTGCAACGTCGCCATCTCATTAACATTTGAAGATGGCTCGTAAATTCAGTCGCTTACGCTAATTTCCAGTCGCTAGGAATATGCACACCTAGTGTTCTCACCTTATCTTAGCGCTAGTTGCATCATGAAGGTATATCCCAATTAGGACTGCAGCAGCATTTGCTATTGCAGCATTACAGCAGCGGGAAGCAGTCACTGTCAATTCCGTACACGGCGGGAAGAAGTTGATAACTCGAGATATAAAATTGAAGAAATTTGAACTTAAAATAGTATTACATAAGGTTCTTCCCGCCGTATACCGAATTAATTTTATACATTGAGTTGCAGTCATCGCTGCATTGCTATCGTGATTGCCATATTCTTTTACCCCGAGTGTGAAGGTTAAAGGTCCCTACTACGAGGCGTGATTATTTCCGTCCAAGTTATAACAAGAAGAATGTTTCATAAGAAAGTCGTAAAAAGCGAGAGAGGTTGTCTCTGGACAAATAAAATATACAAAAAAAATACGTTGTTTATGCAATATACAGTTATTTTATATTATGATAAAAACTGTGAGTTTGAGGATATTTTTAATAGCAGCAATAACAATGTGTTTCTTTTTCAGTGGACATGTTCATGGGTCCCAACCTCAACCTGACGAAGGTGGAGCGACGACAGATGGGAGCGTATCTCTGCATCGCGTCCAATGACGTCCCGCCTTCAGTATCCAAGCGCATCATGCTTAATGTTAATTGTAAGTCAAGTTGTTTATGTATTAAGTCGAAAATATTTATAAAACTTGTAATTTTGCTTTAGTATCAAATTAATGGTCAATAAATTTGATTATTTGGTTCATAATTTTTTGGGCTTAAAAACAGTTATTTATTTTGTTATTTGTGGCCACTAACTGAACACTATTTTAACTGACACTGGATCAAACCGAGCCTGCTATAAATAGAACTTGTTTCCTGACATATACATATATTTTTTTTAAATGCAGCGAGTTTTATGTAGGTAATTATGTAATAAATAATAAAATATTGCCGCGCAATAAATTCCTCATAAAATTATTATGTTCATAAAATATATGTCTTAACTAATTCTACTGAATTTATTTGAAATAATATTCATGCTACAACAATATTGGGATGCATTTATGTATCCTATTGCACATAATACAACATAACAGCAACGTCCATTAGCCTGAAAATCATATTAAGCTACAATAATATTACAGCGAACTATAATGGAATTCAACATGGCACGCTCCGAATTTCCGGATCAACTCTTAAGTGCGTTTAAAATAAGTTCTTGTCCACAGTTGCCCCTTCAATAGTGGTGGCGACAAAGGTAATAGGAGTGCCGACTGGGTCTCAAACGAGGCTGGAGTGCTTCGTCGAGGCCTACCCTCAGGCCATAAACTATTGGCTAAAGAGCGGCCAGGAAATGATACTTTCGGGGTAAGTGTGCATCAATTAGTTTCTTAGTTTTGTCAGACTTGAGAAACATCGGGCCGCAACGGGAATCCGTTAAAACGTTTTGCATGTCTGTTGAAAACTGTTTATTTTTATCATATGTTTATCTTAGACCATTGTTTCGTGGATAAGATGTTTGCAAGCTGTTGAAGTTTTTTGTGACGTTACATACCTTGTGTTCAACGTTTAATAATATTTTCTCGAAAAACGAATCCCAGGTATAAGCATCTACATAGATACAACTTTAAACGATAGAATTTATTTATTTCTAATACGACGCTGTACGTAGAGAACGATATCAACCGAAAACTACGCTTTACGTGGCGTTTATGCCATATTTGTATTCCTCTCTCTAACTGCAATTGCAATTTAATTTTATCGCGCCAATGTGACAATCTCCTCACAATCGAATTGTTTCAGAGGGAGACACAACCTCAGCGATGACCGCGCTCTGCCGTACCAGACACGAATGGTGCTCAACATCTCAGACTTCAGAAGCGAAGATGCCGGTACCTACACCTGTGTGTCTACCAATACTATGGGCAAAACGGAAGGCACTATCAGACTTTATGGTATGAGATTTTCTTACCTAATTAACGCATAGGCATATAGTAGAGTTTAAAAATATCTAGGTTTTACTCTTCTTCCTCCCGTTGTCCCGGCATTTTGCCACGGCTCATGGGACCCTGGGGCCCGCTTCGCAACTAATCCCGAGAATTGGCGTAGGCACTAGTTTTTACGAAAGCGACTGCCATCTGACCTTCCAACCCAGAGGGTAAACTAGGCCTTATTGGGATTAGTCCGGTTTCCTCACGACGTTTTCCTTCAACGAAAAGCGACCGGTAAAATATCAAATGATATTTCGTACCTACATAAGTTCAGAAAAACTCATTGGTACGAGCCGGGGTTTGAACCCGCGACCTCCGAATTGCAGATCGCACGCTCTTACCGCTAGGCCACCAGCGCTTCTAGGTTTTACTAAAATAATTTATATTCATATTTTAAGGCCCTAGGTTTTCGCGCTTCTATTTAGGTTTTACAAAAAAAAAATATATATACATATTTTAAGTCCCTCTGTTAGCCATAGCCAACAGATCTGTTTTCGTGTTTCTTAACAAGAAATGGACTAAAATGTTAATAACTGATATTGGAAATAAATGTATGGCTACTTTTTATGGAGAATTAAACTAATGCAATGGACATAAGGTGTTTTCATGAAATTAATATATTATATCATCGTAATGTTAATTTCAATTGTAAATAACCTCCTTTGTTTGTCTATTTTGATTAATTTCATTTTGCTTTCCCGTAAAATTATAAGAGAGCCATTGTTCTAAAATATGTAAGACTCTAATTAGGTTATGTTCAGGTGTTAATTATCTATAATTACGAGGCTTTTAAGTAATAAGCTGAAGTGAATAGTATTTTAATAAACCCATTGTGTATTATTTCACGGGATAAAATATGTAAATATTTTAAATTAAATATGCACTGTGATAGCCTTTTCTATGTTATTTTGTTGTTGTTTTTTGGACAGAAATAAAAATAACTACAACATCAACCACGACGACGACAACAACAACAACGACGACAACGACAACTACAACAACGACGACGACTCCGCCGCCGACAACCACGGAATACTTCCCGTCTCGTGAGTATTTGTGGTTAGACTTGCTTAAATGTAAATAATAAATAACTACAATAACAACCACGACCACGGCAACAACAACGATGACAACTACAACAATGACGACAACTCCGCCGTCGACAACCACAGAACGCGTCCCATCTCGTGAGTATTAGTGGTAGACTGTACTTAGGGCATTCCATGAACTTTCCTGTACAAACGCATTTTTTGATATGGGAGGCAAACGAGCAGCCGAATCACCTGATTGTAAGTGATTACCGTTGCCCATAGACACTCGCAACACCAGAAGGGTTCTAAGTGCTTTGCCAGCCTTTAAGAGTGCTCTTTATTGGGTACATTTTTCAAAGTATCAAGTCGATGATTATTTTCCTGAGCATTTTTTAAATCCACTGAGAGAAAAAAATACTTTATTCAAATGCAAATTGGTTGACAATACAACATCAATTTAGTTTTAATATTAGTGTTCACGCTCATATATACATAATACGCTCACTGAACGGTTCATTTACACATATCTTACAATATCATTACCTATACAATTTTGCAATCAAAATGCCTTGTTTCAGGATACGTGGTACCTTTGCAGCCGGCGGAGCAAAAGCACACGCAAGCTCAAGACGCAACCACTTACGGTAAATACATGTGGTACAACGTACTTAATAAGATTAACGAGGCTTAATTATGTATATGACTAGATTACTGTGCCCTTACAGTCTGTATTGTGAGCTCACTTATCATTTATCTTTATTGGTCTCATATCATTTAGATTATTAAAACTTTATAAAAATTGTAGTCCACCAAATTGTACCTTCAAAATTATAAATCAATGCTTTGTCTATTAAGAGCAGATTTTGTAAAAAAAAATTACATACCTACTTAATTTCTTTCTATTTTTTAAGTTTTTTTTTAAATATTCGTTTTAAGTTTTAAGCCACAGGTATTGTGTATGTAAAAAATCTGCTACCATCTACGGGATAGCGAATGGAAAAAACGCTTTGCAAAATTTAAAAAGTCAAAGGTCTCCAGGCAAACTAATGGAATCGAATTTGATAAGTCACAAGCGCTATCAGTTATAATTTTTATTACGAGTCCCGTAATTTGACCTATGTAAGATGCTGTTTAAAAAAAACTTCGAAACGAAATTGATTAAGAAAAAATAATATAGTAATAAATACTCGTTTAACCACCAGACCGCAGTTAACTTGCGTTGTCGCGCGCGACTCCATACTTAAAGTCGCGCTTGACCTACGGAGTCGCGCGCAACAAAGCAAGTCATCCTAAGCGATCAAAGTAATCAAAGTCTTTCAGATCATCGGCTCCCACAAATAATCTTTGTTTGTTTAGATACAATGCAAAATGTCATCGAGCAGTCCGTCCTCGACAACAATTGGCTGCCGACTGCCGAGTCCACGGGCTCCAGAGCCCACCAGGCCCTGCCGCTGCCGACCCTGGCCGCCTTCATAGCGCTTCCCCACTTCAACTGTATTATACATAGTAGTCTCCAAATATTATACACAATACTCTCTAAAACTAACGTGCAACACAACGCAAGATGATAAGGTTAATAGCCGTTGGGAAATCAGTGTCAATTTTACATTTTACAATTTAGATAGTTGTTATTTAGATAATATCTGGAGAATACATGAATTGATTGTGGATATTAGTGTTTCTGTTTGGTTGTCATTTGCAAACAATTTTGAAATTCCAGTAATAACCAGTATAAGGTAAACGTCCCAGTGCTCGACATGCTAATGCCCAAATAACACTCTGCTGTCACCTCTATTTCTAGGTACTTGTATTGGGACAGTGACGAGCATCAGGCCGTCTACCTAACTGTTATTTAACAATACAAAACACTTCATGAGAATTCATAGTAATTGAAATTCATTGAAAATCAGGTTTGGCAAAAGTATCTACCGTATACCTTAACTTCACCGTTGGTGTCCAACTTCGCCCAAGTAAAATATTATAATAATAATTACACAAAGAAATAAATATCCAAATAAAAATACAAAATAAAAATTATTCAAGAGTAAAATAACTTACTTTGCGCACCTTTAAAAGCTCCATTTACCTTGAAATCAAACTACAGGATAATAAAATTACTTGGTTTATTTTAAAATATCAATTCCACTAACATAATATGAATAAAAAATATGTTACCTACGCTTAAATTACTTATGGACAAGTAATTTAAGCATATAATACTGTTGGCTGCCCGTTGCCGGGCATGTATTCGTAATAGTAATAATAAATATCAGTGTTTACTTTTAGCAACAGAAAAACTTATGACGGCTATGTAAGTTTAAGATTAAAATGTTCCTTAAACCAAATCCAAAGAGTTAATTAAAAAGAATGTAATTACCCAGTTGTCACTGCAAGTGACAGTTAATCAGCTGTTCGTTTCGGGCCAATTAAATTTCTTGCGGCGTGCATCAGCATTTTAAACAAGTAACAGTTAAAATTACTCTCAATTATGGTTAAAATTATTTAAGATAAACTTAAGAATATTATATAAATACAGATTTATTCGTCGAATGGAGTTCACGTATCCATCAGGTTTAGGTCGTCTCAAATAGTTTTAACCATACAATTAATTACCTTTTACCTTTTCTCAAACTTGTAAATCATGACTTACTTCAAATTTGGTCCGGAAATACTACGTATCCGGTGCGATGAGCGAAGATATGTAAAGCTATTTAATACAGAATTTGTAAAGCAACCTCCTTTTGTTTTTTAATGCCAAATTGTGACAACGTCTTGGCATTCAATTATCAAATAGTAGATTCATAATTAATTTTTATCTGTGTAAACCTAGGAATAAAACAAATTTACAACATTTTTTTATTATTGCAAGTTTGAAAAAATCACTATACAAATCTTGACGCGAAACGGGGTTGCTGGCCGCGTATCCTTATCCTATCCGTCTGTATCTACTTGGCCTGCAACCCGTCGTTTCCCGGCCTTTATAGTAATGTACTAATTACTAAACTGTATAAAAATAAATATTTTCCATAATGAAATATGAAAAGCTAGTCAGTTTTTACCTAAGCATATCAATAACAATGTATAAATCAATGATACATAAAATATTGTTAATGTACATAATAATATATAAATAATTAATATACTTTAATGTTTTTTTTTTTTGAATGAAGCAATGTTGCAAATTTGTTTTCATTTATTTACTGTATATTTGCAACGTTATTTAAATATTAATTATATAGGCGGGATTAACTATTGTTTACCAATTAATTACATACTAAAAAATTACAGACTTCAAAAGCATATTCTACTTTGCAATTAATGAGCAAATAAATTGGAAATATATCTCAATATTGGTGTTCGAATATGTCCATTAATGTGCGAACTAATATGTTTTCTATTTAAGTTAATAAAACAATAACTGTTTTGAATTTCGGCTTGTCATGTTTGTAAGCGTTATTTAGTTTTAGGGAAATGTTATGTAAATATTGCAAGCTTAGAATTACATTTTATTACATTATAGTCTAGGCCAGTATTACTTTAGAGTAAGTTTATAAAATAAGCTAAGAATGTAAATAGTAATATGATTAAAACCAATTTGTAAATTATTAGTTTTATTTATGTGCAAAAGCGATAGAGATGCAAAGAGACGAACGATCGCAGTGATTCTCAGTAGCAGTGTTGGCCGAAATGTTAATGCGATTGACCGTTAACTATTATAAACTGAACCGTACACTTTAACCGTCCGTTACCATATACGGTTCAATTTCTAATGGTAACTGGTCAATTGCAATTAGCGTTCGGCCAACACTGCACAGAAGCTACCTAGCCCCAAAGTGCCCCAAACTAAAGCTTGTACCATGGGTACTTAGGCGACGATAAACATTACTTTAAGTTTATATAGATAAATACATACTCGTACTTACATACGTAGAAAACACCCATGACTCAGGAACTGCGTTCATCAGTTTCATCGCACAGATAAAACCCCTTACCGGGATTCGACATACTCGTACTTATATACGTCGAAAACACCCATGACTCAGGAACTGCGTTCATCAGTTTCATCACACAGATAAATGCCCTTACCGGGATTCGACATACTCCTACTCATATACGTAGAAAACACCCATGACTCAGGAACTGCGTTCATCAGTTTCATCACACAGATAAATACCCTAACCCGGATTCGACATACTCGTACTTATATACGTAGAAAATACCCATGACTCAGGAACTGTATTCACCAGTTTCATCACACACATAAAAGCCCTTACCGGGATTCGAGATACTCGTACTTATATACGTAGAAAATACCCATGACTCAGGAACTGCGTTCATCAGTTTCATCACACAGATAAATGCCCTTACCGGGATTCGACATACTCGTACTTATATACGTCGAAAACACCCATGACTCGGGAACTGCGTTCATCAGTTTCATCACACAGATAAATGAATGCCCTTACCGGGATTCGACATACTCATACTTTATATACGTAGAAAATACTCATGACTCAGGAACTGCGTTCATCAGTTTCATCACACAGATAAATGCCCTTACCGGGATTCGACATACTCGTACTTTATATACGTAGAAAATACCCATTACTCAGGAACTGCATTCATCAGTTTCATCACACAGATAAATGCCCTTACCGGGATTCGACATACTCAATGACATCAATGACTCAGGAACTATGTTCATCAGTTCTGTGTTTCATCACACAGATGAAAGCCCTTACCGGGATTCGAACCCGGGACCATCGGCTTGATAGCCAGGGTCACTAGGTCACTACCCACTAGGCCAGACCGATCCTCTATGTTAGCGAATGTCATTTTGATACTACTAAGGCACTCGTGGTAAGGCTACTGGGCATATGAAGTTGCCGCCCAGATTTATGTTGGTAAATATTCCATTGTTTCCTGGTTACATTCTTAATATGTTCTGTTCTGAATACCTGCTATACGTTTGTTTACCTATAAGTACACCTTCATTAATTGTACTTACTTATTTACTACACATTAAGCATGCAGTTGAGCGGAGTGATGCATTTGCACCACGCATAAACTTTTTTTAACAAGTTTCAGTGGTGTAGTTTTAATTTATTTGTGTAATTTGTTGTGATATAACTAAATACACAAAAAATTATAATAATAAAATTCAACCGGGATATGTCTCGCCTAGTAGTAGTAGGGGAAACTGGGGAGGGTTGATCACCCCTTTTGATTTTAGACTAAATTTTTTAAACTATTAGCAGTATTGAAAAGCTTTATAGACCATACGATTTAGAATTTATCTATTTATGAATACTTTGAATTAGAACAGAATTGTGCAACAATTTAGACCATTATTTAAAGACATGCCATAATGTAGACTTTTACCATGTGTCCCCTGTATAAGGGAGACATGTTTACCCCTGGTTGGGAGCCTTGGTCCTGGGGGATCAAGTCTCCCAGGTTCTGGGGACACATGGTAAACAGATTTTTACCGTGTCTCCCCATACCAGATTCTCACAGATTATATAGCCCGAATCGGAACTAGCAATGCATCTAGAATTAGGTAAACACACAACGAACATATATATACTGTATCTTCCATACTTAGCATTTATATTTCCTCCAATAAGATGTCTTGATGCGAAAGGGATCAAGTCTCCCATGCTTGGGGACACATGGTAAATAGATTTTAAGTGACAATGCCATACTTTGAGGGTTGATTTCACGTTAATTTATTGAGTTGATCAACAGGAATTTAATCTATTAAGAAATCAAACACATAATGATCCGTATCTTTCAATTTTTAAGAAGAAACTAGTTATATTTTCGAAAAAAGAACACCAAACTGGTAATCAATTTTACAGTACATATGGTGCTACTTTTCCCCCATAGTGTGTAAATTAGCACATTATGTAACTATGTCGAAAATTTAAAGGGTCATATGTACTGTAAAACGTTGTAGGATACATGTGCGAATACGTAATTCGTAACTCGTGTAAAATTTCCTATTTTTCGCACTTGTATCGTAAATAACTATTGCGCCATCAAAAAATCAAAAAGAAGTAGCAAACATAAAATTTCTTCTAACAAGTACACTTGTCTGTAGAATAATAATTAAAAAAAGTTTAATTGTTTATAAACAAACTTCCAAACAATCATAATGATTACTGTAAATTGCTCTTATTAATCATTACCACATTTGGAGACTCAAGTAACAAGCTAACTATAATCTCAAAAGTTTTAACAGTCTAGAAATGCCTAATTTGCGCAATTAAACATCTAAGTAATAATCAACAACAATAGCTAATACTTAGCTATATTATATTAATCAGTCTTCATCAAAAATAAGTTACTATTTGGCTTTAAGCACTTTAATGGTAATACCAGCTAATACTTCTGATACAGCATTTTTTAATATTTCCTTCTCTATCAGTATTCTTTGTTTTTAACCTTCTCTGGTCGTATATTTTCGACGCATGATTTTCTAAAACAATAAAAAATTACAGCATTATGAAACGTTTTGTTCATTACTAAGTAGACTTGATCCCTTTAGGGGTGCCATGATCCCGGGATCATGTCTCCCCCAAAGAAAAAGTCGAAGTCTCCCCATACATACTCAGGTTATAAAACATGGCGTGATCGAAACTTACGTTCGCGTATTTCAATGAAATCAAAGTTAATTAACACTTCAATAAACAACAAATAGAATAATCATACTCACTAACAGCATTTCTATCACATTTTACTTAATAAATCCAGTTAAAACTTACCGAAAATTAAATACAGCACGCAGCAAATTTTTCATAGTCCGCCACTTGCAAACCACTGACTTGTTCCAAACGGCGCCATGACAGAACGTGAAGTTAGGAACGAATTAATGAGTGTTGCTAGCGTAAAAAACTGTATGACGTCTGGTTAAACTTGAAATGAAGATTACCAAGTGTCCCCTAGGGATCGACCCTCCCCACCTTCCCCTAGCCTAAAATAAGCTCAAGAAATTGGGAAATATTTTTATAGTTAGTTTTAAGAGGGTAGTATACCACTTGTCTTGATCGTCCATACAAGAAGAGAAAACGTTTTTCCACTTTAAAATATTTTCCATTTTCCATGATTTTTAGTTAGTTATTGACACAACGAAAAACTAGGTTAATAGGTTTTCATTTCTTTCCAAAAAAGCGAAACCTAGAATAATTATATTATGCTAAAGTGATCGACATCAAAAGTGATTTGTTAAAGATTTAGTTAGTGAAAACCGTTTTCTCTCGAAATCTCACAGAAAAAAATACCGTTATTTCGTTTTATTAGATTCGAAAAGCTATTCGTCAATCTTAAAGAGTTTTGCGTTAACTGATCAATTTATTTTGTTTTACTTATTTACTTAAAAACATACATAACGACCTGGAGTTTGCTTGGCGACCTAATCTCAACAACGTTATGAAATATATAACAATAGGTAACGCCCTCAACCAAATAAAACATTCGACTCGACAATGGAGGGATCACTTCAACCTGATGGTGTCATATTTGCACATGGACAATAAAAGCGCTTGACATAAGACACACTTAAGATGAAAACATTTTGTCACAATTTGTTGTATATCAAATATAGCTATGCCCATACGTTTGATTTTTTTCGAATTTTTAGTTAATATTAATGTCATAGCGAAAAACTGATTTCATACAAATTTTTAAATGCTCCTAAACTCCTAATTTAAACATTAGTATGAAATTTGTTTTTCGCTCCTAATTTAAATAATTATAAAAAAATTAAAAAATAGATATGGTTTATAGACATGAAATTATGTAAAGATATTTTCCATAATGTCAAAATCCAGAGAGGAAAATGGGGTCTACGTTTGTATGGAGAAACGGCCGCCCCCTTTCCTCTCAAAAGACACGACTCAACTATTAGAAGCGAGTTGAGACCACACAGTTATATCATGTGCTTTCAAAACACTTTAGTCAACAAGCTATTGTTGCCAAAAGTACACTCCATCCACAGCTACAACATGAGACAATCTAAGAAGCGCAAATAATAATACAATGTTTACTACACTCATGGATAAGCTACGTCCCGCTTCGAAGAATGATTAAGACACGTTTAAGATCTTGGAAAGATCTTTAAAAGTTCGATAGTTAACGACATGTCAAAATTGACGTTTATTTCGATTCCGCTGTGATCCCAATAAGATACGATATTTTTCTAACGTTAAAGTGACATTGGTTGCCCGAATCGAGCTGCTTCTGTCAATTATACGACATACAAACGATATCTAAATGAGAACTTATCTAAACCAGAACTTATCTCATTCTTCGAATCTCGCCGCTAGTTCTATAAAAAGTTCAACCTTCTAAAAAACAGTTCTGTAACTAGAGGACCGCAGGGTGCATAGCCAATATGCCAATCGTTAACGCTCCGTAGCAAACGAAACGCATCTGTCACTGTCGCAGTAATATGGAAGAGTGATAGAGAGAGATGACTATGCTATGCTACGGTGCTTTTTTACCATAGTGCAATAAACGATTATGATTATGATTAAGCACGCAGGTGTGAAACGTGCTTATGTCACTGTCGAATAGCAGCTAAAGTATTCCTGCCGTCACTCATACAAAAATATTATGTATTTATGTATTTCTATGGTGTTGCTTATGTCCATGGGCGATGATGACCGCTTCCCATCAGACGGCTCGTCTGCTCGTTTGCTGACTATGCTAACATAAAAAAAAAGTACTGAAATACCAATTTATACACGGTGTAACATGAGGAAACCGAAAGATTTTAACAGTGTATTATTTGTCCATTTACCTCTCCCTCCCTGGCTCTACTATGCGTATACAAACACTACAACAGTACAAATCAATATGTAAACAGGCCCTAAGGCAAGTGTACACAGGGCTTTATCAGAGAAAAATAAATCATTGATGATCTCCAAAATAAGGTCAATTAGAGTACCAGTTTCTATGAGCAAGTTACTTAATTTAAGCTCAGGAATAAACCCTTAAACTTAACGGACTTTAAAAAACCGGTGTATAACAGGAGGCCAATTCAAAATTACATTGTGACTTCATTCAGATGTCACTTTGATGTCACAATGAAAGTTGGCCTCTAGTTCAAAGAGTTCGAGGGTTTTTTTTATGGTAGAGGAGGCAAACGAGCAGACGGATCACCTGATGGTAAGCGATTACCGCCGCCCATGGACACCTGCAACACCAGAGGGGTTGTAAGTGCGTTGCCGGCCTTTAAGATGGGAGTACGCTCTTTTCTTGAAGGTTTGAAGGTCGTATCGGTCCGGAAATACTGCAGGCGACAGTTCATTCCACAGTTTAGCAGTGCGATGGTATAGCATAATAATAATATAATATAGTCTAGCACCAATGTTGTCAATACAAAAAGGCAGCAAAACCATTCAGACGCGATTGTAGTCTGTAAGTAAATCTGCAGCCACTCACTCTTCATTTCCTTATCGAGCACTTACCCTACGTGGTTACTATGGCAGCCTTTTCGCTGAGATCATTGAACTAGATGGGTTTCTTTGATGTTTATTTCTTTAGATTATTTTATTTGATTATTGACGACGAAGCACGCTTTTAAACAATCATTTAAGCTAACGATCAAAGTGAAATGTCACTCAAATTTTCTTTCAGTTCGTCTTTTTTGCCAGAGGTTATGCCCGCAGCGTTTTACTGATAATAATTTAGTGAACACTTTGTCTGTTTAAGAAAGAGGTATCTCAGTTTTTTTTTTTGCAATATTATCGCGATTGATATTAATATATCATATTAATTGCTAAGTGAAATTGAGTGTATACCTATTACCATTTTAATTAGTACAAAGACAGAATTCGAACGGTTAAAAACTGCATATGCCTTTATGTATTTCATTATTCAAGCTTTGTTTAGAATCACTTTCTTGGACACATTTTTATAGAAGTGCTTTGTAGATTGTATTTGCTCCTTAGCCTTAGCTATCCATACGGCAGAAAGCGCGAAACTTGATATGCATATAGGTTTTACGTTTATAAAAATAAATAGAAGTAGAAACACGCCGAGAAGTTACTGTTTCCTCTCCTCCCCCCACTTTTATATCCCCATTTTGAGTTTTTCTAAAATATCAAGAAAACTGTGAAAGCTGTAATAAAAATATCTAGGATAAGTACATTCTCCATAAAATTCTCTACAATATTATCTAGAATGTCCTGTTTCTCCTCCTGAAGTCCTCCTTTTGGGGTCACTTAGTCAATTAGCTTTGTTTGACCTAAGGAACAATCGTGCCAAGCGGCATCGCCTGAGACAAAAGACATACTCACTGGACTTACTCGTCCCTCTAGTCATCAGACGCAACTATTATAAGGAGAACTTAAGTATAATTTGAAAACTATAAGTTTTAACAATATACTTCCAAAAATATCGTAGAGAATGTTATCGAGACTTCTCCTAGACA
Source organism: Cydia pomonella (assembly GCF_033807575.1). NCBI lineage: Eukaryota > Metazoa > Arthropoda > Insecta > Lepidoptera > Tortricidae > Cydia > Cydia pomonella. The sequence goes on from NC_084719.1 coordinate 16,973,978, forward strand.
TTTTTATTGTAGCTTTCACACTTTTCATAAAAAAATATAAAAACTAAAAATGGGGACATAAAAGTGGCGGAGGGGGGAAAAGGTAACTTCTCGGCGTGTTTCTACTTCATTTTTTTTTTATAAACCTAGGCGTTATTGACGGAGTGAAGTGCGCTGTTTATGAATTGATTTTTTTTCAAGTATTATAGGTATTGTAGCGCCACCTATTTAAGGTTTTTTGACGGACACACCTTCCATAATTTGACCTTTAGATCAAATCAAATTTCTTTCTTTCTCAGAAAATTTCTATATTTGAATGTAATTAAAATATCGACTACGTATCGATAACGTAAAGTCAAAATTACGATTTAATTACAGATGAATGTTTGTTAATATCTAGGCCATTATTTTATCGCTTTTGACCATATTATAGAGAAGTAATGATATGGAAATAGATGAAAATAATTAAAAAGGTAGGTGTGTTCAAGATTAAAAACAAACGAAAAAATTAACAGGACCTCTTTCAAATAACCGTTAAATGCCTTCAGATTTTCCAAATAAGTAATGCGCCAAAAATTTGTCCGCTAAAAGACGGGATTAAATCGCTCAAATAATACCCTTTTGTAGAAACTATTTTGTCCAACTCCTAGTTTAGAAATAGAATTATAAGAAAGTAAGTACTTATATTGGTTGGGATTAAAGATTAGAGAATAATATTTGCGTGTCTCCTAACTTCGGTAACTCTTTGTAATGCAAATCTTAGAGCGAACACAATTAAAATGTTAATTAATTTACAACAGCATAAAATTGCGCGGTCGCCTATTTACTGGCCATGTAAAAGTATAATTTACAAAACGTTGGAGTGTTGTTTTAAAATTTTAATTAAGAGACGTGGCCTGAATAATCTGATCTTTTCATTTTCATTGTACACTTGGAAAGGATTATGAAAATGTAATTTCTGTATGGTTTCGTTCTAGAAATATCCTCGTTTGCGGTTTGGTTCCGAATTTCAATGCGGCACATGATACGTGAGTGCCAAAGTTTATTCAGATAAACCCGGGAGTCAGCGGTAGTACGAGGAGCACGGTCGAATTTTTATCGCCTGTCACCATGCCTGTCACGTTCTAAACTTCTAACAAGTATGTAAGTGCGAAAGTGACAGATACAGTCAATAAAAATACTACCTTGCCGCCACCGCAGTTCAACATTGTTTTGTTTTTCAAAGCATGACACTACATTTGCCCATTGTAATTCATTATACCTGAGTTTTTAGAACTTCATTGTTACGGTTAAGCTAAAGCTAAAGTGACACTTCTTCAACCAGAAACGTTAATTTTGATACCAGATCCAGATCAAAATCATAACCTGTTAGTACAGTCAGCATCAATTAGTAGCGGATGAAACACCACGCCAAAAGTATCTGCCATCGTCTACTTTTGCAGTTCGCGTTCAAATGTTTCTGCCACAGTTTCAGAGAATGAAAGCCGGTTAAAGGTATGGAAATAAGCTTATATTTTAATAGGAAAATGTGATTTTTTAAGCGATATTATTTATACTACTCACAGGCAGATGAAAAATGAAATGGTAAAAGAAGTACATTTTAAAAGTAAATTACTCAAATTCTGGCTAGGATGTTGTAAGTGAAATATTTTGTAAGGCAATTAAAAGGGTATTATTAATATTTATGGGTGTATCTATTACATTTTATAAATACCACGTTGGTGGTAAACAAGCATATGGTACGCCTGATGGTAAGTGCACTCCGTTGCCTATGGACGGACGCTTGCAACTCCAGGGGTGTTACATTCCAACGGTCACTTAATATGACCAAAGCAGACTATGGTAGTAGATCTACCTGGACGGCTAAACAAAGAAGAGGGCTAATGGCAATGTTTGTTAAATTATTTTAATAGTCTTGTAACCCCTAACCGGTATTTGCCGCGCTTGCGTGTAGTTAGTTAGTTCTCGAACATATCAACTGAACAGAGCATGGTGCATGGTTACCAAGTCAATTTAGCCTGATTTACTCGCGCCTCGCTCACCCACAGCCGTTAACCGTGTATTACTTTTACACACACACAAATGAACTCCTACATCTATCCCGCAGTCAACTCACGCTCTCCGGAGCTACATTTATCTCAGTCTTGAATAAGATATCGTGAGACATGGACAAAGCTGAGATGTTATCGCGCGTCTTCGAGTGGCCACAATGCATAAACCTGGTGATTTACTCTGCCTGTCTTATTCCTTTAGGTAAAGGTAATCAGTTGGGGCTTTTTGTTATCTTTATGAAACAGCGGAACAGAATCTTGCAAGTAGTCAAGATTATGAAACAGTTTTAATGGTCCGAAGATCTCATTTATATTTTGTGTATTCGAAAACGAAGCCTAGCTATCGCACGCCTAGAAAAAACTAAGTTAAATCCTAGGTTTATATGTCAGGCATCTGCCCAGCAGTAGGACATTTAATGGGCAGGTGAGTGGTGGTGGCATATACGTACAAGAACATTCAGCTTGCAAATGATAAGATATTGATCTATTAGGGTGAAATAAAAAGTTAAATTCTTTCTTACACCGGTTTTTTTGTAAGAACTATTTAATCGAATCCACTTAAGTTATAAACTTAAGAATAACTCTACAACTTTTTCACGGTGGAGCGACTGCGTGCGTGACGACGACCATCATACTGGCCCACTAAGATAGGCCAGCGCCAACGTATAGAGAGTAGGTACCCTACGACGTGTTAACGGATGGCTTACAGTGCCACGGGATAGCGATGAGATGGCTACGGTGTCGGTATGTCGCCCCCGCACAGAAGTGGGCCAGCGATGGTGTGTACGCATCTTCACGTCACCCATTCCATAAAGCGTGCTCGCAAGCATCGCATGGCCGTCTCGCTGGTCCAGCACTGGGCCATCGTGTAGAGGAGCCCTAACCAACGCATAGCCATTTCGCTGGCCCAGCGCTGGGCTATACTGTAGAGGAGCCATTATACGATAATATGGAGTTATTTTAAGTCCTTGGTATGGAGATATTTTAAGTGACATAAACAAGTTCACACGTCATTCTTTGAACGTGCACGCGGTTTTGTTCAAAATTGAATAGGAAGGTAATAATTTTGTTTATATTAAAAAATAAAGGTTGAAGGTCATAAGGAGGTAAATGAGTCCAGTTTTATAATGTATGTATGTGTTATATTTAGATCCATCAATTAATATGCAGAAGGGTTGAATACAAACCCATTTCAACCAGTCTCTGGTGTCAAATTTAGCTCCCTTTTTGATGCAGGGATCAATTAAGCATTTTTTTTGGGTTACGTATCAAATGTCAAGGTTTAATTTAAAAGGATATTCTGAAACTATATGACTTTTCCTTATGCATATTTTGTATTATTTTACGATGCATAATACGATATGACTTTCCTGTGGAAATATGATTTTCCGTCTTAAAGAGGTTTCGATTTTTAATACTTAATGTAACACTTAGGTACGAAAAATACAAAATTGTAATGAATAGCGTGCAATTATTAAAATTTTCTATAAATTGATTTTAACAAGTACTATAGCAAAGCCTTCTTACGTACTTACTGCTCCGGCGCTATTGCCCGGTAACCCGGCAACCCGGTTGTAATAACTTACCCGAAGTAGATCTTCTAATAAGTTCAATTAAGTTCAATTTAAGAACCTTTGTCCATGCATTTAAAATTCATTACAGAAATTTTGAAGAAATATGGGATCATTTGTGTGTACACTAACACACAAATATCTTGTTGTTCTAAACAAATGGTATGATTAACGAACTTTATTTCATCGTGAGCAGTCTAGGGGCAGAATTGACCTAAGAGTTCCTATGGTAAGAGGTATTTTAAATTCTCTTAACTCTATCAGTAAAGAAGGTGAATATAGTGAACAAAGCAGAGAGGCAATTGCCAGAATTTCATTAAGTTTTGACCAAATTCTGTCTAAATATTAAATATCAGCACAATATGCTCTTGAAAGCGAATAGATGGCCCGAACAATATATTCTTACAGTACTAAAGAATCTCTAGTACCTAATTTACCGTGATATACATAGTTCATACTGAAAGTTCATGTAATCTTATTTTTTCTTTAAATCTTTAAAAAATCCCTGACATATAATTTTCAAACAGCATTCCTAAAATACAAATCATCACCGAACAAATTGTATCTAAAAATAGACATTAAGTTATATATTTCAACAACTAAACCTTTTCATTGCGTGACCTCTAAATAGCTCATTCCAGAAACTTTCAGTATTACCCACGTAACAAAATATCACAATGTTCTTAGCTAATGATGTCCCCGAAATATCAATTGTCACTATTTCTGGGTGGTTTACGCGCGCTTATTACAATTATAATTATTTTGTAATATCTCGGTTAATTTATTTAAAATATGAGTTACAGCTCAATGAGTACCGGTACTTAAAAAGCGGAGTTAAGAAAAAGAAATGCAAAACAAAGCGTGTCGAAGGAGCAACATAGGTATTAAACGGTTAGTTTCTTACGGTATGGTGTTATGGTATGTATTAAATATGATTAAAAATTAAAAACTCTGTCACGTCCATAATTTGGGGGCACGGTAGTATATTTTATGTACTGGGTAAATATATTTTATGTACATATCACTTTTAGGTTAAGTAATTTATCAATTTCAAATGTTAAGAAATACCTCTGAACAATAACTTTAGTATTATTATAAAGGTTATAAAATTAGGTTGTATGAAAAAACCTTGTATGAAAGAGCGAATTCCTCCTAATACAAGTTATTAAATTAAAAGGAAGATTTGTCACAGCCGTATACAGACAGAGCCTGAGCATGTATATTATACAAATTAATAATTTCCATTTTTTAATTAAAAAAATTTACTGATTCTTAACTTCTTCTTCTTTGCCTTGTCCCGTTATCTGGGGTCGGCCCTCCTCGTTCGAATGCGCCAGATTTTTCTGTCCTGCGTTGGCAGTATGGTTCCATTTTTATCACCTGTCACTATGTCCGTCACTTTCGCACTTACATACTTGTTAGAACGTGACAGACATGGTGACAAATGATAAAGAGCCGACCATCTTAGCCCTACTGGGTGGTCTGATTCTTAACTAAAATGTCGTTAATACGTTCTAATAAACATATTTTTAATGAACAGAAAAAAACCGGCCAAAGATCAATCATGATTTCGCAATTTATCCATAGGTACATTGTATTTCACCATTATTATCATCGTCTTCTAGCCGGTTTCGGCCACAGCGACTGCTTTATACCGCTGAGAGTGTCGCTGGTGTGTTCTTAGGTGACTGAAGTAGCTAATCTTAGCAGCGAATGTGCGCTCACACTCATAGCGCCTGCATAGATAGAGTCTCCCATGTCTTCATGACTCTATATGAGCTCTCTTCATATGCCGCTTCAACACATCTTCGAACCGCAGAAACTGGCCGTTTTGCTTTCACTTACCATTTTGCAGTTCGCAGTACAAGATGCGTTTCGCGACTCGGTCCTAGGACCTGCAGGAGATATGACCGCACCATCTGTATCATCAGTAGATGTCGTCTCAGGTAGGCTATTCCGGCGACATCGGCACCAGTATTGGCCGAACCTAATTAGAATTGACCGTTAATTAGATTAACGTTCGGCCAACACTGATCAGCACGTTTCAGGATCTCCGTGTTCCTAACACGTTCGGATCAGTGGACACCCATAATGTCGAGAAGCTGTTCAATGAGCGAATGTGCTTGCGATACAGCAACCAAGTTTCTGAGGCATATAGGAGATTTGGCAGCCATGTATACAGCAAGTACAGCAACCTTTGTAGCGAAATTATATATGATATGTCGTGTAACCGAAACACCTTTGAACGAAGTTTGCCGAACGTTTATTTCGTTCTCAAGGTGGCACTTGGCAGTGATGGTGCTACCCTGGTATTTAAACTAGTAATCTTGTTGATATTGTTCTTTCGCAGAACCTACAATCGATTCCTAAATGTTAAAACGAGAGCGCGTAATTTTACCTCTTAAGTGACATATATCCAACAGAAGCGTGAAATCATGACGTTGTTCACGTTGAAAGCAAACAGGGAGATCTGCGGTGGCTGACAGGTTTACGGGGCCGCGGCGATCGGAGGGCAGGTTTGACAGGTCAGTGGAGCTATTGTTGATTCCACACGCTCACAGATTGAACCACTTACACTTATGATATTAGATACCGATATTTATCTAATATTTACGTTCACGCTATGAAGATGTGTAGTAAATTAACCGACACGTACATTTAACTGCAGAGTAAATTAATATTAATATTTTATAGGAACGTTTTATTCTAGTTCCTTGCTATTAAAGATGAGAGAAGATATAGGAAATATATAGGCTGTTAGATATGATTTTGACGTTCTAATGTATTTATTTTATTTATAGCCTTAAGTCACCAAATACGAACATTTAGCAACACAATACACGAGGCGTCACCTTGTAAATTCCAATCTCAAATAAAAGAAATGTGGTCAATTTGGCCCTCTATAACACCGGCCAACTAGTTAGCTTTTCATAGAAACGTGAGACATTGAGGCTAATTCGAGCGTACATTTTGATAATTTAAATGATGTCATTCGCACATGTATTGGCGCAAGCGAGACGCACGGGCGAATATTGTTAGTCCTAGACGACGACATATACATAAGTAATATAATTTTTTAGTTACAATATATTTACAAAGAAAACATGTATAATTCAGGGTTATATGATAAACATACTAATAAATTCCCTTACCAAGATTCGAACACGGAACCTCCCTTCCAAACAAAATTACATCATTTTGATGTCAAAATGTAAGTCTAAATCGGCCTCAGTCTCAAAACTGAGTCTAGCTTGATGTGGTTGTGACTTGTGACTTGTCCTCCCTTTGCGATGATAATTGTTGGATGACAATAGTTTAAACCCGAGTAGCTAGGCCACGGACTGGATGTAAGCGAAACGCGGCGACCAATTTATGAATGGCTTTGATTTACTGCTCGCCGCGCCGCACGCTGCTTGCGTGCTGACTGCGACCTAAAGTGTCCGAAGGTAGTACTGATTCGGTTGGAGTTTTAACGCGAACCGGTGAGTGCTCTGTAGGTAAGCCATTGAAATAACATTACCTGTTCGTACCTGGGTCTGGGTTGTGGATTCTGGGGCAGAAATCAATCATATTACTTAAAACATTTGCCCAACACTTTAAAACGCACTTTTCATTTACGATGACTTTCGGTGTGCGTGTTCATTAATGATGCAGCGTTACTACTTCAAGGTCACATTTGGATGTCAACTGCTGCATTACTAGGACGTCGTGGACGTGGCCGCTGTTACTGTCAATTTCCATTATAAAATGACGGTGTTTTTGCCGCAGTAATAATATCGCAACAGTAGGTAAAGGGGCCCAATGATTAACAGTCCGCCGAACGGTATTGGCCTATCAGTTGTTCGGAACTTCACTCAACTTTTTGTTCTAACTAACTGGTAGTTCAGATGCAGCTATGGTTTTCTTTTCTTTTTTTTTTCATTAAAAGTAACAGAAAAGCGCTCAGAAACCCTGGGTCGTTATCCGAATTACCTTTACAATCACTTCATTTCGCATGCAACAGCGTGAGCAATTTTCACGGTCGTGTCAAACAAGATCAAAATCGTACCCAATTGTCAAATTAGAATCGGGCTCGTGTTCCTACCTAAATAACAAGTGCGGATTCTGGGGCGAGTGAATTAACAATAGATTCAGTGACCCTACGAACTGCACGCGATCGAGGGCCCGTAAATCTCTCAGACACCATCGGTTTGTCGTTGCTTTCAGCTGAAAATAGTTTATTACGATGAGCAGTGACAATACTTGCCTACTCTGCCAGTTTATACTTATTTCAGTTTTGAATATACCTGTAATATAAAGAAATGTGGACATTTATTAGCTCCTGTAATTTAAAATTACGTAAATTCTACACATAATAGCACACATACAAAAACAATAAATAAATAATAAATAAATATTTATAGGACATTATTACACAAATTGACTAAGTCCCACAGTAAGCTGAATAAGGCTTGTGTTGAGAGTACTTAGACAACGATATATATAATATATAAATATTTATAAATACTTAAATACATAGAAAACACCCATGACTCAGGAACAAATATTCATGCTCATCACATGAACAAATGCCCTTACCAGGATTTGAACCCGGGACCATCAGCTTCGTAGGCAGGGTCACTACCCACTAGGCCAAACCGGTCGTCAAACGTCAAACAATGTAATGTTAGTTATGGCATTTTCGACGACCGGTCTGGCCTAGTGGGTAGAGACCCTGCCTATGAAGCCGATGCCGATGGTACTGGGTTCGAATCCCGGTAAAGGACATGTATTTGTGTGATGAGCACAGATATTTGTTCCTGAGTTTTCTATGTATTAAAGTATGTGTATATATTATATATATACATATTTGTGTAAAAATGTCCCTATAAAATTTTAATATAATGGCATATAATATTTTGTTGTGTCTATGAACAATGTGCATACAAATTGTGTTTTACTCTTGCCGGGTTAAAGATCCATCATAATACAAAATTTGGTTTAAAGCTTATTTAGGCCCTTCGGCCGCGTACGCAACCAGAGCTTCGTAACCAGATGCGATCGAAAACTATTTCTGCCTTGTACGAAACCGGTTGCGATCAAAAACTAATTTCGTCTTACCCGTAACCAGTTACGATCGAACACTTCTCGTTCTTATACGAAACCAATGTCTGGGCCATCTAGCTATAGGTTTTTTTTTTCAAATATTTTGTCATGATACTCATGATAATTTCTTATCCTGAATGTCAGTGCTCCATGTCTCTTAAGCCAGTGTCTTTTAAGGAACAAGGTTACATTGTATTTGCCAACAAAGTATTTGAATATTATCAACTGGTACAATTTTTGTGTTCTGATTTTTGACTAGATATATAACGCGTACAGTACTTATACTGTATAACAAGGTGTATAAATATAATCTTAGCTGACTTTATCAACAGCCGAAAGGTTTCGTACAACAAAGAAAAGTGTTCGATCGTAACTGATAACTAGTAAGACGGAATTAGTTTTTGATCGCAACCGGTTTCGTACAAGGCAGAAATAGTTTTCGATCGCATCTGGTTACGAAGCTCTGGTTGCGTACGCGGCCGAAGGGTATTTAGGGACTGTTTTGCACCAAAGTATGGCGTTATTAACAATAAACCGGGTATATCGTTGACTGGACTAGGTATCTAAGTATAATCTAGCTTAATTTGTGCAGTTGGCATAGCCAGGTTTTATAATAAGTATTTATTTAAACTTTATTGCACAATGAAAAATAAATACAAATGGTGGACTTCATGCCTTAAGGCTTTCTCATTCTCCACCAGTATGCTAGGAAATACAGTAAATAAATAAATCGTATTATAACATAATTGTATCGAGTCTATCGTGAATTAATTTTGTTACTTTTATGTCCGACATTTCGACGCAGGTTAAACTTTTCGTGGTCGCAGATATGTCGCTGAAGGTCCCAGCAAAATGTCAAAAACAAGGATTTGTGTAACTGTCCGACGACAACTCTTTTAGCTTTAAGGTCACATGCAAATACTTGCCTTAATGATTAACCCTCGCCCTGGATGATTTACTTTCGCAGAATTTATCAATTTATCCGTTCAGAAACGAAATTAATTAACCCAAATTCCAGAATTAAGATTCATCTCCAAGCTTATTCAGATAGTAATTTCTTGTTAGCAAACGGTTATGGACTGTGCTGCTGACAGATCATAACCATTTGATAACAATAAATTACTAAATGAATAAGCCTCCTTGTCGCCATATTCATTCTTGTGAGAACTACAAAAAAAAAGAATATTAATCACCTACGAAATAAAACAAAGGTCAATCATAACAATGGCCCTTTTGAAGAGGGAAGAAAGAGCACGTGATTTTCCATACAAAAAGAGGAAATGTTTTTCAACTTCTAAATATTTTCCGTTCTCCATGATTTATAGTACGTTATTGACACAATAAAAAACTAGGTTTATAGGGTTTCCTTTTTTTTTTAATTTGCAAAACAAACAAAAAGCGAAACCTTTCTGGGTGAATTGAAAAAGTTTACCGTTATTTACAATTTGAACCACGGCTTTTCTACTGTTTTATTATAAATTAATCCAAAAATATTACTTTACTAATCCGTGAGAGGATAACGTGCTATTCAATCAGTCATAACCCGTTAAACTTGCGTATTTTACATGCAATTAATATTCCCCGCAAAAATAAACACGCAAATAAATATAACAACCCACCACCGAAAGTACAAAACTCGACACGTGTTTGGCCTTTCTACGAGACATCCTCAGGAGATGTTAGCGGTCCAAAGACGTCGGACTAATTAATTCCTTATTAATTAATATGGATTTCCGCAAAGTAACGCTTGATTCTATTAATTATTTTCTACTATTACTAAGCGTGTTGAAAAACGAGTGAAGAGTTAAGACAAAGGCATGTAGGAAAAACTGGAACAAAAATAAAGAATAGATAAAGTTAAAATAGTACTTCCTGTCTCGCACAGCTAAAATGTAGAATGAACTGTCGCCTGCGGTATTTCCGGACCGATACGACCTTCAAACCTTGAAGATAAGAGCGTACTCCCATCTTAAAGGCCGGCGACGCTCTTACAATCCCTCTGGTGTTGCAGGTGTCCATGGACAGCAGTAATCGCTTACCATTAGGTGATCCGTCTGTTCGTTTGCCTCCTGTATAATAAAAAAATAACCGGCCAAGAGCATGTCGGGCCACGCTCAGTGTAGGGTTCCGTAATTACTCTTCCGTCACAATAAGCTAAACTGGAGCTTAAAGTATAGTAAATTGTTAACCAAGGGATGAAACGGTACCTTTCACCCGAGTTAAACAAATAGGCAAATTTGCATAATCAGTACCTAATTAAAGTAAGTCTTTTTACTATGAAGGGGAAACTTTTTGCGATAACTCAAAAACAGCTAAACTGATCATGTCCGCTATAGTTTTCATTTAATGTCTTTCTTAAGCTCTACTTCCACGATATTTTTCATATTTTTTGGACCTATGGTTCAAAAGTTAGAGGGGGGGGACACTTTTTTTTTTCTTTCGGAGCGATTATCTTCGAATATATTCACTTTATCAAAAAATGTTTCTTGAAAACCCCTATAAGTTTTGAAAGACCTTTCCAACGATAACCCACACTCTAGAGTTGAAGCGAAAAAAAAAATTCACGCCCACTTTACGTGTAGGAGAGGTACCCTAAAAAAATTAAATTTTTAGATTTTATTGTACGACTTTGTCGGCTATATTGATTTATATATCCATGCCGAATTTCAGCTTTCTAGCACTATCGACCACGGAGCAAAGCCTCGGACAGACAGACAGACAGACGGACATGGCGAAACTATAAGGGTTCCGTTTTATGCCATTTGGCTACGGAACCCTAAAAAAGTTATCAATGAAATTTCCGGGTAAAAGGTAACCTATCACTGAATCAGAGCGTATTTGCGTTTTATAGCTGACCGCTGGCGTTCCATGATTAATAAAATATGTTTCAAGTTTTCAATTTTAAACGTTTTCTACGTATTAAATAATATTTTGATAAAACTTGATGTTGATATTTCTCGTCCCTGTTAAGTTCATCTGGCGAATGAAATAGGGGGAATAATTTTTTTGTGTTCATATCCTGTCCAAGGCTCGGAAACCGGTTAAATTTCCAAACCGTCATCATCATGGCACAAAAACTTTTAATTTCGGTTTTGTTCGTAAAACCATTATTTTTAAACCGGTTCTTAGAACATTTCCATAAAATTCTTGACAGATTAACCGGTTTCCAATAACAAAAACCGGTTTATTTATTTTTTTTTTTTTTTTTTTATTTATTATCACAAATAGTATGGTACATTTTAAAATTGTGTTAGGTTCGCCAAACTTGCGTTTAACGGCGAAATGTGGCACTCATTTTCAACGTTAGTACCTTAATCTAAATTATATGATTAACTTATAATACTAAGGTTAATACATATTTATATCATATTAACACAGTATAAGTAGTTGTAGTATATTTACCTATCCTATTTATTTATTCAGACATGCGTTGTACCTATTAGCAACTTCTACCTTTTACTTCTTCTTTTTCTTTTTCTTTTTCTTCTTTTTTATTTATACCTGGGTGTCTTTATTTACGTGGCATAACGCCAGACCGAACGGCCATCTCGTCACTCGTGGAATAAACCGGTTTAATTAGGTTACAATAAAGTTCTTAAAACGTCCGCGTTCTTATGAAAGTTCGGAGTAAAACCAAAAAAAAATAGTTTTTGGAAAAAATGTCATTATTGGTACAATTTTTTATCGCTGACTGTACTTTTTATTCCATAAGCAACTAATACTCATCGAGACAATTCTAAAAACCCCAAACACAATTAGGTGGCGTTGTTTTATCACAGAGTTCCTATGGCTACCTCCCGTCTCCATCATCAGATCAGCTTGATGGTACCATGATATTGCATTATCACCCGACTTATATATGTATGCAAATTTTCAGCTTTATTAGAAACCGGGAAGTGAATCAAATTTAAGTTGCAAGATTTGTCCCATACATACTAACAGGACAAGTTAAATAAAAGCTTGTAATAAACCTCAATCAAACAAAACACACCCACACGTTACACAAGGCATATCTACTATGTATAAAGTGCTTTTTAACTCTTTTTTTGTAATCTCTTGTTTCCACTTAGTTATTGCATGTTAGATGTACTTTTGTGGACATCTGTTATTGGCTATGTTTTCTGTTCACTATGCTATGTATTACTTTTTGTATTGTTGTTGATGAACCAAATAAAATAAAGTATAAACAAAACGCTAGAAGCTAATTTAAATAGATTTCTTATATTTAGGTGTGACATCACTTAATCACAAAAGTATAGGTAAAAAACTTAAGTAAGTCACCTGTTGTATGTAGTTGTGACGTGTTCGAATAGACAATACATGTTTAAATGACACACACAAACAAAACAAATGTCTATTCGAACACGTCACAACTACATACAACAGGTGACTTACTTAAGTTTTTTACCTATAGCGGTTTATAGAAGCTGTAATACATGGCATTCATTAGCTTGAAGTGAAATGCGCCCCTGCTTTTAAAACTATCTACAAACAAAACAAATTAAAAGATACGACATATCCGACAGCGAACCGACCAATTCGTTCCCGGGCCACAGTACCTTTTCGCGTCAATAATAAATACACGTCCAACGCAAAGGGATGGATAATTGTTCTATTTGTTGGGAGAGGGTTGAGGAGGGTCGATAGCCACTCGCCCTCGTAATTTATTTATTTGGAGGTGTCGGAGTGACATGTACGCGGCCCGTTTCCGTATGAATGAAGGCTGATTAGCAATTCTCATGTTGACAGAGGATGGATATGTTTGGACTGTTATTTTTGGTACTTTTCAAACGAGTTTCAATAATTATCCATGAGCGAGTGCAGATCACGTAATCTTTCAACATATAGAAAATATTCATTAAGTAAAAAAAAAAAACAATCTTTTTTGAAGCGCATGGTGGGCATTCCGACGCGGGTTCAAACCCCGGTTCGTACCAACGAGTTTTTTGGAACTTGTGTACCTACGAAATATTATTTGATATTTACCAGTCGCTTTCGGGTGAAGGAAAACATCGTGAGGAAACAGGACTAATCCCAATAAAACCTAGTTTACCCTTTCTGCTGGAAGGTCAGATGGCAGTCGCTTTCGTAAAAACTAGTGCCTACGCCAATTCTTGGGATTGGTTCCCATGCAGTCCCCAGGCTCCCATGAGCCGTGGAAAAATGCCGGGACAACGCGAGGAAGATGAATAAATTTTATAACTATGCGATATCATAGACTATAAAAATACCTATGTATACTCGTATAATCATACTCTTTCAATACTGAACAGTAATATTAACGCATTCTATGCGGAACAGTACCCTATCCTGTACTAGAAAATCGCCTGGCGCGGTATTCGAAATACTTAGGTATCTTCCCCCTGGTGTAAAGGCGTGTACCTTTGTACCCTTTTATTTAATTGTTAATTATTAGTTGACTAACGTTTTCTTCGAAAACACAAGATATTTAAAGTAAAATGTAAATCTTCTTACAGGCTATCATATTACGGTCCATCCTCGTTGCCAATGTGGAATCGGGGAATACTTCCGGGATAGCGGGATAACATTGAAAATACGTGCTTCTGAAACAATCTATTCAAGGAATGAATAACAGACCCGTGTCAACCGAAGATTTAATCAACCTACATACATACAACATAATCAATACAGTTTTCTGGTAATTGAAAGGTAGGGAACCACCAGCGTGTCTGAGCAGGTGGCATCCCACACCATCGTGCGACCTATCCACCAGGGAATGAGCGACATCCCGTCGGGGTGCTTGCCATCATCCCTTGCAATCTGACGCTCCTGTTTCGCTGGAACGTTGGCACTGACGCGCGCTCTCCTCGGGATTTCGTTGAGCGCGGCATGATGGAATAGCCGGCCGGCGCCTGAGGAGCAGGCAAGTCCGTGGTGGTTCCGCAAGAGGAGCAGCTTTGGTCTACACATGCATCAGCCCTGACAATTGCTATTCTGAGTGTGTTTGGGTCGATGAAATTGTAAGCTGAGTCAATTTATGCGGTGTATCGCAGAAAGAATAAGTATATTATTACATTACGCTCGCATTGTACTCGTTAATTAAACACAATTATAGAAAATATTTAAAAAGAGTCCAATCACTACAGGTTCTTGTTCGAATTGTTGTAAATTTTGCTCTTGTAGGTATATAAATGACAATGGTTGGCCAAAAGCCGTTCATTGCAAGCTAATGATGCGTTGCCAGAACATACTAAATGTCAATCGGCAACTCACTGGGTGTGCACTGAATAACCGAAATACAGGAATTTGCAACAATAGGACAAAATACAAAGTATTGAATTCAGTACGTTGAATTTTAGCTGTGTTTGTTTGAAGCAATAAAATATATAAAAACGCTTGTTTTATATAATTCGTCCATAGAACCTCGCAGCCTTATGTTTTCCTCATAAATATACATGATCCGAATTTTAGAATACTTTTTCCAATATCTAATTTATGAAATTACCATCATTTATCATTTTATAAAACCTTAAATCTAACCAATTTCCATCATTTGTTATATGAAATTACGGAATGGCGTTGGTTATTTGTCCGCCGTGGGAAAAAAGGAAAAAAATCTAGCGCCACATTGTTTATTGACAGATGCCCACAATAACGTTCTCGCTTCGTTTCGAATTTCCTTGTTTTTCTTCGATAACGAAAAAATTTTGTGAGGCGAACAAAACATTTCATGCCACACGCCTAAGCCTGCAAAGGTGTTACGCAAAAATAACATATTGTCAATCGAAATCCCTTTCATACCTTTGTAAAGTGGGGGTTTTGAAAGTAACAATTTGAACGGATGTAATTCCCAAACAGGTATACCTACTACAGATGTAGGTAGACAATAAGTCCTAGGTACACAATAAATATAAATATTATAGCACAATCTTACACAAACCGACCTATTCCCGCCAGGCTTGTGTTGTAGGGACTAGACGGCGATATATGTAATATATCTTTTCTTTCTTTTCATCCTGTTACCCCTGCTGGGTTGTAGGGCTCGAAACATTTTCTTCCACTGACTCCGGTCCTGTGCAGCTTGGGTAACCTCCTCCTACCCCATCCCCAATACACCCAACTCTTGCTCCACGGAACGGCGCCAAGTAGATTTAGGGCGACCATGTTTCCGTTTTCCGGGCTTCTTCCAGGTCAGGGCCACCTTGGATAGGTGGGTGTCAGGCTTCCTGAAGATATGTCCAATCCAATGCTATTTGCGCGTTTGGATCTCCTTATGTAATATATAGACATATATAAATACTTAGGAAACATTACTCAGGAACAAATATCCGCGATAAACACACAACTAAATGCCCTTGCCAGAATCTGAACATAGGACCTCCTGAACTTAACTCTGTTTTTTATTTTCACGAAATTGATGTAAACAAATTGTTGTCCCTCTCAGACTGATATGTCAGGGAATCACATGGCGTGGGCCCGGAATAACGTTACCAGGCTCGAATAAAAACGTTGACAAACTTACGTCACTGTTAAAGTACATCAAGTGATTTACTTCAAGACACTGCACCTACTTAATCTTGTGAGAGTCAGAATGGCGGGTGTACCTAAATAAAATTAAATGACAACCATGCCATATTTTTGTACCTAATTTTTACTATTTACCTCCTTTAAAAAAATTGTACCTCACGGTACTTAAAGTTGTCTCCAAAAAACAGTACACCCGCCATCCAGAATCCAGAAAGACAGTCAGAATGGCGGGTGTATTTTATCACGCTATATTCCCGTGGTTATTGATAAATTCTATAAAAGCCAAATTTTTGTACGTTTTTTGTACCTTAGGTTTGTGTATAAAACGTAGAGAGAAAGATAGCGACCAAAAGCACTAGTTTAGATACGTAATGTAATGTTTTTCAGGAAAAATACAATACTTAGTAAATATTTCATCGTCGACAAAGCATTATTGAATTTTCTAACTCAGCTTTGCTCCGGTCTCTTCTAATGTAAAAGTAACTGAAACCGGTGGAACTAAACAAGCGGCGCATATATGCTGACCTCGGCGAGGGCTCATATTTGCGTCGTTTGGAGTAGATACTCTGGGATTGTGGGGGTCCAGTGCGAAATCCATATTCAGACATTTCCGAGCGCTTTGTTCTTGGTGTTGGCCTTGGTGTTGTTGGTGGTGGTTGTGGTTGTTGTTGTTGTTGCTGACCAGAGGGCTTGCAGCTACTTCGGCCAGAGACTAAGTCTGGCCATCTAAAGAGGTAACGCTGCCAGTTCTCTGGGCACCATAACACATAATACCGACGTTATGGGCATTTGCTATTTATAATTTTATTTTAAGTTTTAGAATACATTTTGAATTTACCTGTATTTCAATGTTTTTATTTTTGTAACGCATTCTTAAAGTTCACTATTATTGTAAAGAATGATAGTAGTTATTTTAAAATACCTACTGTTTTACACAATGAATCAAACCACCGAGCGAGCACTATGCTATCACGAAACTAGATTGTTCCTACTTAAAAGTTTGAAACAGAAGTCCAACCGGCTGTTATGCTACACCAGTTAGTGCAAGTTGGGAGATAAAGTAACCGTCGTATCCATTACTTCGGTCGACCGCTATTTATCGTCTGGTGTTTTTGTAACACTTAGTTTTTAATATTCATATCGGTTTCAACTTTGAGAACAAATCAAATTGTTTTTATCAAAAAAATTGATTTGTGTTTTTAAGTAGTCTCACTACTATAAATTGTGAACTGAAATATTTAGATGTCATAATTATATAATAGAAAAAGTGACGAAGCCTTCCAGTGGTGAAGGCCGGATGCGAATCGGCCACTAACGCCATTAATCCCTAAGCCACTCCGACACGGCGGAGCCGGTCCCAATTTCTCCACTATGCCTGGGCGTCTTTGACCAACTCTGAGGGCGAGCAGTACGTGCTTACACCTCCTGTAAGAATTCTTTACAGGATTACGATATAGCGAGAGAGATTGGTGCTGCCATCTATACACAACTTTGAGAACAAATCAAATTATTTTGATTTGTGTTTATAAGTAGTTACACACACGATAGTGGCTGTGCTGGCACTGTTGACAATAGAGGCCGGCGCGCCGCCGCCGACTAGCCGTCGTCAGTCGTCAAAAAAGTCACGCAGATCTCAAAATATTAAACTAAATATTAATGTCTATTGCCGGAGAATCTATTGTTGGCGCGCCTCTCTCAAGCGAGAGCAACGCAGTATCTCGCAGCCTATTATTGCGAACGTAAAAACAATATTTGTACGCATATTTTGAGAAAAATCAATAAGTTTTTATTTGTCTAAAACAATGACCTTCTTCTTCCGCGGTGTTTTGGAATGCGTTGCGGACCTTTAGCTGGCATTATACTTATACTTTATAAGAGTAAGTAAGTACTGAAGACCATCTTTTTAGGCTCAATATAAACTGGTTGCTTAAACAGTTCGTACTATTTTGTAAAATAAATACCAATTTTATTTCAAGAAAAGTAATTCGGATAAGAAACGGGAATTTTAAATAAAGTAAAATAAAAATCTTTTGATCTTGCCGAAACTAATTGAATTTTTTATTGACGTATGGAGGTAAATAAGGTAGGCTCATTGATATGTTGAACACTTTGAACAACAAAGGCTAGAGGGTGAACTTTTTATATTGTAGTGATCTCTCTTTTACTCAATGCTTATAAGAGGGACCTAACCTATCCTAGAGACATATGGATAGGGAGAAACAGATCAGTACCATTGAACTATGTAATGCATTTCTGACATAACAGTATTACGTTTTCAGAGAAACAATACTATAGAGGTGACAAGGGGGAGGTGGAGATGACCAATCGAAATTATCTTACTGTCGAACTTTCAGTAGAAGTAGCAGAGAAAGCACTATTATTGTATTCAATGCTTTCAGTATATTTTGTGTAACTAATATTTAGATCTATTGTAATATTACAACAAGTGGGACTGAGAAAAGGCACGGGATCCTGGAATACTGAGACCGAGATCTTGGAATACCGGGATTGGAAGCTCTAAGCGCGAGATGCCTATGATATGTCTCAACGACGCATCAAAGCAAATCAGAATCGCCCTCCTTATGCCTTATGCCACTATCGATGCATCATATTATCGCATTCGTTGTACAGTTAAGTCAATGCCTAAACAACAACAGTAGATTTTTAACCAAGGGGTGGAAGGCACCCATATCTGTCGAAGTAGTTTGGCGCTCGAACGCAATAGTCCGAGACTGAAATGGTGCTTTTCACCCGAGTTCAACCTTCTACTTTCCATTTCGAATACGAGGAAAAAACTTCAGTTGTATTTTTTGAGGGTACTTTCAACTAACAATTTAGGTAGTAATACCGATATTTATGGAATGGGGAGTTACTTATAGGAATTGATATTGTACAACAAATCCATTTAAAATCAAAATTTTGAGAGAAAAAAAAACGTACTTAATACGTAACTGCTCCAGAAACTGTAGCAGAAAGGTATTATTTTCTGCACACTCTTTAGAACAACAAAGATCCACTTTCAGAGCATAAGAAATCAAAAATTATATTAAAGTAACTCATCCACCCACTTTACTCTTATTTCTGAACAAAAATTATGTACGTCAAAAACAAACTCATAAGGCTTCCATTCTCCGTCGTGTTTGAAGCCCAGAAAAAAATATGGGGAGTAATAAAGAAGTCATTAACGTTTTAATTATGATTGTCGTTATAATTTTCTTTAATAGCGGCAGACAACTTTAGAGACACATAATTATTTTATTAATTACATCGTTAAGATTATTCAGATAGGCGTTTTACATTGGAATTAACTGAAATAAATGTAAGATGAGTATTTTTTTCCTATAAATCTATATTTTGTATAAAATAATAATAATTAGACGACCGGTCAGGCTTGGTGGGTAGTGATCCTACCTATAAAGCCGGTAGTCTTGGGTTTATGAAGTTTAAATCCCAATAGGGGCATTTATTTGTGTGATGAACACAGATATTTGGTCCTGAGTCATGGGCGCTTTTTATGTATAGTATTTGTATATTATGTATATTTATCGTTGTCTGAGTACCCACCACCCAAGCCTTTTGGAGCATATTGTGGGGCTTAGTCAATTTGGGTAAGAATGTTTTATAATATGTATTTCTTGTTTATATTTAAATATTTATGTCATTACAATTTTGTTATGATTATGTACATTTTATTAAGGTTATACGCTTATAAACTTTACGTTAAAGTTTTGTGGAAGTATAGTTTTTCCAAAACGGGCAAATCGTCTCAAAATTCCCGTACAGCCTATTCTTAGGTGATTTTTAGTTTATATTGGTCATTAACGTGCCCTAACACAGACCCGCCTGTCAACCTAAGTTCGCAAAGGAAGTGGAACGGCGCTTCTCTGTCGTCTAACTAGGAACCGTGTCCTAGGGACGGCACTTAGTCCGACAGATCGAGATTGTCTACTTGCGACCGCGGAATGGGAGTAAGGTCTGTGGTTGCAGACACTCCTATCCACAACAATAGGTACTTACATTGCTGGACAAGACGACATTCCATTTGACCACATGTCTCAGAATAGGGGCATCAACAAACATGCAATGCCCACCGATGCCAATGTCGGGTCATGGTGGATAATCTGGGCCACCGCGGCTTCTCTTGCACACGTAGTGCTGGGAGAATCCCTCGCCACGCCAGCCTCGACGTCGTCATCCGAAGGGCACTTGATATCTTTAAATAATCATGTGGTAAATAAACATATTTAGGGACATATTTATGTACAATTATACATATTTAGGAAGCTTCGGCTTAAGAAAATTAAAAAAAACATCAATGCTTGCACGCAAATTATCCTGATTTCAAATTATTATAATATACAAAGTCATTTGTCAATTACATAAACCAATTAAGGCTAACACTTAAGAGGCTGTCAATACCTAAAGCGTGCACACTGCACGATTTGTATCGGAGTAAATGAGATAGCACTGTCGCAAAATAAAAAAAAGTGGATTATTAGTGTAATATTTTACTCAATAGCGGTTTAGATATGTTTTGAAATTGTGATTTTAATTGCAGACCCATAAGTCAAAACAATAAAGACATAGAACTGTTTAATTGTGATTTTAAGACCAATCTTTGCAATTATTTTCTATCGAGCCGATTTCGTTCAATCATGTATCGAGTACAACGGTCTTTGAAATATAATTAATATGAACATATATTTTTCTTACTTGACTAAAACAAATAGTCTTTCTTAAAAAACTGTTTAAGTAACATCAATTTCAAGGACATTGGGTGTTGACAGCCCCTTAAATATTATGGATCAATGAGCCTGCGGTTGTCGACTTGGAACGGTACTGAAGCATTATTTCTGAGCGAGTTGAGGTAAGGACTCACTGTATAAAATAATAGGTACCTACCTACAGTAAAACCTGCGAAGATTCTGAAGGGACCCCGTCATAGAGCATCTTAAGCAGGAAGGGGTATTAACCCTGAAAGAATGTTAATAAGTTCGAGAAATGTAAAATGGCGAATTACACGTGAAATCGTACAAAAAGTAAGTACTCTTAGTAAGCGGGTACTACTTCTATAATATTTTTTGAGGATCAGCCGATGATCACTAATAGGTTATCGGTGACGGACTGACGGTACTTAACTTTTTTTTAACTGACAACTCTTGGTTAAATGGCTGTTTTGGGAAAGTGCAAATAAAACATTTCATTGTCATAAATGTATTTCAAGTGTAAGGTATAAAATCTATAAATTAGGCATTAAATCTTAGATAATAGGATGTTTTGCTCTTGATGAGATGATTACAACACACAGTAAGGCAGTTGCATCTTCTAAATCTTTCATGATATATGTATACTTACCTCAATATAAACTTTTATTCGGTTTCACCAGGGCCGTTGCAAAGCGTTGTATGCCTGTGCTCTGTAATCAAATCTTGCAAGCTAAATTAGTCATAATTCCCATTATTCGATTGAGCTAAGACTTCACATACTCATGTATGTAAGTTGCGTGACAGTTGCGTGAGCTGCCCGCGTAGCCAACATGCCGAGAACGAACGAAACGCACTGTCACTATCGCATTAATATGAAAGAGTGATAGAGAGATATGACTACGCTATGCGACGGAGCGTTAACGATTGGCATGTTGTTACGCGGGCTGATTTGATAATAGAGACCGATGGTTGGCATAGGAACTCTGTGATAAAACAACGAAATATGTTTGGTTTTATTAGATTGCCTCGATGAATATTATACCGATTATTGAAAGTAAAGTAAAATATGAAATTGTTGACAAAAACTTAGAAGAGATATTTAGGACCATTCGTTACTTTATCAATTACGTTTCTCTACTGATTTTCGTTTGTAAGCTTTTTTTCTAGTTTCAAAGCGTTCATTTTAAAAGTAGTTCAAAAACCCCAATCTACTTTACTTTTTAAATCACTTATAGTAGGTACGTAAATATTCCAGAGCTGGACACACTACAATCCTAATATGTAATTGTCAACTTCAATCTTAATACCAAGCAAAAATTGAATTAGGTTCCCAAACATTAGGACGTTTAAAGATTAAGATTATTTTAAAGTTAAGACCACATATAGACACCGGATATAAATGAATTATATTCCTCCTGTGTAAACTATCTTTATCTCGTTTCACCATGAGCCTATTACTTGGAATCGACACAGCCGATTTCACTTTCTAATCTAACACTCCAATCAGCGTCTATCAGCACGTGAAATTATACAAAAACGTCATTTTCTTATGTTAATTATTACCAAAGGGATGATTGAACGTTTATCTGAGGCGATTGTTAAGAATTATTATGTTCAGCTACTTACTGGATGAAGGCTTTGCCGTAGGAAGCTTATTTGTTTTTTGTTAGGTAAGTACAGGCAGCATCAAAAGTAGCGGATCAAACAATGCTTCAGAAATATCTACATTCTGTAATAGCATAACAAAAAGTGATGGTTCTATATATAGGACAAATTAAGATTGTAAAAGATGTACCTTTGAACGTGCATTTTAGAGATGTTTCTATATTTGGAAAAGTTATCCGGAATATTAGATACTTTAGAGCCGTTGTTTCATCCGCTACTATTGATGCTGACTGTACCTAAGTAAAAATTTATATAAACTAGTTTAATTTACAAAACTAAGTAATCTAAAACCACGACTACGACTATCAGCAGCTAGCAGCTACGAAGAGATAGCTGGTGGACGTTTACAATTTATTCTACCTACAACATGTCCCAACCTGCAAATTGGAAGTTATATTGACTCGCTACGCTCGTGGTTCAATTTTGAAAATGTTCACTTGCTTGGGTATCAAATATTATTACGAGCGGTTAAACAACAACTTTGCCCCCTTGTTAAACAAATAAGTAACTACTTATAGATTTACTGGACCGTTATTAGTCTCTCTTTAAAACCGGTCAGCGGGTATAAACTAAATGGTTTTTGGCTTTGTGCATGTGTTAATACGATTTATTCGAATAATTATTGTGGCTAAGCCAAAATTCGAATTTTCATGCTCTCTAAAGGAATACCCTTTGTTGTGCAATGGTTTATTACTGCACGTATAATTACTGTAAAATAATTCAAACTTGATAAGTTATTCCTTTTTATTTTATTTAATTGTATTTATAATCCACTTGATGGCAATAGTGTTTAGCACCGATGAGCTCACTTAGGCAATACATTTTCCTATTGATCGTAAAACAAGGGCATATGTCACTTCGTATGATAGCTATACATGTATATCGTATACCGAGATTGCCATATCAAACAAAAGAAGATAGGTGTTTAGTCTATTTTTAGCATGGATGAGCTC
This sequence comes from Cydia pomonella, assembly GCF_033807575.1. NCBI lineage: Eukaryota > Metazoa > Arthropoda > Insecta > Lepidoptera > Tortricidae > Cydia > Cydia pomonella. Next base: position 16,997,476 of record NC_084719.1, read on the forward strand.
ACTTAGGCAATACATTTTCCTATTGATCGTAAAATAAGGACATATGTCAATGCGTATGATATCTATACATGTATATCGTATACCAAGATTGCCATATTAAACAAAAGAAGATACGTGTTTTGTGTATTTTTAGCACGGATGAGCTCACTTAGGCAAAACATTTTCCTATTGATCGTAAAACAAGGACATATGTCACTTCGTATGATAGCTATATATGTCTATCGTATACCAAGACTGCCATATCAAACAAAAGAAGATAGGTATTTAGTGTATTATTCGAAATATACAAAATGATCCGTAAAAAGGCTAAACCACGCTAAACACACGAACATGGTGACATGCACCAGGATGAAAATTGTTATTTCATTCTAGTTTTTTGTTGTCTCCAAAAAATGTGTCAGAGTAGAGCTTTTTGTATGGGGTGAAGTTTAGTTTTTAATTTTTCTCGAGAGAACTATAATCTACAGCTAGAAAGACGTGCAATAACACTCAATTTTTTTATCAATTAAAGAAAAAAAAATACAAATTAGAAGCGTGACGGAGTGGTCAGAAAAAAGACAACGAAAATATTTTTTACCCACCTGCAAACATTGTATTTCTTCGTTTAAATATTAATGGAATTAAATGCAAACTCTACAGAATAACCACTAAGCACATAGTACTGAGAACCGCAAAACCTGGTTTATAGACCAATAGTGGGACCGGATTTTTGCCCTATAAGTTTCGATAATTCTAAAGAGTGAAAAGTGATGTTTATCTGGTATGGGACATATTTTTAAGCATATTTGTAATATATGAAGAAAATTTAGAACGAGCGTTAGATATAAATAAGGTATTTATGTATTTTTATTGATGAATTTTGAATATTGAATTAAAGTACAAAATTTAAGCATCGTCTTTTATAATATGTATGAGGCTTTATGATATCAAATTTTTAGAAAAAAAAATCAACGTGCTACTTTGTCAAACTCAAATTAGCTTATTATTTTGTCAATATTGAATTAAAGTTTGAAAAATCCACAATATCATATCTAAATTCTTAAGTTAATAGGCAAAGCAAAAAATTAGAAGAATAGGATATGTGCTTTACAATTAATATGCGTTTTTTGTCCTGTAAGATCTAATATTGAATTAAAGTCCGTAGAGATAAGTCTATTACTATAAAATAATATATGCAGCCATTTTATGGAAAGTAAGAAATATCTGTGTGTAGCTTGCATTGTAATAGTAAAATCAACTTAAAAAGGCGCGAAATTCATAACCACGCCGCGCTGGTCCGTCAACATGTCGGCTCGGCGCGCGGGAGCCTATCGTAGCCGACCTAGTGAGCGATAGATACCTCACCCCGCCCGCGCCCCCCGCTCAGCTTCGCAAGCGCTGTTTGTCTTTTCTTTCAAATCATTCATTTGTTTGTTTATCGTGCACATAAATTAGATGCGGACATTACATGAATTTAATTATAGAATAAAAGTTATTATGACTTCAAAATGAGTGAAAAATGTTTGATATGTGTACTGTACTGACTTAGTAACAGAGAAAAAACGAGGAATTGAGCAGCTAATAACTGCGAGCAAATAATCTTTCTTGGTGATGGGAAAGTTAAATATTTCTACGGGAAGGAGGAACTACGTTTCCATAAAAAGTGTAGATTATACATTGAGTCGAAGGCTATACCGGCGTACAAAAGACTAATGGAGGTGGCATCAGAGGGCTTATCGCGAACCACGTTCGACGTGTTGCCTCCCTGTCATACTTACGTACGAATTTACAAGTGCGACAGAGAGGTAACACGTCGAACGTGGTTCGCGATAGGCCCTCAAATGTACAGCCAAGTGACGATGATGAAAATTACATTTTCAAAACTTTTGTCTTTTGTTACCATTGTGTTAGCCGCCTGTACTTACTTTCAACATATATTAGTAGTTTATGTTACTGCTACATAATAAAAGGCATTAAAATACACCAGTGTGGGCTTAGGAAACGAACGAAGTGAGTTCCTTAAAAAGATCACACGAGTGTTTTAATGCCTAATTATCTTATACCTTTAAACGAGCAATTCTTGTATATATATATTTCCGGGATCTCGGAAACGGCTCTAACGATTTTGCTGAAATTTGGTATATGGGGGTTTTTGGGGGTAAACAATCGATCTAGATTAGTCTTATGTTTGGGAAAACGCGTGTTTTCGAGTTTTCATGCGTTTTTCTTTCGACGCAGAATATGGTCGCTAATTTCGTGTTGCCGGCCACTGTCCTGTCCGTCTGGTCCAGCGGGTTAAGACGCGGACTGCTAAACGAGTGTTACGGGTTCGAATCTCGCCCGGTGACTAACTTTTGTTTTTTTTTATATGTTCAATTTTATATATAATTTTTTAATTTTTATTGTTTTAGACAAGTTTAATTTAGTAAAAGAATGTAGTTAAGATTATCACCTATACACCACCATATTACAATAAATAGTTAGTTATAACCGAGCAAAGCTCGGTCGCCCAGGTACTGTATAGTTATTGCAGGTAGTTCGCAATCACATTTTTAGCACAGGCATTATAAGAGAGGTATGGACATTGTAAATGTCATCTGGCTCTGTGTGGTAGGGCACAGCACAGCGGATGTCATTCCAGATCTAGAGCAGAACCCAACTGGGGAAGTACCTCCACCTTACAGAAAATCGCAGCCAAATAACACTAGACCCTACTCATAGTGTTGTGTTCCTGCCGGTGAGTAAGGTTGCCAGAGCTCAACCAGGGGTGGGAGGGTGTTAGGGTCGGCAACGCGCATGTAACTCCTCTGGAGTTGCAGGCGTACATAGGCTACGGATACTGCTTACCATCAGGCAGGCCGTATGCTTGTTTGCCACCGACGTAGTATAAAAATAAATTAAAAAAAAACACACAATTAAAATATTTCATACGACATGTGCTAATTATTTGTCTCAGTGTAAACAAAAATATATCATAATTATGATATCAATTTTCAAATTCAAAATGGCGGACATGTTTTATAACTTATTTTAAGAAATTCTGAGTAGTTTAAGACTTTAAAAAGCAAGAAATTGTTTCTTGCTTCTGTTTGTATATGTATCATGTAATATTTGATGTTTTCATGATTTTTGAAAGTCCTCAGGGTGCCGATTACGAAAATGACATCCATTATGGAACCCAAGATGGCGGACATTCATTTTTCTTAAAAATCGGTATGGGTGTCATCTCCGAGGTTCTTCGAGGTTCCGATTACGAAAATGACGTCCATTTTGCAATTCAAGATGGCGAACATTATTTTTTCTTAAAAATCGATATGGGTGTCATCTCCGAGGTTCCTCGGGGATCCGATTACGAAAATGACGTTCATTTTGAAGTCCAAGATGGCGGAAATTATTTTTTCTTAAGTCGATATGGGTGTCATATCCGAGGTTCCTCGGGATTCCGATTACGAAAATGACGTCTATTTTGAAATCCAAGATGGCGGACATTAATTTTTCTTAAAAATCGATATGAGTGTCATCTCCGAGGTTCCTCGGGGTTCCGATTACGAAAATGACGTTCATTTTGAAATCCAAGATGGCGGACATTAATTTTTCTTAAAAATCGATATGGGTGTCATCTCCGAGGTTCCTCGGGGATCCGATTACGAAAATGACGTTCATTTTGAAATCCAAGATGGCGGAAATTATTTTTTCTTAAAAGTCGATATGGGTGTCATATCCGAGGTTCCTCGGGATTCTGATTACGAAAATGACGTCTATTTTGAAATCCAAGATGGCGGACATTAATTTTTCTTAAAAATCGATATGGGTGTCATCTCCGAGGTTCCTCGGGGTTCCAATTACAAAAATGACGTCAATTTTGGCGGTTCTTGTTGGTGCAGATTTCAAAAATAGAGACCATTTTAGAATTAAAGGTGGTTGATATCACGGCTATACACATCGACACCCATTTCAAAAAGTAGCGTCCGCCATATTTATTTTCAAAATAGATGCCATTTTTGAAATCCACACCCCTAAAAACCCAGAAAACAACACCCATGACGAAATTTTAAAAAAGTGACGTCCGCCATCTTTATTTCCAAAATGGACGTCATTTGTAAAATTAGTACACATACATAATACAACATGAAAACTAAAAACATTTCCATCCTCTTTTGGGCAGTTGTGTAAGTCTGTGATAACCCTAGGTAGGTACGGAGACCTTGAGCGGTGTCGGCATTTACGCAAACATCAAAGGCGTCGGCCCACTGTTACTTTTTATACTGTGCTTTTAGTGTGTAAACGAAAACGTCACATGATATATCAAAAGAAAAGTTATTTTATCTTATACCTTTAAACGAGCAATTCTTGTATATATATATATTTCTGTGATCTCGGAAACGGCTCTAACGATTTCGCTGAAATTTGGTATATAGGGGTTTTTGGGGGTATACAATCTATCTAGATTAGTCTTATGTTTGGGAAAACGCGTGTTTTCGAGTTTTCATGCGTTTTTCTTTCGACGCAGAATATGGTCACTAATTTCGTGTTGCCGGCCACTGTCCGTCTGGTCCAGCGGGTTAAGACGCGGACTGCTAAACGAGTGTTACGGGTTCGAATCTCGCCCGGTGACTAACTTTTTTTTTTTATATATGTTCAAGTTTATATATAATTTTTTAATTTTTATTGTATTACACAAGTATAATTTAGTAAAAAAAAATGACCTATGTAATAAGAGAAATCGACAATAGATGGCGTTACTCTGTGACAAGTACTTTAAGGTTAAAATCGATTGTAAATAATAATAATTGTCAGTTCACATTTTACTTTTTAAGTTTATGTAGATTATCACCACCATATTACAATAAATAGTTATAACCGAGCAAAGCTCGGTCGCCCAGGTATTATATTACTAACTGTACTAGGTTGCCTTTTTAACAAGTTAGTCCAGTCCATGGTTGCCTACATTTTATATAAAAATCGGTTAATCTAGGCGACCATTAACTGGACCAACTTTTTTAATACGGCAACTTTCAAATAAGCTTTCATTTGATATATCATACGATGAAATAACAAACAAAAAAACTATCCGTACGCAATCTTACAAGGCAACCTACTTGAAATGTATCACTGTGAATTTTGTCTTACATTTATTTCTTATCAGAAATAAATAACATGAGGGTGCATATACCTTATAACGTATCTCTATATAACTATCGGTTATCAATATTAGCATTAGCGGTTAACAACAACATTCCCCTTAAAACAAATAACTATCGCGAGGAAAATACCAAGTCCAAACATCTGAAAAAAATCGTGAAAGAAAAGCTGCAACTCGCTTTTAAAATGGTACAAGGAAGGGTGGTCATCTGTATGAGAATGTATTTTTTTTTGTCTCTATTTGACCCAATGGTTGACTGGTAGAGAGTGCCTTTTGGCATTAAGTCCGCCATTTGTGTTTTTTTTGTTTGTGCAATAAAGTTTAAATAAATAAATAATATTCATGTAACGCGATAACGAATTCTACGTGAACGAAACCGCGGGCAATACCTATTATAGTAACAACAAAATAACAATTTTCTATTGCTATTAATTTAAAACACGCTTTAGGATTTTTTTTGATGGACCGTAGACGCAGTCAAGGGCACCCCGCTCCCCACTACCGTTGTTCGCTGCCTCCTGCCACAGCGCGCGGCGCGCGCAAACTTGCCGCGCGTTTGAAACGTAACGTATTTATATAAGCAAGGAATGCATACATATCAGCAATGAGTGTCGCCGTAATTTTATATTTCTAAATTTTTGTTTAGTAACTGAGATCATTGTTGATGATCGATTATTATTAACTCTACAAACTTTAATTCAATATTAGCTATACTGCTTAACCTGAAATCAATATCTAGACAAGCACATTGTCTACATGTCTAACTTTTTACTAGAATACTAAGTTGATCGATAATATCGTAATTTTGCAATATCAGCAACTCTAATTCTATATTTACAAAATAACTCGTGTTTTTACGTTTACCAGAAAGCAGCTGTTCCAGATTTCTAAAAACTGAAATATGTACATAAATTGAAGTGCTATTCGATATGCTAAAGTTTTCTGTAACTTTAATTCTATATTTACTTAGTTATTAGCAAAAATTAAAATATTTAAATATAACCGAAAGCTCAACCTTAAAATTTCTAACTTTTTACCAAAGTATTATTTAACATACTCCCAATGACATATCAAAAAAGAAAAAACTTTAATATTATCGAAACCCATTTTTGTTCAACCGCTGGTCTATTACACTAAAAACTTCTTTACTTAGTCAAGGGTACTATTCTCAATTCGTGCACATTGGCTGGTAGTATAAATAAAAGCTGAATGGTTTATCTATGGAATTCTCATTCCTTTTGGGTTTATTGATAAAATGTAAATATATTTAACGTAGTTTTAATACATGGTAATTTTATCTCGAAGATTTACTTTTCAACAGAACTAAAACAAAACTATATTTCACTTCATATTTTTATATGAAAAAAACCTCTTTATTTACAATAACAATATACAGAATGGATATATACAGATAATTACTATAACTAGCTTATATCTAAAATCTAAAATAGGCCCTTGAGGCATTGTACCAAGGATGCTGGCGGCATTTCCTCGTTTTGTCGCAATACTGATACGTTGTGCGAGGAAGCCGCCGACTCTTCGGTCGCCAGTTACGTCAACCAGACGTTTCGCGATTTCTCCAAAAAACTTGTGCGCGCTGGGGCCCCATGGACCTAGGTCCCCTACCCTACAAACCCTAAGCCCTTAAAACCCTACCCTACCCCTAGCCCTAAACCCTAGGGTTTCAACACCAAATGGTACAAAATGATACCTACCAAGGCTCTTATATTTATTACGTTTCAAAATTTCGGCGCTTTCCGCCGCTGAGCTCGCTTTTACATTAGTCCGTTGGAGGTAGGACGGTGCCAGTGTGTCTACGCAGGTAGCATCCCACACTAACATGCTATCATTTATATTATATCTTAACATCTTCAACCAAACCAGCAGCATTTTTTGTTATTTGTATATTAGGGTTCCGTACCCAAAGGGCAAAAACAGGACCCTATACTAAGACTCCACTGTCTGTCTATCTATCGCCAAGCTGTACCGTACAGTTGAAATTTTCACAGATGATATAAGTATATTTGCTGCCGCTATAACAACAAATACAAAAAAAACAGAATAAAATAAATATTTAAGTGGGGTTTATATTTCCCATACAACACACGTAACTTTTTGCCGTTTTTTGCGTAATGGTATGGAGTCCTTAGTGCGCGAGTCCAGCTCGAACTTGTCCGGGTTTTTTTTATTTCCAAATTTTGTTTTTGTTAGAGATGTATAATTTGTGTTTAAGAATCAATATATGAATTTTCAATTAATCCTCAATTGTCGTTCAACGGTTCTAAGAAGACAAAATACGTACCAAATAGTAATAGTGTTCATAAAAACATTTGTAGTATGTATTAAGTACCTATGTAGTATTTCTAGAATTCTAGTGTAAATATGAGCGAAAGCTCAAAATATGTATACTACTTGGTGTACCTAAGTTCCTGTTTATTTTTGACGTGCAAGAGATATGCACGAAATGCGAGATTTACCCTAAAAGGGTGTGTAAATGTTTACCACCCTTGCTCTAAATGCGAGATCCAAAGTATCCAAACAGCAATTCACGACATCGCGATAGTTGCTAATGAGCTTACCGGGTTATTTGCCGATCCATCTTACGCCAACTTTGAACCAGTATACTCAAATGCTTTACCTAAAATGTATGCAACATTTTAGGCAAATTCAACTGTATAAAGGACAGCTTAGAGAATTGCCCGATTTAGCTGGCAGTTAGAGGAATTCACTCACACAAATATATCCTTAAATGTCGAACATTTATAAACGTGGAAAGCAAAGGGATAAAATAACGTCATATTTATCATAGGTTTCAATAATTGACCAATAAAAACCTTCACCTGACTTTTAGGATAAGTCAATAAAAAAAAATTGTACATTACTATAGAGGCCGGGAAACGAAGGGTTGCAGGCTTAGTAGATATAGATGGATACGCTGGCAGCCGGCCGCCAATTTCTCAAACTTGCAATAAAAAAGTAGTCAATTTGTTTTATTTGTAGGTTTACACAGCTAAAAACAAATTACGAATCTACTCCTATTGAATGGTTGAATGCCATTGACATTGTGTCATAATTTGACGTTTAAAAACAAAAGAAAGTTGCTTTAAAGGCCTAGGTGTGTAAGGCTGTATGAAATTCCTTTACGTATCATTTTCACTCAACGCACCAAATACGTAGTATTTTCGGACCTAATATAAAGTAAGTCTTGTCAAAATTTCATTTTGTTTGAGAAAAAGCCTTTTATATCCCGACCGCAGAGCACAAAGGTTCGGACCCGGGACAAGAAGAAATAATAGTGATATTTGTGCCATGGACATACCAGCGGCTGTAGCACATTTTTATCACTTATCTCTATGCCTGTCACTTTCGCACTTACATACTTGTTAGAACGTGACAGGCATAGTGACAAATTATAAAAATGCGACCGTGCTACAGCGGCAGGTCCTCATAACGCTTAAAAACTCTCCCGTACCATTACTCTCTCTCCCATAGGTACCGTTCATATAGAACAACGAGTACTTACGGCCCGATTCGAACTTTAAGATACGTCAAACATTTTCCAAACACGATATGGATTTACATATGCCAATGTCAAAAGTGACGCTCAAATAAGAACGTCACATATCCAATCCATATCGTATATTTAGATTTTTTTTTAAATCTTAAAGTTCAATCGGACCGTTAATCATATAGTAAATATCCGCCTAACAATAGGTACCAATTTCTACATTTGGCCTTATTTGAAGCAACTAAACGTCTTTAGATTATCTTGCTGCATTGCATTTCGGTCTGTAGCATGTGAAAATGGATATTAGACCGCGAATATAAATTACTTACTGATTTAGTTATTTAGCGGGCCCATTTGCAGCTTGGATATTAGTTCGTTTTAGAATGGATTGCTGTTGTTGACTGTGTTGACAAAATTGTCCTTTTATTATCTGAATAGAATTTAATTTATACATTAATTACATGTATAAATTAAATTCAGATTGGATTGACCAGAAATCAAATTATTTTTGATGTTTGTGGCCGTCTCCATTTTCAATTGTAGAATTCAGATTAGTTTAGATTTGAAACCAATACCTTAAATACAAAATGGCTTTAAATTATGACGATATTTTGATGAATAAATGTTGATTTTCTTTTCTATTTAGATTAAAGTCTTCTGAAAATATTCGACATACATTTTTGTATTTATCCGTTCAAAAGTTTTGTATCATAAAAAAATTACTGCAACTGACGTGCTCGAAGCAGATCCAGAGATGAGTATTATTCGAAAATTCTTTGTTCAAACAATTATGAACTACGAATATTACAGGAAGCAGTTATTTTTTCACTCAGTTTTATTGCACAGATTATTTCAGAAACTTCCTAGACACATTGCGTATTTCTATTTTAGGTTATTAAATGCATTTTATTGCACAGCTTATTTTAGAAACTTCCTAGACACAAAAAGATCCCCCTTACTATGTGTATATATACCTCACCAACACCAAACCTCTGCAGTGCAACATAGCTTGGAATACCACGGCCTCGCCTCAGATGCACCGGTCGGCTGGCTCTCCCGTTTGTAGCAAAAAATATCAAATTAATAACTTTACAAATATTCAAAAACATAAATCGTGCCATTTGCCATAAATATCTGAAAAAATCAAGACTAGATGTGAAAATTGGATAAAATGAATTAAGTTTGATAAATTAAGTGACTTGATAAATTAAGTTACAAACTTTTGAGGTGCTTCTCATCAATCAAACCGAATTAAGCAAACAGATGCCGGAAAAACTTTCACGATTTATAATTTAAATAAAATCACAAATTTGGTTATTATTTATGCCTTCGCTATTATGAATCACTAAACTAAGGCATTTTTCCGCGTCCTAGTTTAGTTCGTTTTAGTGGCTTGTGACGGCAGTGTCCTGTAAGATGTCATCAGGGTGTTGTGGTGTGGTTCGTCTGTGGTTCGGATTGCAAGTCAAGAGCATAAGATCAAAATATATTCGGGATTTCTTTGGAGATTTGGTACCTTGCCTGCGCAGGCTCATATTTTTAATAAAAGTTGTCTTGTTAATTTTGACTTTCTGATGCAGAATGTATCTACAAGCCGAAATCCTGGAGTTGTGTACGGACACACATCTAAAATCGCTACGCTAACTATATACGAGTACCTCGCACTAATCCCTTGCGTTCAGGCAGCCCCGAGCATCAGATATTTTTATAAAGAAAGGTAATTTTAGATGGATTTAGTTCCATTCAAAGTGGACCTTTGTTACCGCAACCACTGTAGCTCCCCTTGGAACTGTAAACGGGTAATATATTCGGGATCTCGAAACGATTTCGGGTTCAGACCTTACTTAGAAAACGGAATAATTATTATGTAGGTAGAGAACTTTGTTTAGAGTAGTTGTATTTAAGAGGTTCTTGGCTGTGTTTTGCTGTAATTATTGATGTTGGAGCGATGGTTAAAGAAAACAAGTAAAACGGTTACGTTTTTTATTTATTTCAACTTGATCATAACAAAATACCAAGCGCGAACTTCATGTCAGAAGCGTAAAATTTCTGTATCGTAGGAAGTAAAAAACTTTGAGAGAGATCAATCAATTTTCTGACTAAAGATTTTGCAACTTTTTGTCGTATTTACTGAGCTTGTTCATGTTATTTTTTTTAATTATAAGTAGATATGTATGCTGGTATTAATCGCGATCATTGTATTGCCTTTGTTTCGTATAAAACACACAACTAGACTTTAAAACATTCAAAAATTTGTCCTGTATAACTAGCAGTAAAAAAAAATTACAATTAGGCAAAAATACCTAAAACATGATGATTTACTTACAGTGTATATTTTTGATATAACCGCAAACGTAAACTAGACGTAGGTTGTAGCGCTATAAAATGATACGAAAAGATTTTCTTAATATAATCATTATTGCCAGAGCAAAATTAATTTTAGATTTTTTTTCAAGCGGCCATGTATTTCGTACATCATGGGCACTTGCGATAGTTGTGTGTTGCAACGTCTCGTCATTAAATGCGACGTTTTTAGTTAAAACAAAGTAGTGGTACATTGCTTGCTGAATTAGTTTATATAAAACTTATGAAAGTATCTTCATTAAATCCTACCTTTAGCTATGCGGTCATATCAAAAATACACGTTGTATACAAACTGATCTACGGGCAACCCTTTTAACAAAATTTTAATAAATGCAATAATTGCATTTTATGATTCTCAGGAAGGTACGCCAATAACAGTAGCAAGTTTATCAATGCCTTGTGTTTCTAGATTCAAGTCTAGTTTTATTTATTAAAACTAGGAAAAAGGAAATCTAAAAAAATTAAGGTAGATTCCTATACAGCGGAGCAATCACAGATCACAGCTTTTGAGAAATACAAATCGTATATAAATCATGAGTAAGTCAGCAACCCTGATCATTATTGATTTGTTTAGGCTCAATTAAAAACCAGGCTGTGTTGTATTTTTCTATTTTACAGTACATATGGTACTACTTTACCGCACTAGTGCGATAATTAGCACATTACGTAACTATGTCAAAAATGTAATACCACACGTACTGTAAATTGTTGTACACTACTTGTGCGAATAGGCAATTTTCTATTTTTCGCACTTTTATCGTAATGTACTCTTCCATCCTTGATCCTTGTTTATATTTCCTAAGATCAAATTTCATGTAGTCGCGTAATTGATTAGTAATGTTGCTAGTTCGAACTTCAACTTCTAGTAACATTAATTGGTGGCGATAAGGTAAACTTTATTCTACAGAGAATAGCATCGAAAACCTTACGATTCGGTTCGAGCTGAACTAGTTAGTTTCATAGTTGCCGAAGCCGATAAAATCGCTATGAAAGAACTCAGAATCTTCGAAAACAATGATTCTCTGAAAAATGTCCAATAAACACAACGAAAGTACACCATTTGAGTTGCCATATTGCGTTGGTGACATCGCTGCTAGAGGTTCTGGTTTCCGTTCCACTTTAGCCATTTTTACCCAAACTACGCGCTGAACGCGGCAATATCGAACGTTTGCGTTGCAATACCAAGGGTTGCTCCAGCGTTTGTGGTTACAAGGACTTTATTGTTAACGGTGCAAAGTTAGTTTTAGAATAGTTTGTAATAGTATTATAAGAGCTTGGGAAAATAAACGTTCGATATTGAAAGTGGCGTGGGAGGAATATTTGGAGCAAAGGCGAACACAACTCCCAAGTTAAAGTAGGTATAACTGAATCAACTAACCAGAGCACCGTCTTCATGCAACCGAGCCTATTAATAATTAAATATTTATTAAACAACTAAAACGTCCGGTGTCATCTTCTCTTTCGTGTAAGTGGTCTCTGGTTATGACGCAGGCAATGCGCATGTGGTAGTGTCGAGAACGGTAGTAAAAAGCTGGTGCTCTGTTCAGTTCATTTCTCTGTGGTTTTAACACCACACGCGATGCACGGTTGTAGTTTGCAACTTTATAGAAGTAAAATATTTTACGTTAGCAAAGTTTATTGGTATTCGACTTAAGATATTGCTTAACCTACATTCTATTCTAGAGATGCTTTTTTATTATCAGAACTATTCTGTGGTATGTACAGTGGAGTGTGGAGTGCTTGATTATTAGCATAGTCGACTATGCGTGCGCGAAGCGTCTTCGCCGTTTCAGCTGAGCAAAAGTGCTTTCGTACGGATGCCCTTTTTTATTTCATATAGGTAAATGTGACCTAAAATTACACCAGATTATCGTGAAGTTTTTTGAGTATGGCCAGGGTTTATAATTATGGAAAACCTCTTTCTCTCTCTCTCTTTCTTGTCTCTCCTTAACCTTTTAACCGCCGTAGTGTGATATATATAACATACAATATCCAGCTCATTTCGCTGCAGTCTGATAAATAAGACAAAACTTCGTGTAACTTCGTACCGGCGGCTACACGAGCACGCTCGGTGAAAAAATTCTAAGCGGTTAAAAGGTGAAAAGATTCCGGGACAAGACAAGATGGTGGTTTTATCCGTCGAAATCGAAGAGCTCATTTTCAATACTGCGTTGCACTGGTTGTATTTGCGACGAAAACTTTGAGTACAGTCTTTAAAGGAACGCTGCTAATGTTACACTAAATATCGGCAAAAATATTAATTGTCAGTTCAGGATCATGGCGCACATATTTAGTCCGATCACTGATTTTAAGGGAAACACACGCAGCACGTGTATTTGGCCCGATCACTGACTTGTTAGAGAAACACGCGCGGCGTTAGCGGTGTTTGTCGATTGAGTTTTCGTAGTATTTATCTTTTATATTTACCAAACTCGACCTTAAAATTGAGAATTCAATTAAAAGTATTTATAGACTTCTAGAGGCTTTATTGTCAGTCTTTATTGTAACATCGGCGAACAACGACGACAACGACGAAAACTTGCAATGGTATCGCTAAGCTTATCGTCATGCGAGGTTTATTTGCTGTAATCGCATAGGAATGGCGAGAATGAAGCTGCCGAGTTATTAATACCCGATAGTGACGCTTGCATCTCGCAGTCTAAGTTGAATACCTACTTACTAATGGCTCGGTAAGCAGAAATAAGTAGCGTGCACTTATTTTTAATAACATTAATGACGTGCGTCGGAGGCGTCCTGGCACAGACAGCCAGCCACTTTTCATTTCACTTATGTAGTTTGTAAGGAGGTCGCGGGTAAAACTCCGGGCTCGTACCAATGAGTTTTTCGGAACTTATGTACGAAATATCATTTAATATTTACCAGTCACTTCGGTGAAGGAAAACATCGTGAGGAAACAGGACTAATCCCAATAAAACCTAGTTTACCCTTTCTGCTGGAAGGTCAGATGGCAGTCGCTTTCATAAAACTAGTGCCTACGCCAATTCTGAAGATTAGTTGTCAAGCGGACCCCAAGCTCCCATGAGCCGTGGAAAAAATGCCAGGACAACGCGAAAAGAAGAAGAATCTAAAATCAAAGAGTGTTCACTTGGCAACTACAACACATCTTCAAACGCACAATTTGATACATGGTCCCATTATTATTAATTTCTAGTAGTAATATTTTAAGTCTCATAATGTGTACGTGTGTAATGAATTCAAATATGCGATTGAATTACTAATAGCTGTTACGGCTACTACGTATGATAAGAAAGAATTACAAGCGAATATTCAACACTATCATCTGTATATAGTTCGTGTCATCTATGATGACGCGCTGATTAAATTTTCCAAATCTAACCTTTAACATGACAATATGAATCAAGGCACGCGTTTTCAAGAACGATCTAAAACTAATCACAAGAAGATGCTCACGGCAAATCCGCCTACCTAACAACCTAATACATGTCGAAAACTTATAATCCAACTGAATATCTTCCATGAAATTTCCTCGACCACACGAACCTGGCTGCGGAAAGCAGCTAATCGATATACAGCCCTGTAAGGAAGCATAGTTGCGTCTGTCCGCATACTAAACAGGAATAGTTACGGTTAGTTAGCAGAACACCATATTATTAGTTCCAAGATACGAACTTCTGCAGCCAAAGTTTGACTGTCTGGAGAGTTTTCGCTGCATCGCAATGAGTAAGTTTCTTAGATTTTGTATGCCAGGTGCTTGGCTGGTCACTTTTGGCATACTTTTGCTATGATTTCACTATAGGTATTACATATTTAATATGGAACAATTACATTAATTAATTACAGTATTTACTTGTTATCTGGTAGGTATTGTGGAAATTTTAATGTTTCATCTGTTTTGTTTGTCTGGCTTAAACCGTTCATGCCAAGATTTAATTGTCTATTAAATATATCTGGGACTAGGGTTTTAGAAATTTGGAGCGGTAGGTAGTTAATTTCATATGAATAGGAAATGTTTGGTTTCCATGTCATAAATAGTCATATAAAAGTTACATAGATTTCACATAAAAGATTTCTTACCAATTTTAATTTTGATTGGGACGAAGTAACTAGCGTTAGTTGTTTTAATATAAAGAAATTACCCTTACGCCAAAAATCCCACATAGAAATGATACATAATTCATCATTCGAGCCTTACTTAGACTAAGTATGCCATATTTCACATCTGGACCCTTCTGTGGATGCGACATAAAATACAGCCCAGAGGTAATCCTATCCATCCATGATTTATATCAAGAAGGGTCACTGTAGAAAATTTCATATGCGATATATCAATACCATAAACAGTTTTGTTAAGATATAAGTTAAGCAACTACCCTTTTACTTTGCTTGGCTTGTGTTGCAATATAAAAAGCTGGAGTGCCAGTAAAACGGGGTTAGTCTTGAACCGAGGAGTAAAGTATGGGTTAAATGTATTCGTAGCCTTGTAGTATTTTTCACTGGCGACGCTAAGGGAGTTTACATTTTTCAGCACTGAGACACAAAAAAATTCTAAGTAATACGTGGTTTCATGTATGTGTAAAGTGTAAGTTATGTGGTTTCAAAATTGATCTGATAAACATTATTTTGTACTTTATTATTTCGCTACTGGGTTTGCATATCATATATAAAAATCAAGAGTGAGTGCTTTAAAGCGGTAACGTAAATAGTGGAAATGGTCTGGCAATGTTGATTATAAATTTTTAAGAATATTTTTTAACACATACATCAAAATCAACCACGAAAATATTAAGAAAAGTTAGTATTATTTTTATCAACCTTTAGCACCCTGTACCGAACAAATGACCGTCGGGCCAACATAGCAAGTACAAGTATGCAGACATTAAAAGTACATACTAACACTATATTATTATTATCCCATACATTTTAGTCATGAGAAAATAATTAAGGTCTGGCGACGACTCTGGGATCTTGCTCTATTTGTCCCTATTGACAGTAAGTTGAGTTTACTTTATGACATTATTAAAATGCATTAGTTGCACTGTACATCCAATGACTGTTATAACATAAAAACACACACACTTAATCCTATCTGAACATTTTAATGCAAAGGAAAGAGATAGCCTTTAACTTTACGATTCATTGACCAATCAACAATCATTCTTATTGAATAGCTTGTAAGTTCCTTTTACAATGCGAATAAATTGTGTGTTTAGGTCGAAACGGGGCTGACTGTTTGCCTTAAGGGCCTTGCAGAGATTCAACATAATATTATAAGGTATTTTAAGGAAACTCGCGCCACCCTCTTCACGTAAGCGTCGAAAAGTTGTTTATGTAACTTTTGATTGCCTTTTTTACTTAGTTTGTTTACTTTTTTACTTAGAGGCGGAATTATGATGGAACTTTTTTCGTTAAAGGCTCAAAGATACATAAATGGGTTTCGGGAGTCTGCTCGAGAGCTTGTTTAGTTTTATTTGTCTTCCTTTAAAGATTCTCGTTGTCTTTGTTAAACAAACGAGAAAGTGTCAACTTATATTATATTGAAAAGGAGACGCGTGAGAAAATGTTTGCTTAAAGGTGGTTCCATATATGCGGTGATTCGTAACTACGGAAGACATTTATATGACTTCTAGACATGTGTCGCAGAATACTGTTTTATGTTAGGGTACGCTGTGTCTAGCAAATAAAGTAATCCACAAAGTATTTACTATTACATATCTGCTTTAGGTTATTATTTGTCGGTACACGCCTTCTATTATTATGAATATTAGTGGATTTTAAAGGAAATTGTGGGCGTATCATACGAGCGACAGCACATCAGAACCTTCAATAGTGGATTACGAGGGCTTCCAATGTAATACGATGTCCAACTCATAGTCTTTACGGGGCAAGACTGATTACAAATCTTAGCACACGTTACATTTCTTATCTTAAGCAAGCCAGTGGGTTTGACCCAGGAACCGCCACCGACGTCATCTTCTACCGTTCTCGTCTAAAGAATGAATAAAATACGATGTTCAATTCATAGTCTTTACTAGGAAAGAATGATTACAAATAATAGCACAAGGTACATTTCTTATCTTAAGCAAGCTAGTGGATTTGACCCAGGAACCGCCACCGGCGTCATCTTATCCCGTTCTCGTCTGAAGAATGATAGACAGCATAAATTAAAGAAGAAGAACGAATTTTATTCATACAATATAAATACCTCTTTGTACAATAGTAATTACTGACCTGTTTATTGTCGGTTGCACCAACAAATAATCGGACAGACAGACGGACATGACGAATCTATAAGGGTTCCGTTTTTTGCCATTTGGCTACGGAACCCTAAAAATGAGCAGCTATGAACTATAAAACTTCCCAAGCAATAAAATTAAGCGAATGCTTAATGACAGACGTTTTAATGCAACCACTTAGTCAACATAAGGCACTAAACTGTTTTAGATGAAATGTATTTTTGAGATTATTTTTTGAGTAGCAAAGAGGCTTTATACCGGAGAATCAGCTTTTAAAAAGAGCAACGCAGCGGCGAGCAGAGATTATCGCGAACAAGTGCTACTTTTTGACAGACAACTAAAGATCCTATTTAAAAGTCAATATGAGACACATTTGAGGAGGAAAAAAAAGTTTGACAGCCATTCCATTTATCAGCTTAAAGCAAGTACAAAATACCGTGAACGAAATTAAAAAAGCCCGCCACCGTATGCTTAACAAGCCGTTCGGTGTTTTTGTTTACAAAACAATCTACACAAATTCTCGACATCCTATCTGAATCAAACCTGATATTGAAAACACAATCTTGTGTCGAAAAACACAAAGTTTTCATAAAGTTGACTTGAAAATCGGTATTCTTTTTTTATTTACAAAAGCAAACTGCGAACGCCGCTTGTTAGGCGATCTGCAAAGTGCGCCGATTGCCAAGGCTAACTTTTAATAAATTAAAATACCACACTCTTTGCTGCAGCAATGAATTTGGCTGAAGAATTCATTGTTTTATTTTTCAAAAACGAGTCCAGATCAGACTCGCTGTAGACTCTGTATCTATCTTGCTATCATGTGCAATGCAATGTATGTATATAGATAGTTCCAGTGTTCGTAATGAAAATGTTTAATCTCAGCACAAATTACAAAAGAAACTGGAAAAGATTCGTCGTTTTGTCGAGGCAGATTTCTATACGAATGCCTTACGTCAGATGCTCCAACTCAACGCATTTCATCGTAAATCATACAAACCATCACAGTCGCTGCGGTCAGCCGCGAGCACAAGCACCGCCACAATTTTAAGGACGTCTTCATTTGTCCCTGCCAGACTATTGACTGTGTTGATACTCTGATAAATGTCCTAGAAAATCTAGGCAAAGAGCTTCAGCACGATTTGGGTTTGAAGACCCTGCCTCACTAGCATTCATGACACGCGGTCAAAAACCTTCTACATTTTCTTCCATTTGTAGTTGGATGCAGTAAATTCGAACTGACTCGGCATGAAAAGTCCTTTCTTGAGTAAATTATTTATCACGTTTTGTTTATCATGCAGCCAAGTCATGTAGACTGCTGCGG
Source organism: Cydia pomonella (assembly GCF_033807575.1). NCBI lineage: Eukaryota > Metazoa > Arthropoda > Insecta > Lepidoptera > Tortricidae > Cydia > Cydia pomonella. Next base: position 17,016,006 of record NC_084719.1, read on the forward strand.
TTGGAATTTCAATTGGACGGAATATTTTTTCTTGGCCTTGACCAAAAACTTTCTAGAAGGACAGACGTGCGCTCTACAAGGTTGACCGACGATGAGGACAAGACATTCGGTTGATAAAAACAATCATATTCATGAGTTAATCTATTAAATAAAAAAAACCCTACGCAAAAAACAAGAATAATAATAAAATAACCCTTAAAAAGTACAAAAATATATATTTATTAAAAATTTAATAATTTTTAACAAACCATCTCTGTACAATGTTTTCTCATAAAACTTTACAATCTATTTTATAATATTTGCTTGCTTTTTTGTTGGGTTTATAAGTCCCATAGGGGGTTTTTAATTTTATTTATTTTGTTAGTTATTTCAAGCCTCAACTACATGGCACTCGTAATAAGGGTACCTATGTGTTTTGGAAAAGAGCTAATACTTTTCAAACTGCTGAATCGATTTTTATAAAGCATTGCTTAAAAGTTAAAACCCACCGCAAGGAATCTCGTTTAAAAAAACCGCATCGAAATCGGTCCATCCATTTGAGACACAAACAGACAGACAATGGGATCAAACTTATAACACTCCTCTTTTTGCATCGGGGGCTAAAAATCTAATTAATCGCTTACTCTAAAATTCAATTAATCACTGACCCATGAAACCGGTAACTAAATACCGCGTCCGGTTTAACTATCGTGAAGGTTTACAGGATTACCATCGATAAACAATTAAACATTAGTTCGATCCTCAACTTATTTTAACTAACAGTCCAATCCCAACGATATAATGTGATACTGATCTAACATGGATCTAACATAATTCCAATATGAAATGGTACCAATCTTCTTCTTTTAAAATATGGCCTCCATCAAATCTATGATGATTTTGCCTAACTTAACTTTTAAAGTGTGCTCGTAGAGCATGATGTTGATTGGTAGTGGTTTTTAGGAAAGTGATAGCTGGACTTTACTAAAAGCCACGATGGATTGCCGGGTGTTGATTAAAATATGGTTAAACGCGTTTCAAGATTAGTTTTTTATTAGTTTATTATGCAGTGAACTATCGTGGATGTGTGCAGCTAATGTGTACTAATCTCCTCTAGAGGACCTGCTGAATTGCGCATTATGTCAACATTCAACCGAGATCTACCAAACCAACTTTTGAAACTGACAGATCAGTATTATTCATTTATTCATTCTTTTAAAATTATGGCTTCAGTCCAGTGGAACTATTTCGCCTTAAACTTAAACTGTTCTGTAAATACAAGACAGTGTACGCTGATTTTATCAGCTCTTGCAAAGCTGCTGGACAGTACAAGTAGCACATGGTCTACCGGCTGTTGACTCCAAAATGGTGGTTAAACGCGTTTCAAGATTTATTCTCCATTCACTGCATACTACCACATTAGTTTACTGTATAATAAGCTATCGATATTACACTTTAACAATATTAATGAGCAAAAACGTCTTCATTGTAGCTAAAAAAATAACGTCATTGAACCATTTTTGCCCTTACGATATCCTAAGTCTGTCACGAATAAGAAAAAAAAGTTGGACCATGAAGCGGAAGTCAGATCAGTATTGTATTGGAATGAGATCTAATAACTAAAACTCGAATTGGCCTATATAGAGTAAAAACAACATGAAAACTCCCTCGCCAATCGAGCGTTTTTGCCTGTGCTTTGCGGGTTCTAGTCCCAAAGCAATTAACCACTCTAGTACTTTAATTACGGTGCTACGAAGTTCGGGATTGGAATTAGAGTTAAGGAAATTGATTACTTAATACTCACTTTAGTAATTAAGTTTTGGGTTAGCGAGCATATGTCGCTGACCTTGTTTCTTTACGTTTTCTCGGGGGATTCTTGTAATTATCTTAAAAGATTCAGCGGTGAGTATTTTTGCGGTTTAGTTTGTGATTGGATGTGTAAAGTAGAAGTTTATTTATGAACAAGTGGCTTGTAGTGTACCGATTAAATTACTACTATTTTAAGTATAATCTTAACAGTCCGAGTATGCCATCGGTCGACTGAACCGATATGCGATGAGATTAGATTTTCCAGAAACGACCACGAACCAGTGTTAGTCGAACGTTAATCGTAATGGTTAATGGTCTATTGCATTAACATTTCGGCACACACTGCCGCGTACAGTCACGGTATTGTTGGGCTGGGCCATTTAGGGTTTTTTTTTTACAATATACATAATGGATATATACAGATGATTACAATAACTAGCTTATATCTAAAATAGGCCTTTGAGGCATTGTACCAAGGATGCTGGCGGCATTCCCTCGTTGTATCGCAGTTCTGATACGTTGTACGAGGAAGCCGCCAGCTCTTCGATCACCAGATACGTCAACCAGACGTTTCGTGATTTCTCCAAAAAACGTAACGGAATAATAATTACATTCAGACGGAAGTATATCACCTGATCGGATGATGTTTTTTTTTAAGGTAAACCTATAAACCTAGAATAAATTATGCTGAAGCGATCGACATCGAAATCAAAGTGATTTGTTACGATTTAGTTAATGGAAAACGTTTTCTCCCTCAATGGAATTTCATAGAAAACTAATAACAATTTTAAATTGAACATTTTCGATAGATAATGATGATAATGATTATGAATTAATGAACTCAAAGGCCCACAAACCCCAATAATAATGAAGTCTACTTAATTTTTAAGTAAATATCTACTTATTTAGGTAATTGGCAACAATTTTAATGAAAGACATCTAAACGAACGTTCTGTCAAAGTTTTTAAGAAACTGCTTTCCATGTTCAATTCCCTCCTTTATAAAATCAAGTGAAATATGTTTTTAATGATATTTTCAACTAATTTCAAGCAAGTGAGCGCAACACGAGGGGAGTAAATAATTAGCCATCACGATTAAATTGAATCTCACGCGTTTGATGATTGTCGTTCGCCGGGAGCGAGAGCTATCGTAACTAGAAAATACAAACATTTTCGAGTATACTAATGAAATATTGAATTTAATATTTTATCTGCGTCAATAAGCAAAAACGGATTGTGTATCAAGAAATTATTAAATACAAACACGCGATTTTTCCTTAACACCTAGTAGGTTTATTATTATCTCGGGTTCTGACTGACTACTAGTAATAGTCGTACAACTATAGAGGCCGGGAAACAAATAAGGCCAAGTAGATATAGACGGCCGAGCGTAACGAAGCCGGCTAGATATAGAGATTTATACAAAAAATTGCAAGTTTGAGAAATTTCCCGGACCAGTTGCAATGAAAAAAAAGCAAATAAAAAAAATTTTAGTCATTTTATTTTATTCGTAGGTTTACACAGCTAAAAACAAATTACGAATCTACTATTATTTGTGGGTTGAATGCCAAGACTTTGTGTCACAATTTGGCGTTTAGAAACAATGGAAAGTTGTTTTACAGGTAGGCCTAGGCGTGTAAGGCTGTATGAAATTCCTTTACATATCATCTTCACTTATGACACTGGATACGAGTACACTACGTAGTATTTCTAGACCTAATTTGAAGTATATCATGTCAACATGTCATTGCCAGTTTGAGAAAAAACATTATAAAACTTTATAAGTAGCATAATTCGGACCGTCCCTTCTAAACGTCTTCCATAACGTTAAAACATAAAGTCAGCATTACCTTATCTGTTGTGATTGGTGTGAAAAGGTGACAAGTTCCCATTAAATATTTTAACATGAAACGTAATTAATGTTCTTTAATGAGAACAGGAGTGTTACCCATACCAAGGCTGTAATATAAAGTACCTACTTAAAAGGTAAGTATAATATATGTTGTTTATTTTTAAACCAGTGGTGGGGAATCGTTCTTCATAGGGGGCCAGAAAGTTTAAGACATTTCAGAGGAGAGCCTAAATTCCAAGAAAAATACATGTATATTATTATATTTCACTTTATATGGCTACTGGACGTACTAATTATTTCGAAGGACCGGCGGCGGTCCGGATAAATTCCTTTTGCAGGCCGGAGCTGGCCCTTTGCCCACAACTGGTGTAAAATCATGAAATTGTTCAACATTTTTAACCATAATGTGTGAATTTTGTTAATGTTTTACAATATTTTGCTGGTATGATTTTAAAATGAGGTTTAAGAGCGTTATTCAAATTTTTAAATTTGTTATGACAGTGGCAACTATTTATTTGCGTAGAAATATTACTAGTTTAAATTTCAAACTAATGACAAGTTCACTTTATATACAATTTTAAAAAATTATTATATAGTAGGTTAGAACCCGCCTTTTAGTAACGGAAATAGTTAACCAAATATATAAATAAAAATAATCACTACAGCAGGAGTCACACATAAAATATTATATATAACTCCGTGCCGGAAACATCCAAAATCTTCTAGGTATTTTATTTACCGCCACGTGGATTTGATTATATGTTTCCCCTTGAGGAAATCTTGTAACCAATAAAGTGGCTTAGAATAACGCGTCACATTTCTTGCCGTCAGACCTGCGGATCTAGCATTATTTTCTGAGACGTTTTGTCATTTGTTTTATTTCTTTTTTGCTGAGAGTATTTTCTCTCGAGCGCTAACGATAAGGCATGATTATTTTATGAACATTTGAGCAAGTTCAGTGACTTTCCTAAGTATTCCCTTATCATGTCTTTATATTTATCTACATCCTTAACATGATGTTAAACGATAATAGAATTTAAATGAATGTATAAATAAATATCCGGACCACAAGCCTTATTGAGCTTACTGTGGGACTAGGTCGATATTTATTTATTTTTTATTTATTAAATATAGACAGATATAGATGTGATATCCCCAATCCGAATTGGGTTAGTGTGGGGACTATAGCCCAAGCCCTCTCGCGCATGAGAGGAGGCACAGGCTCAGCAGTGGGACGCATATAAGCTGAATTATGTCAAAAATTAGTACCTACTACCTAATGTCAAAAAGAAGTACTTACCTACTTAGGGCGGCCCGTATTGCAACCCTATGGGGTAGAGAACATTACGGCCCAAAAAATCTGTAATTTCCTGGATTTAACGGGCATCTGTAATGAACATTAAAGGGCCGTTACAATAGATCACCGCTTGCCTGACGTGGCACTCACAAGCTCACAATACCCCAATCTTTAATAATAATAATAGGCCGATTTTTTTTTTATATCCTTCATTGTGTCCCACTGCTGGACAAAGGCCTCCCCTGTTTTCCGCCACTCGTCACGGCTTTGTGCATGCTCCCGCCAGTCGCCACGAAATGAGGCCGAGTTATTATTTAATAATAATAGGCTCGACTGGTTCTTAAAATCACAACGTAAACCAAACACCAGACGACATGTTCTTAAGCTACTCGAACGATCAATAGGATAATCTCCCCCTTTTATATCCAGATGCTATCACGCTGGCATGTTAAAGAGGTAAAGTGCCTTCATAAAATCCTGAGAAGAGTGTCCAAGTGACTTGTCTTAGCCGCAGGGCTTGCATAATGAAATACCATAACCCCCGAGCAGCGAAATAAGCAGGCCATTCGTATTTTGCGAGTGCCGAATTATCATACTTCACTTTATAGGGTTTCATCAAGAGCTGGGTCTAATAATTTTACATTCTTTCTCCCTTCATAAACGGCCTTGTCCTGTGAATGCGCAATTTTGCGTAACATTTTTAGCTTATATTATTATATGAAATAAGTCTTCTAAAGAAGATGTCACTGAACATCTGTGTTAGTGGTATTTCATATTGATAGGCTTTTGTTCTGCTTTAGGTATATTTACTTACATTTGAAGTCAATTCGATCACAGTCATGGACTCGATCTAGTAGGTAAATATTATAATATCCTAAGAAAAGTTCCTTCCACAGACATATTAAATATATTAAAACCGGCCAAGAGCATGTCGGGCCATGCTCAGTGTAGGGTTCCGTAGTTACTATTCCGTCACAATAAGCTAAACTGGAGCTTAAAGTATGGTAGATTGTTAACCAAGGGATGAACTGTGGGTGTACGTCTTTTTACTATGAAAGGGAAACTTTTTGCGATAACTCAAAAACAGCTAAACTGATCATATCCGCTATAGTTTTCATTTAATGTCTTTCTTAAGCTCTACTTCCAAGATTTTTTTCATATTTTTTGGACCTACGGTTCAAAAGTTAGAGGGGGGGACACATTTTTTTATTTATTTCGGAGCAATTATCTCCGAATATATTCACTTTATCAAGAAATGTTTGCTGAAGACCCTTATTAGTTTTGAAAGACCTTTCCAACGATATCCCACACTGTAGGGTTGAAGCTAAAAAAAAATTTCCCCCCCACTTTACGTGTAGGGGAGGTACCCTAAAAAAAATTAAATTTTTAGATTTTATTGTACGACTTTGTCGGCTTTATTGATTTATATATCCATGCCAAATTTCAGCTTTCACTAACGACCACGGAGCAAAGCTTCGGACAGACAGACAGACAGACGGACACGGCGAAACTATAAGGGTTCCTAGTTGACTACGGAACCCTAAAAAGGGTCACTCGCGTATTTTAAGTCGACAAATGCTTGATATGTTTCTCTCCATAACGAGCAGCTTCAACGAAAGCACGCGTTGGCGGAGGTTACTCGCCACATTGTAATATATTATTTAATATACATATAACATCCTAAGCTCGCAAGGTTGAGTCTCGCCCAAGACAGGGCTTTTTAGGGTTCCGTAGCCAAATGGCAAAAAAACGGAACCCTTATAGATTCGTCATGTCCGTCTGTCTGTCCGATTCTGTCACAGCCACTTTTTTCCGAAATTATAAGAGCTATACTGTTCAAACTTAGTAAGTGGATGTATTCTATGAACCGCATTAAGATGTTCACACAAAATTTAGGTTTCAATTCAATTCAATTCAATTCAAATATACTTTATTCATGTAGGCCTAGCAACAAGCACTTATGAATAGTAAGACAGTATTACATATAATTTCAACATCATTTTTTTCTAAACTGAATAGTTTGCGCGAGAGACACTTCCAAAGTGAAAAAATGTGTGTCCCCCCCTGTAACTTCTAAAATAACAGAATGAAAAATCTAAAAAAAATATATGATATACATTACCATGCAAACTTCCACCGAAAATTGGTTTGAACGAGATCTAGTGAGTAGTTTTTTTTTTTAATACGTCATAAAATTAAAAAAAAATTTTTTTCATCAAACCCATACGTGTGGGGTATCTATAGATAGGTCTTCAAAAATGATATTTAGGTTCCTAATATCATTTTTTCTAAACTGAATAGTTTGCGCGAGAGATACTTCCAAAGTGGTAAAATGTGTGTCCAAAGTGGTAAAATGTTGAACAAGATCTAGCAAGTAGATTTTTTTTAATACGTCTCAAATGGTACGGAACCCTTCATGCGCGAGTCCGACTCGCACTTGGCCGCTTTTTTTCACTTACCTTTCTTTCCAGGCATTGTGCATTGTTATAATCCTAAAAATATGAATATTTGGCTCGTTCCTACAGCACGTATATAAAAACGTCTAAATGGACTTCATTAAAACTTTACACCCAGATGAATTACCTGGAAAAGAAAATAATAATAGTATTGTATCCTCAAATTCATCAACTAAGTTAATTCAAAGGATCTCATCATCATCTAAAAGAAGAGATGTGGGCAGCTTAAGGAATTCAACACGAAGTCCTGATCAGAGGCTGGTATTGCATATACTTATACATATCATTTAGCCAATATTTAGAATAATACCTCGACTTTTACGGTTTTCCACAAAAGACGGATGAGTATAGTAATTTTGCAGACTATTTACCAGCAACAGAATATACATATGGACGAAGCACTCAGTATATTTTTGACTTTGAAAAATGGAAACAGGTGGGTCAGTTGCGCTAAAGACGTCCTCAAGTGCCACCTAACCACTTGCGATATACCGAGTGAATTCTGGGAGAAAATTGCGATGCGTAGAACGGAATGGCGCACGACTGTTTATAAAAGAGTAGAGTAATACTATAAAATCCAGGAACACAGGGATGGAAAGTCTAGGTATCAGCAGTATAAACACTAGATGCGATTCGTAGGAGGTTTAATAAAAGACTGCTAATTACATCTACCCTAAACCTGAGTGAGCGTGATCTAGGGGTACCCACATTACATATATCACAAATACGAGCAGCGGCGCTTGGAAGATCTGGATGCTAAGCGCCATCTCCGTTAAACGCGACCGAAGCCTTCGCATACCTATACCTACAACCCAGCCGGCCAGCTTCATTGCGCACCATGTAATCGTATTTTCAAAACCAAGTTTGGCTTCGCAAGTCACATTAGAGCGTTCCATGTTTCCGATTAAAAACAGTTGGAGTAGTCGCCGTCGTCGGATACGGCAGGGAGGAAGCTAAAACAAAATGATATATAAGTAATGTCAAAACTCTTCCACTACAATATTTGAAATTGTCAATATGCTCGCAGTACAGTTAAGTCGCTCGTGGTACAGTCAGCATCAAAAGTAGCGGATCAAACAAGGTTTCAAAAGTATCTACCATTCTGCAATAGCTTAAGAAAAGTTGACGGTTCTATATGCAGAACAATTAAGACTGTAAAAGATATACTTTTGAAGGTGAATTTTAGAGATTTATCTATATTTGGAAAAGTTATCCGGGATATCAGATACTTTTGGCGCGTTGTTTCATCCGCTACTATTGATGCTGACTGTACAATTCCCGTGGGATATTTTTAGGGTTCCGTACCCAAAGGGTAAAACTGGACCCTGTTACTAAGACTCCGCTCTGTTCGTCTGTCTAGGTTGTATATATGAACCGTTGTAGCTAGACAGTTGCAATTTGAACAGCTGATGTATTTATGTTGCCGCTATAACAACAAATACTAAAAAGTACGGAACCCTCGGTGGGCGAGTCCGACTCGCAACTGTCCGGTTTTTGAGTACAAATCAGACTTCTATATATTTATTCTAGTTTGTTGCTATCTATATATTAATTTGCTTGTGCATGTAATAGTATGCATTTCTATTATACGCACATCAAGAGATAATCAGTAAATAATTTAGGCGGTTGATACTATAATTAAGGACTTGGAGCGTAAGTCAAAGCTGAATAATTTGATACTTGGCGAATCAAGATCTTCATAATCTATTAAATTAGCCGGCTAAATTATACCAATCAGTCACTGAATTGAAATTCGAGCAAAATAATGCAATTTGTTGATAGGCACTGCATTATTAACTGTTATAAGGATTCAATACGAAAATAAAATTTGGAATAATTCAGTCCAATTATATATATAGTGACGTGACGTATGCATTACAGACGAAAGTCGAATGCTTTAAAGCTGTCAAGAAGATACTTATACTCTCACTCTTGATTTTAAACCGACTTCAATTTCATAGAAGGAGGAGGTTCTGTATTCGGTTGTGGCTATTTTTATATATGATACTCAGGTAACTATTACAAACCATTTTGTAAGTAGCCAGACCAATTGGAGGGGCCCAACCATCCCCAAAAACCACATAAAGTTTCACACGGAGACACTTATAAACTCGGTTCTGGGGGATGGTTGGTGTGGCTACTTACCCTGATTATCATATTTAAAAATCAAGTGCGTATGTAAGGGTGACAATGCAATATTATGGTACCATCGAGCTGATCTGATGATGGAGACAGGAGGTGGCCATAGGAACTTAAGTGATAAAACAACGCAACCTAATTGTGTTTGGGGTTGTTAGAACTGTCTATATCGAGAAATACAATAATAGATAAATCTAAAGATAAGGTAAAAACCGATAGCGGGTAAAACCAGAAAGCTCTTTATTTTACATTTTAACTATCGCTAAAATATGTCGATTCAAAACAATTAATAACGATCTAATTTCCTGAACTTTTCGGTGTCACCTTCCCCTATATCATGAAAATAGAAAAAAGGTTTTTAAAAGACTTAAGCATGGCATAATTTCGTCGTCCTTGAAATGTTTTATTAATAAATTAGATGAAAATGACATAATGGGCCTCTAAGTAATGTATAAATACGTGGGAAAGTACAAGTCAAATTACTTAATCACCTTCGCAATGCCGGCTGATCAGCAGGATATGCAGCAACTATTGTATGTTACTAAATATTAATTCAACTTGTGTGGTTCAAAATCGCAAGTGAAAACTTTGAAGTATTGTCAGCCAAAAGTATTCAACAACACGGAATACATGAGCATTCATGCGCAGCATGCGTCGCATATAAGATTTTACATTCTTACGGTTGATTTCACTTACCCGTATATAGATATAGATACGATACTTACAGGCCAATTCTTGTTTTAGTTATTAGATCTGTTTCCAATATGATACTGATATGATACTGATCAAACTATTTTTAGACAGTGGGAATCTGTGGAGATCCTAGTGAAGGGCGTGTGGTCATTTTCTGGTCCACCTACATATAAGTTACGCTCTCCCTTGTAGCTGATGGCACATTCATAGACAGGCTTTCATTAGAAATGAAAGTAATTTTCAGTAAGTCATCGTTTGCGCTACAAATAATAGCGAACACATGTGACACTCGCAGCATAAGTCAATTATTAAATTCGAGTACTTGCAGTAATCAAATTAAGATATAATAGAGCAATAATCTATTGCCTTTACATACAGTTCAAGCTTTTCACATGGCCAAAGCGTCATTAAGTCGTTGATCTTTGACAGGGTTACTTGTTTTTTCACCATGAAGTATAAACCAAAAATATCAAATTCTAGTACTCGTTATTTCCAAAAGCTGACCCAATTCGTTTTCATTGTTACCGCAACAAACTTTTGGTACAAGGATGTTAAATTACCTAATCGTTTTGTAAACATATACAGCTATGTTTCAAAATTTCTCGAAGCAATCATTATAGCATTTGTTATAACTGGATTTGGCACTAGCTATACTCAAAAAAACCTTACCCCAAAACAAAGCGCTGATATATTGATGAAAAGTGTTTCAAGCTTTTTTTGTATACACCATGTACGGATTTATCGTCTATAACAAAGAAGAAATTAAAGAACTTCTATTCTCATTAACGGTATCTTTAATGGAAATATACAATGATAAAATAGAGAAGAAAATGATGATGAAGATCAGAATATACGTGGCAGGTCTCATGTTTGTTAGTAGCTGCCCAATGATCGCATATGGGGTGGAAGGAGCATTTCACGTTTTAACGTCAAGTAAATATATTTTCTTTATCTATAAGACGATTACAACGTTTATGTATTTTATTTATCTTGTTGTTGCTTACCGTATTATTACTCGTAGGTTGACCTTTTTATTTTCAGATGCCACATTCACAACGGTAATTCCAATCTGGCCCGATCTCGAAGATAGAAGGCTCGTTGCTGGCTTCGCCCGAATCTTAATCTACATAATCTGGTTGCTTTTAATTGCTCACGTCATAGCCACTTACTGCCTCATGATTTGTATTTCCATCTGTCTTAGTTATCAATTCGCCAATCTTTGCGAGTATTTCTTACATCTTAATAATATCTTTAACGGAGAAGGTAGCCAAGAATACCAAGAGAAAAGATACGAGAAAGCCGTTAAAGTGGGAATCAAAATGCACAACACTATCTTAAGGTAAATGTCTTATGGTTATCTAACAACGAATATGTTTGGTTAATTTTTCTAATATTTTCTAAAGTATTCAATGTGTTATTGAAGACCGTGCATTAAAGTCGAGCGTTAAGTCATACCTTGTCTTGCGCGATAAGTGCCATAATACACCTACTGAACATATGCGAATATGCCCCTGTTGTTCCTTAGATAAATGTAATGAGATTATTATGTGACTTTAAGACCCTGCAGCTAATTAATCTTTCTGATTTAGCCCATTGTTTGACTGCTAGAGAATGCCTTAAGGCATTAAGTCCGCCATTTGTACCTTCATGTATTGTGCAATAATGATTAAACAAATATGCGTGCAGATGTGTGAACCAGTTGCAATCGTCGTGCGAAGTAGTCTACGGAGGGCAAATTCTTATCAACGTCTGCGTGGTGGTGCTGCTAATGGTCCAGATGATGGTTGGACTATTTTGGAAAGCTTTTCGTTTATTCATCGTTTGCTTGCCCTTTTCTCATTCATTTGGAGTCAGTGCAGCATTTCTTTTCTTCTATAGCTCTCTGTCGTTCGTTATCTCATCATACATTCTGCTTTCATTTCATATAATTTCTTACACAGTCCTTCACCTTTGCCTTGATTGTCCTTTCCTCTTATATCCCTCCACATTCATTCCTAATACCCTTTCGCATCACATGACTTTCATCCCTCCGCATCACATGCCCATACCACGCTAGGTGATTTGACCTTACTTTTTACTAAATTCTTACTTACAGGCTCCTCGTAACTATATATTCATTTCTTATCCTATCTATTCTCGTCACACATCCATTTCAATATTATCACCATGCAATCTCTTTTCATCCGTCACCTTTAGTGTCCAACACGCTGATCCGTACATAATGACATGAGAATAAGAAGGTTTTATAAATTTTTCCCTTTAATCGAATGGACATCCGGGCATCGCAAATGGTCCTCGTGACATGTCATCATTTCATTAATACTATGCTAATCTGGTTTTTCACGTCACGGTCAATATCGCCATCATACTGTACCAGCGATCCGAGGTACTTCAAAGTTCAGTCAGCGAGTCGAGGTAGGTCGGAACAGACCGGCAGTGTAACGCCATCGAGTTCAACGACAAGCCGGGGAGACCACCGGAATCTCAAAACATTTGTTCTGTTTTAGATTCTGCTAATATTCAGGTCAACATTTTCCAATTTTTGCTGCATTTCTCAATTATGTTCTGGACATCTAGTCCATCTTCACCCACAAGTATAATATCACCGGCAAAAAGCATACACCAGGGTGCCTCCTCCTGTATGTCTGATGACAGAGGGTACATAATCAGCAAAAAGAGATAAGGTCTTAAACCAGATCTCTAGTAAGTCCTTCTTCATGGCAACAGAAAAAACACATAAAAATACCTGAAAGCTCTTGTTTAAAGAATGCCTTACGTTACACCATTTTGCGTCCGATCCGATCAGATCAGGCGATAAAGTTAAGGTCATTTAATAATTCTTAAAATATTTTCCCGAAACATCCAAGCTACAGCTATGCGTTGACAGGATAATGGAATCACCCGTCAGCGTAAGGAGACAAATTATCAAAAAATGATTTTCGAAATGTAAGACAGATATTAACAATTTATTTGCCTAAATAATGTTTATCAAGCAACGCAGTAAGGGCTGCGAACTCGAACAGGCATCCTCAAATCCCCACGCCAAACTGAATCCGGTTACTTTTTGACCTACTTTTAAAAGGGATAGATTCTCAATTTGTTTGAATATTTAAATAAGTTTTATTTATTAAATGTTAGTTTCGATTTGGAAAAATATATTTATTTTAAAATGCAGGATGGGATCAGTGGGGAATTAAGGGATATTTTCGAATCTTATAGGCATACAGTGCCGTATTTAAAACTATTAATCTGTTAGGTGCGAATTATCCCATCTATCTTTGGGGGCTAAGTGTCTTAGACTGTTTTTTGAAGGTATGTTTGGTTCCAGCAAAGTGATCGCTCATTGGTGCAACTAGCTCCAATAGTATTATCGGTCACCGGAGTGTTAGTTACTTCCGGCTTGTTCATATGGAGTGCGGGCGACATCACTTTTGAAGTAAGCTTTTTAAAGATTTTACACATTTGGATGACTACATGGCAACTGAAGCTGCATTACTGTTGCAATATGATTACAGCGGCCGTGACTCGTGCTCTGTTACTGTCGATTTCCTTGATAAAAATGATGGATTGAACGTTCTAATCGCGACAGTTATGCACCTACGAACACCCCTCAAGGTCAAGGCCGCAGAGTTAATGCTGCCACAGTAATGCAGCTGCTGTTGCCATCCTAATGTCACCTTTACTGTTGCGGTGTTTGCTGACGCAGGCTTTGTGACTGTCAGTTTCCATATTCCATGAAATAGGGTCGTCATCATTGGTAACAGTATCTTTGTAGATAATAGTTGCAGCAACGAAGGAGGTATTTTGAGGAGGTAGTCTACAGTCTACATCGACTGCGATGACTGTTTAGACTGATGGCCGATCCGAATTTCAATGAAGCAACCGTTTTAATTGCTCTTCACTGTACTTTTTCCAGCAAAGTGATGTCCTTTTGAGGACATAGGAATGTTTTTTATCAATCATCATAATCATTCCACGCAGACAAAATCGCGGGAAGAGGCTAGTATTCAGATATTTTTTATGTTTTTGTCAGGCAGAGCGGTTACCGACCGCCATGTTTCACTCAGGCTGGCACAACTGCAGACGGCAGTCCTCTGTGCGTGTGCGGAAATTGATCACATTCGCCATGATTCAAGCGCAGGTCAGCTTCTGACTTATTTATACGATAAATATTTTTTCACTATTAAGGAACCTACACAAATAGCTAAACTTACAGTGCTAATAATTATTTGCTTTAATCTATTACTATGTTAATAAAAAATGTATTAAGTAGAAATAAAGCTTGAGCTGAATATTTAATAAAATTTTATGAAAGCGACATTACAACTCAAGAAACTATTATTAATATTACTAGGTCCCATCTCGCTCATACCAATAAATAATAATATAAAACGAACTGAAAAATTAGATAAAATTTATATTTACGGCGATAATAACTGAAGTTATTATACAATATTTTACGCCCTGCACGAAATAAAGCATTAGAGCATTAATGAAAAACCTATCTGTCTATAAGTGGTTGCAGTTTATACTGTAATCACTTATGCACACATCTCCTATTAAATCGGAAAGAACTTCAAGGAATAGGTCATTTGATCGCGACGTCACGTAATATTCGATAGCTCCTTACAGTACATAATCTCTTATTGTAATTTAAAATCGTCTTTCTTGTCTAGACATTTTTTTTGTTTTCAGCACGTCGTGATAATTAAAGGCCTCGGTGTAATCGAACTGTCCTACGGCAGCTATATTGCGGTGAGATTTTTTTCAATCTTTTATTGTACCTTCCTAATTAGTTTCACGTACTAATTGTTCTTTGTCATTTCAGATAGTTAAATCATCTTATTCAGTATTCTCAATAATTTACTGAATTCTCAATAATGATTAATGCCTTACTCGTACAATTTTTTTTCACGTAAAAGTATTTTGAAGCACAAATTAAAGCACTTATATTCAAACAAGGATTATTAACAAATTTACTGTACTACCTAAATATTGTTTAAATTAATCACAATAAAATCAATATTTAATCTGAAATGTATTTTTTTTATTTCAACTAAAACTTCTTAAGAGTAACATTACGCTTAACGAAGTAGTTAAGACAAATAATTTTAATAAGTTAACAGAAAGTGTCAAGTTGTGCGCCAGTTTTTGCCATAAACGATAAAAGTGCAAAGATTTCATAATTTAAATAAAAGACCTTGTAACGAGGCCGCATAGCATTAATTATGAGTATACCTCCATAATAGTACCAGAAGAATTAAAGAAAGCAGTCCAGCGGCGAGATGACAAACGCTCCCGGGGGTCCGCTTCGCTGAAACTTGGGCTGAAATCCCGCAATGCCTAACTTACTTCGCCCATCCGTTATGTTTCATCTGGCTCGAAAGTTTAATGAAAATGATAAAAATATTCAACTGCGCCGCGGTTTCCTTATTGTTGAACGCTTTTATTGTTACTGCTTTTGCGTGCTCGAGCTTTATTTGATGTTTTTAGGTCTGCTTATTAAATTCCGAACAGATTTAATTAATTGCGTTAGGTACCCTCGAGTTTTGATAAAAAAAAAAAAAAACATTTTATGAAAATCTTGTTTTTCTTTCTTCTTCAGTGAATATGGTGTATTTGATTGTTTATTGTCATTTTGAGAACCTTTTTAGGGTTCCGTAGCCAAATGGCAAAAAACGGAACCCCTATGTATTCGTCATGTCTGTCTGTCTGTCCGTCCGTATGTCACAGCCACTTTTTTTCGAAACTATAAGAACAATACTGTTTAAACTTAATGAGTAGATGTATTCTGTGAACCGCATTAAGATTTTCACATAAAAATAGAGATTTTGGGAGTTCCCCAAACTGAAACTCAAAAATGTTTTTTTCATCAAACCCATGCGTGTATACAAAAATTACATTTTTTTCTGTACTGAATAGTTTGCGCGAGAGACACTTCCAAAGTGGTAAAATGTGTGTCTCCCCCCTTGTAACTTCTAAAATAAGAGAATGATAAAACTAAAAAAAAAATATATGATGTACGTTACCATGCAAACTTCCACCGAAAATTGGTGTGAACGAAATCTAGTAAGTAGTTTTTATTTTAATACGTCATAAATGGTACGGAACCCTTTATGAGCGATTCCGACTCGCACTTGGCCGCTTTTTAATAATAAATACTGTTAACGACTGAAATAGATTCAACGGCACAACATGCCCACATCACTAGCGCATGACATGAGCCATCTTGGATTGAGGCAGACGGATCGATGGCGTCGTTTGGATTTGATCATGCATTTTTATAAAGAATTCCATCACTCAATGTTTTCGTAAGTTATTAGTATTCATATACATTTGCCGTAACATGTTAAAGCCCTTTATCTTACTGAGTAACTAGTGTAGATAGTTACCAACAAGATAAAGCATTTCATGCGAACGTTTGCCCTCGGTTTCAAACAAGTTTATGTACTTAAAACTTGAAGAAAGCCACGTTGTTATTTTCATCAGATTAATGCGAAAATATCTTAGCGAGAAATGAGATAAAAACTTTCGTTGGTTACCGCAGAAATCCATTTCCAAGTTAAACAGATCTTTTATTCGCGTTTTTGCTCATTGAATCTCGAACTTTTTGTCTCCAATTTTTGAGGAGTGCGGCTTACCTCCGTTTTGAAACTTAATTAAAAACGTTTGGCTTAATGCCTGGAACTAACAGCGTAAAATTTAATAAACTACTAAAATCTGAATACTTTTTGTGATTCTTAACTTAATAATGTTTTGAACACAATTGTATTTGCAGTTCAATTTATATGTTTTTTTTTAATTTTATAGTTTTCGTATTTGTACGTTTGTTTGTATTCGCTTACTCGGTAATCAGTTATTTCCCATAGAAGCCAAGCTAATACAAGTAATAAAATTTCACATAAATATTTAAATAATACCTAATCATTCCACAAAGTCAACATATAACACATTCGAATAAAAAACAGTAATAAATAATCAAAATATAAATTAAAAGGAGCATTATACCATTTCAAATTAACATATAAATAAAAATAATAAAATTCATAAACTATTAACAATGAACAAGTAAATTCGACTGAACAAATGAATTGTATAAATAAGAAGAGATATCAAAAAAGTTATGATTTGGCCCAGAATTAAATGCAATGTTCAAGATCAATAACCGGTCTGTCAATAACAGCGTATGAAGCCGATGGTCCTGGGTTCGAATTCCGGTAAGAGCATGTATTTGTGTGATGAGCACAGAATTTGTTCCTGAGTCATGGGTGTTTTCTATGTATTTAAGTAGGTATTTGTATATTATAAGGGATTTTAACCACGCATTTCTGAGGGCAAAAGAAGGAAAAATGTTATATGAGTTTAGGTCAACTTCACAAAAAAAATTGTTATTTTTTTCTCAATTTTTTGTATGTATATGTATTAAAATCTTTCGCAATGCTTACGGGCACCATGTACATATATCGATGTCTGAGTACCCACAACACAAACCTTATGGAGGTTACCGTAGGACTCAGTCAAATTGTGTATCCCTATACTATTTTTGTATATTCATATTTATTTATAAAATAACATGAAATTAATTAATCCAAAATCGGGCATGATATTAATTTGCGCCGTAAAAAGGCAGACATAAGAATTGATAAGCAAGGATATCAGTCGCCTGTTTTGAATAACCTAGAAGTTCTAGAATATCGATTTTCGAGGCAATAGGTTTTGCTTCCACAAGCTTCAGTTCTCCGCCCGCCGTGCAGTTAGAAATAATAATTTTAATAATATAGTCTAACACTACCCGTCTGATTCCTTTTACCCCTTTTGACTGTATATAATATACAGTATAGCGGATTTTACAAGCGCAGCGACGATATGTAAATGCTTGAAGGCTTATAAGTATTTAAATGTCAGAAATATTCATTGTTTTTAAATGACATAGCGCCACTTGCACCATCCCAATAATCCGGGGTTAACGCGTTAACCCAGTGTCAAATTGTACTGGTAACTCCAGGTTTAACCGGTTAACCCCGGGTTAGTAGGATGGTGCAAGTGGCCTCTAATAAAAACCAGAGAAGGAAGTTATCAATTCATCTGTGTTTTTTGTTTATTGATATTGCACGTTATATCTCTACTACGAGTAAGTGCCCTACATCACGTCTAGGTGCTGTTTTTTATAAATTGTATCCGTCCATCTCATTTGTTTATTCTAAAAAAGACGAATGCGTTAAGTCAGCCGTAAACATCAACGAGCAACCGTTAAAGCTATATTAAGTGAGTGGCTGTCCAGCCTTAGCGACCATCAATTAAAATTGATCAAAATAAGTACATTTTACTGGTACAGTACCATTAATGAATAACCTATGTAAAGTAGAAACAGTCTCCTGCAGCAAAAGACTATCTTTTGTTTTCTTCTATTAATGCGACAACAAATAAACAAGATAAAAATAATGGAAGCTGGGGCCTTCTTAGTTTCTTTTTGAAGTATAAAGAAATATAATTCCAAATAATAGGGTTAACCACAAACGGGTCCGGGATAAGGAATGTGTCTTTTCTAAACATTTATAAATATACAAAGGGTAACGTAAATCAGAAGGTCAAGTTGGGCCTTTAGAATAACACCCGTATGTCCATCTGTCCGACCCGATTATTGTTGCAGGGAAACTCTGAGAATGAAAGAAGCAAAGGCCAAGAGAATAAAATATTACAAAGTTTCATTTACATATTTAATTTAAGTCCTTTTCTTTCTACTGAAACTTTGAAATTGTTTACCTTCCGAATATACCATAGCTAAGATTAGTTATTTACTTGACAATCCGGTAGCTATCTTAGTGATAACAATTGGAATTGGATTTATTTTTATCTAAACTACTGGACTTTTTTTAACGTAAATATATTATGCAGGTAATTCTGATTAATTAATAAAAAAATAAAGTTCCAAAAACATTTGTAAATAGGATTTTTTTCACTTTTTTTAATTGTTCCGAGATAGGGAGAGACAACCACCCATTTTTGATATTTTATGTATAGACGCCAATTTTTGATATTGGTGGTTGTTGATTTTTAATGACTGCACATAGCTTCCGTGTAGCCATTACCGCTAATAATGCAGTAAATATAAATTCAAAATATATTTATTCAAAATAAAGTATCAATAACAAAAATGGAAAATAATAAATAAAATAAAAATAGAATTGAGCAACAACAAAAACACGACACTAGTGCCGGGTAAAAGGTTGGATAGGGCAGCACCGTCATTGAAACCAAAGAAATGTTGGATAGATTTTAATCTGTGTTTTGTCTTAGCTCGGATTATCGAAACCATACTTTTGGATCTTAGCCAGCTCATTACTACGAGTACACGCCACTTGCACCATCCCACTAACCCGGGGTTAACCGGTTAAAACTGGAGTTACCATGGTTACCAGTACAATTTGACATTAGGTTAACGGCTTAGCCGCTTAACCCCGGGTTAGTGTGATGGTGCAAGTGGCGATGGCTTCACCAAGATGTTACCTAGATATATATCAGCGTTGCCTTGTTTTCCTCAAGATATTCATTTATCCGGTATAGGTAAGAATAATGCGTTGAAATTTCCAAACTCCATAAAACAATACGATATAGCTGTTAAATCAGCTGAATATATATGTAAATTGAAATGGAACTAGCTTCCTGCAGATTATCATGACAAACGCGAGCTTACACCGACCGCCGTGACGTGTATACGGCGGGATTATAAATTTGCATAATTTGTGCTAATACATAACCGACTGTTAACCCTGATATATCAAATAGATTTTAAGCGAGAGATACAGAAAGAAGCTATTGTTATACGAGGGTTGATTGAAAAATTCTCGGCCCGGCCAATTAAAAAAAATACTTTTTTCGTTTTTCTGCCGCCATTTTGAACTGTCATTATTCAACTGTCTTCCCGCGAAATTTCAATTGGCGTCTATATCTAAAAGCAATTTTACGGCATATTTAAAGTTACGTGTCGGTAGATATCGTGAAAATGGAGAAATTAGAGCAGCATGCTGTGATTAAATACCTGCATAAAAAAGGATTGACACCGAAGCAAATTTATGATATGCAAAGTACATTAGGGCAATCCTGTCCATCATATACAATGGTGAATAAAAACCGGCCAAGAGCATGTCGGGCCACGCTCAGTGTAGGGTTCCGTAGTTACTGTTCCGTCACAATAAGCTAAACTGGAGCTTAAAGTATAAGTAGTAAATTGTTAACCAAGGGATGAAACGGTATCTTTCACCCGAGTTAAACAATAGGCAAATTTGCATAATCAGTACCTAATTAAAGTAAGTCATTTGCGATAACTCAAAAACAGCTAAACTGATCATGTCCGCTATAGTTTTTATTTAATTTCTTTCTTATGTTCTACTTCCACGATTTTTTTCATATTTTTTGGACCTATGGTTCAAAAGTTAGAGGGGGGGGACACATTTTTTTTTCTTTCGGAGCGATTATCTCCGAATCTTCTTCTTCCTCGCGTTGTCCCGGCATTTTGCCACGGCTCATGGGAGCCTGGGGTCCGCTTGACAACTAATCCCAAGATTTGGCGTAGGCACTAGTTTTTACGAAAGCGACTGCCATCTGACCTTCCAACCCAGAGGGTAAACTAAGCCTTGTTGGGATTAGTCCGGTTTCCTCACGATGTTTTCCTTCACCGAAAAGCGACTGGCAAATATCAAATGATATTTCGTACATAAGTTCCGAAAAACTCATTGGTACGAGCCGGGGTTTGAACCCGCGACCTCCGGATTGCAAGTCGCACGCTCTTACCGCTAGGCCACCAGCGCTTTTTTTTTACAGCGATTATCTCCGAATATATTCACTTTATCAAAAAATGTTTCTTCAAAACCCCTATTAGTTTTGAAAGTCCTTTCCAATGATTCCCCACACTCTAGGGTTGAAGCGAAAAAAAAATTTCACCCTCACTTTACGTCTAGGGGAGGTACCCTAAAAAAAATTAAATTTTTAGATTTTATTGTACGGCTTTGTCGGCTTTATTGATTTATATATCCATGCCAAATTTCAGCTTTCTAGCACTAACGATCACGGAGCAAAGCCTCGGACAGACAGACAGACAGACAGACAGACGGACATGGCGAAACTATAAGGGTTCCTAGTTGACTACGGAACCCTAAAAGTAACATCCCTATACCGTGTTCATAGTCCATTGACAGTAGGTCACGTACAATACGGGCCTGTTTCACAATGTCCGAGTAAAGTATTGGATAGCTAATTAACAAATAAATTAACTGCCAGATAAAACTTCATACAAAAGTTAGTAATTTATCTACCAGTTAAGCATATTTGAAGAATATGAAACGCCAAAAATGACTTTATTCGTCAGATAAGTGGCAAGTACCTTATTCAGGACTTTACTTGAACATTGTGTAACAGGCCATTAGAGTAGTAAGTTATTGTTTGTTTGTTTGTTTAAACTTTATCGTACAAATTTACAAAAAGAGTACAAATGGCGGACTTGACGCCTTTCTCTACCAGTCAACCATTGGGCTAAACAGAAATAGTTTGGTGCAGGATTGTAAAGAGCTGATATGGAAATAGACACAAGTCGAGACTATCTAACTAGCTAAATAATTTACTGGCACCATAATCAAGTAACATACCTAATCTATTTTGAAAGCGATCATTCCTATTACCAAAGTGAACGTACAAACTAGAAACCGTCGCGTAATGGCCTGAATGTGGATAAGCCTCTTTAATAAGTTTTATCTTGGCTTTTCACACTAAATCATAGTAGGTGCAATCACCTGCGATAATATGTAACACAGCGAAGGCCGCAAAAATATCTGACACGATCTTTTTTTTTAGAGCCATAAGAACGTGCCTCATATTTTGCGGCTTTCGAAGAGTAACATATAATTTCAGGTGACGGTAAAGGATATTTTCTTTATAATTATGGTTATAATTGTTATGTCGTCGTATTAACTTATACTCTGAAGGGGTCTTATCGTACGGTTATATTCCATTTATAATTTCAATTTTTAATTATTTCATATCACTCCAATATCTGCATGTAATTTTTTTTCTTATGTAACTTACAGGCTTCACCTGAAATGTCCGGAAAATACATGTACCGATGTGTAGGAGGTACCGATTCCTACACTAGGCATAGCCTGTCACGTAGGTAACCAAATCAGAATTTCAGATACGAATTTAAATAACATGATGTGTGTTTGTTTTAAATAACATGAATTTTTAAAAACATTATAAATTTGGTGAAAATTACAAATGAGTACCTAGTTAATTACAATTAATTTTATTCGTGTCAGATTTTCAGAAATTTTACCCACGTATCCTCTTTATTGTAAGCGGATGATCAGTAACTTATGGTGAGAAAAATACGGCTGTCTTCTGGCACAAGGATTATTAATCAAAAGCATTTGATATCAAAAAATATGATTTTCCTCTTTAGTAGAAGGTCGTCGATGTTTAAGTGATGCCGTTTATGTAGGTCACGTAAATGGAATTTATTTTGAAGTAAACGAAAAAATAGGTACTTATCCACACAATAGCACTTTATATAAAATGTATGAAAACGATGTTTTATTAGATTTACTCATAATATTCCTACTATAATATTACTCCATATTATGAGTTATTCCGTGAAGAACGATGTTAGGTTGTTTAGCGTAAAAGCATGCGGCTGCAAAACATTTTTAAAACACAGACGAAGTTTAGTGGAGATTTTCTAAATTATTAGATAAGTATTTAAGTTGTTAAGTAGCCTTAACACGACTGCCTTAGCAGTGTCAAACTGACATATTCGCTAATATCTGCGTAACTTCATTAATATACATCTCGCTCGCACTAATATGCCAGTACAAGCGAGACTCATATAAAGTAAGTTACGCAGACGTTAGCGAACTGAATATGTCAGTGTCAAACTTATGGTCCTCGTAGCCGTATAGGTAATCGTCACGTAATTATCACTAAACTATTGGGATACAAAATTCAGTAACTAAGTTAATACGTTTTGGATCAAATTCAATGTACATGCCTAAAACCGGTTTACAAACACGATGGGTTGTACAAAATTCAAATGACAGTAATCCGAAGCTCGTACAAAAACGGTATCAATAGTTTGTTGGAGTATAAATACATTTTCCGGATGCAACTTTTTATTCCCAGCGTGTAGCGGGATAGCTCTGTTATTGAAACATAATCTCATTTCCTTTTGAGTGCGAAATAAATTTTAGATACCCGATATCTGATACGTGCTGAATACAGAGTTCGTGTTTTTCTCAATAGCTTGTTTAATTGAGAGGTTTAAAATAAACCAATATGTAAGGGTTGACGTTTGAAGCAGAAACGAATATAACATTTAAAACTATCGCGTTTTGAACAAATTAAATTACATTTATAACCGGGTCCACCATACCGGGGGGTAACCATATTGAAAAATCCCCAAAAACTGATTCGCCAATACATTCCAAATATAGTACCTTCTTGGTACCTTCTAGGACTCTGTGAGCTTTAGACCTTGCAAACCCCCATGACTCCGCCATATTGAAAAATCCTCAAAATCTGATTCGACAATACATTCCAAATATCGAACCTTCTTGGTACCTACTAGGACTAGGAGTTGTAGATCTTACGAACCTCCATGACACCGCCATATTTAAAAATCCACAAAAATGTAATCGACAAAACATTCCAAATAATTATTGAACCTGCTCACTAAATTTCACGAGACCGTGTTGAGACATCAGTTAAGAGTGTTAAGACATGCAACCTGTAGAGGAGAACAGTCAGGCACATTGACATATATATCTAAGGATGGGTCCTACGGGCACTAAGAATGGTGCTAGTTCAGTGGTGTCACTCACGAATCCGAGCCAATCGTGCAGTCTAACGGAACTAGTTGCGACCAATTGCGCGCGTGGTGCGAACTCATCAACCTGCATCAACCAATCGCGGTGCGGCGTTAGACTGCACGATTGGCTCAAATTCGTGTGCGTGACACCGCTGGAACCATTTTTATTGTCCGCAAGGCCCGTCCTTAGATATATATGTCAATGGTCAGACATACGAACTTTTGCCCAGTCTAAAACGGAGATTTTTCGCTTTCACTCGTATTCACTATATACTTTGATACTATACGAAAATATTTATTGTATGGACAATACAGCACATGTTTTATTTGCCCTTATTTTACATTTATTTTGACGAACACGTTTTTTTTTAAATTAAAATCAATTCTATTTACCATATTATGCCTTCACTGGTGATTAAGGTCTACTTAATTTAAATATAGTAATACGAGTGTAACTTGATCCGTTTTCCGATCGGGCCCGTTTGTAAAAAGGATAGGAAATCGTGTTTTTTGGAAGGCCCCGAAACGAATCTATTTAAGGAAACCACTGGTCCCCCAGGACCCGTAATAGGGAGCCCCATACGCGCCTCTTAAACTACGTATCAGAAACAAGTTTGGCGTACATTTTAGGGTTCACGAGGTGATAGGAAAGTCGCAGATGTGAGAAATAGGTATCGGGTTATTTGTTGCGGAAATTGAGTCGCGGAAAGCCGTTTTGTATACAAAATAATATTTGTCATGGAGAGAAAATTAAAACTGAATTAAATACTTACTTTTGATTACAAAGTCCAATCAGGTGTTTCAATTAATCATATTTGTTACAAGATTTGCGTAGGCGCAAACAAACAGTCAGTAGTAGCAGAGTAGTCATTAGCAATGAATGAAGCGGATAATTTGAAATCATAGCCAAAATTTTCATGAGATTTGAATTTCATTGAAATGGTGTTTTGTACTCTGGAAAATATTTAGGCGAATTCGAAAGATATTTACTAAGCATGATAGACAAAGGGTGACATAGTAAAATATTGCATGTTTATACCGTTTAACTATACCAACCGGTAAGAATTTATTATGGCCTAACTGAAGGATTTGCTGCATAAAGCTAATTTATTTTATGTTAAACAAGTAACAATGTAGTATATAATAGTTATTTGTGTCCCAAGGGAGGAAAAATAGGACATTGCGTGCCGCGTGAAAAATTGTGGTAAACACGCGGGATGGAATGTCCTACGATTCCTCCCGTGGTGCGCATAGGTACTATTTTTCTGCTTGACGGAGGCGGAAAGCGGCAACTTCGTTTAGCGCAGCGGGAGCAAAGTTGACGCTTTCCGCCCGGAGGGCAGAGAACTAATTTTAAGTCCCATAACTCAGCTACGTAGAAAATCACCGCGGAACTTTTTTGCCAACCGCCTGATATGTATGGTAGACCGATTTTTTTTATACTACGTCGATGGCAAACAAGCATACGACCCGCTTGATGGTAAGCAGTCATCGTAGTCTATGTACGCCAGCGACTCCAGAGGAGTTACATGTGCGTTGCCGACCCTAACAATCCGCATCCTCGTTGAGCTCTGGCAACCTTACTCACCGGCGGGAACACAACACTAGTGCTATTTGGCTGCAGTCTTCTGTAAGGTGGAGGTGCTTCCCCAGTTAGGCTTAGCTCTAGATCTGGAATGACATTCGCTGTGCTGTGCCCTACCTTCCACACAAAGCGAGATGTCATTTACAGTGCTCATATCTCTCTTCTGGACGCATTTTAAGGACTTACCAAGATTGAGGACATACCGAAAGTCCAAAATTTTATCACCAGAAACTATTTTATCACTCATTGTTTTTTCCACATACACTTCTAGGCATAACTACTGCTATTATCCTCAAATCGATAACCAAAACCGCAAACGTAAATGCACTCAAACTCCCGTTTCGGCCCTGCGAGTACCATCCACATCCACCGCCGACCGCGGTCGGGTTGACCTTTTTGAATCAATAATGAATCCAATTTCACACAACCCTTACTGGATTCGCAGTCTCATTTGGTCTGAGGTAAAAAACATTTACGTGAATCATGAAACAGTTGGCCGATGCTTCGTTAAAGAGATTTAGGATCGAATTTATTACAGGTCGAGTAGGCTTTAGAGCGACTTAGAAACAGCTTTATTGGGGTTGCAATAGTATCTGAAGTGCTTAAAATGAAAGACTTACGAAGATTTAGAGACGCTTAAAGTACGAGTAAGTTTGGACATTGGGTCTGCATCATTTCGTTTTTTGTTGACTTTCGTTAACATTAGAATAGAAACTAGGTGACCAAAAGAAATATGATCACTTATTAGAACGCTTCATGAGTTAAAAGAGAGACACCAGCAGACGACAGATTAATTTTCGTTACTGATTAGATTCAAAAGTTACGATTACTTATTTATTAACCCAGCGCCTGATTAAAATACTTAAAGAAGCGGATGCTTTGGGTAGATATCTTGAAATTTGATGAATAATACGACTAAGCTTAAAAACTTTATCTCGATCGCTTAGTTTTTGGTATATATTAAAATACATCTATCTGATAGAAAATTGAGAAACAAAATATTGAGTGCCCCAAGACAAAGACAGGTCTACACAGGTACTCAAACGTGGCAAATATCACTTCTCTTCTAGAGGACAATTCTTAAGAGATATTGTAAAAATATCGGTATGAGATTGGAATTATATTAGTATGCACTAGCTTGTGCCAGAGTAGTAAGTACCAAACGTGTGACGCTCAGACTAAGTGTTTGAATTTGTCTTCTGTTAGAATTAGATATAACAAAGAGAATAAGTCCATTACGTGTTTTAAAACACCTTGTGGGATTAAATCGCAAACTCAACTGCATTTTCAACATTGAAAAATAAACGTGTACATGCTCGTAAATAAACAAGGTACGTAAGGAAAGTCTCAAATGATTATCTACAGAAAATAATCTCGGCACAAAAATGTTACATGCAGGTATCTTGTAAAGATTTATAGCATATTATCCTATTCCTTATTACAAATAAGGAACAAAATATGATACCTACATTAATATATGCTAATATTATTGTTAATAACAAAGTTATAGGACAGAAAAGAAAATGAAAACGATAATAACAGTAAAATAAAACGATTCCAGGGCCCGTATCACGCGAGCGAGTCATTGGCTTTTATGGAAAGGTCTAACATTAACGTAAAACGTAATATTTAAGTATGTCGGACTTGTGACATACACTAAGATCATCTCGGTTTCTTACCA
Organism: Cydia pomonella; assembly: GCF_033807575.1. NCBI lineage: Eukaryota > Metazoa > Arthropoda > Insecta > Lepidoptera > Tortricidae > Cydia > Cydia pomonella. Next base: position 17,043,348 of record NC_084719.1, read on the forward strand.
CGTTCACAATTAAAAGATAATGGCTGTTTTTCTGTTTGTTCTGTAAGGAACTACACACATTAAGTTGGTTATTTGCTGTTATTATGGGTGGGTAGAATTCATGTTGTTTTAGGTCAATCAAATATTTACAGTTGCTACATTGAGTTTTAACAAGTGTAATTATTGTTGGCATTATGTTTCGCGGCCGTTGACTTGACTCTACTATTGTGAGAGGTTGCCCATACTGGTGGTTAAAAACGTTTTCGTTACTGTAGATACATTTCAAATTGGAAAGAAACAAGATGCGACAAACAGATTCTGCCAGGAGTCAGAGGAGACAGTAATACACAATTGCTCATTCTCTGTTCCTGCGGACCATTATGTCAAAAAGGAGTACCTACTTAGGGCGGCACGTATTGTAACTTTATGAGGGAGGTACAGTTTACAGTCCAAAGAATATGGAATTTGCTAGATACAACGGGCACTAGTAATGAACTTTAATGGACCGCCCCAATAGATCATTGCTTGGTCCATGTGACAATTAAAGGCCCATTAACCTGCAATAATAATACTGTAGAAACTGCATTAAGTTTAATTGTAAGTGGTTTTAATCTGGGGATATAATTCCATTCAATTATGTATCCCGGAAAAACTTATTTATGAACACTTAAATTTGTTTAAATTAACAAGTTTTTTCTTTCATGACGTTTTATAATTGTGTTTGTAAAGAACTAGACCTAGGGAACACTAAATTGTTATACAATATCATAAAGTTTGAAGATGTACTCGAATATAAAATACCACGTGATATCAGCCTGAGAAAATTTGGTCTTCAAAATGTAAAATCAAAATCGATTTAAAAAAGGATAAAGAAAATACTTGCTATCCCTTTTATATGCGCAGCAACTAATATGTTTGATTGAAGTTTTCAAGTTTGAAGTTACAAGGTATGGATCTGAATCCATCAAGTTATAAGTTCCCCTAATTCCTCATGGAATCATCAGAACTGGACTTTGACACTAATGTTTCTTAAAGACCTTGACCGACATGATAAATCTCAATCTGCTCTTCATCGACAGTTCCATTTCATCAAATGGCACTTTTGAATGCAAATAGGTACTTGGTTTGTTACCGAATATCCAAAAATCGCTATATGTATGGCCTATAAGTTTTTTGGAGTTTCCTAGATTTCTCACGGACCCGGTCATCAGGACTGGGTTTTGTGAAAAATAGGACCAATTTGGAACTATGTCTACTATCAAACAAAAAATAATAATGTTCTGAGGTAACATACACGCAAAAAAAACCGGTCAAATTGATAACCTCTTCCTTTTTTGGAGTCGGTTGAAAAAAACAAGCGCTTATCATGGCAAAACTGATTCCTAACATAAACTTTAGTATTTATGTCAAGTATAAAACAATTTAAAATAAACACACTCTTTTTTGTCTTCACAACGTAGTCGTTGGCAAACCTATAAAGAAACCATTTAGCCAAATAATCATCTGGCAGTTATAGCGCCAAGTTTATTCCCACCACGCGAAATATCGTCTCTTCTTTATCAGATTTTCCTCGTGATTTATACACACCCTTCTTTTGTTTATTTTCAACAATAATGAAAAGTTTAAGTACGTTGGAAGATAACGGCTGGAAATTTTGCCAAAAGATTGTAAGTAGTTGTTTATTATGTAGTTTAAATTTACTTCTGTTTTGAACTGGTATGTTTGTAAATACATTATTTATATTTGTGTTGGTACCAAAATGTTGACTGATAAATGTGTAGAAACTTACTTTTCTCCAGTATGCTTGGAGAAGTTCACCTTATTGTAGCAAAAATAATACGGGAAGGTCTTCATTATGATCAAACTCAAATTAAAAAAAATCTAATGATTATTGTCGTGTTTTAGCGGACAGAAAATTATAAATGTATTGTTTTTTACTTTTTAAAGACACGTATCTATAAGAAAAACCCAAACAGCCAATTATTATAGCCGCGCGCCGCGTCTACACGACCCCGTCAGCATCATTTCAAGTATGATCGTGCGAATACTGCTAAATAAAATCAAAGACTATATATATAACTTTTATATTTTTTAAGGATCTTATATTGCACAATTATATTGAATGAACGTATATTGTATGGTACTGAATGACAGAATAAGTTAAGAGGGAAATTGTTTTTGACGTTTATATATATATATATATATATATATATATATATATATATATATATATATATATATATAGTTTTTGATGTGAAGGTTCGATTTGAGTGCTGGTTGATGATTATTTTACTTTATTTCCTCGCATGTTTGGAGAAAAGCACTATATATGCCTCGACAGGAACAGCAATTCGAGCAAAAATCGAAACTTATCCACGTTTGCACCTTCCGGGCCTCTGCAATAATGTACTATTACTTATCATACATGGTCAAAAGCAATTTTAAAACTTTCCTGGCCACCCAACATCACTATCGGGCGATATAAAGCGAGCACGTAATTGAGTAGGAAGCTAGGAAGTTAAAACCAAATTTGTTTGACCGAAAAATCTGGGTTAGCGAAGTTGTTCGTATAGGTTTTATTGCTTTTTGCATAGAAATAAAAACGAGCTAGATCAAATCCTGTTTTGCGTCTATATATAAACTTCATCGAAGTCGACGGAATATATTTACTAATAGATGCGTATAGGTACCTATATACAGAATGTTACGTGAATTTTTAAGCAAAGTTGCAATGGCTAGAGATTATAAAGCCCAAATATAGTTTTTCTATTACTAGGTCTTAAGAAACATCAAAACTGTTTTCGTGCGTCAATTAAATTTCATACTATTCCAATGAATAACTATAGACAAGTTAACTAATTAAAGTTTATTAACACTCGGGGTGTTTGTATTTAAAACACGTTTGGAGTCCGTGCATCGCCGAGAGTTTGTTCATTAGCAGTTGCGAATAAGTCGCGAAGTTTCGCTAAGTTGATTACGGCCGAGTCAGGAATTAGCGCGTTTGCGAAACATCTGCTCGTCGGAGCCACTTGGCGGGTTCCACTTTGCACTAGACTCCTGAGGCCCACTATGCAAAATTAACCTAATTTTAATTTGAACCTTCTCATATAAGTAAATTTGGATGAATTTTACTTGTTTTAAAAATAAATTAAACGAGAGAAATTAAACTTACTTGGATCATAAAAGGTTAAAATTAATGTACATTACACAGCCTTAAGAAACTAGAATTACATTAAATAAATAAATATTATGGGGTAATCTTAAGAGGATATATCAGCTTAGCCCTTTCTCAGATGTGAGAATTTTAGGTAAATATCTCCTTGGTCCAGACAGGGGCGACTCCTAAAATTAGTGCGATAAGGACAACTGCAGCTCAGGCGAAAAATTCTGCGTAAAAATCTCAGAAATAGAGGATTTGTTCTCAACATTTTCCTCCTCCAAAACTTAACCGTAAACCAATCGTAACAAAATCTCTTTTCGGCGCATTTATTTGGCCGTTTTAAGCGCTGTTTAAAGTAACCAATATCAATAAAAAACGTACAGACACAGGTAATATTGAACGAATATAAAAAACATGTAATTCATCTAGTAATCCGAATAAAAATTACCACTAGTTAATGTATATTAAGGTCTGAATAGTGATTGCAGCAAAGTTTTGGTACCGTTCGGATTTAGATAACAGCGTTACTGCTGCAGTACATACTGCAGCGCCACATTCCTGCCGATTGTATTGCTGATGTCAAAATTCCGGGCAGCAACATCGATATACGAGCAATGCAATGCAGTCGGCAGTAATGTCGCGCTGTAATAATGCTGCGGTAATGTAGCCGACTGTATTTCGGCAGGAAACGTCGAAGAGGTCATTTTATCGAGAGATATAATAGGTATAGTAAATTACTCCGTTAAACAAATAATTAAATTAAGAAACTTCCACCCAGACGAAGCCGCGTGCAGAAGCTAGTAATTAAATAATCTCAACAAGCAATATGGTTACTATTTACTTCAATACTAATGAAGTAGCTGATTTAGGAGCACATGCTTGCTTTTCCTGATTCTACTTCTTTCTAATTCTTATATTCTAATACTAACTCAAATATTATTGTTAGTAAATCTATCTAGACCTATGAAAGTTTTACGAACTGGTTGAAATGTATGGGAAACATTCGATTCTACATCTACGCAAATGCTCGTAAAAACTACAATAGTTCAATTTATCGGAAGCGCAGTTAGAGTTAGGCATGCCTGCCATCTTTGTTACATTGGTATAAGGTTTAATTTACACTGACGCTTTAAAAATGTTTCGCCACACCTGTATATTTCATAGTTTTTTTTTTATCAAATTGTAAATGCATTTGTTTTGAAATCTGTTTTGTTTTCTTACCAAATATCGCCAATCTAAATGGACTGCATTTTGATTTTCGATGGATTGTGTGCACTCAAAACACTGCGGTTTTACCTAGCGGGGATTTAATCTTATAAAATCTATAGATAAATATTTTTGGCTTACAGAATTATTTATTTAGTGACTTTCTACAAAATTGTAGCAAATGAAATGTTTGATAAGTTTTAACATAAACATTTTTGTGTGTTGAAAAAACGTAAGCGAGCAAGCGGCAAGTAGAATAACCCCTTTACGACTCTCTATTTTCGGATGTCTGTATTCAAATTACTACGTCTTATTTGTATATTTAATTAACACTATGATAGCGAATATAGACAGATCCTTACTAATATTTAAATACATTTGCAACAGATTTTAAATATTTATTCTAATTTTAGGGAAACAATCTTGACGTGTATTGTTTATTGAAATAGGTAACAATTATATAGCATATATGATCATTTAGATTCTTTTGATTTCATCAGTAATAATTACAATTTAATAAGCATTTTTCAATAAAAAAGACACTTCAAGATTGTTTAGGTGCCCTTTTTCTAATGCTAAATAAATGAGGAAGAAATATGATACTGAATGCTAATGCTGTTTGAAGGTGCAAATTTATTGACCGAGTGTAACGATGGTCTCCGTTCCGCTTCAGCTTGGGCAAAAATGCTTTCTTATGTCCGGATGTTCTCTTCTACAGCCAATTCTGAAAATTTGTGAGCAGGTCCAATAGTTTATTTTTTTTTTGTGAAACCAGTGTTTATTGTTTTTATTTATTCCATAATACATACACTCAGTTGCAAAAATGCATACTTTATGAATGCATTATATTCATACAGTTAGTATGCGCTTTGACAACTCGCTGTATACGTTATTTTAGAGTAGGTATGTCAGTTCGACGACTTATCACACGAAAGACCAATAAATTTATATATCTGCAAAGTTAACAACGTGGTATTTATTATTTTTCATCACACTTGCTTGCTTGCTTTTATTTCAAGCAGGTGTACTGACGGACAAATGCCTATATTGTTCCCGCGGGAGTTATGGATTCTGAAAAAAAAGCTATAACTCTCTAGAGAGTTATAACTTTTTTTTTAATTATGTCACGAATTCATAGAAATCACGTAGGTAGTGTAAATGAGTTTTACTTTAAAAATACTCTCGTTAATAATATGCTTGTTTACGTAGGTTGTCTGGAAGAGATCGCTTTTTAGCGATAAGACCGCCTATTGTCTGCCTTTTGTTATTTAAGAGTCCTTATTCCTACAGACGAGCGTATTTTGTAAAATGCTTCCTTTTTCATTCAAGATTACGACGTAACTATTAGTATTTATTCAAAAACTGATAACGTACTTAAATAATCGTTTCCTAAACTAGGGGCTCCAACAGTTCAAATTTTCATTTTCTCTTTTAAACCTCTTTTTTAATGAGGTTTTTTGGGAGTCTTTTCCAAATTTTGCAGTGAGATGTGGCGTTTCGGTTCTCAATTTTGCTATAAACAAGAATCATTTGGTACATGAATGACTACAATTTGATTCAACATATCTCGTACGAGGGGCTGGAATGATTAACAATCGAAGATTCATTTGAAAAAACTGATAAAATACCTTCCGAGTTTTCTTCATTTTTTTGGCGAAAACAGGGTTTTATTATATTTTATTTCCGCAAATTGTACGCATATTTTGCTTTAAAAATAATATTATAGCAAACTGTAACTTTATGTTAACCTATAAAAAAAAAATCGTAACTATGGGACGTACATTGCCGTAAATTTATATTTTTTTAAAACACGTATAAATCACGCAGCAGCGACGCCCCGCTCTCAGTCCGCGCGGAGCGCGCTTAGAGGACGGACCTGTGCTCGATTGTCAGGCATTCGTTGCGATCGTAATCAGCTACGGAGTTCCGAGAAGTGCTATATACTGCGATTAGAAAATCTTAATAAAAGTTCATTGTTTACAGTATGCCTAACAGACTCGCTTATTGATGGATTTTCAGTGTTACTTTTTTTTTAATACTAAGTCGGTGGCAAACAAGCATACGGCCCGCATATGTACGCCTGCAACTCCAGAGGAGTTACATGCGCGTTGCCGACCCTAACCCCCTCCCACCCCTCGTTGAGCTCTGGCATCCTTACTCACCGGCAGGAACACAACACTATGAGTAAGGTCTAGTGTTATTTGTCTGCGATTTTCTGAAAAACGCATTTTCACTTGAAATTACGTTAGGGTTTGCATTATTATTTTTGACCCGGATGAAGTCCAAGTTCTCATGATGGAGTCAGGAGTTGGTCACCAGAACTCCTAATCTACTAATTATAATCCCATCGTGTTTGGGCTCAAAAGATTTGCCCTGACGAACACCATCAATCTAGATGAGGTCCAGGGTCTCATGATGGAGTCAGGAGTTGGTCACTAGAACTCCTAATCTACTCATTATAATTCCATCGTGTTTGGGCTCAACAGAGTTGCCCTGATGAGCACCTTCAATCTAGATGAGGTCCAGGGTCTCATGATGGAGTCAGGAGCTGGTCACCAGAACTCCTAATCTACTCATCATAACTCCATCGTGTTTGGGTTCTATAGAGTTGCCCTGACGAGCACCATCAATCTAGATGAGGTCCAGGGTCTCATGATGGAGTCAGGAGCTGGTCACCAGAACTCCTAATCTACTCATCATAACTCCATCGTGTATGGGCTCAATAGATTTGCCCTGATGAACACCATCGATCTAGATGAGGCCCAGGGTCTCATGATGGAGTCAGGAGTTGGTCACCAGAACTCCTAAACTACTCATCATAACCTCATCGTGTTCGGGCTCAATAGATTTGCCCTGACGAGCATCATCAATCTAGATAAAGTCCAGGGTCTCATGATGGAGTCAGGAGTTGGTCACTAGAACTCCTAATCTACTCATTATAATTCCAACGTGTTTGGGCTCAAAAGATTTGCCCTGATGAGCATCATCGATCTAGATGAGGTCCAGGGTCTCATGATGGAGTCAGGAGTTGGTCACCAGAACTCCTACTCTACTCACCATAACTCCATCGTGTTTGGGCTCAATAGAGTTGCCCTGACGAGCACCTTCAATCTAGATGAGGTCCAGGGTCTCATGATGGAGTCAGGAGCTGGTCACCAGAACTCCTAATCTACTCATCATAACTCCATCGTGTTTGGGTTCAATAGAGTTGCCCTGACGAGCACCATCAATCTAGATGAGGTCCAGGGTCTCATGATGGAGTCAGGAGCTGGTTACCAGAACTCCTAATCTACTCATCATAACTCCATCGTGTTTGAACTCAATAGATTTGCCCTGATGAACACCATCGATCTAGATGAGGCCCAGGGTCTCATGATGGAGTCAGGAGTTGGTCACCAGAACTCCTAATCTACTCATCATAACCTCATCGTGTTCGGGCTCAATAGATTCGCCCTGACGAGCATCATCAATCTAGATAAAGTCCAGGGTCTCATGATGGAGTCAGGAGTTGGTCACTAGAACTCTTAATCTACTCATTATAATTCCAACGTGTTTGGGCTCAAAAGATTTGCCTTGATGAGCACCATCGATCTAGATGAGGTCCAGGGTCTCATGATGGAGTCAGGAGTTGGTCACCAGAACTCCTAATCTACTCATCATAACTCCATCGTGTTTGGGCTCAATAGATTTGCCCTGACGAACACCATCGATCTAGATGAGGTCCAGGGTCTCATGATGGAGTCAGGAGTTGGTCACCAGAACTCCTAAACTACTCATCATAACCTCATCGTGTTTGGGCTCAATAGATTTGCCCTGACGAGCATCATCAATCTAGATAAAGTCCAGGGTCTCATGATGGAGTCAGGAGTTGGTCACTAGAACTCCTAATCTACTTATTATAATTCCAACGTGTTTGGGCTCGTGAGGGCAAATCTATTGAGCCCAAACACGATGGAGTTATGATGAGTAGATTAGGAATTATGGTGACCAACTCCTGACTCCATCATGAGACCCTGGACTTGATCTAGATCGATGGTACTCGTCAGGGCAAATCTTTTGAGCCCAAACACGATGGAATTATGATGAGTAGATTAGGAGTTCTGGTGACCAACTCCTGACTCCATCATGAGACCCTGGACTTCATCTAGATCGATGGTACTCGTCAGGGCAAATCTTTTGAGCCCAAACACGATGGAATTATAATGAGTAGATTAGGAGTTCTAGTGACCAACTCCTGACTCCATCATGAGACCCTGGACTTCATCTAGATCGATGGTACTCGTCAGGGCAAATCTTTTGAGCCCAAACACGATGGAATTATAATGAGTAGATTAGGAGTTCTAGTGACCAACTCCTGACTCCATCATGAGACCCTGAACATCATCTAGATTGATGGTGCTCGTGAGGGCAAATCTATTGAGCCCAAACACGATGGAGTTATGATGAGTAGATTAGGAATTATGGTGACCAACTCCTGACTCCATCATGAGACCCTGGACTTGATCTAGATCGATGGTACTCGTCAGGGCAAATCTTTTGAGCCCAAACACGATGGAGTTATGATGAGTAGATTAGGAATTATGGTGACCAACTCCTGACTCCATCATGAGACCCTGGACTTCATCTAGATCGATGGTACTCGTCAGGGCAAATCTTTTGAGCCCAAACATGATGGAATTATAATGAGTAGATTAGGAGTTCTGGTGATTAACTCCTGACTCCATCATGAGACCCTGGACTTCATCTAGATCGATGGTACTCGTCAGGGCAAATCTTTTGAGCCCAAACACGATGGAATTATAATGAGTAGATTAGGAGTTCTAGTGACCAACTCCTGACTCCATCATGAGACCCTGAACATCATCTAGATTGATGGTGCTCGTGAGGGCAAATCTATTGAGCCCAAACACGATGGAGTTATGATGAGTAGATTAGGAATTATGGTGACCAACTCCTGACTCCATCATGAGACCCTGGGCCTCATCTAGATCGATGGTGTTCATCAGGGCAAATCTATTGAGCCCAAACACGATGGAATTATGATGAGTAGATTAGGAGTTCTGGTGACCAACTCCTGACTCCATCATGAGACCCTGGACTTCATTTAGATCGATGGTACTCGTCAGGGCAAATCTATTGAGCTCGAATACGATGGAATTATAATGAGTAGATTAGGAGTTCTAGTGACCTACTCCTGACTCCATCATGACACCCTGGACTTCATCTAGATTGATGGTGCTCATCAGGGTAAATCTATTGAGCCCAAACTCGATGGAGTTATAATGATATAATCGAGTAATATGCACAAACGATTGGCATCTTGGCTGGGCAGCATGGGTGCGTAGCCAACATGCCAAACGTTTACGATACGACAAGGAAACACTATCTGTCTCTCTATCGCACTAATATGCGCAATCGATTGGCTTCTTGGCTAGGTATCATGGGTGCGTAGCCAACATGCCAATCGTTTACGATACGACAACGAAACACTACTCTCTCTCTATCGCACTAATATACGCAAACGATTGGTATTTTGGCTAGGCACTAAGCAAGTGTGTGGCCAACATGCCAATCGTTTACGATACGACAACGTAACACTATCTGTCTCTCTATCGCACTAATATACTTTATTTATACCTGCAGTCATTTAGTAACTTCTTCATTTTCCATTGGTGTGAAAGAGACAGAATAAAGAGCAAGGGTTATAGTACACTCTGTAGTCTGTACACTTAGTAGTAGTGTACATAAAAAAAAAACTACTGTGCATATACAATAAAATAAAGAGTGCCCATATGATATCATATGACACTAAAGTTAATGTTGCTTGAAATTATATTGAAAACTATCAAGATTATTCTAGTCTGCATTGAAACGCGCGTCGCGTTGACGGCGCTCGCGTACCGAGCGCCAACGCCATCTATCGAGCGTTATTTCGTGAAATCGGAGAACGCTCCAAGGATTAAGGGCTCTTAATCAATTGTTTATTTTTCTTGTATTTTTTTACTGAGGTGTGCCAATAAAGAGTATTCTATCTATCTATCTATCTATCTACGTTTAAAAATATTTAATTTTATTAATTTAAAAGTAATTTAAAATATTTTTACATAACTTTCAACCGTGGCTGAATGCCTAATAGGTCTGTGCCTTCGATGCCTGACCTGTCAAAGAATGACAATATTATTAAAAGAAAAGCCTGTATAGGGCTTGGCAGTGGGTGAATCGTATTGGCGTGCAGCTTAAGAAAAACAACGAAATATTATTTTCACTGAGTATATTGATAAGCCGTGAATAAAGCACAGTTTTATTACAACTATCAAACAACGGATGACTACAATTAACTAGAATAATTTTAATGTACATTGAGAGAAAAATATCGATGCTCACAGTTCCATCTTGAAAGGGAAGAGAGAGAGTTGCCAGCATGCAAAACGCGAGTGACACATTATGAGCATACCAATAATACCATATGTAAAAATTAACACTTCCCCATATGCTTATAATGTTATAACATGCTTAGGTATGTAATAGTTGTGGATGAGCTCTGGATATGGAGAAGATCTGATTCTATTATTGTTAAAGACCGTTTCCATAGAAGGAAACGTGTTTCTATGGAGTGATCCAGAACTCACCAAACTTCACTACTGAAAAGTTCACAAATACCTTCAGCTAACTACAATCATAGATAGGGTCGCGGTTCAGGCCACTATGGAGTGAGAATAGGTATCCAAAAATTTAAGGTAGGACGCCAGGATACTATCCTCATCAAGCGCATGACATATCCAAATGAAAATCCCAAATTTATTTAATACACACCTTTATTCCTTAAATATATATGACCCGCTACGGTCAACACGAGTTATTTATTAGTAAATAAGTAATACTAAATACTTCTTAGTGACACCACTATTTCTTGAAATTTACACTAAATACATCATAGACATCTCTGTGTCTACGGACAACAATATCAAAATTTGTCTTCCTAACATAACACTGTCTAAAGTAAAAGTTATGCCACAACCTCCGGGGATGTTTAGCAGTAAGCAATTGCTCACAGGGCTTACAGGTTACCTGTTCAGCATAAAGGGTCCATATTTAACTAAAGGTATATCATAAAAGTCTTAACTTCACGGACACTGCCAAGAAGAACGCTGCCACCGGATGGCACAGCCTTAGAGAACCAGGGTCCAGATAAAACCAGGGTCCAGAAAAAACCAGGGTCCAGGAAAAAACCAGGGTCCAGGAAAAAACCAGGGTCCAGGAAAAAACCAGGGTCCAGGAAAAAACCCTAAGAACAAAGAAAATGTTCTAGGTTAAAAAAAATTATGTTTTAACACGTTTAGTTTTATAGAAAAATTATATTTTAAACTGAGGCACAGCGCGATTTAAATTACGGCAATGAAGCGATTAAATGACTTACCGGGGTTTATGCCGGGTCCATTATTTCCTATACCAACGACGGCGCCTGCAGACCGCGTGGCAAGACGAAGAGGTGGTTGACGTTACATTAGGTTTTGCTGGAAAATCCACATAAAACACTATATTAACCCATTTGCGAAAGGACACACTACCTCCGCCTTTCCTTCTTTATATATTTAAAAAGTGTGGAAACTCACCAAGTTATGTTAAATTGAAGGAAAAAGATTAGCAGCCGCCATTTTAGGTAGGCTCTAAGACGCTAAATTATGCACATTTTGGGACGAGCTGTAACAAAATTACATTAACGATTACTAACTTGAATTTACCACAGTTTTAGGAAATAAAACCTTCAAGTAGGTTACATACCCCTAAGATTGATTGCCCAAAGATTTTCTAAGATCCTTCACATCCTGAAGATCGATCGAACAATGATTTATCAAAATTCCAATCCGAGAAACCATAGACAAACTGATGAATGAAAACCTACCCATTCAATGGATACCACGACTGACCGGTTTGACTCTCGGAATAATTCGAAACATCAACAATAAAAAGAGTTACTCATTTTGGGAAGCTAATAATACGGACTTTATTAATAATTGGAAATTATAAAAAGATAAAAGAACCACAAGTATATGTTTATTGCCGTACAACAAGTGTGACCGACCGTCTGTTACGGAACCATGGACAAAAAAAACCAAATGACATTGACAGCCGTCAGTGTCTACCGCTGAAATAAACAACTGCTCGGTTTTATCGAAATCATACTGTTAATACGTGGTATTTATATGTTTTAAAATGTATTTCAATTGTGAAATGGATATACCCCAACGAAAGCAAAGTGCCTGTGTCCTAGCACAACGCAGGAACACGACATGGATGCGCAAAATGCAACGGAGTGAACGCACAGACTGACCTACCGCTCCGGTAAGTTTTGTCCACTCAATATAGCTAAAAGCGTATATGTAAAGTTGAAAATATCACTACAGGTCTCAGTTCTTGACTGACCCACTATGACATCCGTGTCGAAGACATTTCAACTACCAAATCTTACCAAAACAAACATACCATTTTCTAACCTATAAAGTACCTATATAATATGCTACTCAGCTGTTTATAACACTGGGTGGATACCCCAAAGTGTTACAGTTCATCTTTAGTTGGGTTAAAAAAATTTTTTTTCAAAAAAAAAATTTTTTTTAATGCTATACGCCCAATAGGACGTGAACACCTTAACCTACGAAACGTAAATAAGAAACCATAGATAATCTATAAAGAAAAACAAGTCTTACAACCAAAGTTATACCTATGACTTGGTGAATGATCAGTTCGACCAAGGAAATCTAATGACTAATTTTGGTTCGAACCTTCTTATTCCTAGTGCGCGCTTTCCTAAACCTAAAAGAAAACGTCAAAGACGGCAACGTTAACAACCTTCCCTTTATTAAAGAAATTGCCTATCACCGACAGTAGTGGAAATATGTAACAAGCTGCATTCTCTAGCTATTACACAATTCCTAAAATTACAAACAAAAGTTCAGTTACAGCATAGAGTTTAGCGAGAACGTAGTCCCTTTTTCAATAATTAATAGTATTTCATGTAATAGGCCCGTTTAGGGTTTATAAGTAAAGTAAGTTTCTGCAGTTTATTCAGATTATTTAAAGTTTTATGTCTTTATAAGGACACATGAAAGATTAATGTTGGTCCGTGTGCACCCGGTACCAATAAAAACAAAAACATGGAACAAATACCCAGTCTGATGAAAACCAGCTTGTGCCAGGCTGCATTCAGTTTAGTAGGTACGTTCAATATTTAGTATCACATAGGATATTTACAAGTGTAAGTATCCAATTGGTGTTAAGACGAGTACCGCTAGGAAGACGGCTCGGCTTCACCAGGACGTACAATGTCTTTTATATGGAAGTTACCTAGAAGTTTTCCTTCTAAGGATTTTAAAGAGTATACAAGAGGACTCAATTTTTTATGAATGACACATTTGTCATAACGGGGCGCTAATTTAGCAGAAAAATGTTTTGCTGCATTTGACAATGGGAAACATCTTTTATAAACGATTTGTCCTTCTTCCAGTTCTACGTGACGCTTCCTCATGTTATAATACCTAGCGTTACGTTCATGGGAGGCAATCAACGAGTAACGCACTTTTTGAAATACAGTTTTGAGCTCTTTAAGTCTTTCAGAAAAAGCACCACTGGTATCTAATTCGAGCGCGTTTTGATCTATGGGACCTTCGCTATTATAAAGGGAACCATCTAGAATCATTTGACGACCATGTGTTAAGAAATACGGTGTGTTTTTAGTTACTTCGTGACGAGCTGTATTCAATGCACATTGTATTTCCGATACGTTCTTATCCCAGTTACGGTGATCAGAACGCACGTATGAGGCAATGGTTCTTACTAGTTCACGGTTCACTCGTTCCGTTTGATTCGTCTGAGGATGATACCTAGGGTTATAGAAAATATGAGGGACATCATATTTGGACATTAATTCTCGAAAGTCTTTGGAAGTAAATTGAACACCATTGTCGCAGAATATATATTTAGGAACCCCATGTATAAGGAATATCCCTTTTTCCATACACTTAACGATAGCTTTAGCAGTTATGTTGCGTAGTGGAAACAAAGTCACATACTTACTGAAATAATCAGCACATACGAAGAGATACTGATTTCTCAGATAAGATGGAGGAAAGGGACCAAGAATATCACAAGATATTGCTTCGCCTGGCGACGATATACGTCGTGGATTACCCATCAAACCAGGACGAGCTAAGTTAACAGGTTTATAAGTTTTACAAATTTCACAAGAGTCGACGTATTCCTTCACGTCCTGAAATAAAGTAGGCCAATAATATATGTCGGCTATTTTGGAATGAGTTTTACCCACGCCAAAATGACCTGCTGTAGGATCATCATGACACTTATTTAGGACTTCATTACGGTGCTCATAAGGAAGTACCAGCTTCCAGTCAAATTGAGCTGTCAGACGATACTTATTCTTAGAGTAACGGAAGAGTTTATCATTTTCAATCTTAAAGTTGGGAAAGAGAGTAGGTTTTTCAGACACCCGTTTTATAAATAATTTCTCTAACAAAACGAGATTCGTTAGGAGATTGAAAATCATCATCTGACCCAGACGACGCAGAAGAGCCTTGCTCATTCAACCGATCTAATAAAGAAGTAATTAATGTTTTCAACAGAAGTACCGCTTCGGTCTCCTGAGGTAACCGTGAAACACGACACAAAAGATATTTGCATCGCGAGGATAGTCTATCAATCGCCGACGCCGTCAAGTCTCCTTTCGCTTCCAAATCTATTTCCTCTACCTTACGTTGGCAGAGCTCCAATTCGGCAACTTCGTTACTTATTAACAAGTCCTGGCACTTCAAACTACCCTTTTTAGCTAAATCTGCAGTCTGTTTTAACGCATGACATAAGCTGGACCGACGCGATACAGGATTAACCGGAAGTCTGCGAATCGCCAGTTCATGTGCCATTTCGTCTTTATGTAAATGTATGATTTTACATCCCGCATTTAGGAAATCCATTTTTTAAGATTGATATTTAAATTCAGAAGTAAGTCAGTGTCAAGTTTTGAATTGCAATATTTTAAAGTTAAGTTAAAACTTTATTAGATTTTAACCCTTTTAAAGTATTTTAAAATAGTGAGAAAATTTCTCTTATGTAAGGCTAATTATTTAGCGTAGTATAGTTTTATTTATAAGTTGGTTAAATTTATAAGTTTAACCTCCAACTCAAGCAACAATTTAAAACAATAACTTGCAATCCCTTTTACATAAAATAACCTTAATACTAAAATAATGCAAAAATGTTTCACTTGGACATGTCATACTCCATAGGCCCCACGTTGGGCGCCACTGTAATAGTTGTGGATGAGCTCTGGATATGGAGAAGATCTGATTCTATTATTGTTAAAGACCGTTTCCATAGAAGGAAACGTGTTTCTATGGAGTGATCCAGAACTCACCAAACTTCACTACTGAAAAGTTCACAAATACCTTCAGCTAACTACAATCATAGATAGGGTCGCGGTTCAGGCCACTATGGAGTGAGAATAGGTATCCAAAAATTTAAGGTAGGACGCCAGGATACTATCCTCATCAAGCGCATGACATATCCAAATGAAAATCCCAAATTTATTTAATACACACCTTTATTCCTTAAATATATATGACCCGCTACGGTCAACACGAGTTATTTATTAGTAAATAAGTAATACTAAATACTTCTTAGTGACACCACTATTTCTTGAAATTTACACTAAATACATCATAGACATCTCTGTGTCTACGGACAACAATATCAAAATTTGTCTTCCTAACATAACACTGTCTAAAGTAAAAGTTATGCCCCAACCTCCGGGGATGTTTAGCAGTAAGCAATTGCTCACAGGGCTTACAGGTTACCTGTTCAGCATAAAGGGTCCATATTTAACTAAAGGTATATCATAAAAGTCTTAACTTCACGGACACTGCCAAGAAGAACGCTGCCACCGGATGGCACAGCCTTAGAGAACCAGGGTCCAGATAAAACCAGGGTCCAGAAAAAACCAGGGTCCAGGAAAAAACCAGGGTCCAGGAAAAAACCAGGGTCCAGGAAAAAACCAGGGTCCAGGAAAAAACCCTAAGAACAAAGAAAATGTTCTAGGTTAAAAAAAATTATGTTTTAACACGTTTAGTTTTATAGAAAAATTATATTTTAAACTGAGGCACAGCGCGATTTAAATTACGGCAATGAAGCGATTAAATGACTTACCGGGGTTTATGCCGGGTCCATTATTTCCTATACCAACGACGGCGCCTGCAGACCGCGTGGCAAGACGAAGAGGTGGTTGACGTTACATTAGGTTTTGCTGGAAAATCCACATAAAACACTATATTAACCCATTTGCGAAAGGACACACTACCTCCGCCTTTCCTTCTTTATATATTTAAAAAGTGTGGAAACTCACCAAGTTATGTTAAATTGAAGGAAAAAGATTAGCAGCCGCCATTTTAGGTAGGCTCTAAGACGCTAAATTATGCACATTTTGGGACGAGCTGTAACAAAATTACATTAACGATTACTAACTTGAATTTACCACAGTTTTAGGAAATAAAACCTTCAAGTAGGTTACATACCCCTAAGATTGATTGCCCAAAGATTTTCTAAGATCCTTCACATCCTGAAGATCGATCGAACAATGATTTATCAAAATTCCAATCCGAGAAACCATAGACAAACTGATGAATGAAAACCTACCCATTCAATGGATACCACGACTGACCGGTTTGACTCTCGGAATAATTCGAAACATCAACAATAAAAAGAGTTACTCATTTTGGGAAGCTAATAATACGGACTTTATTAATAATTGGAAATTATAAAAAGATAAAAGAACCACAAGTATATGTTTATTGCCGTACAACAAGTGTGACCGACCGTCTGTTACGGAACCATGGACAAAAAAAACCAAATGACATTGACAGCCGTCAGTGTCTACCGCTGAAATAAACAACTGCTCGGTTTTATCGAAATCATACTGTTAATACGTGGTATTTATATGTTTTAAAATGTATTTCAATTGTGAAATGGATATACCCCAACGAAAGCAAAGTGCCTGTGTCCTAGCACAACGCAGGAACACGACATGGATGCGCAAAATGCAACGGAGTGAACGCACAGACTGACCTACCGCTCCGGTAAGTTTTGTCCACTCAATATAGCTAAAAGCGTATATGTAAAGTTGAAAATATCACTACAGGTCTCAGTTCTTGACTGACCCACTATGACATCCGTGTCGAAGACATTTCAACTACCAAATCTTACCAAAACAAACATACCATTTTCTAACCTATAAAGTACCTATATAATATGCTACTCAGCTGTTTATAACACTGGGTGGATACCCCAAAGTGTTACAGGTATACATAACAAAATATAGGTATCACTTGCAGAAGTTGAAAACACTTAAACCTATATAATATGCAATCATTCCAAGCAAACCAGCCAAACAAGCTACATACATTATAAACTAACACTTTACAATATTACATTGTTTTATAAATTTTTTATGCTTGGTGGAACCTAGAGCTTTAGTAAAAACATCTGCTATCATCATATCGGTTTGCAAATACTTAACAGATATACAATTACTTTTTACCAAATCTTTAACATAATGGTATCTAAGATCGATATGTTTAGTTCGCTTGTGACAATACTCTTTTACTTCTAACAGCTTTTGGGCACTAAGGTTATCATTATATAAAGTTATAATTAAATTTACATTTTCCCAAATTTCTGATATAAAGTTCTTAATGAAACAGATATCTTTGCAAACATCAGACATCGCTAAGTATTCTGATTCTGTAGAAGAAAGAGCAATGCACCTCTGCTTCCTAGCCTCCCAATGGATAGTGTCATCACCAAATTTAATAACAAAGCCTGTATAAGACCTCCTATCTAATTGGTCATTAGCCCAATCTGCGTCGGCATATGCATCTAAATTACAATTGTCATTTTTTGTAAATAACAAACAATAATCAATTGTCCCTGCTAGATACCGAAGTATGCGTTTAGCTGCTAACCAGTGAGTTTGGTCAAAGCCATTATTAAATTGACACAATTGGCTACACGCAAAAGCAATATCTGGCCTTGTGCAAACACATAGGTACATTAGTGAGCCCATTAATTGCCTATAATTATAAAGATTTTCATCTAGACATTTCTCAGCTTTATGAAACTTACTGTTAGGCAACATGGGTGTGCACACGGCCTTACAATTTTGCATACCGAATTTAATTAACAATTTGCGGATATATTCAGTTTGGTCAAGCTTTAACAATCCTTTTGATCTATCACGTGTAACATTAATACCGAGACAGCTTTTGAGATTACCTAAGTTTTTTACATTAAAATTACTTTCCAAAAGCTGTAATAAATGTTTATAAATGGTACTATTTTTGCTATAAAAGACATAAAAGTCGTCCACATATAAAGCTATTATGACCAAATCATTTTGTGACTTACTTATATATACACAGGGTTCACATTTACTTTGTGTAAAGCTATTGGAAGAAAGCAAGTCGTGAACTTTATTATTCCAAATTTTGCTAGCTTGCTTTAATCCATAGATTCCTTTTAACAACATACATACTTTGTTTCGGTCATTATTATCAAAGCCCGGAGGCTGTTCCATATAAATGGTCTCCTCTAGGTTCCCATTAAGAAACGCTGTAGCAACATCTATGTGATCTATATTTAAATCTAATTTATTTGCTAAGGAGAATAGTATTCTCATACTACTGTGCCTGACAACAGGTGAATATGTTTCAGAGTAGTCGACCCCATGAACTTGTGTAAAGCCTCTGGCAACTAAACGGGCTTTGTACTTATCAAAATTCCCTGAAGCGTCATGTTTAGTCTTAAAGACCCATTTACACTTTATGACATTGGCTCCCGAAGGGCGATCTACTAATTTCCAAACATTATTATATAGCATAGAATTATATTCATCCTGCATGGCTGCCTGCCAATGGTGACAGTTAGGGCCAGAGATGGCTTCCTCATAAGATTGTGGCTCAGTAAAAGACATACTTTCAGCTATGAGGGAATAGTCCATCTCATAGTCTTGATACCTGGTAGGTAGTTTGGAGCGCGTGCTGCGTGTAGGGCGCGTATCGGCGAGTACAGGCGGCAGGGGGCTACTCGCATCTTCCCCACCAACTGGCGACTGGTACGAAGACGTCAGACGCTCGAAGCGCGCGTCCGGCACCGGTGACTCAGCGGAGCCTGACTCGTTCTCGCTGCCCGTGCAGTATTCATCACCTGAAATTCGAGACACATTTATATTACTATTGTTTATAGTGATTTCATCACTCTTACTTACACTACTTTCATGACTAGAGTTTAAATTATTAGAGATATTTAAATTCGATGAATTATTAAAATTGTCAATACATGACCATTCATAAAATATAAATTTATCATTAAATAAATCATTATCTTTATTTTTTATGTCAACATCATTTAAAAATGTATTTTCTAAAAATGCTACGTTTCTAGAAAGAATAACTTTCTTTGGATTAAGGGGGTCTGCCAATCTGAATCCTTTAGTAGTTTCACTATAGCCTACAAAGACAAATTTCTTGCTTTTAGGATCCAACTTTCGGCGACATTCACTAGGCACAAGAGAATAAGCAATGCAGCCAAAGACATGAAGATGGCTGAGGTCTGGCCTTGACCCAGTCCATACTTCCTCTGGTGTCAGTCCTGACAACGCAGATGTGGGGCTCCTATTTTTCAAATATATAGCGGTCATCATCGACTCACCCCAATATCTGTTGCAGAGACCTGCACCCTGCAGCATACACCTTGCTTTCTCAGCCAGAATGCGGTTCAAGCGTTCTGCCACACCAAGTTGTTGATGGCAGTAGGGTACTATCTTCTGGTGTACTATACCCTGCTTTTGCAAATAGGTAGCAAATTCTGAACTGCAATACTCACCACCCCCATCCGTACGTAGGCAAAGTATGGGCAAGCCAGACTGCTTTTCGACTAGGGCCTTATATAAAAGAAAACTCGACATTACCTCAGACTTTTGTCTAATTATGTATCCATGTGTTCTTCGAGAATAGTCATCAGTGAATGTGACGAGGTATCTCCCACCTCCCCAGCTGTCCTCCTGCATCGGACCCATCACATCTGAATGTACCAGTTCCAGGGGCTTAGTAGCACGTGAAGCCTCTCCCACTGGATAAGGCAGCGCACACATTTTGCCCTTTAGGCAGGATTCACACTGGAGCTCCTGCACATTTTCCTGAAACATTACACCAGAAACACAACTTTTTAAAGTTTTTAAGCCACTAAGGCTATGTCCGGTTCTACAATGCCAAAGTTCTACAGGCACCGGTGAGGCAGCAACATTTGCACTCTGCTGCTCTTGTCTGGTCACTTTGTGACACAAGGGCATTGAAGAATGCTTCTTTTGGAAATTACCTGTCACACTACACATATTTTCTTTATCTAGAATGTAAAGACCATTATTTTTACTAGCCGTTGCCACTATATTGCCAGAAACTTGTCATTTATTGTAAATAAAACAACCCCTTTCATTAAAGAGAACTGAAAACCCCTTATTGGCTAAACGACTAACAGACAGAAGGTTCGCAGAAAGATCAGGGACATATAAAACATTATTAATTTTGCTTACCAAATTGTTGTTTAACAGAACAATGTCACCTTGACCATGGCATTCTAATTTCTCATTATTAGCAACAGATATGACACCTCTAGAGTCCTTAAAATTGTCTATATTATTATTACTATTTGTCATATGCTGGGAAGCCCCAGAATCCACAATCCAGTCTTCTTTCTTCGCCAAGAAGGCAGAGGCGAGTAAACTTTCTCCAACTTTGTTTGGATTTTTCTTGTCTCGCTTCAATTTAAAACATTTAGACTTGATGTGTCCTCTTCTTTTACAGTAGTTGCACAACACATTTTTGTTTTTATTATTAGAGAGAAATGCACTATTAGGGGAACTGTTGCCATTAGATGCCCTCCGGAACTCCTCCTGTAGCAATCTCGATCGCACTAGTTCGCTAGAAAGTGTTGAGGTTATGCACGCAGTTTCCAGATTAGACACTAGGGCGTCGTATTCGGTCGGTAGACCGCTCAGCAGTAATTCGGCGACCTCGGCGTCGTCAATCACTTTGCCGATGTCAGCCAGCTGTTGTACTAGGGTCATGATTTCCTCGATGTATTCGCCCATGGTCGTAAACGAAGTTTTGTGCAATTTACGTAGAAGTAAAACACGTCTGTATAATCCTCGGTCTTCAAAAATTTTAGCAAGGTTATCCCATGCCTCCCTTGCGGTACGAGCATCGCGAACATACTGGTAGCACGTAGATTTCACTGCTAAACAGATTCTAGCTAAACCGCGTCGATCACGGTAACTGTTTTCGTCGTTGCCTTCAACACAGGCCCACAGGCCTTCAAGGGTTAGCACCATTTTCATTGTAAACTTCCAGTTATTGTAGTCCGATGTGCCATTCAATTTATCTATCGATAAATAACGCTTTGTGTCGGCGTGTTTGATAACGTTGCAGCTGGCTCAGCTCGTGCTTGCGCCGACTCGGGCGCGGGTGCCGGTGCCGGCGGCGCGGCCACATGGTCGGGGCCGGGCGCATCACGACGATTCCGGTTGTTCCCAAGGTTTTGCTCGTCGTCACTCATATTTCGATTGTTTAACCTTTAGCGCACACCAATACTTAATATATTCAATCGCAAGCTGGACCCATAGCCTATTAAAAGAAAAGCCTGTATAGGGCTTGGCAGTGGGTGAATCGTATTGGCGTGCAGCTTAAGAAAAACAACGAAATATTATTTTCACTGAGTATATTGATAAGCCGTGAATAAAGCACAGTTTTATTACAACTATCAAACAACGGATGACTACAATTAACTAGAATAATTTTAATGTACATTGAGAGAAAAATATCGATGCTCACAGTTCCATCTTGAAAGGGAAGAGAGAGAGTTGCCAGCATGCAAAACGCGAGTGACACATTATGAGCATACCAATAATACCATATGTAAAAATTAACAAATATGGCGGACGAATGTTTGAAATGTCACCGTATTTAAGAATTATTTCGCTTAAAATTTAGTTTTTCTTCGCAAATGTAATGAAAAACATTATGTGTAACTCCGGGGGTATGAATATTGCAGCCTCGGGTCTTTAATTTCCTCCAGCCTCCGCCTGTCGGGAATTACCACCCTCGCTTCCAAAATTTCACTTACCCCCCTGGTTGCACAATGTACTATAAATTATATTGTAAAATTACCTAAAAGTTACAAGCGATAAATCATTTGCAATAGGTACGCGGTCATAGGTGATTATAATTTTTTTAAAGAACATTTAACTACAATAAAATTATTTAGTTTTCCAAAATGCCACAAATTATTGTGTTACTCATGAAATATGTTTAATGACGTGTAACTACCAAAGGTTGATTTTTATTTTTTATTTTATTAACAATAATAAATAAAACTAGATGAAACTAGTCTGTGTCACTTTATCAAATACCTATCTAATATATGAAACGAATAGGTACATATTGTCATAATCGATGTCGCTGTGTCGTGTTTGCGTCTCGATGTTTGCGATTATACCTTTTTTATTGCTTCAGTTGACAAAACGTTATTTATATTTAGCATTTTTTACGTTTTAATTTGTCTATTGTGTTACGAAAGTTACCTTTATAAATAGTACTGTATTTTATTTATTTTATACGAATATAAGTTTACAGCTTACGCCAACACACTTAAAACCTTTATTAAAACTGACTTGTTTATGTACTACAATAGAGTCGATTACATAAATTAGAGATCTTACAACTTGAATTAGGATAGGTACATGACAGGATACATTCTATCCAAGTTTTACGCAATTTTTTTTCTTATATATAGATATAGGTGTATATAGGGGATACGTTTTGTATGTGAGTACTAACTGGGACGAGATGAGATGGAAGGGATACAGACTTACTCGAACGAACGCGCCTATTTTAATTTTGGAGATATATGTATATTTAGAACAATTTTTGCCGATTATAGGATATGAATTCGATCTCTATATCTACACTGAAAGAAATGTTTGCATAACTGTAACAAAATTTTGGTTACTGTTTACACAAAAATTGGGACTTGCGAACTATGTGTTATATGTTACAAAACCATGTTTGGCTATCAGTGTTCAGGTACTGGGTATACACTACAAAATAAGTTTGTAAATTTATGCAAAGTTTATTTTCTTATAACCGTAGTTTAGTTATTTAGTAAAGTTACAAAACCAGTTCGGCTATCTATTTTTTTCAGTGTAATCTCGATATCTAATCCAGATTTAACTCATATCCTATAATTAAGTCACAACAAACATCTACTCTGAACTAAATATATGGGATTAAAACAAAATGAGTCTAGCAAAGAGTGAATGTGACTTTAGATCTAAGATTGTGCCAATAAACTCAGCGTGTAGCTAGTGCTCTTTAATTATGTTTGCACAAATATATAATTAATTGAAATATCTATCTTGTAAAAAAACCTCTTTTGTGCAATAGTTACAGTAAAGTTATTAGCTTTAAGGTTAAGCTGAGGTGTTTTAAACGTACGAGTATATAACGTATTATGGCTTTTAATCCATAGCATTTAGGTAAAAAATCGTATTGTACAGAAACACAGTCAGGTTACCAGTAAATAATAGCTGGTACCTAGAGCCATAGAGAGTTAACGACCAAACTATCTGCTTTATCGTTCCAATAATTATATTTGAATTGGCCCACAAATAAAGCAAATACGTATTATTTGGTTCACACAAATAGCGCAATCAGTAATTGTGTCATTTTAGATTAAATATTGACATTGTTCAAGCATTAAGCGCAAGATTAAATTATTCATTACATTTTATAAAACTATATAAGCCATACAAATATTAAATCTTGCCATAAGCCAATACAAATACAAATATTAAATATTAAGTCTTGACGACCGGTTTGGCCTAGTGGGTAGTGACCCTGCCTACGAAGCTGATGGTCCCGGGTTCAAATCCTGGTAAGGGCATGTATTTGTGTGATGAGCATGGATATTTGTTCCTGAGTCATGGGTGTTTTCTATGTATTTAAGTATTTATAAATATTTATATATTATATATATCGTTGTCTAAGTACCCTCAACACAAGCCTTATTGAGCTTACTGTGGGACTTAGTCAATTTGTGTAATAATGTCCTATAATATTAAAAAAAAAAATCGTAAAAGCGGATTCTCAGCGAACCGAATTAGGTTAACCAACCTATCTTTATACAAATACTATTTTAGGTATTATAATTATATTTATTAGTTTCTAGACAATTTTGGCTTTCGAAAAGTTTATACAGAACTTTTAACAGGTACTTAAACGATTTTAAAGAAAAAGCACTTACTTCCCTACGTAAAATATTTACAAACTTCCTAATTTTTTTTTCACGCAAAAAAATTGTTTGACGAATTTGATTAATGAACCATTAAAAGACGTCGCCGAGAGACCGAAAAACA
The DNA here is from genome assembly GCF_033807575.1 of Cydia pomonella. Lineage (NCBI taxonomy): Eukaryota > Metazoa > Arthropoda > Insecta > Lepidoptera > Tortricidae > Cydia > Cydia pomonella. Next base: position 17,068,220 of record NC_084719.1, read on the forward strand.
AGGAAAATATGAAATTAAGCCAATGAATGTTCAAAATTCAGTAATACGAAGAAGATATTGAAACTCTCATTATGGTTTTTATTCCTTAAAAGGAAACATTAGTGATTATTTTTTCATACAAAAGTTCACAACATTATCCACTCTGAATTTTGGACCTAGATGAATATTTTTTAAGTTTAATTATTACCACTACCTGCCAGAATACTTTAAGAAAGCGCTAAAACGGCCAAATATATGCGCCGGAAACAAAACTCCTAGCATACAAAATCGGCAACAAGAAACTTTACACAAAAATAAATTCGGTTCGAGACATATAATTTCTTTCACATTGCGTTCCTAAAATTTTGCTACGATTGATTATGTTTTGGAGGAGGAATATGTCGAGAACGAAACTTCGATTTTTGAATTTATTACGTAGGATTTTTGCCTAAGCTGCAGTTGAAGGAGCCGCCCCCATTGGGTACTTGACACATGTTGAATATTATAACAAAATTTAGTTAAATGGATAGAAAATTTGAATTTAAAAAATTATATTGAGATTATAAAAAAATGACATACATGACATACAAGGCTCCGTTTCAAGTTTCAAAAGATTTTTTTTTTGTCTTTCAAAAATAGGAAAGAAAATGGTACCATTCGATTCCTTACATTTTATTGAAAAATAAATTTTATGACAACTATACACATAAACGCAATATTTCAGGGTCAAAATGGCAATTTCCTTGATCTTCCACACATTTAGGACAGACTTATATGATGTGACGTCACATCACCTTATCATTTTGTTAGAGGCGTTTCAATCCTCGACTGCGAGCGTCAGACTTTAACTCTCATTTCTGACCTTTGTGTTGCTTAAATGCCATGAGTCCTATATAGACATTTGATCCTCAGGAAAATCAAGATCGTTTGACATTATTTACAAAAAACAGTCAAGTAGCCAATTAGCGCAATGGAGATATTTACCTAATATTCTCATATCTGAGAAGGGGCTCAGCTGGTACTTCCTCTTAAAGACAATAAAATTAGATATGCAGGCCAATTCGAACACACAATGACATCAGAATGATATTCGAAATTTAGTTATCGTGCGTCTCGCTTATACACGTACGGAAAATTACGAGCGAAATGCTCGATGATTCATCACAATGCATAATTTAAGTATGTACGTTCGAATTGGCCTGTCAATTTAGTAATGAAACACTGGAAACCATCTCCTTACTAGAAGTCTCGCAATTTCAAGAAATGAAAGTGACGAATGATGAATGAATGATATTACACACACCTAATAATTGTATGGAATTAATTACTTTTATTTTAAATGGCGATTATAGTTCATTACCACGGAACGATATGTTTAAGATTTAGAGTTTTTTTTTGCGTACACATGGTAATTACAATAATAATAATACAACAGAGCTCTAATACACAGTCATAAAATATCTGCGATAAAACCATGACTTCATATAATAAGCCGATTTTCTCGTGTTCAACACGCACGCATTCATTCGAGGGCGAGCGGTAAATAGCTCAAACCCGTATTATGGAGTCACAGTCTTGTCTGAAGCGATCCTTCCTCTGTCTATCTTTCATCTCTGTGGGCACAACCTTAATCTTTGGTGGGTACCGCAAACAAATCGCCAACGTATACCTATCATCCACCTGTTTGTAGCAGGCATATAACAGGCCAATTCGAGTTTTAGTTCTTAAATCTCGTTCCAATATGATACATAGCTGATACTGATCTGTCAGTGTCAAAAGTGACGTTTTTATAATCTGTATCTTTAAATAAAAGTAAACAAGATCTACCCTCAAATGGCCCATTAAGCCAGTTAAGGGTAGATGAAAACATTACATGATCAAATAATGTACGTTAAAGTCAGGTCGTTCAGTCCTAGATGCAGGCGGTTTTGTATTTGGTTGGTAATCCAATAGATCGTATAACTACCCGAAAATGTAAAAAAATGTTTGTTTACTTTTATTTAAATACCTAAAGATACAGAATATAGTTGAAGGTTGATATAATTGGCAATTCAGCAGGTCCTCTAAAGGAGATTGGAACCATCTCATATTGGAATGTTGTCAGAGCCATGTAAGATAAGTATCACATTATATTGGTGGAATTGGTCCGTAAGTTTGAGAGGGGTGAATTCCGCACGCTATTGATAAACGGTACCGTAGGCGTTCGCTGGGGTAAAATCATACCTTTGCGATCTGACCCGCAGGTCACATTATATATCTTATGGCGCAAGCAGCCCTGTCATTGCATATTATTTTAACGTCATATGACTATAGTTTCCATTAAATGGTGCAAAATATGTTGGACCTAGAATTTACAATTAGACGGAATGGAAATTTCTCAAGTATCTTCTTTTTGCAGTCGGTTAAATGTCTTTTTAATAGCCTCTAAACGTTTACGTTCTTGATTTATGTCAGTACATGCGTTCTGTGAACTCTTGATATGTAAATATGGGCAACTGAACATCATTTACGTTGTTTTTGACAACGCTCATACACTTTGAGAACTTTTAATAAGTAACCTAGGTATTTATTTAAATACCCGCCGTTTTGTTAATGACCAGGCGGAAATTCAAACTTTTAACATAAAATTTGACTCCTGCCTGTAGATGCGATTGCTGTTGCGATTTAGATGCTGTCGTTAATGAGATTATAAATAAACAATAAAAGGTGGTTTTCAAATTACGGAATTAAGCCTGCCATAAAAGTGGCAATTTAAATAAAATTGATACAGTCAGCATCAAAGTAACGGATGAAATAACATTCCAAAAATATTTTTACCTTCAATTATTTTTCCAAATAGATAGTATCTATAGTAACAATAAACGTTAAAAAGTTTCTAACACAGTCTAATTTTCTACATATGACTCAAAAAGGATGTTAAAATATAAAAAAGTTTCTGACACAGTCTAATTTTTGTACATATGAATCAAAAAGGATTTGTAAATATTACATATTATTTTGACACCGAGTTTGATGCTGACGTGTTTGAGTAAATGGTTATAGTTATTTTACATACATACTGTATTACAGAGAGACACAGATAGATAATGTAGTTACCTACTATAATAGTGGTTGCTTCTTTCTTACGATTAACTACCGATATCAAAAGGTTTTAACAGTTGATACCTTATTTTCCATTTGATAATGGTAATCTAAGCAACCGTGAAATCGTTTAATGGATTTCATATTTGAAGAAACTTGTCAATTCCGTGATACAAGTAAGAAGTACCAAACAATTGATAGCACAATTGTATTCATTTTTAAATTATACAGCTTTTAAACACGTCACATCCTGAATTGTTAACGTGCCTTTCATAAAAGGAAGCCAGTTGAAAGCCGAGACAGCACCCGCAAAGCCTGCGATAGTACAAAACGATCTTATCAACAGACGCAATGTGAATCCAACCATTTTTACTGGATCTCCGTTGATCCCCTTTCTACTTCTTTAGCTCCTTGTAACTCTATTGTATCTAGGGACGGGGCAGATCTCGTTTGTCTGGATGATTCGTTGTATTGCTTGCTTGGAAGAAATAAACGTCATGTGCCATACCTGTTACCTACATTTTTAAAAGCATATTTCGCAATTTGTCTTATCATCACGACTATTCGAATTCGGATATCTGTTGCCAAGGGGTGCATTCGGAAACGTAAATTACGATACGAATTTAATTTCGACACTAGAGCGCCGTTTACAAACTTTGTCGTATTGACGGTTTGAATTTTAAGGAACGAGGATCGGGGCCGATACCGGGTAGTTGATAGCGCTACTGGATATTTAATTAACGAATAGCAATTGACACTATCAAATATGAATAATTGGATATTAATAATATAATTTAAATGAATACGTAGCGTTCCTTTTGCGTTAATTAATTATATCAGTCGTCAGTTATGTCAATGTATGTCAACGGCTTGTCTCTTGGAGGCCAGTTAGTTACCTTCAGAGTTTAAACGAAAAAGGTTAGTGCCGAAAGGGAATTTAACAAAGCGGTAGCGCCACCAGCAATACTCACATGTTGCTACGTGGTACGCAATTACTAAGCCTCAAAAAAAACCTTCAAGCACTAAAGTTGACATTAGAATCACGTTAATATTGCCACCAAGTGTTAATAGAAATAGGATCCGATATATGTATCGGATGACTGTATGCAGTCAGCTGCAAAAATATGTATCTAGAGAATCGTCTCATAAATATGGTACTACGCTCTTATTACACTGGAATAAGATGCTATGGGACATATTTTTGAGTAAGATGTGTACACCCATATTTTTACACTTTACTGTACCTATAAAGAAATTAGTCATTGCCTAATTGTGGTTTCATACCTACCTCTTGAACTTACCTAGGCACGTACTGGTTCAAAAGTCAAGAAGCATTCAATTGTATACTGTAGATATTCTCCCCCAATAGTCGTACATTCCAAGTTCGAATTGATTTTCCAATGTCACTTACCATATGTAGTGAATAATCCTTTCCCATTCCCATCGTATTTTCACGGAAACACACGAACGTGTTTTGCTATTTCAGTCAATCTCGATACAAAAAGTACTGAGGTTGATTAAAGTAACATGACAAATACGAACGATTCCGAGAAAATACGATGGGAAAGGATTATTCACTACATCTGTACAGTTATTATGCATGGTCGTACAGTCAACATCAAAAGTAGCGGATGAAACAACGCGCCAAAAGTATCTGATATTCCGGATAACTTTTCCAAATACAGATGAATCTCTAAAATTCACGTTCAAAACTATATATTTTTCAGTCTTAATTGTTCTACATATAGAACCATCCCTTTTTGTTAAGCTGTTACAGAATGATAGATACTTTTGAAGCGTTGTTTGATCCGCAACTTTTGATGCTGACTGTACAGAGCTCTCAAGTTCGTGTGTCGACTTTTTATCTGTATAGTTCGTGTCATCCACGTCACCTCTTTTTAGCTTGGCGGAACATAAGATTGCCACATTTAACGTTAGGTTTAAAAAAATTAGGGGTGGCTCTCTGATTTTGAGCCTTGGGAATAGAAAATTTGAGGAACTTTCCGTTTGTAAAAAGTGGTACAAAGATGAATGCTTTGAAGTTTGCGGCATCACGGATAAGGAAACAAATGTAAACTTAATGTGTTTGTATCGTACTCCAAATACTGCAAATTTGGACATATTTTTCAAAAAACTCGAACTACTTTTTCAGCACTTCTTTAACAAGAAATGTGTAATATGTGGTGACTTTAATATTAACTTGTTAAAGTAGGATAATAGGACTGAGGAATTCTTGTCATTGCTCACATGTTACAATTTCAAATGTCTCGTAAAATCAGTAACCTTCAAAAGAAATAATTCAGAGTCCTGTTTGGATAATATTCTTACTAATGTCTCGGAAAATGACATAATTGTTCCTTTGGTTGATCATAATGGCCTAGCTGATGGCCATGCCGCCCTTCTTGTTTCTTTTGCTGTAAACGGAGACAAAAAAAATAAGGTGGCAAAGAAATATATTTGGAAGGAGGTAAGAAAATTCAGTCGCTCAGAGAATATGAAATTTAGACAAAAAATATTGACTGAAAATTGGGCACACTTTGGTGTGAATACATTTATTGCAAAGTTCAACTTAATATTTAGAGAATGTTTTAAAAAGAAAAAGATAAGAATAGACATATCAAAGGGGAACCATATTAAGTGGATCACCAATGGGATTAAGGTTTCAAGTTGCATGAAGCGCGTTTTGACGGCCGGTAAAAATTCTGGATCTGAATCAATAGCACGTTACGCAAAGAATTACCTAAATATTTACAGGCGTGTTATCAGGCATGCCAGGAAATTGGCGGTGCAGACTCAAATAAAAAAAGCAGAGAACTCATCAAAACAGATTTGGAAAGTAGTTAACAGACACCGCAACAAAAGTACCGGTAAATCGCCCGAAAATATGCTATTAAAAAATGAAGATCCAAATGGGCAATCCTCAATTGTAAACTGTCCCAGCGCTATTTGTACAATGTTCCTGGAGCAATTCTGTGAAGAAAGTGTTTCAGATACCACTGGTAATCTTGCTCTGTCAATACTTCGTACACACGTTGAAAGAGTAGAAAATGACATGGTGTTTGAGCAGGTGAACCCACGGGAAATTATCGTGATGGTCAAGAAACTAAAATCCAAGACATCGAGCGGGTATGATGGTATCCCAATCACGATTATCAAAGATAATATTGATATCCTAGCGGGTCCACTAGCACATCTTTTTAATCAGTGCGTTGAAAATTCTGTCTTTCCAGACCAATTCAAGATAGCTAAAATTTTACCAGTGCACAAAAAGGGTTCGAAAACTGATCAGAAAAACTATAGGCCCATATCACTTTTACCTATACTATCTAAGCTGCTTGAAAGGGTCATGAAGGACAGGCTCACTAGGCATCTATATATGAATAAAATCATAAATGAGAGACAGTTCGGGTATCAGAAGAGTAGAGGCACAAATGACGCGATTAGCACTCTCATTGCTGATGTAGTTGGCCAACTTAACCACAAGAAAAAAGTGGCGGGAGTTCTGCTGGATCTTAGCTCCGCTTTTGATATGGTCAACCACAACATACTGCTATTGAAGCTGGAGCACTATGGAGTCAGAGGCAACTCGCTGGCCCTATTTCAGGCGTATTTAACAAACAGAAAGCTCTTTGTAGAAATACAGTGGAACCATGATCAACATGAAAAAGTCCACAGATCACGCATTGCTAACGCACACAGAGGGGTTCCACAGGGCTCCATATTAGGCCCTACTTTCTTCATTGTTTTTACAAATGATCTTATTAATTACATTGAAGATTTGAAGATAATGTCCCCGACACCACCTTAGTTGTTTTTGCGGATGATACGAATGCCGTTATATCTGGAAGTAGCATACCAGAATTAAACATTAAGGTTAATTATGCTCTGGGAACATTCACGAGGTGCTTTCAGGCTAATAATTTGAAACTAAATGCCAAAAAGACCAATGTAATGTTATTTAGAACCACAGCCAAAAATAAAGATGCATTGCAGATTTCCCTTGAGGGCGATAAGATAGAGCAGGTGGAGGCTGCCAAATTTTTAGGGGTGTATATTGATTCCTATTTAAATTGGAAGCCTGAATTATCTGCTGTGATAAACGCAGTAAATTGCGCATGCTATGCACTCAGAAGTCTTAGGGATGAGTTGCAACAGACTCAACTGAGAATGGTTTACCATGCACTGGTCGTATCCAAATTGCGTTATAGTATCCAACTCTGGGGCAATAGTTACAAATATAATGTACATGCTGCTTTCATTGCGCAGAAAAGAGCTATTAGAGTAATGGCAAGGGTACCACAGGAGACTCCATGTAAACCTTACTTTTTAGACTTCAGAATTTTAACTGTTCCCAGCCTATATATACTGATTATACTCACGGACATGGTTAAAAAATTGCACTTGATTGAAACTATAGAACAGAGGGATAGACGTTTAGCTTCAAGGCGAAGAGACTTACCTCAGATCGTGAGTACCAGACTCAAAGTAGTCAAGCACGCTGCAGGGTACCAGGCTACTGTACTATTTAATAGGTTACCTGTTGAGTTAAAGTCAGTCACAAATAGCCAAATTTTCAAAAATAAGTTGAAGTCTTTCTTGGTAGAGAAGTGCTACTATTCGGTAGAGGAATTTGTGAATTAACAAAATTTTTAACATATAAAATTATAATAGTGTTTTCATTTTCTAAATTTACAATTTGACATTCTACATTTATATTGTAATTAAATCCTAATTCCCATTTTGTTACTTTTCGTGTTTTTGTTTTAATTTTAATATTAGTTGCATGTTTGTTGTTTTTGTTCATGTAGTTTTAAGTAGTTTTATAATAATTATAATTCAAAATTCAAACACAATGTAAATATTGTTTATGAATAAATAAATAATAATAATAATCCCCAATCACGCGCAGATTTGTGAAATTTAACCTTTAATTACATTACATTACGAGTCAAAGCACGCGTCTTCGTGAATGACACAATCTATATATGACCATTTGTGTCGACGGCTGTCAAACGAAGACATTAGCTTGTCCAATATTGGCAACACTTTGTACCTAACACTTGTTTTGTCACCGTGGAGTAATATGTCCTTCAATACATTCTTATTAGTCAATACAAGCTTTTATTTAACTTGCAATGTTTGTTTGCATGTATGGTATGTATATTAGGTCAAATCTTACAAACTAAATAAGACCCACTTGCCATTATTTGATTTGCGCTGAAACTTCGCAAACATAAGTAATTTGGGTGGCAATGCAATATTATAGTACCATCAAGTTGATCTGATGATTGACACAGCAGGAGGTAGCCATAGAAACTTCATGACAAAAGTCTTTGAGTTTGTTAGAATAATCTTGATAAAAATTAGTTGCCTATTGAAAGAAAAGTACGTGAAAATTTTGACAAAACTCCGTTTTATTCACGATCTGAATCCCCTAAAGGATCCAACCTTTTGCTCCTTAGGCCTGATTGGTTATGACAGTTTTCCGGGAAGAGGACAGCGTTAACTGAAGACGCCGGGAACGGGCTGCTGTCACCGTGCCTGAGCCCCAGCATGTGGAGGGTGACGTGCGCGATCTCGTGCGGCTCCTTACACCCGGGCGATATCAGCACCACCTAGACAAAGGTCAAATCATCATATTAATGGCAAGATTTTTTGTATACGACGCATCACACAAAAAGAGATAATGTTTTTCCACTTCTTAATATTTACCATGCTCCATGATTTTTTAGTACCTATGTTATTGACACAATGAAAAATTAGGTTTATAGGTTTTCCTTTTTTTTCAGAATTTGAAATACAAAAAAAAACTTGTTGCTTTGGATATATTATTCTGAAGCCATCGACATCAAAATCAAAGTGAATTGTTAAGATTTAGTTAGTGGTAACCGATTTCCTCTGAAATGAGAATTTTATAGAAAATGCAAAGCAATCGCAAAGCTATTCTTTCTCTTAACGTTACGTGAAAATTGTTGTTTCATTCTGCAAAAAACTACCTCCGTCTCTTTGTAACCATTAAGTACCTATGAGTCAAAAACGTAGTGTCAAGGGTTCACATGTAGGTTCACAGACCAGTTCCTGACAATGTCGTGTCGTCAAAGTACCTACCTATATAACTAAGTTTCCATATTGAAAAGTTAGGTAAATGCTCAAATATAAATGTAATTATCATACAGCCTCTTATCATCTCTCATGTCGCATACAGCCTCTTGCAGCGCAAAGACTAAAGGTGTCAATTCAATACGTTTACTATATGCATAAGCCGTAAGCGAAAAGAAAGTTAAAAGTGATGTCTGTAATCTTTGACTCACGCTTCATTTTACAAGATTTAAATAACAGTTTCATCAACCACAGTTAACTGACTGATCAGCGATAAAAGCCTGTACCAAAAGTAAAATCTTTACCAAAAAAAATATTTTACTACACCTAATTACAATTAAATATTCTAATCACGAAAATATTGCGGCTACGAGCGTCACTCATTTTATCAAGGAAATTGACAGTAACAGTATCTGCGTCAACGCCACAGCAGTAATGCCGCAACAGCAATACAGCTGCATTTGCCATCCAAATATCACCTTAACTCCAAAAAAACAAGTTATAAACATACCCGTCGGCCAAACTTAACGTCAATCGCCGCGTAGCAGCAGTCCTCCAAAGCGTTCGAATAGGTGTAGTAGAGGTAATAATAGGTATTCCGACTTTCCGCCATCGCGATGGGGTTGCGCTCGTTAAAGATCAAGCAAGATTGGTTTTGGATCAGCTCGTGGCCTCGATGGATAGTTTTTAGAAGACGGTTGGAGTCTTAAAAAAGATTTAGAGGTATGTTTTACTTGTCTTTGATAAGTAGCTTGGAAAAGGATCGAATGGGATTAGGATTCCAAATAAACTGCGTGTACGGGGAAAAAAATAGTTGGATTTGCGTTTGAAAAATCTGAACATAAGGGGTGTACCGAAATAAAACTGTAAACTTCAAATGTAAAAAAACTGATGCGATTGAAAATAAACTAAGGTTTTTAAAATAACTACAATAAAAAAGCGACTTTTAATTTGGATAATTGTCAGTTTTTTTTATTCTATTTTTTTCTGTAAGAGTGATAGGCAGCTTTTTCCTAGCACATTCAGTGGCAGCTTTTTACGGACCCGTTTTTCATATTTGCCTGCATCAGCCCATCAACTGCTGGAATTGTTAATATTTTTTGGCTCTTTCATTCTTCTCTTTTAATTTGAGCCCAATAATAGAGAGAACGGCACTCCAGGACGTTTGGTGATCTTGCTCTTCTCTTCGATAATTACCAAATGCGATTTTTGTACGAAGTAAATTGTATGATTTTCGACTTGGGCTAGAATGAAATAACGCAAATTTTCGATTACTTTAGCTATCCTGAATTTCGTACGAAGAACTTAATTGACTTTCATCGTAGTTCGTTCCACTTCAACCGCATATGTAACACAGTTTTTACAGTAAATATGACAGGCATGCTTCGTTTTTGGTCACTTGTTCCTAGGTCTGTCGCTTCAAGGCCTCTGTTCAAAAGACAACATACTACATTAGTTATATATTATGAAATGCACGAAACTTCGAAGTAATTTTAAATACTTCAAAATCAAGCATATAGAATGTTACAAATTTTCTTGCTATTTGGAAAAGACCAACTTTCAGTGATCTCTTATATTTATCGGTGTAACGTTGCTTTTATACTAGAATATATAATATAATAATATTAATAATTAAACTTATTATCGCGATAAGAAAATCGTAGTAATCTTGGTTAGAAACAAAATTACAGCCGTTTGAAATTTACAGTTTTTTATCGGTACAGGCCTTATTCAGGCGTTATTAGCATTTTTTCTATATCGCTTGTCATCAAATAATAATAATAAATATGAATAAATTGTAAAATAATTTAGTTATAAAATTGAAACGTGATTTCTAAATATGGAAGCATTTTTAAATTCAGTGATGCTAATTGATTTCAGTGCCTGCACATGCTTTCGGTGTTTTTTTAATCTGAAATATCTTATGAAATATTCGTTTCTACGTAGGGCCTCTACTATAATTTTTCATATTAAAACTTAATTTTGAAAAATAAAGTCTCATCAAAATAGTTTAAAAAATCGACACCGAAATCACCTCGGTGCATGTCCGGTCACCGACACCGCACCGGTCATCGCGGAAAATCGCCCTAAGATGATACAACCATTCTTATTGTATATCCAAGATCTACAATATCTTTCTCAGAAGCGTAAATTTAAAGCGACAAGTTATTTGTACAAATCTATTTTTAATTCAATATTTTTTCAGCAGTTTTAAAAGAAAAAAAAATATACCTTCTAAGTAATTGGTATTAGTTAAAAAAAGTAATAACGACTTGTTAAAAATCCATAAAGTAATACATGTAACAAGCATGGATTTTGAATGAATATTTAATAAAAGTTTTTATCTTAATGTAAATATTAATCTTCACTTTACACGTTTTTATATTTTCGAGAGTGATATATATTTTTAAAATTGTATCCCTTCAAAATACTCCGAAATATAAACGCTGTCAATAAAGAATTAACAATGATGGATGATCAGGGGTACTTACTGATGGCGAAAAAATCAAAAACGTAGGGTATTATCCCATCCATCCACTGGCAAGGGAAATATTGAAGTAAATTACTATGCGTACCTGAAACACCACCGGATTTTTTTTTATGTAAAGAGTTTTATACATAAGTCTTAGCTAATGAATCTGCATTCTGCATACGGCATTACAGACTCCATGAAGGTTCTCATTTTCTAATAAAGATTTTTCGTAATTATACTGCAACCTCACAATATGACAAAAACTTATTTTAAGTTGAAGAAATATAAATTCATTACAATTAAGCTACTAGACTTATATCAAATTTGGCACAATAAATGATTATTTTTTGTAGTATTTGACTTAAGACATTTATAGATTTCGGTTATTCAAAAATTCAAAATTCAAAAATTTATTCTGCAAGTAGGCCTCTAGGGCTCTTTTACAAATCAATACAACATTTATAGTTACATCATATAGTGCCATGAAAAATACATTACAACATTTATAAATACAACATCCAATACCTGGGTAAACATTACATTATAATAATCTTAAAATAAATAATTAATACAATACAATAGAGATGTATAGTCTCTATGGTTAAAAACACATTAAATCTGGAGATGTAAAGGCTCCCGAATGTCAGAGTACTAATGCTAATAAAATTTGGAGGTGTAAAGTCTCTCCAAGTGTCAAAATAAAATTTATACTAAATAAATAAACCGCGTCTGGACTGTTAAACTAGCAGTCTCACAAACTAATGCTACATTCTGTACATAACTAGTATGTACCAAGTCAAGTATATAATACAATATGACAGAGACGTATAGTCCCCACGGTTAATACATTAAGTTTGGAGATGTATAAGGTCCCCACGGTCTGAGAAAAATAATAATACACAATAATAAGATTTGGAGGTGTAAAGGTTCTCCAAATGTCAAAGAATAAAAAAAATTAAAAATTGTATGAAATACATATTTCACGTCAAGAGACTGTTAAGCTAACAATCTTAAAACTAGTTCTACAGAATACATAACTACTATGTATTTAATATGTCAATGTCATCATCAAAATAACTAAAACATAACAAACATTAATACATAAGGTTGAACAGCTAGAAACAACAGCGCCATATGCCTCTCCGGGACACTGCACGCAAATTTATTACAGCTTTTGAGACTGGATACTTGGCCATGATTCCGTGTCTCCCAAGTAGTCATCTATTTTATAGTATCCCTTTTTGAGAAGTGCATTTTTGACGTATTGCTTGAATGAAGTATAGGGCAGGTTCCATGCCTCTAAGGGTACTTTGTTATAAAATGTTACACAGTTTCCCATGAACGATTTTTTAACTTTCTGTAGACGAAACTTGGAGACTACTAACTTATGTTTATTTCGCGTATTATAACTATGGATATCAGACAGTTTCTTAAAGGACTTTATATTCTTATGCGTATACATTATCACATCTAGTATGTATTGTGAAGCTACTGTGAGAATATCTATTTCCTATATTAAAAGTGGCTACATATTTTTAATTAAAAATTGGTGATTATTTTAAATTTTGAATTCTGAAAACGCTGTCAGCCATATAGTCACGTCATAGGACTCGAAGCTAACTTCATGTGTAATCTTATACATTCGCTCGTACACAGATAATCTATAGACTAACATGGCGGATATCGTTTTCGCCTGATTACGTATAAGTAAACTTTTAAAATATTTTTTGTGGTCATAATAAAATATGGTAATTTTTTTTTCATTGGACCATATGAATAATATAAGACTGATTTTATGGAAGTGTAATGTAGCTTATTATTATTTTACAAGGCGTTATAGTTTTCTGAGAGATCTACAAAGAGGTGTTTAAAAATACGTAAGGTCAACTTACCATTGGTATTATTACTGCCTAAGCAAGCAGTTGTGCTAGTAGTCCAGCAACTAGCTACTAAGATGAACGTTATATGGATTTCGTCAGAAAACATGAAAAACTAGGCAATGTTAATACCTATTTTTATAAAATGAGAATAAAGTCACGAAAACTGTTGAAACTCCTGAATAGAAGTCAAGGGTCGTAAATTAAATTGTTTTATTAGTAACAACGGCCTCGATAAGCGGAGAAAATCGTTCACAATCGGTCAACCTAAAACAAAAGTTTTTCTTTTAAATTAGTTCGAAGGACAATGCTTTTAAGACGGCTGCTGAGAGTATGCCAACTGCTTAGTAGTGAGTTGTGAGACAGATTTCTTAATATTTTTCAGAGTGAGTTTAGAATGTATCTATTTTATTTCTATAATTTCTAAGACAAAAAAGAGGCATGCTCCTAAATTTTCTGGAACAAAGTGAAATAGCTTCGAGGCAAATATATACGCAAGATAAATAAAAATAATGTGTCACTTTATATGAACATTTTGATATAAAGTATTTCATCGCTTGTAATAATTATAATGGGTACATATGTATATGCTAAGTACAGTGCATTGCGCAACGAGGGGGGTAAGTGAAATTTCGGATACGAGGGTGGTAATTCCGGACAGCCGCAGGCTGGGGTCAATTAAAGACCGGAGTTTGCAATATTCTTACCCCCGGAGTTACCAAAGTTTTTCAACGCACTTGCGAAAAAAAAAATTAAGCGAAATAGTTCTTAAATACGGTAACATATCAAACATTCGTCCGCCATTTCGTAATTTCTTGACAGGTTAGGCATCGAAGGCACAGACCTATTCGGCACTCAGCCACGATTGAAAATTAGGTAAAAATATTGTAAATGACTGTTAAATTAATCAATTTTTTTTTTAACATAAACAAAAATATTAAATTAAAAACGTCAGGATTTTAAAAATTAAACTCATTTATGCTACTTGGTTTGTATAAATATGTGACATAATTATTTAAAAAAAAGCTAATAACTCCCTAGGGAACAATATAGGCCTTAGTCCTTCAGTACACCTGCATTAAAAAAGATCTTTTTCGAGCTAGTGTGATGAAAAGTACTTTTATGTAATACTGACAAGGAGGCGTATTATGATTGTAATAACAGATTATAGATTTGATCTGGATGTATGGATATGATCCGTCAGTGTCAAAAGTGACGTCTCTGGTTGAAGAAATAACATTTTTGACACTTAGAGATGGTATGCATAATCAAATCAATTCACGACCTATTCAGAATACGCCTTATACATACCTTATAGTAATGTTTGTTTCATTATGTTCTTAAATGTAATGTAATAACATTTTAGGTATGTTTTTAATGTCACCTACACCTAAATCTAACTTGCTTCTATCTAAAAACAACTTTTCTCCACAAAAATAAACGAATTTTACAGCCATTGACCGTTTGAATTCTCAATAAAATATTTGCAATAATTGAAATTGTAATTTTATTATTTTTCGCAACGAAGGCCTGTGTAGGCAAGAAGAATCCATTGTTCGCAATTTGCAATCTGCCGCTTGCTTTATTATATCTACCACTTATGTTTTGAAATCTCTTATCTTATGATATTGATCATGACGATGATAACTTTAGTCTCCAAAAAATAAGGTTGTAAGTTAAAGAAAAAATAAAGAGAGATACACTGTTAATGAAGAGAGAGAGATTCGTTGAGATCCATTCGGAACAATTTTACATTGATTGGTTATAGCTGAAACGCTGCGACAGTATAAAGAAGGTATTTCATTTTGCCAAACGTAATATTGTACGCACTGTATTGAAAGCAGAGTGAGGTATTTTTTTATGAATTCGATCTATTGTTGAAATGTTTGTATTTGAATTGCGTTTGCTTTGGTACCTACTTGAAATAGGACCAACATTATTTGCTTCACTAACGAATTTCTCGAACGAAGGTTGAGGGAGGCGATGGCTGAAATACGCGTCAGACCCGTGAACGGGTGCGCGCTATTATGTTTAGTAACTTTATTTTTAATTATAATTACACCTAATTCGGTTCTCGTATGTTTCTTTTCACTTAATGAATGTTTTAATTATACACGATTTTGACTCCTGGATACCCTATACGGATAACCTACGGATACCCTATACCCTATAAGGATAATTTGATAAACTGTATCATGTTTTAGTTTTGACACTTTGAGATATTTACACCTGTAATTATTTTACTTTTATTGAAACTTTTATATATATATATATATAAGATACATATCTATGTAACTATAATACTTTAGTTTGAATTGATATTTGCAGTTAGTTGTATTTTATAATCGTTGATGTGTTTTATTTTTGCTTGTATGTATATACCGCCTGTTGTTACCTGGTTCTATTTTCCTTTAAAATTCATTTGTATTTTTACATGTATGTAAAATGTATAATTGTTGGTGCAATAAAGAATATTTACTTACTTACTTACTTATATTTCTACTTTACTAAATTCCATGTTCCCGTGTATAAGTTTGAATTACAATACGTTTGATTAGATGTATCTGGGTTTCGTTTCGTAATCAAGACATGATATCATACCGTAAAAAAATGAATATCTTGATAATGGCAAAACGCCATTTCTGGTTAATATTTCAAATACTTACTTAATACGAGTATCTCCTTGTGGTTAAACTATTTAGTTATCATTTTAATATAATTATACTAGCCGCCGTTTCAAGTCTTGCATTAACTGGAGAATATTAGAATATTATCTGTGAAGCTATTTCGTACATCTATCAAAAATTTTCACATCGAAGTTCATTAGTATATCCTTGTCTAACATATGGAGAGAGAGTGAACCAGAATTTCTGGTAAAGTCTATATGAGATATTTAGTAAAAGCGGCTACATATAACGGCGGCATTTTGCCAACGCGCTTGCACTTAAGCCACAGAAAATATAAAAGTGCGGGATATGACTTTAAGGCGAATCCATAAAATTCTGTTTATTATGTTTAGTATTACAATCATCTTAATGCCAATGGTAACTATTTACAACTAAATTACTAAATTTAAAAAAATGCTAATTTTATTATAAGAATATGCAAAATCCTAAATAAATATAACTCATTATTGCATTGCTTATTTTATGATTGTATATTTAACTCAACATTGTAAAGCCCAAGAATAATATATAATAAAATGAAATGAAATGAAAATAATTCTTTGGACAAATATTTACTTACTCGCATGCATTGTCTGATAAAAATTCCTCGATTTTATTTATGCCTATCGTATTAAAATTGATTTCAGTTTGTTAATAAATGATCGTGTTTTTTGTTCACTTGTTACGTTTTTTGGTGACGTAATGAGGGCTATTTTAAAACATTTGTAGATTTAGTTTAGCTGGCATACATTTTATAGGTTATCAGTCAAAACTACTTCACACGATATTTCGGACATAAGTTTCGAAAAAAGCTTTGTTCAAAAACGAACCAGGGTTTGAATCCGTGACCACCTGATTGAAAGTCTCCTCACCGCTACGCTACCAAAACTTCTACAATGCTACAAGATACTATTTTATTAATTTTTCATCAGCCTGTATGGGGATAGATTGCTTTACCTACCAACAAGAGCATACTAAACTACTACTAGTACTACTATATATATGAAAGCATAACGATGCTTAATAGCCTGTACACAATCAGGCTCCGTTTTATAGCTACCGCTCAGGGACGAAACGGAATGACCTGAAAGATTAAGGCCCACTTGCATCATCCCACTAACCCGGGGTAAAGCGGTTAAACCGTTAACCCAATGTCAAATTGTATCGGTAACCACGGTAACTCCAGGTTTAACCGGATTGGTGCAAGTGGCGCTAAGATTAGTAAATTTTAATTTGTAGTGAAACTACTGCAATGTCACAATCTCTGTGTCAGACCCGTCTTTATTACAGACAGTTACAAATTCGCGCCTCTGCCGATGTCACAATTTTGAACAGCTGTCACACATATTCTCGTTACTGGGTTTTTAGCTAGTTCTGGAAAATTAGCCTCAGGTTTTTTTATGGTTTTTTGCATGCTACTGGTTTTACGAGTAGTGGGATGTGTTTCAGTACTTTTAACGCTTTTGTTTACAGACGAATATTCATTTTGAATTTAATGAATTTGAAACTATCAGTTTTATTTACATTATACATATGTAAATACTTACATTAATAGGCGAACAGTTTGACTGCAGTCTCATTATAACGATCCTATTAATAGGTTCTTTCACGACGCATGTATTTCGGCAAACTATTGAGGTAAGGAATACCTTTGTATGTTATGTAACGTCTCATTACAACCGTAACCTGTGTTAACCGTATGTTATTTTAAGCCTGGTGGCCTTCGGAACTTAAATAAACACGAAATATTATTTGATATTTACCCGTCGCTTTTCGGTGAAGGAAACCTTCATGAGGAAACCGGACTAATCCCAATAAGGCCTAGTTTACGCTCGGGGTTGGAAGGTCAGATTGCAGTCACTTTCGTAAAAACTAGTGTCTACGCCAATTCCTGGGGTTAGTTGCCAACCGGACAACAATAATTTCAAACAAACATCTGATGCATGTTAATAACCCCGTAACTCCTTAAACGTAGGTACAACTTATTACAATTGTAATTTACTGAAGACTAATTTATACTTTGTAATTTACTGAAGACCTCATTATTTATGAAAGGTATTTTATCGCCATAAGATATAAAATAAATAACTTAATTGACAAAGTTACCAGAGTTACAATACATTTATGAAAACTCATTTATTGGAACACGATATAAAAGAAATCATTTAAGTATCCAACTTATAAACTTACAGTCATATTAGTGTAGTTGTATTGTAGATAATATGTTTAGCGTAACAATTTGCAGACCATCCAACTTCCAGTTATATGGAAACATTTTGTTAACACACAACACACGTGGGCTTTATGTCGCTATCTAGTAAATCATTTCGGCGTGTGCTGGGTTGTCCGGAATTGGTAAACAATGTAAACAGTTTTTCGATTTACTTGTTTTTCACTAGTTTGCGCATTGGCAAATATATACAACCAATCAACCAGTGCAAGTTTGATATCTGTTACTCGTATTTTAAATCGTCTATATTGATAGTTTAAATTTTACTATTTGTACTGAAACGAATGTCGCTTTTTCTATAGGCTTAGGTACGATTGCTGAGGTTGTATATATGTAGTTTTTATATCCTTTTATTGTCTATGTTAGTTTTTAAGTTCTTTTTCTAGTATTCCATATTTGAATACTTGAAGTATATTTGTTTATTTGCATTGTAATGTCAGTTCGCGAATAAATTTGGTGCCGAATAGTCAACTGCTTGTGTTATTTTTCCACTTTCTCGTAAACTATCGAAGCCCTCTTCTTTAACGATTTTGATGTAACAAGAAGAAAATCCAGTTTAAGGATACAGGGTAGGGTAGCATGTTCTATTCCTAAGAAATTTTATTTAACACCATGTATCTTGATGCATCACTGTACTGTACAGTACACAATACATAATACATAATTACTACACATTACTCAATACACAATATACAACATAAACATTGTTATCAT
Organism: Cydia pomonella; assembly: GCF_033807575.1. Taxonomy (NCBI): domain Eukaryota; kingdom Metazoa; phylum Arthropoda; class Insecta; order Lepidoptera; family Tortricidae; genus Cydia; species Cydia pomonella. The sequence continues at coordinate 17,087,339 of NC_084719.1, forward strand.
TTGCGCCAACAGCTAAAAATGTTTTTAAATTAAATTATTTCATGATTGATAGATGGTTTTAATCCACCCAACCAAACACAAATAAAATAATACATTCTTATAACAACTATGAAAATTAATTTTATCGGATTTTAAATCCATTTAGGAAAGCTTAGCGTAAGTTTTAAGTACGCGACATTCAGGCACAATAATATTATAATTTTCATTGTTTCACGCTAGGTACTAATGCCATTAGGAGCGTACCATTTCATCTTCACAAATATTCTCCAAACGATAACAACTGATAACAAAGGTTTTAGTTCGTATAATAGTTAATAAATTCGTAATCGAAGGATACTATTACAGCAAAGTGTCTCATGTGTAAAGATAAGTAATGCTAGTTGAACATTAAATTACATAAAACAATCTACTTGACACGACATGCCAGAACGATGCTACATCGGGAAATAAAGAATTTTTGGAATACATTCTCGCCAACAAAGACCGTACATTTAAAAAATGTTTCATTCCTGGTGTAAGGACGCTTCGCATAGGCCACTCATGAGATGCGAAATATGACGTCGAATGACGTCACGTCAAAATTGCTCTCTTTTTGCAGAGCAATCTCTTTAAAACAGACGTTAAGTTGTATTGTTATATTCCCTTGAATAGAGATGTTGAGCTGGTTTCAACAGAATATCTTCGCAGAATGAAAAGCTCGCAGCAATGAGTGTGAAGTTATTCAAGGTCATATTATCGCCGCTCGACGGAATGGCCTGGACGAAACATGCCACAATACATATCCGAAACAAGTGTTTCCACTGGATAGTTTAATATATATGTTACAGTAGACACTTTTATCAAATCGGTATCAATCTGTTGTACTAGCCATCAAGTTCTGAATACAATTATTTCGAACACATTTACAGAGATAGGTACGTATACTGTGATGTAAGCAAAATCGTACATGATTGTAGAACTGTACAGAATTATCGTAATACACGAAGATAGACCAGTGACAACATTGCCATGAACATCGGAGTAAACATTATGTAGTTTGCTTCAGACATAGAATTCCTATGCGTTCCCTAATGCCGTAACACACTTGGCCTATTTGCCCAATTGTTCATGTTGTATCTTTTGCTTTAATATCGCAAACGAAAGGGACAAAGCCATATTTGCATATGTACTATTGTCAAGCCGTTAGAGTGCGTGTTTAGATATTTTTGAGCACCTCAGCCGCTCCGATATATCTGAGAGAGACTATTCAGGGATTGCCATTTGTATTTTTTTATAAAGTTAAAAAAAAGTCTAGAACACTGATACATTAAACAAAGCTTTATCTTCCAGATGATACTAAACTTTCTTACAAATATACGCTTGTTTGAAACCAGACTTAGCGGAAATTTTCCCCTACTCCACGTTATTTTTAAAGTAATAGGCGCTCATCAATCGTAGACGCAATTTGAGTGCGCGTGAGTCTTGGTAAATGAGTTTAAGTGCCGCCTTTTAGAGTAAAATTAATGAGAAACATACACATGTTGTGTATTTAAGTAGGTACTTTGAAATTCAAAAGTAGTTTTTGCCAGGTTATTTATTTGGATTACAAAACTGGTTTTACGATTTCATACAAGATACGGAATGACTTTGAGTCAAATTTATACGAAAGATTTATGTAAATATGAAGTTGATAATAAAAATATCCGATAATAACAAAATATGTAATTAAATTATAAGTTTTAACCGTTTCATAATTTGGACATTTTGTACATATCCTTACAATAATAATATTAAGGTAAATGAATGAATGCATGAAATTTAATCCAAAAAATTATTTACATATACATTAAAGATTAGTAAAGATCGTGTAAGTAATTTTAGGGCAATATTTCAATTTCAAATATTTAATATGTATGCCACACGCGATCTTCATCAAACAAATTAAATTTAATAGCCTAAAAAGCGATTGAAAAATGTATTCAACTTTGTAAAGAAGGGACACAGAACGTCAAGGACCCTCGAAGTGGAAAATCACTGGCCATGGAATTCCGGGCTTGTGAAGAATCGAGGGTGCTCCTGCCATCCAAGAGGGTGTCCCTAATGGGAAGAGTACTACACAGGCTCTGTGATATAACGTCATATGTGGCATAGAAACTGTTTGAAGCTAAGCTGTTTTACCCAAGCGCTCGAATACAGTGGTCGCTTTCCACACAGTGACGTAAGAGACGGTGTTTCTAAATTCAAATTGTATCTTTTTATGAAGCTGGATAGATAGCTCTGGAGACTGTCCACTCTTGGACATCTTAATCGGGTCGCCGATCCTGAGAGAATCCAGTTTATACTTTTCGAGGGTTCTTCAACATAATTACACTTGATACCGCCATAATTTTTAATGACGAGGCTCCAATTTATTTTTCAAACTTCAACGGCAACATTTTTTTTGTGTACAACGTCTGTGACAGATAAACATACAGCGTAAGTAATGTAAACAGTCATCACAGCCTATGGAAACTTGCGAACCCAGGGATATCACATGCTCTCTACCGACTATAAAAAAATCCATAACCCTTTTATTCTAAAACCGTTCCAGTTCCTTGTAAATAGCTCGAAAATTATTACTAATGACTAATCGAACAGCTCGTTTAGATATGCTTTAAATAATATATTTTTTCATATTTTTGTAGTCATTTTTTTCAAAAAAGGGTCCCGTAACCCCTATCACGGCGCTTAAATCCAGATGACATCCATTTTTCGCTATTTCCCGTGGAATAAATACCTTATGATTTATAGAATCGGTTGCTACTCGTATATTTAAAAGTTCTACGCAATATTTGACATTTTATTTTGCAATACAAACAGCGCTCATTTAAAAGTACCTACATCATTAAAGCTAAGTACATCATTCAAATCATTTATCCGATTCTCAACGAATATTTAACATTAAGTATTCAAAAGAATTATTACTAACAATCGACAGTCGAGTTGATCGAATGCCAACATTCATTGAAGTGCAGGTACACGTGGCAATACTTTTAAATGCCGTTATATGCTATTTACAAACGAACATGAGCGATTTCACGAAATAGCACTTGTAAGTATATTTGAAAAAAAATTACATAGATAACTGTAGCACCACCCTTGTAATATGGGTATGGGTACTATGGGTACTTAGATGCATAAAATCATCCATAACCTAGAAAGAAATGTCTGTGACAAATAGGTGCACAAATAAATGCCCTTAGCTGTATTTAAGACCCAGGCCCTCTAGCTTACAGAAAACCGCAGCCAAATAACACTAGACCCTACTCTTAGTGTTGTGTTCCTACCGGTGAGTAAGGTTGCCAGAGCTCAACGAGGGGTGGGGGAGGGGTTTAGGGTCGGCAACGCGCATGTAACTTCCCTGGAGTTGCAGGCGTACATAGGCTACGGAGATTGATTGTTTGCCACCGTCGTAGTATTAAAAAAAAACTTCGTACGCCTATCAGTGCGTCAATACTACCGATTTAACCTACGACACAAACCTATTTTACATTATTTAGATATAATTATGTCGTCGTTTTCATGAGATTGTACTAAACTAAGTAACGCCTCCAAATAAATTTATTGAGTATATAGAAAGATAATTATAGAAAGCTTTTTACTTTGACCTGGATATAATAGTATTCGAGGAAAATGAATAAAACCCTTGTAAAAAAAAAAACCCATAAATGTAGCCGAAGTGTTCTTGGAATATATGTAAATCCTTTTAACATACTTAAGAAGAAAGTGGAGGACCCGTCCGAAATCACCTTTTCATACAAACGTAGTCCTCATTTTCTTCTCCGGATATTAACATGATTAAAAACATTTTGACAGAATTTGTTGTATATCAACCACAGCTATGCCCTTACGTTTGATTTTTTAGATTTTTTAGTTATTGTAGGAGATAGAAGCATTTAAAGTTTTGTATGAAATCGATTTTTCGCTATTAATAGCTATGGTTAATATACATCGAATTATGTAAAAATATTTTCCAAAATGTCCCAAGAGGAAAATAGGAACTACATTTGTATGTAGAATCGGCCGTCCTCTTTTCTTTTAACATTGCGAATAAAATAAAAAGCTTTTGGCTACTTTTGAACAAATTATTTGTATGAATAATACTTTAAAAGCGCGTGGCATGCTAGCCCCATTTAATAGTTACTGAAATCAATTTGCTATCATATTTCACGTTTCTGTATTTGCCTTAAGGAATTTACTTGGTCGCAAATTGCAATATTATATTATATTCCACACACTATTTGCCATCCATTGAAGCGTGCATAACGCTCATTGTGCTGTGCAAGCGAGTGGGTCGGTACATTAAGTAGGTAAACACACATTCGACTGATGGCATTATGATGGCTTTGTATAATATTGGCCCATGTTAAGGTGCGTTTACACTCAATTCTACTCAGAAATAACGAAAATCTCTTGAAAAACTCTTCCCTTTAATATTTGTTCTCTCTTACAATATAATTCATTAAAAATAGAAAAGACTATTTGATGTTTGACATTGTTTCTAGTAATTATAATTTTCATATACATTTTGCTTGCAAAACGCAGAACCTGCATAAATAAGCCTTGAGATTTTATTAGAAGAATTCGAAATAACATTTTTTAAACGAAAGCTAATTTTTACTACATTCTCACGAAATTAAAAACCATACTTCGTAATCCGCAAGTAGGCTTAACAAATTAATTAACATTACATAGTCAGGTAGATACAAACACATATTAGCTACACGCTTTGTAACACACCACCCATTGCTGCAATGATGAAATCCGCAACATGCTTTGTAAATTTTAATGAAAACTAGTTAAAAGGCTCCGCACCATCAACTAATTTAACATATTAATTTTAACAATAATTACTGACACTTAATCTTTTTTTGAGAGTAACTGCAGAGCGGGTAATGAGCACTTAAGTAAACTGTATGTGCAAGCCACACAGATGTACTTAGTGAACTCTAAAACGAAGAAAAGCAAAGAGCGCTCAAATACATTTTAAATAATCCAACTTAAATTCCGTGTGCTAACTACAAAGTGAGCTGAAAGTACGTTTTTGTTGCACGGAAAGGAAGGTAATACAAAGAACATTAGAGAGTTAGGCTATAAATACAACTCGCGCGCCGTTACCCAAGTAAACCACTTAAGACTAACGCAAAATTAATCCAAAGATGCTGCAGTATCTGGAAGTTTCTAACAATGAGCAACATCCATCCTTACCCGTCGTTACGCAAATAGCCCATGTTTATTAATTTATTAGCTTCTATCCTTAATTATTATTACGTTTATTTTAATTTATTTAGTATTAATAGTACACAATAGTATTTTATACAATCGTGATATAATCGAGAGCTTGATTATTTCTAGCTAAATAATAAATTAAAATTGGTAAGTATATCATGTTTGATTAATTTGACTGAAGGGCTTTGAGAACTTAATATTTCAATACCCAAACATAAACGCGCGACTGCCGACCTGCGCCCCGCGCCCGTTTAGTCTTTTTTATGGGAGCGCGGCAGCACGTGATTGGTAATTTTTTTTACAGTTGACTACAGCGTATCGATATGAATCTTATAGTTGAGTGGGAGCCCATGCATGAAAAGTACGCAATTATAGTTTGGTATACGCAATCTTAATTCAACCATTACAGTCGACGAGTAGAAAAAATAATCACGTATTTCGATGAATTGCAAAACACTCTTTTAGAGTGTGGGGAACCAAGCTTTTTATTTTATTTTATTCGCTATCTTTACTGCCCAAAATACTTAGCTAAATAGATTTATCTACAAGATGCTCATTACAAACTTTTGGCGGAATTTTTGGCGGATAAGTTCTGATCAACGGAACAATCCGCCCCATTGCGGGGTTAGTTGTTGCGTTCCGGCTGATCTCATAAAAAATGTTCTGTTAAGAAAACTCTTTATGAACAAAATCATTATCACTTTCCATAAAAAGCAATTAATTATTCCTTAAAATAGCGCAAGCACCACAACCTAATCACACTGTTTCATACTTCAATTTTATATTTTGTAAAAATAGTGACTTCTAGCTCCGCCCTCCCCTACTAAACTTGTGGCTGCCACTTAGTTTCTGATGTAGAATCTAGGGGAATCTTTTGTCCCATGCCTTATATCATACGACAAATTTGCATCATGTTTACAATTATAATATTTGTATACTTAATTTTACTTAGCCGACAGTCGATTTCATTTATTTCAGTCGATGACAAGATTTTAGTTGAACACTTCTACGGGCCACTTGCACCATCCCACTAACCCGGGGTTAACCGGTTAAACCGTTAACCCACTGTCAAATTGTACTGGTAACCATGGTAACTCCAGGTTTAACCGGTTAACCTCAGTTTAGTGATTGCTACGAATGGCCCTTAAGGTTTTCATCTTATTCTGAGACGACTTTGTGTCATGTCATGTCATGAAATCTCAATAGGTATTTTTTAAATTTAGAATCGACCTCGCTAGCATCGTGCCAGTAAAGTATAATCAACGTACGTGGCGCGTCCCAGCTTATAACTAGATTTACCTAGCGCTTTTATTAGAAAAGACGTTTCCTTAAGTCGTGGCTTACAAAACCACTCCGCAAATGGGTTCAATCCGTTTGCTTTATTTATTGGCCCGGTAAGTGTTTGCCCTCACCGGGCATTGCTGACACAGCGAAATAGAATGTGGACGGATTAAATTTATATGGAAAATACGTGTGCTTTAAAATAATATGAATTCTCTTGAGCTTTACAAGTTTTTATTCTGAAGCCATAAGCCGCATTCGTTCATGCTAAAAGTATTTTTGACTTACTTAAACAAGGTGCTTGTTTTTATTTTTAGTTTTATGCAGAATCCACGTATCAAAGTATTCTATATTTTATCATTTTCTTATGTTCTATGTTTCACCTAGTAGACCTGATGTCCGACTTTCAATCCGGAGGTCGCGGGTTCAAGTCCTACGCGGTGGCGGCAATTAATTTTTCGGAACTTATGCACGGAATATTATTTTATATTTGCCACTAGCGGTCGAAATGACAAATACTACCTCCTCCATCTAACAATACAAGGGAAAATCCAAGGCAAACGAAAATGGAAGATGGCGAACGAAGCGAAGTTAACGGTGGTGCAAAATAAAGAAAAAAGTAGATAATACAATATAATACGTATACTACACATATAATGTTAAGGTTACTACATTTATTACTATATAAAATAGTGTATTGGTTTCCATTTTTTGTCTTTTATGTGCATGCGTCTTTGTTTTAGAATTTAAATTTTGACATAGAGTCTGTTCGGAAAGAAGATTCGTGGAATGTATTGGGCCCCATACATTCCACGACTCTTCTCTTTCCGCACAGACTATAGTGTAATAATTTTTGTGCTTAATTGTTGAATTGTAATTATAATTTTCAAATTGAACGACTCAGGTTTTATTTTGACTTTTATGAATGGAACACAATGTTTGATGGCCTGCATTATCTAAACATATGTTTTGCCTGTGCCTGGATCGAATTTATCTCTTTTTTCTCATGCAGTTACGTATAACGTAATCATTAAACACAGATCCAACGAAATTTCCTTTTCGTTGTTCCTGAACACGAGAGAAACCCTGTTTTTTGAGAGCGCCTTAATATACTCAGTGTAAAGAGATGCTAGTATTTCATCCGGGGAATTGTGTGAGCTAGTCAAGCGCCGGTCGCTTAATAGTTTGCCTTATTTACGCCGAGCGTCGGCATCACTTAAAGTGCTACAGTGACACTTTATTTACTACCGAATATTTTTCATTTTAATTAGATCCAGAGTCAAAGTAATGTTAAAACACCTTAAGCCTTGATACTTTGGAAGCACGAGATTAATACGACAACGTTCTAACCAGAAATTCAACTATTTATTTAAGAACAAGTACTTAAGTTTGCAAACAAGAAAGATATTTCTTTTAGAATTCATATCAAAGCCATTTCTGGAATAATAATAGCCAAAGTATAGAATGACGCTTACACGCTTACCCCCTTATTCAAAAACGTAAGCAACCTCTTACAATACTTTGTTAAATTGTGTCTCTTCCTAACAAACATAAACGGATAAGGACAAAAGATTATCTATGGTTTAATAGATTTGACAGACGATTATCTATAACGCCATTAATAAGTACTAGACGCACGCGGAGTCAAAAATAACGCTATATGTCTTTATTATATACATAATTAACAAAAACATTCAAGGCGTTAATTTTCAAAAGAGTATTTAATTAAAACCCAATAGTAGCTACCTTAATAAAAATAATATATTTACCTATGTACATTCATCGTAAAAGCCACATTTGGAATAAAAATCATAAAAGCCAACTCGTCAAAGCTCATCTTTTTACGGTACGGTATTTTAGAAGTAAGAAATCTCATAAATTATGTTGGGCGTTTAGTGGTGCTTCCTCCTCGGTGAATAGGGTGAGTTTCCCCGCTGGACGGGACTGTTGGTAAAGATAACAATAGACTTTAAGAACGGTAGCCATTAATAATCATACTTACCTCACCTCGTGACTATTCTATTGCAACCTCGGATGCTAAATACGCTTCATAGTTACAAAAAGAAAAAATACTTTAAGTTGTTTCACGATGGAGAGGAATCTTATAAAAAGACTATAACCACGCTTTAATAAGTGAAGTAATAACAGGAAGAAAAACCATATAAAACACAAGCCGAGTTTCTTCGCTCAAAAGAGAACGGCCATTAGTTTGATGTAAATATAATAATGAAAGGAAATTTTAATTAAAAGCATCGTTGAGTCTTCCATGAGAGAACCCATCCACTTATTTCCTTCGAAGTCATAATACCTACCTACGTCTCGCAATATTAATGTTGATAATGGGCAAGATATTTTCTCATAACAACATTTAGGGTGTACGAAAGTGCGAAACGATAAAAAGAATCGGTGTCGAGTAACAACAAATGGTAGAATCGCAATATTATTGAGTCGGCGAAGAAAGTTCGCGCGACACATGCTCGTGATGAGGGCGAACCCGCAAAACTACCGCCAAATGTTCGATTAACTTTTTGTCGTACGCTTACGGAGGCTTTAATAGTCTAATACAAATATGAAGCTTTTTGTTCGATGTTAACGGGTTTACAGTAGAGAATGCTACCGGTACTGAGTTTGTATGGTATGAACCGGGATTTCCCGGTAAACGTTCTATATTATTTATTTATTTAAAATTTGATTCAGGCAACAAGGCCCATATTACAAATACCGTACAGACTAACATACATAATCATATTATAAAATTACAACTAAACACTATTTAGGCGACAAAACTGCGTGGCTCCGTTGAATCAGCTGCTTTTGTGTCGGTTTCGGCAGTTTACCCCTGAACCTCCGAAACACGACACCCTTCGGCCAGCAGTCGGTGCACTCGATGGGCCACTGCAGGCGTTCGCGAGCATCGCGGCACGCGCGCCACAAAAGAGTTAAAACGCACGTAGTGGCGCGATCGAAGCTGGAACACCCTCAGCGTGTAGCCGGTCTTCTGGTGTACATACTCCACCACTTCAGCAGCCGTGGCGGTGTAATGCAAGCGCGATACGTACAGCGCCTTACTCGGTGGGGTTAAAACCCGTAGCGGAAGCACTCGTTAGTTAACAGTATTATTGACTTGAATCATAAAGAAATAATAAACTGTTCATCACACTTGGTCGTTAAAGTTATACACGTAGGCGATGTGGTTCGTAAATCCTAAATTTTGACTTAGGGCTATAAAGTATACGTACGAGATTCGGAAGATTTTTTATTTATTTACCTTTTTTCCTTACAGGTGTGTGTGCAACGGGCAGTACAGACATTACGAACTCGTGTTGATTCAGCCCTCGCGTTCGGTTTCGGGCTTCAATCAACAGTCGTTCGTAAATTCTTGTTTACCGCCCTTAAGAGGGAAGTGATCGTCCATACAAAAAGAGAAAACGTTCCACTTCTAAATATTTTCCATTCTCCATGATTTTTAGTATGTTATTGACATAATGAAAAACTACGTTTATATGTTTTCCTTTTTAGGGTTCCGTAGCCAAATTACAAAAAATGGAACCCTTATGGATTCGTCATGTCCGTCTGTCCGTCCGTATGTCACAGCCACTTTTTTCCGAAGCTTTAAGAACTATACTGTTGAAACTTGGTAAGTAGATGTATTCTGTGAACCGCATTAAGATTTTCACACAAAAATAGAAAAAAAAAACAATAAATTTTGGGAATTCCCCCATACTTAGAACTGAAACACAATTTTTTTTTCATCAAACCCATACGTGGGGGTATCTATGGATAGGTCTTCAAAAATGATATTGAGGTTTCGAATATCATTTTTTTCTAAACTGAATAGTTTGCGCGAGAGACACTTCCAAAGTGGTAAAATGTGTCCCCCCCCCCTTGTAACTTCTAAAATAAGAGAATAATAAAACTAAAAAAATATATATATTGTACATTAACATGCAAACTTCCACCGAAAATTGGTTTAAACGAGATCTAGTACGTAGTTTTTTTTAATACGTCTTATGACATGGTACGGAACCCTTCATGGGCGAGTCCGACTCGCACTTAGCCGCTTTTTTTTTCTAAATTTGCAACACAAACAAGCGAAACGTATAAATCGAGAATATATTTTGCTGAAGCGATCAAAATTTAGTGGAAACCGTTTTCTCCGGAAATGGAATTTCATATAAAAATTATTGTTACTTCGTCAAATTCAAAAAGCTATTCATTCCTCTTAATACACAGTGTATCACTGCCTAGTTGCCCTTATTATGAAAAATAATTTATAGCGGAAGTATGAATATTAAAAGTTTTTTATTCTTCTAAGCTTGTTTTTCTATTTAAATCGTATTATTATTACGAATAACTCACTTAAAACTTGTTATAGGTAATTGGGTTGTTATACATGTATGAAGCCCACTCCACGCCCACACTCAGATTCCTACTGCCTACACTCTAAAGTTATTTTCTAAGCAGTGAAGTTTCTAATATTAAAGAGTTTACCAAACTAAATTTAACGGAGAAAACTCATCATCGTCTAGTTAGTGGGAATACGATAGAAGATATAAGAAAGTCATACGCTGCACGTCTCTTAAGGTTCCTCTTCCCGCAAAATACCGTAACACTAAGTTACTCTGAACCATTTTTTATATTAAATGTGACACATTTGATGCAGAAAAAAATCTACAAGATATGACCAGTGATATGGTTTTTCTGGAAATCTATTTTAATTTAAATAAGTGAAGAAAAAAAATTTTGAAGCAACTTTCATCGAAAATATATAAAACTTTACAATCATTGTCACAAAATACTATAAAATGTTTTTTTTTTTTGCTTTTTGCAAATTCGTGAAGCTATGCCTCAATTCCTAAAAAATTAAGACTATATTCCGCCTAGGCTCCTACCACCCCGCTCTCGTCCGTATAGTCAGTGCGGGGCAAGTCGTGTTGCTAGAAGGACCTGTACTGCGTGGCGCACGCGAGCAAGCAAAAACTCTATTTCAAATGCACAGTTCTGCGCGCTTGATCTTTTGCAGCGGGTGGTGCGGTGAGGGGTATAAGCTCCGCCAACTCGCGCGAGGTCTTTGGAGTCGGGTGCAGCTTTAAGGCCTAATGAGACCAGTTAGTTGATTCATCATTCTAAACTTTCTACTCAAGCGGCTATTAATTCTACGATCAATATGCCTCGCGCAATGCCACTTAAGAGGGGGCTAATGCACAATTGTAATTGTTATATTGATCTTTTACACGCTTTAATCGCGAGAAAATGCCATGAAAAATTAAAACCAAAACTAGATTAAATTTGCAAAGGTAGACTCTGACCAAAATCTTACCACATTAAGGCTAAGTCGAGAATAAATCATGAAAATATATATTATTTTAATTTACTTTCAGTTGTTTATCGTTACTTTTCTTAGTATAATATAGTAGTCAAGCGACGTCGTTGGCAAAATTTCAAACAAAAGTATAATATCTTGAGAGTAATTGAGGTAAAAGGCCCGCCCGCACGATGGCCTGATCTGGCCAGGCAAAGACTCTCCACTCAGCGATGCCGTGAGGAAGAACCTGATCATATTTTCCGATGATAGCTCCTCTACTCGTATTCTGGACCAGCTGAAGTTTTGGATTCAGTCACGCCTGAGTCACCTGGCTGTTAAGCAATTTAGACTTCAAAGCTATACTCTGATCGTTCCTCCTCGAGAATGTTCCCTTCTAATTTACTGGTTTTACGTCCCCTCTTAAATGGGACCCCTCTCGCTAAGTGGACGACCTTGAGTCGCCTGCGCCATAATTTATACCAAACAAATTTTAAGTTTAAATCAACAAATATTACGAAAGGAAATCTTATTGATTTAGCGGAATGAGCAGAAGGCTGGGGCGGCTCAGCGGTTAATTTATTTCAGTGATACATAAAATGAACATTTCACTGGATCCGTAGGCCATTTATCTTATTCACTTTACACGAGCGTGACTCGGTCGAGTTTTACATTTTAATTTGGCCCGTGGTTTAATATGTCAGTAGGAGCGTTGAAACGCAACCATTTTTCATGGTGTCATTGTAATTACATAGGTTTTTAGGATAATAATCCTTGTGCTTGGGGTATAGGTCTTCAACTTTACTTTAGGCTAGGTGATTAATTGTTAAAAGTATTTAAAAATAAATGTTTAGCTATGTATTATGAACATCTTCTATTTAAGCGACTTCAAAAACGAGTTATTTAATTTATCACGCTATTGGGATCTTTTTAGCTTTAAATGTTTTGTGCGTTCCCTCGAAGACGGCTAAACCGAATTAGAAAATTATTTTTCATCAAGCCAGGACCTTATGGTGGCAGGAGCATCCAGGAGAAATTGAAGGAACTCTTCAAATATTACAGTAGATACACCTAGCTATTTTGGTATTATTTATGGTAACTCCTGCATTTTCTCTTGTAAAGCGTCATTGGGTTAAGACCATAAAACGATGGCATTTAAACTGTTTTTATTTAGACGTCTCAGTCAGCCATAAAATAATCTTCTTCCTTGCGTTGTAGCCTGGGGTCAGATTGGCAACTAATCCCGAGATTGACGTAGGCACTAGTTTTTACGAAAAAAAAACTAGTGGCAACGCGAATTCTCGGAATTAGTTGCCAAGTGGTCCCTAGGCTCCCATTAGTCGTGCAACATGCCGGGACGACGCGAGGAAGAAGAAGGAGACTAGTTTTTACGAAAGCGACTGGCATCTGACCTTCCTACCCAGAGGTTAAACTAGGCGTTATTGGGATTAGTCCGGTTTACTCACGACGTTTTCCTTCACCGAAAAGCGACTGGGAAATATCAAATGATATTTCGTACATAAGTTCCGAAAAACTCATTGATACGAGCCAGGGTTTGAACCCGCGACCTCCGGATTGCAAGTCGCACGCTCTTACCGCTAGGCTACCAGCGCTTCCAATCAACCATAAAATAATGAATTAAAAAATACAAGAACTTCTTTATCTATTTCATTTTATTCTAAATATACAGCCTCTGCCCACGACTTTATCCACGTAGAATTCTTGCGTATCCCCGCCTCCCTATTATATGTGACATTCCATGTCTAAAACTCCCTTATTTAGTCGGTGTGAGAACTTGCAAGCGAGTTTCATTATATGTTGGTATTTGATCGGTTGGGTTAGGTGAATTGGATATAACCACAATTGTCCGCAATGTAACTAAACTCGCATGCGTGGTCTCAATAAGCCCCAAGGAGCATAAAGACCCTTTAGGCATGGACCGTCACATATAGACCACTTAGCAGATGAACTACTAGGTAATAAGTATTCAATATCCTTTTCTACGTGACAAATTGTGTAGGCACATCCAAGCATCAAAATATCCAGAAATACAAAGTTCACATTTACGAGTAGAACTTTAGGTTCTGATTATGAATAGGGGTTTTTATGTGTCTTATCATAAAGGAGGAAAATCTAATTCGGATTATGAATAGAATCAGGCGTTACTTTGCGGAAATCCATACTAATTAAAGCATAAAATATTACTTTGCTAATTAATCAGCGAAAAGGTAGCGTGCTAGTCAATCAGTGCTAACCCGTTACCCGTAACCCGTGCATATTTTTATATGCAATTATTGTTCCCACCCTTCCACCGCAAAAATAAATACGCAAATAAATATAACAACCCACCACCAAAAGTACAAAACTCGACACGTGTTTCGCCTCTCTGCGAGGCAATCTCAGGAGATGCTAGAGATGTTGACGGTCTGACGTCCGACAACTGAAATAAAACCGATAACTGAAGTAAGTATAACGGGTTAGCACTGATTGACTAGCACGTTATATTGTCGCAGATTAGCAAAGTAATATTATTTGTTTTAATTTTTATTTAGTTTTAAATCAAATTCGTACAATCTCGACAAAGTTCATGCTTGTATGGGATACACTCAGCCTGATTGAAACTTTAAGAAAATTCGTAAGACGGACACATGACATCATGGTGACGTGCAAATTGAATGTCATCGAAGCCTGGTTACGTTAGAAAAATCGTTTTTAATACGGTAACGGCGGTAAGTTAGATTTCGCGAACTAGTGCTTTTTACTTTTCCACTTGTTCCAATTCATGACTACTTATTAAAGAGTGTTAATGTTAGTTTCCTTTAAAAGTCGTAATCAACATAAAAACCTACTGTTACTGTAAAAATAATAAATATAAGCATATTTCATAATTTATTACTTGCCTCTTCATCATTACGACTATAACACGTTTATTTTTTAATATTGAATTTTGAAAAACCGTTCTTAATAAAGTTCTCTGAATGGAACGGAATAGCTGCCGAAACGCCTGTCAAAGCAGAGGCGTTTTTTCTTACTGCAAGAATGTTTTATGTTTCCAAAGGCAAAATTCGATATTGTTTTCATACAATTTAAATATACGATACATAATCGTAAATAATTGTTTCTGTCTTATACATGCACATGCATAAAAAAAGTACTTGTTATTTTTCTTATTTTTTCGCAACTGTATTAAAAAACGTCGTTCGATATACGAGCGGAAATGTCATTAATTCACGAGCACCGAGATATCTTGCTCGGGACGATACTTTCCGCACTAGCATCGAAATGTACTAATCTCATTCAAGTGTGACATATTTTATTTTCTTCATAATCAAAGTGCTGTCATAACGGTTAAAGAGGTTTAATCTTTGTTAATTGTGTTGTATTGTATCTTTGTGTTGTTAGGTGTCCATGATTGTAGATACTCCAATTTTTCCTTAAATAACTAGTTCATATCGTATCTTTAGCAAATTTGAATCAGGCCGACTATTGACAATTTAGTGGAATGGTTTAGTGAAAGCATCGTGGTACCTATTTGAGCTTTGGCCAGTTTCAAAGATGTTTGAGCACACTGTTTACTAGAGAGACTCTTTGCATCATTAGACAAATTAGATTATGTAAGGACGAATGCTGCTTCAATCATAAATTGAGTTTGGTTAAAAGGTTAATCACGTAGTCTACGTCATTCTCCATTTCAATTATTACAGCTACCTATTCAATTTAAATAATTACAGTTGCATACGAGTTGGATTACTTTCGTGTTTCATTAAAGTTGCATTATTGGTATAATGAATGCCGTAATTATTCGTTCCCGTTTACATTTAAACAATTTTAAACGGAATCGATTGCAATTTCCGAACCGATTTAAGTATAAAAGTTTATTTTACGCAATCAGCGTTCGTGTCATCCATGACAGACCAGTCTCGCACGTCAGATAGTTACCGACTAGATAGTCTGACTTTCCCTAATTCTCACTCTATTGTCCACTTTTGTGTCTCATTTCATAGTTTTTCATTGTTATTAGAAAAAAGGTTAATGTGACAACAAAACTTCCAATTAATAAAATATTCTTCATAAAATGTCCTACTATAATAGTGAAATAAAATAATGGTTTTATAAAAATCAGTCAAGCACTCGAACAATTCCGTACAATCCACAGCAACATTATGTGAATAAAATAATATTTTATTATCATTATATGGTTTACGGTTTAAGACATTTATTTCTCAAACAGAATACAATTCACTTGATATGAGAAATACAAATTACATTTTACAGTAGCTTACAGAGAACTATTTACAATTTGTTAACTCTAAAAGCATATGAGTAGCAGGAAATTATAAATAGGAAAATATTATCCGTAAAATAATCATAGCTTTTATTCATGTGATGAAACTTAAGAGTAGGTAGGTACATAAATTTACCATAGGCTTATCAAACGACAGAGCGGGCGTGTCTTTGCGGTCGGATACCTACACAATTATTAATTGTCAATGTGCGGGCACGATCGGCACTTTTAATTGAGAACTGCCGCAACCTCTCTGCCAACGTTCTTTTGGCACGCCACTATCTCCGAGATTGTGCCCGGAATATCGCAAATACATTATCCGGGGAAATCTGATCAAATTGGAGAGCGAATGTGATGCGGAAAGTGATTTCGTAAACGTAAATCCGGATGTACGGAATCGCTGATAAATCAACTTTTTTGACGAAATCCTTTTGTAACAACGCGTTCATATGAGCAAAAGGTGTTGTATGATATAGCACTTGGCATAATCGTGCTAGACTTGGAATTTATTTTGAAGAGTAAAGTAATGGAATAAGTTTCCAATGATTCTTAAGGTTGTTATGCGTGATGTTGCAGAATTGTCGAATGGGCGGGCACGATCATTACTTTTAATTGAAGCTCTCTGTCAGCGTTCTTTTGGTCCGTCACTCTCTCTGCGCAAATAATTGAGTAAAATCTGATCAAGGACGAACGTAATGCAGGTATTTATCAATAAAAAAAGTAAAACCGGATTTCCGGGATTTTTGCCATCTCTGTCAATAAGATAACGGGCATAATAGAATACACACATATATAAGTACATACAAGTAATAAGGTGATGACTATGTCAGAGAGGACATATTACATATTACTTCGACCTTTGAACAGCTGTAAATTGGTAACCGGAATACGATTAGATATAACACAATACCACTTTGTGGCGTTTGGAGTCGAGACACTAGGGCCGTGGGGTCCAAGCGCCAAGATACTATTTAAGGAAATGAGTAAAGGCTCATAGATTCTACCGGTGACCAGAGAGCTGGCAGCTTTCTCTCGCAGCGCATAAGTATTGCCATTCAGCGAGGGAATGCTGCCAGCATCTTTGGCACAATGCCGCGGGGGCCTTATTTAGATATATTTTAATTTAGATTAGATTTTACCATTTTGTTTTATTATGTGCTGTATGTTTCCTAATAAATAGAATATTTACTCTTGGATATATAAGAAGCCGAACAAAATATGTGCCATAGATTGCCGGTCAAATTAAAAATAAATATTTTAAAGTAATCTGGATGACCTAAACAAACTCTTTACAATGATCAGTAGAAGTAATGTGTTCAAAAATCTTAAAAACAATGATTTCTTCACTACCAAACCCTACCAAATGAAGACAGTTTTGTACAATCTACTTGGAAATAAACATAATTCAAATGCAGATATCCAATGCAATATCCTGTTGTGTTGTGAGTCAATGTGGAAGCACTTTAAGATATTGAAGCTAAAAGTCTCAAGAACAAAGGGTTTGTGCGTCTGTTTTAGTATACCGCTGAAATGCATTTATTTCGTATGCTAATGAATATGCTGCTTTCCGTAGATTTGTGGTCGGGATCAGTTCTTGTCTGAACTACAATCGAACCTCGATTATTCGAACTAATTGTTGAGTTTTAGTTATTCAATCTCATTCCAATATGATACTGATATGATATTTTTATTTTATTTGATTTTTATATAATTGATCTGTCAGTGTCAAAAGTGACGTTTTTGGTCGAAGATTGAAATAATGCGCAATTCAGCAGGTCCTCTAAAGAGAGATTGGAACCATCTCATATTTAAATGATGTCAGATCCAGGTTACATCGGTCGGTATAATCAAAAGTTCGGATAGTCGAAATCTACATTTTTACATAAAACACTGTTTTATGATTACGTTTAATCGTTTAATTAAAAAAATTTCGTACAAATTTTTGGATAAAATATAAATCAACTGAACTTTTTGGGTAAACTAAGTCAGCGTTCGAATATTTGAGGTTCTACTGTATACCGGTTTTTATTACAGTATTTTTCGAACTCGAAAGGTCACACCTTTCGAGTTCGAAAAATACTGTGACACATGCCAAAAAGCTTATATAGGGTTGTGACAATGCAAATTACGAACGATTTTTTACGGTTCTCGATTAAATCTGCGAAGGCCATATAATCAATTCTCTTGGTGATGATCTGATGATTTATTTTTACTTATACATACGTTGACAATTGGACGCGACTGAAACGAGCGGAATCGATTCAGTCGATTAGTAGAGTCTAACTCTATTGCAATTGACTTCCGTTTTACATAATGAAACTCACCGATATTGAAATTTATCTTTTTACGTATATAAAATAATAATATACATGTTGATGATTTGTGTCTATTATAATGAGATATTCCAAGCTTCGAAGATATGTATTTTTTTTCCTATCGACATAAAGATTATTTTGGATCCAAAAAGGAATGGAATGAAAGAAATTGAAATGTCAACCTACCCTTCGCGTTTGAAAAAGATTATAATAAATAAATATTATAGGACATTATTACACAAATTGACTAAAGTCCCACAGTAAGCTCAATAAGGCTTAGACAACGATATATATAATATATAAATATTTATAAATACTTAAATACATAGAAAACACCCATGACTCAGGAACAAATATCCATGCTCATCACACGAATAAATGCCCTTACCAGGATTTGAACCAGGGACCATCAACTTCGTAGGCAGGGTCACTACCCACTAGGCCAAACCGGTCGACAACGTAATGTATTTACGCTGCCATTAAATTTAGATAATCAGAATACAGGTTCTTATAAAAAGTCATTTACGTAATTAGTACTATAATCGATTGTTGTGAAATAAATCTTATGGCTCCTCTACATGATGGCCCAGCGTAGGCCAGTCCAAGGGACGCAGCTATGCGGTGAAATGAGATAGCAATATCACTTGCTCCCTCTAACGCATAAATGCGTCCCTAGGACTGGCCTACGCTGGGCCATCATGTAGAGGAGCCATAAGATTTATTTCACAACAATCGATTATAGTACTAATTACGTAAATGACTTTTTATAAGAACCTGTATTCTGATTATCTAAATTTAATGGCAGCGTAAATACATTACGTTGTCGACCGGTTTGGCCTAGTGGGTAGTGACCCTGCATACGAAGCTGATGGTCCCGTGTAGAGGAGCCCTTACCTAATCTGAATCCCCCACCTATACACCTACTTTTTTAATTAATTTCTCTGTTTCCGCTGCCCAAAGGGTTGTCTGGAAGAGATTTTTCTTTAGCGATAAGACCGCCTGTTGTCAGCCTCTACATTGAATCAATTACAAAACAGTCACGCTTTTTTCTAGTATTTGACTTTTTGGTAAGGACTTTAATTATGTACAATCATGGACACCCTTACAACACTTAATTAACAAAGATAAAACCTCTTTAGTCGATATGACAACACATTAATTATGAAGAAAATAAAATGTCATACTTGAGTGAGATATGATTTTTCAAAAGTAACCAGACTTCAATCACATTCAATTTGTCACTTGTTATGGATAAAATAAAGAGGGTAACCATAATTAATGTCGTAAATAAATAAAAACTATTTTTTTACACTAAAAAATAAATTTACGTCAATCTCACAAATACTGGTACAAAACAAGTGCTTATAACTTACTGAATGCGCAGGCTTAATCCTACTCACGTCTCCTAAATCACCCTGAATAGACAGAGAATAACGATACTTTAATGGCGTCACAGATCACTCCAATAGCACGCTTGCAATACAAATCGCGGCAGATGCCATATATATTGAGATACCTACAATGTCTGTGAAAGAACCCATCGAAGTGATTAAAAACTTTCCTCTTACATTAACGTCAAACGCAAATACCGGGCCCTCTCGAGCGGAAAACGATGCCTCCAAATCACTGTTTATTCGGCAGAACACACAGGGAAAAATTTGACAAACAACCTTACAAACCTTACCTTCCTCGAACCTTTGATACGTCCGATGTAATATTAATTTAAGTAGATTGTTGTTTTCAGCTGAGTTCAAACAAGGACGGAACTCGAATTGTAATCAAGTCTAGTATTTATTATTTCATATATATGAGCGTTTGTTAAGATAAATGACATTTTCATAAATTTTGTGTTTTTTTCAATTAAGAATCAGAGAGAAGAGCTCATTCGATCCTAATAATGAAAAAAAATTGCAGTTTTTTTTTCTATGGTATTAGGTACCATTTCCCCATATACTTTGTATGGCGGTAACGAAAAGGAAATTTTGAAATATTTATGGAAATTTTGAGACACTGATTTTCTCCTACAAGGATGAAAAAGGTTCGCAACACTGTCTAGAAATAACATAAAAGCGACAAAAAAGGTCACATAAAAAAGTTGCAAAAAAATCGCTCATATAACGAAATAAGCCATATAAAAAAATGTAAAAATTAAATTATCATTTATTTCAGATCTTTACAATCCATAGATTTTGTTAGTTTATCTAAGCTACGTACCTAATAACTAGTGTTAGTATTTACTAATTACAACTAAACTAAACTAAAAAGTAACAAAACAATATAATATATAAGTAAATGAATGTCACAGATTGCATATTGCTCGATCAAAATACGTTTTATGACTTTTGTCCAATAACAATAAATACTCGTACAATATTAAACGTGTCGCGGCCGCTCAATATTTCATTTAAAATAATGAATGATAACGAAATATAATGAAATTCTCTTAATGATCACCAAAATACCAATAGCAAATAACCATTAAATAAATAATATATTTAGCAAGTACTTAAATTATATAGTGATAGTGAGAGTCACTCAGCTAACGAATATGATTGCAATATCGGTTTGATGTTAGTGCACCGTCAAATTGGCCTGTTACTTAATAAAATCCATTAGCTTATAGTAGGTAGATATTTATTTTTCTAAGTAGGTACCACTATTAAATTGTCATGATTTTTTAATAATTGCACCAAATAGTGTAAGCAAATATAAATTTTACTTGGCAAAATTCTTAAAATACCTAAGTTTAATATCAAGGTGATGGGTAATGTTTAATGACTTACCTGGCAATACTTGAGTTGGCAAGTGGCAGGGATAAGCGGAAGCTAAATAGAGTGTAGTACGGACTCGTTCACTTGGATTGTCGATTGTCGGACGTCAAAGAGACGACATCTTGATGGTAACGGGTTGAGCAAAGTTAAAGGGGCACCTCTATTTTATACTTACCTAGAGCAATTAGATATATTTGTAATAAAATGTTGCATACAGAGTACAAAGTCATTGTAATTTTGTATTGTTGAACAAAAACAAAGGAAGAAAGTTTAATAATATTCTCGTTCCCATTAATATTAAGGAAACATTCAATTGTATATAAATAACTATGTGATATTGTGTTTTGACAAATACAACTACCCTATGTTTGTTTTACTTTGCGAAAGGAAAACAACAAAGGTAAACACACACACTTTCTACATATAAAAAGATGCGGACTATTCGTCGAATACTGTCCCTTGTCCGCAATTGTTTAAAAGATTTAGAGTCCACAACCGCATTCAAACTTTTATAATATTAACTGAATTTGATATTGACTTGACATTACTCTTAATACAGTAGCGACAAAACATTTATTTTGTTAACCGACTTCAAAAAAGGAGGAGGTTCTCAATTCGACTGTTTTTTTTTTGGATGTATGTTACTCGATATCTCCAAGAATCGTGAACCGATTTTCAAAATAATTCTTTTTTAATCAAACGGGTATAACCTCGAGATGGTCCCGTTGGCAACAAGTCGGGGTCTGATGATGGGATCTTGGATAAATCGAGGGAACTCTTTAAATGTTATAGGTACTTGTATGGCGCTTTTGGTAATTTCTGAAGTCGGTTATATTATTTGTTAAAAGGGTGAATCAACTTTTTTTGTTTGTTGTTATCCTGTCCCGTTGTCCAAAGGACAACAGTGGCACAGTTTGTTAGAAGAGACGTTGTATGCCGTTCTATTAACATGCTTAGTAAGGGGCCCATTATGGGCATTGGTTATAACGACCACAAAAACGCAAATTTAATACATTTAAGTACCATAAAATCAGTATTTCAATGAACTTTTGTCCCCTGGACAACTAATCGTAACCATGGCAACGAGTAACGCTAAAAAGTTGATTCCCCCAAAAAAATTTATACAGGCCCCTCTTTCGAAAATTCGTGAAATTACGCTTTAAATCACGTAAAAAATTATTGTACTCGCATCATCATCACGACCATATATATTATACATAGATACGTCCCACTGCACGTGACAACGTGGGCAGCCACGTTAACACAATGCGGATTGGGAACTTTACACACACAAATTAATGTATGTTATAAATATTACCAAGCTATTTAATAGAACCAAAATATTTCGATTTATCAACCTCTTTAGCCTCTAGTTTGAAAATTAAATCGTTTCATTACTTTACAATTTAATATCCACTGGGCTACCAAGAAAACTTAAGCAAACTAATTATTTAAAAAATGAGCCCTAGTTTGATCGAATTGTCGTTTTCATATGCCCCCGTATTGTAAATTTTACTTAGTTAATTTATTTAAAAGAATCTGCAAATATATGTATCTGGAAAAATATGATGGATTATTTGCCGCTATTGTACATCTCGCGCGCACCAATACAGCAGTTGTACTGCCGTCTGCGAGCAATGTAAAATAATATCAAATCAAGTTGAAAATTTTAGGGTTCCAACGCAGCTCAATATTTTAAAATTTACCGATATTGTTATTCCTCCATGTCTCAGGCTTAATTGAGTTAGCTTTGTGGCAAACATGTTGACTACATCATATAGACTCCGTATTCATATATCAATTAAGGAAAGGATAGCCTACTATGACACCGCTGG
The DNA here is from genome assembly GCF_033807575.1 of Cydia pomonella. Taxonomy (NCBI): domain Eukaryota; kingdom Metazoa; phylum Arthropoda; class Insecta; order Lepidoptera; family Tortricidae; genus Cydia; species Cydia pomonella. The sequence continues at coordinate 17,110,375 of NC_084719.1, forward strand.
AGTTACAAGTGGTAAAAATATGTATTGTAAAACAAAAAAATACTTAAACAAATACATTAATTATAAAAAAAAAACAGTATTTTCACTAGCTTTCATTAGATACCCGTATTTCTATGGTAAGAAAAAAAAACTTATCAAATAAACAAAACATTTTCTAAAATAGCATGTGTCACTACCAAAATTCAAAGTCAACGACACCATAAAGTAATTATGTAATAATGTAGTCTGTGACGACACACTGATGTAAACTTACACGATGTGTTTTTAATACGCGATTAAGTCCAGTTTCTATAATTAAATAATGAAGTCAACGACACCTCATATGTCAAAAACCGTCCAGCCGTTTGAGCTATAGGGCGTGCCAAAGAACATTGTGTATGTCCATACATACGCTCGAAAAACATTACCTTACCTATTGTAACTACAAAAAGCATACCTTTCTCTTTACCAAAAAAGAAAACACAAAAAATCTATTAAACATTTATTTATTTATTTATTCGCACTTATATGGGAAAAAGTAACCAAGTCTAAATATGTAGATATACGCTACCCTTATATAAATAGTAAACTAAAATACGAACCCTAATATCTGGTAACCGGGAGATGTCTTTATAAGCTACGTCTAGTAGGTGAGTGATCTATGCAAACGTGTTAATTCATTGGGATAAGGGTTTCGTTACAATTAATTAAATTTTCCGATTACTGCAGTGTGCTCTGTCCGGTCCAGGGAAAGTGGAGTAAAACCAGAGAGCGGGTAAAACAAAATACATCTCATCTCACTCCTATTTCACATTCTAACGGTTCGATTATTTGCTTATAAGACGTCACAGCGATGCGATACTGATCTGACAGTGTCAAAAGTGTCATTTTTCAACCATAAACGTCACTTTTGACACTGACAGATCACTATAGTATCGCTGTGAGGCTGTTACATCTTAAAAGCGTTGTTTGAATCGGGTGAGGTTAAAAATAGCATATACGGAGGACGCTCAGTATACATGCAAATTTGAGATTGTCACCAATATTTTATATGTAAATATTTAATAAAAATGCGAACCGTGTTGTCCTTCGTTAACCGTTGAGTTGCAAAAATAGAGAAATAAAGTTGTTTGATCTAATTTTCTTACTATTTGCATCACGTATCAAATCAGTACGTGCTTGTAATGATTTCCATTTTTTTATTCCTCAATTGGACCGTTGCATTGTTGCGTAACCCTTTTATTTGTAAAAATATGGCCGTGGGATAGAAGCAGACGGGATGATATCGGATACACGTTTCAGTACATTTTCAATAATTTTAACAATGAAATACTTACTTATAATAATACTTAAATAAATAATAATTCAGCCTATATACGTCCCACTGCTGGGCACAGGCCTCCTCTCATATGCGAGAGGGCTCGGGCTATAGTCCCCACGCTAGCCCAATGCGGATTGGGGACTTCACATACACCTTTGAATTTCTTCGCAGATGTATGCAGGTTTCCTCACGATGTTTTCCTTCACCGAAAAGCTAGTGGTAAATATCAAATGACATTTCGTACATAAGTTCCGAAAAACTCATTGGTACGAGCCAGGATTTGAAGCGGTGGTGGCCGAGTGGATATGGCGTCCGACTTTCAATCCGGAATACTTAAATATACGTATTTTATTTATTTAAACTTTTTACAAATTTAACAATTTACAAATAGCGAACTTTATGCCAAATGGTATTCTCTACCAGTCAACCATAGGGCCAAACAGATATCCCTAGAATAAGTCCAGAGAAAGAAATATATTGAATGAATAAAATAACAAAAGCAAACCTTACTTATAAACTATCACCTGTTTTGCTTGCCTTGAATTCAAAAGAAACTATAGAGCTGTACCCCTAGTGTAAATAAATTCGATTTCGAAACGTAACGTACGCGTTTGCGTTTAGTCTCATTTTGTATTGGATTTAGAAAGAGCGCGCCAAGCGGGACGTTTTGGAAACTCAAAATCCTATACAAAATGAGACTTAACGCAAACGCGTTCGTCACGTTATGATGTCGATCAAAGTTACACTAGGGGTACTGAAATCGGATAAGTTAAATTATAGTAATAGCTGTTAAATATTTTAAATAATTATTGAATCTCATTTAGTTTGTGTTGGGTCATATCATGTGAAGTGTGATATAGTATAAATAGTATGAAGATGAGAGAGGAGACAGTTTGTAATACCTAGTGGGTTGATGCGTCCCGTTCAGCCCGGACCTAATTTACTTAACTATCCGATGATCCTACTTTTTCCCCTACCTTTATTTCTTTTTGCCATACCTTTCCGAGTAGAATGTCATTTAATACTTCAGATAGGTACGTATCGAAACTATCGACCCACATTTGAAAACTAGATGTCGAAAATAAGTTAAAAGTAGTCTCTTGATTTCTGAAAATCAACTCAGTAATTTAGCTGCTAAGGTGGAAAACACGACAATTAATATTGTGATTGCATCAACAATAATTGCCTAATAGCAACTCCACGGCTGGACATAAAGCTACTTTCATTAAATATGGTTTTTAGCCATAGTTAGAACAATGTGAATAAGAAACTTCTTCGCACATGTTAATTATGCTGGTTTCTTAACTCTATTTTACTTCATATAATGTATACTTAATGATATCTAATGCACCATAGCACGCAGCTTGGCAACGCGGCGAGCGTGATGGGCACCTTTGCGTCTGGGAGGGCTCGGGACGAGTTGTTTGATTAGTTTTTGTATTTGTGTCTTTCTTTTTGTTTACTTTTACTTCTATTTAGTTTATAGTCCATTATTATGTTTTTTTTAAGAATAATTAAGAATGTAATAGTTTTTGTTAAATATATATATTTGATTTATATATTAAGTGATAATAATCAATTCATTTCATAAATAAAAGTATGCAATGTACCATATGTTCTTGTGAATAAACTTTCATTCATTCATTCATTCATTCATTCACCAAGAGCTCAAAGAAAAATAGCGTCTAAGCAATACAAGTAAGTACCTAAACTAAAAACCTCATTTTTCTTTCAGTACAAATCGTATTTCTTGCATTTAGATTATTGTAGAATACTTCCAAATAATTCCTATATCCCTGTATACAAATAAAGTCCGTTGCTATCACTAAGGACTAGCAATTGAGTTGAGTTTTCGTTGATAGGTATTTGGTTTGCACCAATCCAGTTGGAATTCGAGTAAAAAACAACCGTTGGCACACATTACTCTTCGCGAGCAGCTATGCCGCACACAAAGGGTGTCATTTGTTTGGGCGGTAATCGAATAGCGCATAAAAAATGATTCACGAACGAACGTGTGCGCCATACACGGCAGTGCCTTAATGTACGTAGGTACGTGATTGAGTTACGAGTTCTCTTACCCCATCGAGATATAGACGCCGGTGTCCCTTTATTCATTAAAGGCTGGATGTACGCCCCGAATCGCGTTAACTCACGGGATTGCCTGCGTTTCAATTTACACGTTATGGCTAATTTACCCCTGCCTCCGACACGGCGGCGGTGTGAAATGTTCCCGCCAGCCTTGCGACGACGTATAAATAACTTTGCGACTACTTTGTAACTAAATCGTTTTTCTCGGAAACTAGGCCACATACGTCATGTTAATAGCGCCCTTTAAGTTCGCAACTGCCGCTAATACTGCCTTAATAGTACTAATACATGTGATGCTTTACATCATTGTCTACGTGATGAATCTTTGCATAATATCGCTTTCAAACTGGCATTCATTACGGCTAGCGGGGCGAGTGGCTGCGACATTTGTCTAGGGTGGGAATCTAGTAAACTCGAAGTAATCTGCCATTTGTACCCGTCCGGCGCTTCCTTCTCTCGCAGGGAGACAAATTGTTCAAGTCGAGGAGACGGCTGGTTGACCTCAGACGCCTCTACTTATGCTGGTGTCAAAGTGATGCGCCCACGGGAGACGGGAACATCCCCTTAATGCTCGACTGATTGGATTTTATCACCGAAACGACAGTGATAACTTAGTATTGAGAATGTTTCGCTTATTGGCGATATATCTCTTACTTGGGCTTAATATGCATTATATTCGTACGTTGAATTGAAACCACAAAGCTGCGGAAAACAAAAAAGGTGAATGATTAATTTCCTTTAAAGCCGAGTAGCTTAAGCGCCCCGCCATCACGGCGGTTTTTTGTTTTGTTTTGTACGCGATCTTCCCTCAACTCGGTCTCAACATTCATTAAACAGCCACAACATACATTGTTTGGTCCCAGCTGGGATTCCTCGTACGCTACTGCAGCGTAAATCGCGGGAAGAAGACACACGGACTGCAGGTATTTCGCTAAGAATTAAACCGATTTACTTCCATGGTGAACTGTTGGAATGCAGCGTTCATCGCATTACATTAATATTAAATATAACGGCCACCTTAGCCTTATTGCTGGTGACTTTGTATGCAAAGGTCGTGATCTTGGGTTCAAAATGTTCTAATCCCAGTAAGGTCATGTATTTGTGTGATGAGAACGGATTATGTTAGTCGTTGGTACAGTCGCGGAAATTGATTCTTTAGCAGTTTGCGGTTCAAGTAAATTTGTTGGAACATACTTATGCTAAGATTAGAGCAGTCCAATGTAAAGTGAACCGTAAACTGCTTAAAAACCAATTTCCTCGACTATTCATAATTATAAAGAAAACTCACATACAAAATCCGTCATATCTGGGAGAATCAACTTTTTAGCATTACTCGTTGCCATGATTACGAAAAGTTGTCCAGGGGACAAAAGTTCATTGAAATACTGATTTTATGGTACTTAAATGTATCAAACTTGCGTTTTTGTGGTCGTTATAACCAATGTCCATAATGGGCCCCCTACTAAGCATGTTAATAGAACGGCATACAACGTCTCTTCAAACAAACTGTGCCACTGTTGTCCCTTGGACAACGGGACAGGATAACAAAACAAAAAAAGTTGATTCAACCATCTATATAATATTTTTAGTGTCAGCTAAGAAAATCCGTATCTCGTTCGAAATAAGGGGCCAAGTTTATATATCCCATAAATGAAAGTAAACGCTTGTGGGTTTGTTTATAAACAACAATATTAAGCCCGTATTCACGCTAACAGAAAATAGTCAGCGGAAAGATTCCTTCGTATTGACTTAACTAAAAAACGTAACTTTGCGGCCAAGTTTGTCAAGGGAAAAGTGTGATTGATGACACAAAAAGCATAAAAGTAGACAGCGCCATGTAAAAATAACATAATCCATCATGGAGCAAATTACTTTTGGTTTGGTAGCCATTAAGATGTATGTTTTGTAACACCTGAAATTGAAATTTATTTTGTTTGTACAGTCAGCAAAACTATTAGCTTAGCACTTCTGCATACATGTTTGTACATAAGTACAGTCTGTATCTGCAGTCAGTAACTGTAGGGTACGAGTATATACTCGTACCCTACAGTTCGCGTTCAAAAGTTTCTGTAACAGTCTAATTTTTCGACATCTACACTGACATATTAAATATATTAAAACTGGACTGGTACTACTTCGGTGGTCAGTGTGAACGAACCCTTAGCGAATAACGTAGTGAGTGTTGTGTGCAAACCATCATTTGATAATAATTCCGAAAGCGAATAGTTTTTATACAGTTTTTCACCTGCCCTGCCGCCGCCGTCGCCCGCGCTAATCACTCGCAGATCGCGGAGAGCTAACGCGTGCTCCCGTTGTTATGGAGTGAAAAATTATGATCAATCTGCGACTTACAATACATGAGTGACCCATTTTAATATATTTATCAAGCAACATAAAATATGTACTTCTATATTTTAGGCAACTAGAGTCAGACCAAGCTAAGTTGGCAGCGATTTTGATAGCCCAGACGGTGCAACTGTTAAGTGAACGTCATATTTCATAGAAGTTTGACGTTTCAAAATCGCTGCCAACTTAGCTTGGTCTGATTCAGACTTATGAATGATGTTGTAGATGAAGCATGTTGTAAATAGTTACTACGACAATAATAACTACTAAATGCTTTGGCCACACAATATTTTAGCCCGAAACACTTAACTATAAGCTATAAATATTTTTATGTTATTCCATAATCTCATAGCCTATGGTAAGTCGGGCATAAACAACATTGTTGACGAGTGGATTGAATTATTCGATCCAATCATGTTAAACGCGCAACTTGCTAGAACCGGCCAAGGTGGCGCGACGTTGATGGATGGCGTCCCGCGTAGACGGCAAATTGTAAATTTTGCACAAATATTTACAAACCTACGCTTGCTTAGAGTACGACATATTACGATGTTGTTTACTCGCTTCGAAAAGTCTGGGATACCTAAATGTTTTGACCTTTTTGTGTGACTAATTTATCTTCAGGTATGTGTATTAATTGGTACAGTGGATTGCTGTTTTAAAATATAAAAAGACTATATTAAGAGCAATTCCTAGCTGAGCAACTTTTCAAATCTCCAATTTTTGAAGCTATGTTTCTGTCGCGCTACGGTGGGCGCCGTGCGTGCGTGCGATAAGGACAACTGCATGTCGGACTAAAATTCCCACGAAAAAAACTCAAAAATCGAGGTTTCGCTCTCGACTGTTTCCTCCTCCAAAACGCAACCAATCATTATGAAATTTTTGGAACTGCAAGAGGAATAAATAAGTTATGCCGCTATGTTTTGATTTTTTGGATATTTGTTGTCATATTTGTATACTGCGCCTTTCTTTGCAGCCAATTAAATTGAGCCGTTTTGGCGATTTTCGAGGCGCTGTAAGTTTCTTCAAAATAAAATAATCCAAAAAAGCAAAACATTGCGGCACAGATATTGATGATATTGATTTTATTTGAAAAACTCTAGGTTGAAATTCCAGGGAGGAAACAGGCGAGAGCGTTTTTATGGGAAAACTGCAACTAGGAATTCCTCTAAAGTTATCCGCAAAAGTTCACCATTGTGCCCAACTCACTGACATCAACAGAAATGAATACTTTATATCGGTATAAAGTGATTTCCTGTTATGGATTGTTGGTAAACTTACAACCGGCGCTTAAGATGCTCACACCGAATTCCATAACTATTTATGCCCTCTGAAGAGTTTTATATGCGTGGTAGCCCTTCAACTGAAGTTGCAAATATTCAATTATAATATCATAGTGCACGTTTTACGGGATCATTTGGATTTTATTGAAGAGTTTTCCGTTTGATTCCCGATAAAAATACGTAAATAGCATCGGAGCGCTCGTAAAAATGACATAATCGTCGCATAAAAGGAAGGGGTGCCAATAAAACGGTCCTTTTAACGAAAGATATTATTTACTGTTGCAATATCAAGGGCATTCGGCCGCTATAAATCCTTTGAGGTGATTTTATTGCGAATGTTTTTGAACACTGACCAGTCACCGCCAATGCGCCTTTGAGGGAAAACTGTTGCCGAGGAAATTTTACTCATTACTTACTTTTTGTATTGTGGCCACAAAAACTATACCCGTAACGATTTTATGAACCGTGAATCTAACTGATGATGTTACCTAAATGTTGTTTATGTGCCGACTCCCAACACATTGAAACGTGGCCGGGGCCTTACTCATAAACACGAAATCCATTTGAATTTGGAATACGCTCAGAATAACATTGCGTTTTCATCTGTATTGGCACTCGATCTCTTTATGGGGGGCCATCTCGCTTTCATCCCAGAATAAACACATTTTTATTCGGAACTCATGCTAATAAAATGGAAATTGGGCCCTTTCGGCTTAGGGTTTTGCAATTTTGAACAAATGTTTCCTATTGAATTTTGTTTGATTTCCTTAATTGCCGGTCATTGTTGCCTCCCGTAATTCGCGTTTAACGTTTCACGGTTTGTTTACCGCGTCTGTTTGCAAACTTTTATTGTCTTCCGTAGCCGGTGCTGGTGCCAGTGCCGGGATCAGGTTCCGAAACGAGATTAATTGCGTTTGGAGGACGCGACGGAAAACGACCGTTTATGACATTATATGACTAACCACAAAACAAATGCTCTTCCAAACAATTCATAAAAGAGGGTTTTAAATCAGATACATTTCACCAGCTTTTCTCAAATGTTGACTTATACAATGCATAATACATTAAGTCAATCTGTAGTGGGCTAATAATTGATTTGAACAAATACTTACTTTTCATGATTTGCTTCTGTTAACTTTAATATGAAGCACAACTAACTGAAATGGTGCAAAAGGTAGGTGTGAGGTGGTTTTCTAGTGCTCGTACTACTCGTTGATTGAAATCAAGTATACTTTGAGTATTTTGGCTTAGGTACTAAAGATAAGAAACCGATTAAACGGGGTCAAAAGATTGACCATACCATGTTTTATCATAAAACACTTACCGTCCAAGTTAAACGCTAGACTTGTAAATTGAATCACGAATACTGTTTTAAAATTTTAACTTTAGCAGGTTGAACAACCATACCTTATTATTTTGCATCTACACTTAGGTGCAAAACTGTATCAAAAGTAACTGTATCTTAGTAGAACGTGGAGAAGTTGATGTCGATCAAGGGGCGGGGCACATGATTAATACATAAAATACTTCTTGAAATTTTCTATAAATCGGCCTGACATATGATATTGGCATTTACGGCTATTTTGTAATTTAGAAACAAAAAGGAGAAAAAAAAACACATTTTCAATTTTTCCAATATTTTTGTTTACTCATATGGAAACTTCAAATAAAGAACCATACATAATTAAGAAGGAAGTACAGTCAGTTGCAGAGAGAGATGACAGCCCCCCCCCCCCCCCCTGCATAGACTGATTGTATGCAGGGGGGTGACCTCTCTCTGCAGCTGACTGTATTAAGTTTAAGAGTTTGTAAGAGTTTTGATGATCATCAGTGAGTGAGTCAGTGAAGAAATCGGGATTTTTTTAGATATAAATAAATTCTACAGCATAAGAGCTGTGTAATTGAAACTTTTGTTTGACACCAAGAAAGTTAAGGAGAAAATAAGAACTACGCAGAGAAGCATGACAAGGCTGCGGCTTATTTTGTATATAATAAGACACGCAAGAATCAGAGATAAAACAAAGGTAACCGACGCTCTCAGCCATGCTCTCAAGCTTTAAATGAAACTGGGCTGGCCATGTAGCCGGCATGATAGACAAAAAAAGGACCTTACAAACCACAAAATGGAAGGGACCACACGGAAAACGCGAAAATTGGTAGATCACAGCACAGTATAAGTACCATTAAACATAGGCACGTAAATATAGTTCCATGAAGGCAGATAATATAAGAGCTCATACGGACCGAGTTAAAACGTAAGTGAAGGCACTCGGGACTCGAGTCGAGCGTCCTCCGGCATCGAAGCGTCATTCACGAACCAAAGCAATCCCCAAACGGGATGGCATTTCGCAGATTGCGGCTCCCGACTACCGCGTCCTACAAATTATGTTCAAGACGTACGTTACCCGCCATTTTCTGTTTCATAAATCTCCATTTGGCGCTACGGTTGTGAATAGCCTCGTTAGTCATAAATAACCGAACTGCGGTCGTTATCTCTCATTCAGCCCGTGAGGTGTGCGCCGCTTACACGAAAAAACCTCCCCGACTTGCGAAACTTTTAATTTTTTGTGTTGTTTTCTTCAAGAACTTTCCTTTTAAGAAATGAGGAAAATATGCTCGCTGAACCGAATGAAAAATTATCTTTTTATGTTTCAGGTGGCGCGTGCTAGGTTCTCATATAGCAAATAATTTCATACATTACTGAACGACTTCAATAAGGAAATGAATGGAATTCGATATTTGTAACATTTGAGGGCTGATATTCATATCGTACAGTCGAGGGCCGCAGGTATTTTTAGATTTATTGGCAACGCTGAGGCAGTGTGATTCAACCGAATTTTTTACGAGCTAAAAGCTTTTGGGTGTAAAACGTTAATGTCTGTGTATTTATCCTTTTTGTGGTTTGCGCGTCGGCGGGAGAACCGATCGCGAAGGCTATAAATTTTACCTGGAGTTTATGACTGACGCAGGCTAAATATCGGGATTTATTGCGGAACGTATGTGACGAGCTCTTGTTTAAAATATGCCAGTCTATACGATGCCATTGAAGCGAGCTTACACAAGTATAGAACCACGAGCATTGCTATGCTAAATGGTAGAGTGCTCCAATTAACCATTCGCAGCTCCTGTATGTTCTATATTTAAATCAATTTAGTTTGTATTCCACTTTGACCAAATTCTTTACTTTGATTAAATGATTCTATAAAAAATCCGTCTAATAGTGAGTGGGACTCACGTTCCAAGGGTTCCGTACATGACAAGATTTTTAAATAGTGGCTCTGCAAAATGTAAACCTCACGATAGACTTAATATAACTAAAAACCGACTACAAAAAAAATCTGCGCCACGTACCTATATCAGGCGTCGCCTCCGACTATATTAGGTATCTACTACAAGAGCATTCGATCACGAGCAGTGTGCCCTGTAAATTGCCACGTTAATATTAGGGCGCCTTTGGTGACCATGCAGGACTTTACATCGGTCTTCGCCCGCCCCTTTTAGTATGGGAACGCCGTGAGTGTCCGACACTGGCCTGCGCGCAGCGTGCCTCTTAAGTACATCAGGCTTTTCAGTCCGAGGGTCAAGGGCGCTTCAAGCACTGAAGCGTGCGCACCACGTCTAATAACGTCAAGATTTTTCCGATGTCTTTTGAGTAAGTGCGTCGAAGGCGCCGTGCACTGTTCAATTGTTCATTACAGTTTGCCCGACTCTTTTGCACCGAAGGAGCCCGGTATCACAGAACTCGCAGCGCGGCCCCACGAAGCCCGGCCTTATCAGTACGAGGGCGCCCTAAGCCAGGAACAATTAAAGCGGGCTTTGTAGCATGTGGACGCCGCACATTGTAGACCAAGAAGTAGCTGTATGCCAGTGGCCCGAGGTTGGAAAAGAGTGAGAATGTCGTTGTACCTGAACATCATAGTTTCTTAAAAATTTGCCATGCGAAGTTATCTTGGTCGGACTTTATTTTCTTATTCATAACAGGCTTACGATTTCTTGAAGGCGAACATACAATAGTCTGAAGCGTTATAAACCTTAAAGGCGCTTAAGTCCTTTGAGCCAAACATCGCTATTTTAAACCAAGTTCTAAAAAAACGAAACAAGAGAGCAGTTCTATATAACTATCAAACCTGCTCACAAATTTTCACCTTATAACACCATCCAGTGGCAATTATACAATTACGCTTGACTGTAGATTTCTAATAGGTGTTCTTGTCATCTTAAGGAAAGAGTGTGCATTTTTTTTTAAATTTTAGACCATTTTTGCCTATTTTCTTGAATAAATTGTAAACAAATTATTTATAAATTATAAAAAATATATATTTGAGATTCTTAATACTCATACTTGTACTCGTTAATTGGTAAAATATGAGAATTTTACATGTCAGCAATTAAAATAGGTTGTAAAAGTACAGTGTCAAGTAATACAATGAGTCATTTCGATATGTAGTACGATATAGTTCGCAAAACTTATATTTTTAATTTTCTCGTTTACCCCCCAAAAGTGCCCCCTAAACGAGTGATCCTATAATGGTTCCGTTTTTTCGTTTTGAGATACGGAACCCATAAAATGACAATTTTCTGTTGCCTGCTATCAACACCAAAAAAAGCATTTACCCCTAATACCTATAGTGGTTACAAACTTGCATTTGGATGTCACTTCAATTTTCTCACATCCAATACCTCTTCTATTTCATAATATTATTGGAGTACCCAATCGATAGAGTTATAGTCTAGTTCTTAGTAAGGTACTTAAAGTGTCCGTTATTATGCGCGCTCAAAAGTTGGTCCCGAAAATATCTGAAACGTCGATAGGAAGCGTCCCGCTCGCGATCGCGGCGCAACTCGGTTTTTGTTATTACTTCAAAACTCTTCGGGCTCCGCAAATTAAGTACCTAATTGTAAATTTCAAAGTCGTCTTATACACGCTCAGTTACTCACACGACTTGGCTTGTACGTCTCGCGACAGAGTTTGATGTTCGTAATTAGCTTTTCGTAATATGGTAATTTTGTTAATCCCCATGATGCTACTCCCCTCAATTTATACTCATGCACGCCAATTAAGTGGCTACATTTTTAATGGAACTGATGCTACATTAATGGCAGCCTACAGCTAGACTTGTTAAATTTTTAATTGAGTTTCACAAATTTAATTATGAACTAGAACGCTAGGGATTTATTTTGGGTTCGCGTGAATTTTAAATAATGGACGAGTTGAGTACAACAAGGTGCCCGGGGCAGCCGTCGCCTCGCCGCGAAGATGGTGGCTCGCGGCATTCTTACAACCTTTGTATTATCGAACATGGTCTTTGACACGGCTATCTTTTTACTGAATGTTTTTCGCTTTACTATTTTGTACCAGACCAAACTGGAGTCGTTTGAATAGGGTCAGATCAAGACGTCTGCAACGATTTTGTTAGCACGCGCAGTGCAAGTGTTATTTATACGTCACAATTTTATAGAAATCTGACATTTGACTCCATCTAATTTACCAAATCAACGATAGGTATACATATGTATGTTTGTAATGAATTTGATTTGTAGTGACAGTAATATAGCTCACTCTAAATTGATTAATGAACGCTGTTACTAAATCTCTACGAATGAATCTCCATTTACTGAGATTAGTTGGTACAAATATCTTATGAGCCGGCCTGCAGCGTGCAGGTACAATTAACTCATTCGGATCTGTAAACACCGAACACGAGCCACATCCATTTACCATTCGCAAATGGGAATGAAAATCGGCTCCGCGCTATTTAACCTTATTAGGCGACGGTGCTATTGTGTAAATCAAATTGCTAAGGGTATTATTTTATTCGATTGCGTGTAGCTAATTAGCAGTCCAACTTTACGCTTACAAAACGTAACATTTAAATCCGGTGAAATGAGAGCCGATTTCGCGTATGTATGATAGTTTGATGGTACGCCCAGCAGGGGGACGTAATATACTTAGGTTGAATTATTATAATATCTTTAAATTAAAATTAAATTAAAATTTTTACTCATCATGGAACAATTTGGGAGGCGTGCGCGGAGCCGAAGCCAACACGTATAGTCCCTTTTGACTCTACTTGGCTATAGTATATAAAACCGGACGCCTGTCTAACTTGAATTATTATTATAAACATATCTTACCATTATTATAGGAACGCAGCAAATAGAAATAAAAAGAACAGTGTCAGAACAAAACACACGCTTATCCGATATGATATGAAAATCAACTAAATATATATTAACCTTTCAATTTATAAATTTTTAGTAACACCTGACATGTATTCATAAATTGTATATTTATTCAACTAAAAGTCACACGTACAGAATCCCGTAACGTACGCGTTTGCATTGACTCATTTTGTATGGGATTATGAGTTTCCGAAACGTCCCGCTTGGCGCACTGTTTCTAAATCCTGGGTACAGCTCTAAAATTAAACTAAAACAGAGTATCTAAAAATTCGCATAGTCGCGTTTTACGTAAAATAACTCTAAATCGAATTGTTTCGACCTGACTCAGTTGCCGTATTGGTACAGTTACAAATACGTACACACAGTTTTCGATGAATCATAGCACACATATTGTTTCCAACTATTGTTTATTCCCAAAGCAGTCCAGAGCGTATTTATAATAATTTGTTTTAATTGTAATGGATGAGATGGGTGGTGTAGCGGATGCTGTAAAACAGTAACGTCGACCGTGAACGTACTTAAGGTCGAATTGTACGCGCTTCTTACACACTAAATGTCTTTCCGAACTTTTTTAATTTATCTCATTAGACTTCACTCATAATGTAATATAATTATCATTGTTCGTCTCATCTTTCTATAGCTATCTAATGAGAAAACTGCCTAGTTTATCTTAGTAAATAAATTCAACGGGGTTCTTTCAAGTCGATTTTTTTACACCAACCTCTCCGTAATAGAAAATTATGTCAGTGTTTGGTAAGAGTAAGAAATTGATTTTATGGATTGGATGTGGAAATTTACACAAATGGGTATTATTGAAATTAAAAGGTTAACTCTCCCATTACTTTCTAGTTTAAATACGTTTTAATTTTGCTTATAAACATTACCCACGAGCCCAACCCAAAATATTGTTTATCTGTGATGTTTTCTAGATTAAACTTTAGCAACTGTATTTTCATATGTAGGTACCATTAGGCACGACATAGTGGTACTAAAACATAATAGTATCATCCAGTAACCCGATTGAAATTATCTTTTGAATTCTAGAATGCATTTTTATACCACGTCGGTGGCAAACAAGCATACGGCCCGCCTGATGGTGATCACCAGTTAAATTTCATTTCGTTGCAGAAATGTGTTCAAGACTGTATTATTTGTTGCAACGTAAAGGTACCATTTTAACTACGGGTTCGTATCATTAGCCCGGTAGAGCAGCCTGAACTCTCTAGAATTCATTGTTCAAATGACAGTTTGAGTGTTCGAGTAGTTACAAAAGTTTTGCCGCTTGATATCATTTTATAAGAACAAGGGGTATATTTGCATCACTATCAAGGGCCAAGTTGTCCTGTTTACTTGATGTCTGTTTTGTCCGGAACTATTTTCAAAAAGCGATGGATCATTGTCCGCACGGGTCGCATCCCGCGTAAACTTTGTAAATATTTGTGCGGTATAACCCGTTCTTTCGGCACACTATCGATCACTGTCCGATGCAGAAGTTTAACAAAAATAGGGAGAAATATTCCCACTATTCGTTGGAAAATGTCAACAAGTTTGCTTTGGGAAAAATAAAAGGAGAACTGGGTTATACAGGTAATTAAAATGTTTATACTCGTAGCTTGAAATTGCGCATTATGCTTTATGTATTTAATGTCTCCTTGGTTACGGTCAATTTAATTGTCACTATGCTCTAAAACCCATAATTATATCCTCCTAATCCGTCTATCCTTATGGAGAGGATAATAGAGCTCCTGTTTTATTCATCTTTAGTGTTACTCAAAACTCAGTAAATAAGTAAATTAATTATATTGACAATTTAATCACCTACGCGTAGATACGCGTTTCAGATTGCAAGAGACTGCGCAGTAACCAATACATTTTTAAACTTATTCCACAACATCAAATATGCTTAGCAATAAAATAATTCTCGTTGTAAAACTATACAACTAGAATTATTTTATTTCTTAATCATAACCTACGAGAAATGTGGAAATGTGCACCCACATGATATATCATAATTCAATTAGTTTACGGAGCATATATAATTGGGTTGTATCTAACCTAATTAAGCGTGAAACAGATCGCCTAAGTAATTACAGTAACTTGATTTGAAAGAGGCTTTGCGCAGACAAACTCAATTGTTTGACTACAAAGACACTCGAAAGTTAAGTTACTTATAATATTTCAGCTTAACGAATAGATTTATAAATCATATTTTCATAAAATTCTTAAAGTGGTAGTCAATTTTAAAGTGTTGGTATTTGTCTGATGTGAGTTACGTGAAGACCAGGCACTATCAGTAATAATATCATGAATTAGGTATGTAATCCGTTCTTAATTCCATTTAAATTTTTATATATTTTTTTCGAAATACAACAATTCTAACATACCACACTGTCAATGTATATAAAAATGCACTTACTCTCATGATTCGTACTAACAAATTAATACGACGCGCGAACTCGCATCAGACTGAATGAATGAAAGTTTATTCACAAGAACATATGGTACATTAGATATCATTAAGTGTACATTGTTGACCCTTGATATGCTCGGCCCTAGGGCATGTGAAAATTATTTGCATTGACACAGTTTATGCATGTCAAAGTAAAATACGTTAGGTACATAAATTTCGTGTTTCCTAAAATATTATCAAATACAAACATTAAATTATTAAATACAGACGTTAAAACTTGACTTGACTTGTCTCAATCAGTTAGTCATTTGAGGTTAGGGCAGACTTTTGAGGTTACATCCAATTCAGGCGACCGATCAAACACTGCAATGTAATCAAACTCGTATACGAGTTCTGAAACCGTCTAAATGAGCCCTTACCCGCATATGCAATCATATATCGTAGTTATGATATTCAACTCTATTGACAGCTATTAAAATTTAAATTTAAACGATATATTTTTTATGACATGCTTTAAGGGGATAAGGGTCGACTCGTACGTCGTAACAAATCAAACATACCACAGAATCACTCTGTACAACAGAATGTACTTTCATAATTGGAAATTATTGTGTCCACTATTTATGTAGACATGTTAATACGCAGACTCCCTAGCCAATTTCAGATCAGCTAGAATCAAATTGATGTGTTAATTATCTAAATGGATTTTAACAGTAAATTCTAAAATACTAAAGACAGATTTTTAGAAAAAATAACGAATTGGTATACCCACCTAACATTATTTCGGAAAATTTATTTCTACGCGCAAAACCACTAAAGATGTTTGGCAGATGTCCAGCTCACCTAAATTACAAATGTCTGTGTGACAAAAAACATTAAAAAAATTAGTTATCCTGATGATAAAATCTAGCGAAAGGGTTGTTTTATTTTCTTCATAGCTTATAAAATATTTTATAAATATAATATAAAGTTCCCAAAATATTGGAGCTTTAACAAATATTTCTCATGAAATAGTATACCATTTAGAGGACTTTAAAGGTTCATGTATGTACTCGTAGAAAAAATATAGTATTCTATACATAATATACCGGGTGTGGTGGCTTGTAACACGATCAAAAAATGTAACAGTAGGCTGTGTGTGCAAAGTAACCAATATTTGCTCAGCAACCTTTAAAAATAACTTGTTATTTTATTCTTAGAAGTCTAAGAACACTTTAAAGTTTATTCTAAGATGCAATTTATTGCGAATTTTGTCATGTTTGCAGCATGACAAGCAACGTCAATTACACTGATGACAGCGTACATTGAAGGTTATATTGAATTTGCGTGAAAAATAGGAAGTCTAAATATTTTGTAATTTTTAAAGTCGATGAACAAATGTTGTATTGGTTAGTTTGAGGCGTACAGCCTACTGTTTATTTTTTTGCTCGTGTTATAGGCCACACCCGGTATACAAAATGTTAAGTACTGTACCTAATTTGATTGTAGGTTTTGCATCAGATTAATACGTTAATTGTGTTAAGTTGGCTGGATGAATGCGCGTTCATCCAGCAAACTTGATGTCACTCTTCATAACTGCCCGTGAGGCAGTCTAATTCCATTTCATAGTCAAACACGCTGCCTGCAGTTGCTGGAGATAGTATTCATCTCGAAAAAAAAAAATGACAGCGGGATGTGTAATTCAGTTGTGGATTTTCATGTCTTAGGTAGTAGGTTCGTAGTGTTTCCAAAAAGCAGTAGACACGTTAAGTGTTTTCCTACTCCTCTACTGTTATCTGTCATTTATGCATTCATTAACACAAATATAAGAACATACCTAAAAGGTTTCAAGAAAAGTCTATATTGTCTATTCCTCATAAAAGCTCTTGTGCTTTTAATCGCTATAACGTTACTGCGATTAATGGCTACCAACCTAACAAAACCAAAACGAATACAGTTTTAAACTAAGTGCATTGCTGCCAACTTACAAAATATTCATTTGGTTGCATAGTAAAAATAATTACTTCATAAGTCAGAAACACGCATGTGACACCCGGAATATAGCAACACCCATAGACTACGAAGACCGCTTAGCGTTGCTTGTTAGTCTCCGTAGGCTACGGTGGCCAAAATTGAGAAAAAACTGTCCAAAAATTTAATTAAGCAAGTAGCAAGTACCAGGGCCTCATGAGTTACGAGGTGTCGCTGACCGGCCGGCCGCGGCCCGGGGCGGGCTGGGCGCGTAACAAGGTATGCTCGCGCGTCTTGGCTATATACTTTTGCTGTAATTTGTTTACCTAAATTAAGATTTATTTTTATTGACTCGTAGGAAAAATATTGTATGCAACGTTGTATAAGTAGGTCAAAAAATGCTCGTGGCGTATTCCATTACAATGTTCGCCTACGCCTTCGGCTCCGGCTCACATTGTAACTCACGCCAGTCGCCTTTTTTGACCCTTCTTATACAACTGTTGCATAAAATACTATTAAGTAACTAGCGTTTGACTTCATATTTGCGTCTTAAAAAGCTCGGCCTAAAAGTATCAATGATAAATTATAAGGCTCGTAGGTTGTTAAGAATTTATTGTTTAACTAGATTGCTAGCTAAGAGTTCGTAAGGGACACATGAAATCAAGGTATCATTCTCGGGGAAATTAGTTTTACCGAGTTTTTACCCTCTTTTTATCATTACTTTAAGGATAAGCTCAAAGTGATCATACTAAATCTAACCTCCATTTTGTACAGCAAGCAATTTAGACCCGAACCGACATAAAGCTGATCAATGATCATGCAAAATTTGTTTTAATAAAATTATACGTACGAATTCAAGAGCGGCGGTGCCGTATGAGTGTACTTCCCTTTCAGGACCAAGAATGTATAATTATTCCGGTTTCTAAGACATCAGCAAATTAATTAGACAACCTAATTTGAATAGAAATATCATAGCGAAATATCCAGATGTCTGCTGCCAGGCCAAAGTTATAATAATTTTATTGTATAACGGGCTGCATTGCGAAATGCACTCGCCTCAATGAGACGAGCATTGTTCTTTTAATACAATTTACATGCATATAGGAAAATGAACTGCAGGTAACGTATTGTCTGAAAAGTTGCTTGTATTTCGGTTTTGTTGCGGTAGATTGTGGTAAATTGTGTTTTAATTTTACCTTACTACCATGGGCCGTGCGGGCCGAGCCCCGTTGCTAGCGGCACCCTAGGTTAGATTTTTTATACTATGTATTTAAAAGTTTATCAGCGGCATACATTGGTTTTTATAAAATATATTGCTGTGTTGTGTTGTTGTTGTGTATGTTTTGCTGTGTTTTTCAATGGGTTTTTGTATTTTACAAATATCAAATATCAAACATTTATTCAGCAAATAGGCCACAGGGGCACTTTTACATGTCCATTTTTACAAACAATAAATTAAAAAAAAAAAACAATTACAAATATCGAATCTATGAAATAATAAATACTTTATTAGAGATGTATACTGTCTCTAAATGTCAAATTACACAAAAAAAACTATGATAAAAAAATAAAACCATAACATACTAAAATTCTTTAGAGATGTATAAGTCTCTAAGTGTCAGAGATAAAATATAAAAATATATATTAAATTATCCTTAGAGATGTAGAGGGTCGCCAAGGCTTGAATTCTTATATAAATAATTAAAAGACTAAAAAATTAAAACAGACAAGAACCGAATGAAGTGTCTCACGTTAATGTCACTCAAAAGTAAAGTTACATACTTTAACATAACCTGTACCCCGTGTAAGCTTAAACAGACCGGTCTCCACAAACAGCACCCGTTCACGAGTATGACGTGTATCTCAGCCATCGCCTCCCTCAACCTTCATTCGGGAAAGTGGCGACCCGATCAACGACGCCACCGTAAGTAAAGACTTTTAAGCGAGCATGACATGTTCAAGCTGCCGGGTTGTATTAATATAAATATAATAAAAAAAATTGTGAGATACAACATTTGTGCTTGTAAGTTACATTAAAGACGGCATAGCGCCACATAAACGCGACTACATAATACATTACACATACATACACAAATTTATATCCATATTATAAAACCCCAAACTAAGAAGACAAATAAATAAAATAATAATTATAAGCGAGGCCGATTCTGCCTTAAAAATTTGTTAATGTTCTGGTGTTGTTATGAATGTAATGATACATCCGTGACGATCGCTCACGCTAATTGGTGCGCAAAAATTTACTGGGAGTCGTGTCATGGGGCATTTGCTCCTATTTGTGTCATGTCAAATGTCGTATTATATTTATAACTTAATGACTGTCATCAAACTGTTTCGCTGTTTGGCAATACTAATTCAATTTAACACCTATGTACTGTGTCTTATGAAAATGAATGATTAATCATAATAATAATCTTGGACACGGCGCGTGTAGTACGTAGGTTCCTCACTCTGCGGCCCTGACCACCGGCAGCTTGGGCCTTGCCCCGCTGCTGGCGGCACCTTAGGTTAGGTTTTTAATGTGTGTTAAAAAGAGACACCAACCTGCATATTGTAAACTTTTTGTTGTTACTGAATAAAATATATATTTTTTTTTATTGTAAATATCCTAACATAAGAAGGAAAATAAATAAAGGAAATTAAACTTATTATTTACCATTAGGTATATTAAAAACAATTAAATAGCTTTATAAATATTACAAACGTATATTAGAAATGCCACCGAAAAGCGACTGGTAAATATCAAATGATATTTCGTACATAAGTTCCGAAAAACTCATTGGTACGAGCCGGGGTTTGAACCCGCGACCTCCGGATTGCAAGTCGCACGCTCTTACCGCTAGGCCACCACCGCTTCTACGCTTGTTACGTAAAATACACTGTTAAAAATCAAAAATATGTATAATTTAATAAACTAATAATCTATTATTTAGTTAAGTGACAATGAGATGAAAGTCAGTTAGACGTTTCTATACTGATTGTCAAGTATTTATATGAAGAGGTTGACAAATAAATAAATAATAAATAAATAAATAATAATGTTAAACTTATAAAAACAACGTAGGTGCCTATTCAGTATTACGTCTAGTCTAGACACAAAGTAATTAAGTAATTACTAACATTGCGCAGACTAAATTGGACCAACATTCCGTCTGAGAAAATAAATATGTATTGGATATCATACATAACTACATAAATACCGGGTGAGGCCCAAAACAAGTAAACAACTATGTGACCCTTAAGTTTATCTTCAGCATTAATTGCCTCCCGAAGCCCGCCATACAAAGTAACTGTCATTTCAATTTGATATCAATAGTGAAGAAAATATGGTTGAATTTCTTATGTTTTGAAATCGAACAAAACAAAATAGATGCAGCTCTGTTCATTAAAATGGCTTAAATTACAATGAAGTAATTACTACGTGTAGGACTAGAGGGTGTTACTAGGATAGTAGTGGATGAGACTACGTCAAATGTATCTACCACACCTTAATGCTTAACTTCACCAAATGATAGTTCTATGTAAAAGCCAAAGATAATTAAGAAGACCTCTCTCCATACAACGGCTTAGTTACTAAAAATACTATTATTTTCGTAGTCTACATCTAGCGTCAAGTAGCGGAACTCTCAGTACTGCTACTCGACAATGTATTCACGGCAAACAAAAAGTGTAATGCTCAACGATTTTCCGTTAATATTATAACCAGAATAACCGGAACTCTATTTTCAACTCCTACGCTTATTGTTACTATTTGTAAAACTATTACTTATAGATTGGTATATTTTTTCGTACATTTTTTTATTCACTACTTTTGATGATGACTGTACCAGTAACATATATCATTAAGAAAAATTAGTTTACGATCGTCTACAAATACACGTCTACAAATCTTGGTAACTCGCTACGTGATAATTTTTTATGGTTCTCGATGATGATGATGATGATGTAATCTTGTTATCCCTTATTAGAAACATAGGGCTCGCAGAAGAACTTTCCATTCGTCGCGGTCCTGAGCGGCTACTTGTAGCCGAGCCGGCCTCCTTCTCAACTGATCGACTCCATGAGGTACGAGGCAACCCTGACCGTCTACTGCCAGTCGATTGCCAGCGGAGACCCTGCTTAGACAGGTGGTTGTCCGGTCTACGGAGCGTGTGTCCGATCTATGTGTGGCCTATGGGTTTCTGGACAGTCATCTGCCACAATCTGACGTTTGAGATAATACGTGGCCAGTAAATCCCTAGGTTGCGTCGCTGTTTATAAACACTTGCAGCCGATTGGTGATATCCTCACAAGCCATGTTTCGCATGTTTCTTAGTATACTAAATAATAATCTTTAATAATCTTCTCGGGTCAGAGGTGTAGGGTTAGAGCCGGTGTAGCTTTATTTGACGTTCATAAGCGCATTGTAATATGCCTACTTGAATAATAAACTATCTTTATCTTATCTTATCTTTATCTTTAAATCAATCAGTCATTATTGGAATTCTATTTCCTTTAAGTATTTAACGAACTCTATATCAATACGGCAAAAGACTATACGCGGCAAGAAATAAAACATATATTTTACATCTTCCTAATAAACGGCAAATAGGTATCTCCATGCAATGGCGCTGGCAATCTTGGAATTACGTGAAGCAAAGAAGGACAGAAAACATGATTATCGTTTTGATTTTATTCCCATTTTCCTTATTATTTCACCCTTCAATAGCATCGTTACTGCAATCTCTCGATCCAAAGATTCAGTTTTATTACTCTTTAAAATGTCATATGTTCGTATTTTTTTCTGTTTGAATAATAACTTTATCTGGCGTTAAATAGAGTTCAAATTTCAAAGCAATGGTTCGAACAGATGTGAGTTTGCAAAAGTTAACAGCGTAGGAAATTTGTTGGGATAAAGAACGCACGTCGCTGGTTGCTTGCAGACTACACGTAGTAAAACATCTTTTTCAATTGGCTTGCTCTTTCATGCAATTTATTAATTTTATATTTCTCTTGTGCAAAAAGGGCATCTAATAACTATCATAAATCTAGTTTATTAGTGTATTTTGTCTTACTGTCAGCTTCCTCGTACAAAGAATAAGTATTGCGATACAACGAGTAACATGCTGCGAGTATTTACGGCACCATGCCGCAGGGGGATAGTTTTCAATTATTTATTTTAGGGTTAGTTTTATTTATGTTTAGATTTAGTTTTAAGTCTCATAAGTTACTTAGTTAGGTTTATAATTCTGTTATTTGTTTTTTCTTATTTGATAGTTGCTTAAAGAAAAATCAAAATAACACACTGGTGGACCTTAATTGAAATATTACGCAGATATATTTATTATCTTATCTGACGTTTATTTTATACGCCTCGGTAAAGCTATCCAATGATGATAGAGTACCAATAGAAATGCTGCAAGCATCTCGGCACGGACACCACACCAGGAACGGCAGGGAGCGGTTTTTTATATAAATTACTATTCATGTTTTTTTTTGTAATTTAATTTGTAATTTGTATCCTTTATTGTGGAAATAACAACTTGATAAGACCTGTAAAAATAAATATTAATAAAAGTGTGGATTTTTACACAATTAAGTTTATAACTTCAACCACTGAAAGCTCCGACATTTTACGGTGACTCGTATTAGAAATGTTATTTTTACATACTAATAATGAGTACATTCCACGGAGACCTCGCTGCAAATTGCATTCTAGACTTAGATTAAAAACGGTCATTAAACTTGGAACTCAGCAGAGCCTCCAAATTGCACTCTTTGAAGGAAAATTTCAGCTGGCAGAAGATTTTAAAGCACAAATAATATTTTAAAGACGGCGAAATCTTATTGCCACATCTCATTACTAGTCCGGCATCCACTGAAAGTAAGACCGTCCCGGGGAATGATCAAAGCATTGCCACTGCAGTTCTTCTGCAAATACAATTATGGCGCTCCGGCTAGAGTGACCACGTTTTTACGTAGCTGAAGGATATTGAAACCGTTCGCTTGTTGTTGTTAACTTGGTTAATGTACTTGAAACTAAATAGTACGTTAACTACATTATTTAACTCAATTGGTACATAAAAAAAATATAGAAGTACTCAAAATACTATCGGCTTTATAATTGTTACGTTTTCGTACCTTTGAGGGTTACGTACCAGCACATTTTTTTAATAAGGTTAAATATAAATAAATAAATATATTTAAAAAACCCGATTCACGCTTGAAATTACCGGTTTTTATGCTTGTATGAGGTGGAGATTCTTATTTTTATTTGATTTTATTAAACTAATTCTGTTTAAAATGCAACCAATGCAACGTTGGTAGTAACTGTCACGTTTTTTATGGTTAGATATTTATATTTGAAAAATAATTTTACTTTTAGGTAAAGGTATTTTATTTTTATTTTAAGGGCGAAATTAAAATTTGGGTTTAATTATAGAGATTCTGAGATACACCCACTGACTGCTAAACGGACCAACGGAAAAACGAACAGCAAAGGCTTAGTAGGATAGCACCATAGAGAAATCAGTAAGCATAGAGTGCTCACTCCGTCAGTTTTCTTACCAAAACGCTTATTATTTTCGTAGTCGACATCTAGCGACGAGTGCCGGATTTATCAGTACTGCTACTTGACCGCGACAAACAAAAAGTCTAATGCTCAACAATTTTCAGCTAATATTATAACCGGTGAAACTCTATTTTCAACTCCTTGTAATATTAATTGTAAATTTTTTAAGCAATACACTTTTCATCAGTCGCGACACTCGTGACATCTAGTATCAATTAGCGGTACTGATAAATACGTTACTTACCGCTAGATGTAGACTACGAAAATAATAAGCGGTAAGAAAATTTATGTATGGACTGAGCACACTATGCTTACCTATTTCTCTATGCTAGTAAAAAAAGGAAATTGCTCCCGCCCCGACCCGGTCGGTCGATGTGAATCGCACATTATGCAGCAATCGAAGCTTCAGTTTCAACCAAAGCTTTTTCATTCATCAATAATACTTGGGTATCTCTCCTCATGTATAATGTAATGAGGTCCTTTTGGTACTCCACCATCAGTCGATAGCTTCACCGAAGCATATTAACGTCAACCCACTCTAATTTATATGTATTGGGGCCACCTCGCGAGGAGATTCTTGATATCAATAAAGGTACGATAGCGTGTCAAGCGCCATTTGGTCTGATAAGTCTCATAACGTCATTTCTATCGTGGGGTTAGTTTTAAAATATGGACCTTATGTCTAAAAATTAGCGTATATTTTTGATGAAATGAAATGATAAATTTCAAAATGTAAGTTTTATTAAACAACTCGTTCATTCCTTTTCCATGTTTCAAAACGACTTCAACTAAAGTGTGACGTCACAATCATGTATCGTTTAGTAAAAAGCGTTCCTTTTTTTATTGAAAAACAAACAGTCATTCATTAACATTAATCAGTAGATTAAGCAGCAGTAAATAGACCTATATTTTCCTTAATTTACATAATATATCAAAATACGTAGCTAATGCACCTTGAAATACAAAAAAAATCGTATATACCTAAATGCAAACAATTTCCACAATACTTTAAAATTTAGTACGAATGTCAGACTTCGTACTTTTTGATTTTTTGTATTGCTTCTATGCTATTGAATCCATATAGACATTTTATCCCCGAATCTAAACAAACCGGATTGACTGACACATAAATAAAAATTTGTTATCTAGCCATAACTTAGTACCCCTTTTTTTCTCTGAATTACAGATGACTCCAATTCATTTTAAATGTAATATGTTACGTTAGTTTTATATGTAGTAAAGTGATATTTATCTATAACACTACATTTCAATAACACTTAACTCATATCTTTATAATAATTTTAGGGACTCTTTCTACTGTCCTCAAACTGTCCTTGGTAATACGAGTATAATAGGTATACCTACATACCTATATAAAACAATCTTAAAAAATGCTGGAATTCTCCTATTTCCTTTAATATCAGAAACGGATAAATAATACCCTGCATATTCTAAATTAACTACACATAGTAAAACAGTTGGTTTAGATTTTTATTTTAAGTCAATATCAATTTATTAATAGCTTATACCTATTGACCAAGTATGGGAGAAAGTCAACTGCCAAGAAAAAGGCGGAGGGGAGTCATACATATGTATATACATAATACATACCTACATAGAAATTCCTCCAGCAACATGAGCCAAGCTTTTAAATATAATTATGATGTTGATGCAGCCAAATTAGTAAGCAGAAAAATGGTCTGTAAAACGATATGCTTGTGTAAGTAATTAAATTATTAAATGATATTATTTATAAAGCTAAATTCATAACGAGCTCAATAACAATTAAAAGAACACGCGCGCAACACAATACCAACCTACTAACGTTTTTAAATTATCCTATATTACTGAAATGGTCCCAGTACTTACGGCCTTTGATAACCCAACGCACTATATTTCCCACACGCAGACCGGCTGGTATCATTTAAATGTGGCAATATAAAATTTAGTGGTAACTTCAATTTCGAAATAATAAATTTACCCGCAGGAGCCATAAAAAGCATGCAAACTATGATAATAAATTACAATTTATGATAATGCGCTGAGTGATGATTATTCATTATTTTATTCACTCGAGACCGTTACGAATTAAAATTATTGACGTTCATGAATTCCATAATGCAAATCAATAAAAAAAACATGTTAATCAAAATAATTGAACTGTATATATAGGGAGCGGAATGTGAGGGAATTGTTCTGGTATATGTTATCCCACCAAAACATTGTCATGTAAAATGTTGCCAAGCAAGACAAAACCATATATCACTGTCAAAAATTTATCAGATTCATGTTGAGCCAAGCTTTTAACTCTACACGTTATAACTCTACAAGCCCTAACTTCACAAACACTACACCTTAGTAAAAATACGTGGCTTGGCCGTTTCGTTACTACAAGAACTATTGTATAACAGAAAAGTAATAATAAATAATAATAATAAGTAATAAACAGTGGATACATTTCTCACCTTACGCCCATATGACAGTTCACAGATATGAAGCGCTTCGAGAAAAGATAGGTGCCCTTGCGCTTCGCTTGACTTGTCTTAGCATATCTGGGCTATAACCGCGAAAATACTTCATAATTACGTCTTAGTGAGTGTAAAAGAGAAAGAACCCCGCAGTTTGCGAATTTCGGGTTTCACGGTAGGTTCACGGTACCTAGTTTATTGTTGGTTCCCCTATGTTTTATTTTTTATTTTAAGTTGTCTATAAAATACCAATTTTTTTTTAATGAAAATAAGTAAAAAATTATAAATATGACGTTGATGGAGACCAGGAGGCCAACCATGACATCAAAATGATGTCAGTTGCCCATGCGTCTCGCTCGTGCCAATACATGTACGAGTAAAATTCACGCGCGATTGACATGATTAAATTTAGATATCATTTTGATGTCAACTTTAACTCAATTTTAGATATACAATATAATAATACAAGCACCTAAACGCTACCAATATCACACAATACCTACTACCAGCATTTACCTTTTACTTGTGTTTGTCTTTACTAAAATGCACTGGCACTACAGTAGGTATTCCAGCAACATCGACATCCTTCCGAGCAAGCCGACTAAGCACACTCCGCCGCCGCCTGCGCGTCATAACGATTTGTGCCTTTTCGCTGCATCAACACGAACAGAATGCAATTACTCCTCAATACCTGAACAGGTTACATAGCACTCTAAATTTTAACCTTAAACCTCTTGTAGCAAGGTTCTCTACAATGAAAGAGGATTTCTGACGGCGGCCTTTGAGATCTGAGCACATTAATTAAAAGGGACGTGGGAATTTGATGCTATTTTCCCCGTACTTTTTAGACGTAGTTGTATTAACTACCTTTTAATGACTGAGCTGCTCGGTTTCAGTTAGCCTCACTCCATGAAATTTATTCCACGAAATTTCATTTTAGTATCGTGGTCGGGTTCTTCAAAGTGAAAAAAAAGACAAAGTAAGAGCAAAATCAAAGTATGCTTTAGGCCTTAACGACTCCTTTGCTTTGCGTCTTATACATTTTTTGTCCTGTTTGGGACGGTAAAATGCACGTTATTAATTAATTAATTATTTATTATTATTACGATATATTTACACAGCATTACAGTTCGCACCAAAGCGCTAGCAAATTTATACATGCAAAATAGTAAGTACATAATTATTGAATTAAAATGAAGCCATGCAAATATTATAAATTAAAAATATGTCAAGTGGTTTAAAATATGCAATTATACAATTTCATGTCAAACAATACAATATATATTCTTCCTCGCGTTGTCCCGGCATTTTGCCACGGCTCATGGGAGCCTGGGGTCCGCTTGACAACTAATCCCAAGATTTGGCGTTTTACGAAAGCGACTGCCATCTGACCTTCCAACCCAGAGGGGTAAACTAGGCCTTGTTGGGATTAATCCGGTTTCCTCACGATGTTTTCCTTCACCGAAAAGCGACTGGTAAATATCAAATGATATTTCGTACGTAAGTTCCGAAAAACTCATTGGTACGAGCCAGGGTTTGAACCCGCGACCTCCGGATTGCAAGTCGCACGCTCTTACCGCTAGGCCACCAGCGCTTTTTTTACACTTCTATTTTAAACAATACAATAAACAATAGAAAACAAATCATTCATCCATCATCTCACAGTATTTCAAACATTCACGACATACATTTGCTAGCAAACACATCGCAGTCAGGGGCTGATGACAAGAACGCGTTAATTGTTCTGAGGGCTCGAAGAACTGGAGAGTTTCCGCAGGAACCTGTACGCGCAAGAGGAACGGCTAAAAGACTAGAGCACGGCGGCCTGAGCTGGTTCTTTGGCACAAACGGTACCGAAAGTCTTACAAGTCTTGACACCAAGTCGGGACAGTCACTGCACTGTGTGTTATGGCTGCAGCAATGATTAATTTCACCATAATGTAAGTAAACAGGGAGCGGTTTTTTTAAATGTATTTATAAAATAGCCATGTGTACCTACTTTTATCAACAATTTAAAAAAATACTGCATTTTATGTATTATAATGATTACCCTTTAAAACCTCCCATTCAGGTGACACTTTGTTTTGAGAGAGTAATGGAAATATAGCAGGACATGTCGGGGTAAGATTTTGAAATAGAGGCGCTACAAGCTTACATTTATACATCAGTCAGGACTGGGTGTATTGTGTCCGTTATACAATTGAATAGATTATAATAAAACATTGGTGTTCATAAAGACGGATGTCGTCGATCGTTTGTTGTTTTTTTTTTTAATTCCTAAAATAACTATTGTTGCTCAGCCCTGTTTCAAATTTCTATTTCAAAACATTTGTTACAGAATAAAGGTAGAACTCACGAGAAAACAGATAAATGCCCTTACCGGGATTTGAAACCAGGACCATCGGCTTTATAAGTAGGGTCACTACCCAATAGGCCAGACTAGTCGTCAAATCAAAATACATACAAATTTAACTATTTATCGTAGAATGCAAACCGAACCCCTGGTAAAACGTTCCACTTGTTGCCATACTGAAAAACTAAAGATAAAACAAACCATTTCGCGACCGCTTGCAATTTTCACGCGCTTGTATGCAAACCAGCGTTGTTTGCACCAAACCGTAAAGCGACCACAGTATTTCGGTGTACGTTCAGAATTGACGTAAGCATTTTCATTTTGAATTGATTGAAACCATAGTCTGGTTCACTATTAAGGCTAGATTTTTTCTTCTTACAGCAGCGTACCATATTATCAGATTTAAAGACCGCAATGATGCGCTCATAACTAAAATTATAACAATTCTGCCTCCAATTCTTTGCTTGGACATACTCCAGCACAGGCCATAGACATAGGCCAAGCAATAATAAGGTATAGAGGGAAATGCTTAGAACACAATTTTTGACTCAGTAACTTTGTTTGGACTAGTTAGGAGGTAAACATATCAAAAGTCCCAGCCCTTGAGCCGGGAGGGTTACGGTTTGAAGGTCCCATTTTTTGTTTTTTCGGTTATATCTCGGAAACTATGCATCTTAGCGACATGATTACTAGATAAAACGAACGCTGATTAAATTTGCTACAAGTTTAATTCAGGCAAGTTTTTCGTCTTCTTGTACATCTTGAATAGTTTTCAAGATGTCCTCTCTTGAAAGTTTATTTGAGACTCAATTTTTATCTCGATTCAGTGAAGCTGCTAGACCATGTTTAGTATCGTTTTCGTATAAATGTTTCATAAAAATTGAGAGACTCTAATAAACTTTCAAGAGAGGATATCTCGAAAACTATTCAAAACATCATCTCTCTTTTTGTGTAAGTAGTCATGTCGCTAAGACGCATAGTTTCCGAGATATAATCGAAAAATCGAATAATACCTCAACGCAACACGCATGTAATACCTCTGGTATTGCAGGCGTCCATAGGCTACAGAGACTGCTTACCATCAGGCGGGCCGTATGCTTGTTTGCCACCGTCGTGGTATAAAAAAAATAGGATCTTCAAACCCCCCTCTCCCCCTGGTTCGAGGGCAAGGGCCGGGGACTTTTGATATGTTCATCTCTTAACTAGTCCAAACAAAGTTACGAAGTCAAAAATTGTGTTCCAAGCATTTCCCTGTATACGCTTTTTTGAGCATTCGTTGCCTGACCTATTAAATTTCTGCTACACCTTCAACGGGCCTTTTAATAGTTTTCTCACTGAACGTACAAATACAACAATTAACTATATTCATATAATTTGAAATAAATCCAGTAGAAGCCCACCCCGAGTCGTTCCTGGTGCAAAGACTGTCCATAGTAATCCAGCGTGAAAATACTGCTAGCATAATGGACACCTTCGCACCGGGAACGGCAGGGAGCGTTTTAATTGTATACATTTCTAATTTTAATTTTTTTATTGTAATTTAATTTGTATCTGGAATTATCAGATTCTTTATAAGTAAAACTTTTAGTAGGATATTATTTGTATGTAAATAAATAATTTGACGGATTTGATTTGATATCACCTTGGGTCGCAGCTGGATCACGCAAGACTAACCTCGAACGATCGACGCGTTAACCCAATTACCCAATCAACCTTGTTCTGAATGATCATTGGTTCCTGATTTTGGTCAATCCTGTGATCCGGTTTCAGAGGAGCCTAGCGGCCGATTCGGTTTTAGCAAATTGTTAAATATGGTTTTCATCTCATTTGTACGACCTTGACCGTGAGCAATAATTAGCGTTAATGGCTCACGCGGTTTGGTGATGACGATATGCAATCAGTGGGGCTAGCCAAGGTAACAATCATTTGCAGAAAACCATAGGAGATGCTATAACTTCCATACATTATTTACGTTTATCTTAGTTTCGTTTTTTATTTATTTAACATAATGCAAGCTTACAGTTTTAGACCAATTCACTTACATGCTAGGAAAACATAAATGATCAAGAATAATAAATATACATGCTAACGAATCAAATACAATAATATAAAAATTATGCGCATAAAAATGTCAAAACTAGTTCATATTGTCATTTTACTTACACCCTAAGAAAACAAGAAAATAAAATCAGGAATATGGTAAAACATATAAATAAAATAAATTACTTAAATGTCAAAACAGATTACATAATTACCCTATACAATGTCAATCAATCAAAGACCATGCCTGGATAAGCTAAGTGAAAAGTGAAAAGTTTTCTGCATGTCATCTTTGCTAGACTCCTAAAAGTATGTCTCATTATGCATTTCGCTCGCATTTATTGGTACGCGTGAGAAGTCTAATCACATGACTTAGGGTTGTATAAAGACGAGATGAAAATCATTTCAAATCGTTAGAACAGAAACGGACTCTTGGACCTATATTACAAATTAGGAAGCGCAATAATTAACGTAGCTTAGACTTATCTCAATGGCATATTATATAGGCTAATAAGTTTCCAAAATGAAAAGAAAGTCTTGACAACGCGTTCGTTATTTTTTAAGAACGTTTGTTTTTATTTTTACTAAAATATAATTAACAGATATTTTTACTAAAAGTATAAATATAAACAAGGGATATATGTAGTTATATTGTTCATAAAATCGTGCTCATTTTTTTATTCAGGATTACAACAGCTTATAATAATTACTTGTGCAATTTTAATTTTAAATATATAAAGCCAATTGCAGTAATCCACAAGGTCAAATCATGATCTTAGTAAACAGTTAAGAAGGTAGTTGCAAAATAGTAGGTATACATTAGTGAACATGATTGTGCACTTACTGAGACAGCTAATTAATTAAATATACAATACAGAAGCTTTTTTTAATACTCTGATTAATGATTGAATAGAATATTGAGGTAGGCATATATTATAAAACAATATTTCAATTGTATATTTTAATGTTTTTGAACATATAATTACAGAGCAATAAAGGTTTGGTTTGTTTATAACTGTTTTAGATAACTGAGATAACTCTGAGATCGACAGCAGTACTAGTTTTATATCAATACCAATTTGAGCATATAAATGTCCGTGCCAATCGTCAACGCTTAGGTACTAAAATATAAATGCAGAGAGGGCCTAGTGCCTTACCAAACATCAAACCACTGTCCTATCTGTCAGCCACGACGGTCAGGAGATTGTGGCGGCTGTCGCAAAGCTTAATCGCCGATATTTACGAAGATAATTAATAATCAAACGAACATACCTGTGAAGTTTAATTACAATTATACGAGTGTGCAACAATGATTTTATAATCTTGATATCCATGTCACACAATCATGCCATCGTTGTCTTGAATTTTGATAGGAAGTATAATATTTGAAGGTATACAAACTGAAATACATGTAAGAGATATGTATATAAAGGGTTTCCGTACCGTTTGTTAAGTATGGTTTTACGGTATATTTTTCAAATTTGAGTAGTTTATAAACGTAGATCAAAGATATGACGGCATCTCGTCTCTAGTATATGGCGCCACTTATTGATATCTAACAAAATTAACACATATCAGTGAAAGAATAAGGATCAAAGTCAAATTGCGTTTTAAAAGTTTTAATCATGTGTGGAAAGAGCAGTAAAATAACTGTGGCTACTGAATATCGTCGAATCGTTGTTTCTAAATATGGACACCAAGTCTGTCGTCTAAAGGTACATATTTACTTATTTACATTTATGAAGGTTCCGTCTCATATCTGCCCGTAGCGGCAAAAGATGCAACTTCCTTAAGATACAGGACTTGCAACCTCTT
This sequence comes from Cydia pomonella, assembly GCF_033807575.1. Taxonomy (NCBI): domain Eukaryota; kingdom Metazoa; phylum Arthropoda; class Insecta; order Lepidoptera; family Tortricidae; genus Cydia; species Cydia pomonella. The sequence goes on from NC_084719.1 coordinate 17,143,179, forward strand.
TATCTCTACGACTAGCATTCCAGTGCAGAGTGAAGTTTTACTCCGTTGGTTATTTGACTTGTAAATTCGTAACCACATTCACTGTAAATAAAATACTTTGTACAAGTTTGTGTGTATATCACTTTATTCCACATAAACAATTTTAACACACACAAGTATTAAACGAATCGAAAATGTTAAATAATAATCTCTAAGAAGGAAGAACAGCTTTCCGAATCTAACGAAATAACTATAATTTTTCTATGAAGTTCCATTTCGGGAGAAAAAGGTTTCCAGTAACTAAATCTTAACAAATCACTTTGATTATGATGTCGATAGCTTCAGCATAATATATTCTAACGGCCCGATTCTAAGAATACACATACATAAATATTGAAAACGTTCTAAATTATAATAAATATTCATCAAACCAATGAAATTTAAGGCGTAGAGATCTTAGTGCTGAAATTCTGTAAGAAATGCGTAGTAGCTACTTTCTGAGGTTCCGTAACCAAAAAGATATAAAAGTAACCCTTATGGTGCGACTCGTTCATCCATCCGTCTGTCTATCACATTGGCAAATATCTCGAGAACTCCTAGAGCTATCAATTTGAAATTTGGAATAGTTATGAATAACGCTAACCCGGACACATTGAAAGTGTATTTTTTTATTATTAATTAAGTACCTATAGAAAATGCCCAATATGAAGAGGGGCAACATTTCAGTCTACGCACTAGGTCAAGTTGGGTATCATTAGAAAGAAATCGAATTAAACATTCCAAAACATTTCTTAAGTTTTTTTTTCGTAGTAGAACAAACATATTTTTGAAGGAAACTGAAAAACACAGGTCGCGCAAATGAGTTAGCCAATGTACCGATAGATGGCGCTGTTCACAATTATGCTTAGTATACTTATAATCAAAAGCCTTTCATGATTATTGTTAGATGAGATAATTAAAAGTTTGTATGGATCCCTCGATGCGCAAGTTCAGATTCGCACTTCGCCGATTTATTTATACATGACGATAGTATATATATAAAATACGAATTAAATTTTCTTTCAAGTAGAATTTATTGTTAAGATCTTATAATTTGATGAAAAATTAAAAATGCATTGTTTTCATTTAGCCAGTCCACATTAGTTGGTATTACAAGAGGATTACAAATACAAGAACCTGCATTATACGGACTGAACAGAGGTTTAACAGTTAATCAAGAAAACTATTACCCTTGTGATAGGTCGTTCGTTTTGTAATATGTTGGTACATATTTGCCTTTTTTCCGCAGATTATCTCGCTCGCACCAATGGAGATAATTTTGAAGCCTTTCTTTAGTAAATTCATCAATCCTGAATCTCCAAATCCCGATATTGAGCCTTTCACTCGACAAAAAAAAATGTAACAATTTTTATACAAAAGCTAAAAATATAGAAATTGCTAAAAATGTGCAATATTGTGTTTGATAGAACTCATCGATTAATTTTTATTTTTAACTAAAAAAAATCTTAAAACATATATATTCCGCGCCCGAGACGGGCACGCACAGCCATCTCACTCACCCTTACATGAGACAGAGCGTACCTGAACCTACTGTGTCTTGCCTGAATAAAGTGCCTACTTGAATAAAGCATATTGTGAATCACGGTCCGATTCTAACTTTAAGATACGTCAATCATTTCCTAAAGATATGATATGATATAAAACGTAGTGATATGGACTGGATATTTCAGTTTTAATAAAAGTTACGTTTTTGTTTGAAGAAACGTCACTTGCTAGTAGAGATTGGTAGTGAGTAAATACTCACGGGTAAATAATAATAAAAATGTTAATTTATCAGCTCACAAAGGATTCGTAACAATTTCACAGTATGATAACAACATTTAAATTCGAGATGAGGTTGTGATCCTTTGTGAGAGACTGGAGTCTGAACTAGGTATAAACCTGTATTACAGTTCACCAGGCTCTCACCCTAAATACTATACTGAGGTTATACTCAAATTGGTGGATATAAACTATTTTTAGTGCCGAAAAGGGCATAAAAAATTGAAATATGTATTTTGTACGCCGCTACTAGATTAAATGCTCAAAATTGTATGTAAGATATTTTTAATAGGAGCACTCCATACATGTATATTTGTCATAAAAAAAATCAGAAACCACAAACATGTTGCAGATCTTCTTTAAAACAAAATTGTTAACTAAGCTTTATCATAAATTGCCTCTCACTGATGATTACCTTTTTTTTAAATTGAGCGTCCTATATGCTTTTTATTAGGGTTCTGTAGCCAAATGGCAAAAAACGGAACCCTTATAGATTCGTCATGTCCGTCTGTCTGTCCGTTTATGTCACAGCCATATTTTTCATCAAACCCATACGTGTGGTGTATCTATGGATAGGTCTTCAAAAATGATATTGAGGTTTCTAATATCATTTTTTTCTAAACTGAACGGTTTGCGCGAGAGACACTTCCAAAATGGTAAAATGTGTGCGCCCCCCCCCCCCCCCCTTGTAACTTCTAAAATAAGAGAATGATAAACCTAAAAAAAAATATATGATGTATATTACCATGAAAACTTCCACCGAAAATTGGTTTGAACGAGATCTAGTAAGTAGTTTTTTTTAATACGTCATAAATGGTACGGAACCCTTCATGGGCGAGTCCGACTTGCACATGGCCGCTTTTTATTGTAAATATTGTTAATACACGTTAACACAACTAAATAAGAAACAATTTAGTTCCTCAATCTCACTTTTAAATTTTTTCTTAGTTATAATTTTTACCCATTTAAATGAGTAAATACGAGTATTTATCGGTTGCTTTGAGTAAATACTCAGTATTTATTCACCAGGGACCCATCTCTACTAACTGGTCGTCATATTACTCCAGCATACTACGCTCTCATAGCATCGCTACGAGTAGACGCGTAGCTCGCGTAGCAGTTCAATAAGGCGAGCAAGCTCACCCGTAAATTTAACGGTTATGTTCTGCTTCTCAAACTTTATTACCCAAGTGCCATTAACTGTAGTGCCAATTCTTTGACATACGGATTCATTATTGAATTGGTTGTTTGGGTCATATAATTTTATCTGCGGTTTTGCTTGCGTTAGATAAAAATTTATGTTTCATGTGTTATTTATGAAGATCTGAAATTTATGGTATTCTGGTACTTATGTTATTACCTATATCCTAGTATTTAGTAAGTTAGAGCCGGCAGTAAAATTTTAACTTCGCAGGAATTAGAAACTTAGCCTTAAACACACAGAAAAGTATTATTAGATTATATTTGCTTATTCGAAATCAGCTCTGTCATTGTCAGATTTGTCTGTCCAAATATGTGCACTATATCGTGATATCGTTTAATAAGTCGTCCTATTGTGTTATTTTCTTTGTGCTGTAAAAGTACTTGAATTGTATTTTGTATGTTTTTATCAAATTTCGCTTTAAAATCAAACCATCGGAAACAGATAAATCATAATCCATAAAAAAAAAAAACATTGTAATCCAATTCATAACTCACTCCGCGCACGTATGTTCAGGTTAATTTAAGCCACAAAACGTCACGTGAGCGAATATCTGCAGACAAAATATCATTTTGGCGGCATAAAGGCGATGGTTAGGTATTCCGCACGCGGCGCCCTTTGTCCGGGCCCGCCTTTATTATGAAAATCACGGCACTTGGTTGCCGCTTGAGCGCTGCCGCTGCGCCGGCGTAAGCTGTGTATACTCGCTTAGGATACTTAAATGTGTTTTAGCATCTCTGGCTTGGGTGTTTTCAACACTAGCCACTTTTCTTTAAATATTTGGGAAATTTGGAGCTTGTATTCACTGATTTCGATTCTGTTAAGAGAATAAAAGTGTTCAAAATTGTTTTTCTATTTGTCAACGTTTTCTGTATGGTATTGATGCTTTAAAAATGGGATGTTCTAACTCATTTTTTCTATAACAATCATAGAAAAATATTATAAATATTTAGAGGTGCACAAACATACAACGTGTTACACCAGCCACTGAAAGTGGGGCGGGTACATATTGTATAGGTCATACTGAGCAACTTTTACTATGATACCAACCCCGAATTCGCGATAAAAAAATTGACTCTCCCATACAAGATATCAAACATCAGCCAACCAAAATGTATTTTTTCACGAGGTCCGGGTTGGTCCCATAGTAAAAGGTGCTGATATGGCCTATACAACGTGTACCCACCCCACTTTCAGTGGCTCGTGTAACACGTTGTATTGCAGTTGATCGATTGCCAAGTTTGACTGCCTATAACGTCATTCATATAGAAAAAGTATAATCACTGTCGATCAGTGTAAGTTTAAAGTTTATGTGCAATTTGCGAACATATTTATGATGTCATTTAACCGTGACCGTGGCGTATAGTGCATGTCTTAATATTGTCGATGACACTGAGCCACATCGCTTACAATCATTTGCCGCTTCGATTGGATACTGAACAGTGAACACGAGCAATATCGCTGGGATAAAGTAAGCTATGTTCCACTCATGATGAACAAAGAAGTGTGTGCTGTGGTCTTATTTGTTACGAAACTGACTTAAAGAGTTGGCTTTTATACACTATCCATACCTACATTGTAATACGTCGTGTGGTTCAATGTAAAACATTTTTTCGTCGCGCGTATAAAATATTCACTTTGTTATGTTTAAAACTACGAAATACGCAATAATTTATTAATGACAATAAATTAACTTGCTTAATTGGATAACACTCAATCAATGATTTAATTTTACATTTCGATGACTCGTTTTGATGACGAGGTAGATTACAATCAAATAATGCCTGAGATTGAATATCGTTAATTTAATTAATCGGAAAAACAAGTTCCGGGAAGTAAATTAGGTTAGTCAAAGTTCACTTTTCAATTAAATAGGTTGTAATTGTAAACCATTAACCGCATTTGCAACCACATATGGCGGTCACGACTCTATTGGCAGCTATTAAAGCTCAAATTAAAAAAAAATATTTTTTTATGACATACGCTAATAAATATTGCTATTTATGATTATATTGAATATTCTTGATGCGTTGGGAATATTATACCTAAAATGAATATATATACCTATCTAATCTAATACTCATTACCTCTATAAGTTTTTTTTTCTTTTCCTGAAGAACTACTTTCTGTCTGTAGGCCTTTCTCATTATGAAGAAAATTAAGCCCATACTTGGTGCAAATTGGAGGGTGTACCTGGTGTTTGTATGAAATCAAGCCTCAGACCTGTATACTCGTAAATAATATATGGACGCACTCAACCTGCTCAAAATATGGCACAACCTCATTACAACGTTATAAGAAGGTGACATAGTTTTACACTTTTCAGACGTTGAATTCTGTACCGAGCTTACCATTTGATGAATATGCGGTATGCGCATAATGTTTTAAAATTACTATACTGTGATTAAGTACCTGTTTTCACAACCATATTGCATCTTCCTGAAATGATACAGCCATGTATATGATTATAATAATTTCTATTTTACATGTGTTTATTATTTTAGCAAGATGAAAATGCTCAGATGGGTGGGAGGAGTGACTCGGTTGGATAAGGTCAGAAACGAATTTATCAGGGGATCGTTTAAGGTACCTTTTGTTTAAGTAAAGTCGATTACGCTGGTACGGCCATATCCTTAAACGTGATGATGACCATTCTGTTAAAAAGTCCCTAAATATACCCAACCAATCCCGAGGAAGGGGAAGATCACCCGATACCTGGTGGTCAGACATGTAAAAAGAGATCCGGAAAGAGAAACTGAGTACGCAAACAAGCCAGAACAGAGTACTCTGGTGCAGACATACAAGGAGACCCGACCCCAGATAAACTGGGAAGAGGAACAGACAAAGAAGAGAAGATGAGTTTATTTTTCTGTCATTTGAATAATTGGAATATAACGCACTTAGTTGCAGGCAGTCCCGTTAAAATAATTCATTTAAATAATGTGCAAAGATCGAGAAAGTTTCAATAAAAAAATCGTAGACTCCTGATATATTTGCTGGGTGACATACCCAAAACCAATTTACAAATATCAAGTCTCGCCCATCGTCAGTCTTACCGTAATCATAACAGCTCTTGCTCGGCTGTAAAAGTAATTTTGCTCACTGGATCATTAAAGTTTGGGACGCGATGTTTGTTGGGCACACGGCGCACGTAACCACCGCCTGCACCTAACGCCTCACCATGAGCCCACGTGTGCGTAAACTGCATTTAGAAGAGGCGGAAGATGGAGACGGTAGCGGAATGTTCAAAGGCGTTTTCCTACCACCGAAAATGGTCGAGACGCGAGGAGCGATTGATGTTTTTTCGTTTTTTTTTTCAATAAGTGATGAACAAATGAAATACATATTGATTACTGATTAGTGCGAGTTCATAAATTTGCAATTAAACACATGTAGCATATGTATGAACTCGCGCTTGGTAGTAATCAATATGTAAACAAGCCATTAAACACGTTTTAGTACCTACGCTATACGCATCTTGGACGAGAAAAGTAGTCATTTGTTAGTAATTTCCTCGCTGTCAGCCGGATTGCTGCCATTCCCTCTGTGGAAGACCCAGCGTCGCCCTGTGCAACTGTGGGACACATTAGTTATCTGGGCTATTTGACGTTTGTACCCCTACTTGCATTTTAGATTTTGGAATTTCTTTTTCTTTCTTTCTCTTTCGTTCCTAATACGAGAAAAAAAGTGTCCCCAATATTTCATACATTTTTTTTACCGTTTTGTTACGGTGTCACAGAAGATTGTACCATAAAAAACGGGGACACTCTTTCTCTCAAGAGCTCGTGATTCTGCGTCGAAATAATAAAAGAAATCCCAATTCTTAAGACAAAAATCATTAGTACAACTTGAAATAGAAATACCCATCTGGCAGGTGAAATATTAGCATACCATACCATGTGTTATTGTGTTTACTTACGTACATAGCCAATAAATTAGAAACCGAAATATAACGAGGATTGGGAACTTGTAATGAAACACTGCAGACACAGTTTTTGTAAAAAAGAGAATGTTACTATCAAAAGCCTGTGCCTCACGCCAAAGTACTGTAATATAATATAAAAACATTGTGTTCATTACTTTGTAGTTACATTGTGACTAAAAGCGTCGCTTTTAATTCCGCAATTATAAAGTTTGCAGCCTTAGGGTATAAACCAAAGCTACACAGAACAAACTATCTTGTTATACACCTAATCTTAAGAAAATAGGAGTTTTATTTATATTATGTATTTATATTTTCATTATTATTCAAAATCTGTGTTGGAGATTGTTTTACTCCTGATTTCCTTGCCGCAATATTCGATACCTAAGTGGTTATACTTATATTCGGCAATTTCATTTAAATATCCGGTATCGCGTTCTCTCTAGAGCACTATCACGTGTATACGATCGAATTTAGACACACTAGTATTGATATCGGATGAGGTTAAAGGCACGATCTTGAAGAAAATGACGCTGCTATCAAATTTAGCAAATTTTGCTAATAATATTTTCAAGTCTTATTTTTTTGTGTACAGTTAAGGTCTGGAATGTGGATACGGACCAAAAAGCGCCAAAAATAATGTATGTGAACACGATCTTGATATCTATATATTAAGGTAGGTATGGTATAGTTTTATGGTATACTTTTGGACTAAACAGTGCAATTCTAGAATGTACCATTACTTGACTCTCCACAGATAAAACAACAAAGCTTTACATCTGGTTATACCTACTCTTGAGAGGGCAATAAACTTTTATTTCTAAACGAGGGCAGAACGGAACTTTAAAATCGTTTTAAATTAACGAAAGCACCCTCGGGCGGAGAGCCTATCAATAATGGATTTTATATTGGACCCAATAATAAAATCCATTCATCCACGTACAAGTGCGTAATAATGGAAAATAATTAAAACTCATCTCGCGTCTCGAGTTTAATATTTTTTCATTATTTTGATCTACGTCGATTTTAGTAAATTGGATTATGTTCGCTCTTGAAAATCGTCATTTTAATAATATTGAATTAATATAATGACAAGTTACGTAACTAATACTTGTTTAAGTTAATAAGCAATCTAAAGAAGAACGTAGGATAGTGTACCTCTCGTAGAATAGGTATTTTATTTTTCTGTTTTTAATGGTTTATATATTTTTTTCCGTTTTTTTTTTTGTTGTGTTGTTCTTATCGTTTTCTTTTTATCTTATTTCTTTCATGTATGTGTGCTTTCTGGACTAAATGTTTTTTCTTTCTATTTATTATATGTTGTAATATATTTTATAAGTACCTACATACAACATGCTCTAAGCCTTGGAGAGTGTCACAACTTAAGGGTAACCCACGTGGGGGACTGGAGGTAAGACAGCTATTCTATGGGCTATCTTAGCCACTGAAAGAAGTAGAAAAAAAAAAAAACATTTTTAGTATATTCCTCCCTAAAATATTCTTGAAATCGAAGGATTTATATCGGGTCTCCCTAAGCCACTTTACGAGTTATGGTCCGAATAGCACTTGGTTATATAAATATGTCACTTGTTTGCAGTCTAATATATTGTTTATGATTTAAATATGATATATGTATAATATGTTAATACCTCATTCATCGTAGTCTAATCGTATGTCCTTATCTGTCATTTTGACATCTGTGTTTGTTAGAAATCTTGGATCCAAGACTTGAGCACAAGATCAAAAGTCGTCATCTATCGAACTAATATTAGACCAGTTGTGACATACCCGCGAAATCTGAGCCTTGACTAAAAAAAGAGCAAATACTAGCCGTGAATGAAAAGTGCTGTGAAAAATCTATGGACCAATCAGGGGACCGACAACACCTACTGCCAATGGATGAACCACGAACTGGATGCACTAATATGGTGGGAGAATATAGTCAAGTTCTCTCTGAATCTGCGTTGGGCGGACCACCTAGAAAGAATGCCGGATTCAAGGGCGACTAAAATGATAACTAAGTGGGAACTCCAACAAAGAAGACCACAAGGCAAGCCAAAAAAACGGTGGATAGACTGCGTGGAAGACGATCTTCGAAAAATGGGAAAGTAAAAACTTGGAGGAAGGAGGCGAAGGACTGGATCAAACGAAAAAGCACTGTAGAGGATGGCAAGACCCACAAAGGGTTGTAGCGCCACATGAAATAAGTTTGTTAGAAAGAGAAAGTTGCCTAAGTTTTATGAATATGGGGGTAAGTATACTATAGTTAGGTATGTACGGTCACGTCTGAAAATATCGGTACGAAAAATGTACCAAAAATATGTATACACCAGCTTAATATATGGTCAATAAAGTCGTGTATACATATTTTTGGCACTTTTTTCGTATCGATATTTTCAGACACGACCGAACATATAGAATGTCTGTATTTACGATCTGTCTGCTTTTGTTTGCACGTGGTTTTTGGCAATCAGAGCGTCTAATTTAACTCAAGCTATAGGTTTTAAAAGACCGCAGAGCAAATGTTATAAATGCTCATTTAATGTTCATAAATACCTACAGCAAACATTGTGCCGTACATGACTAACTAAACTAACTAACTATTGTGGCGCAGTGATCCAAAGAGGGTCTTGGCCTCCAAAACGAGAGAATGCCACCTGTCCCGATCCTGTGCCGTACATGGGTTAAAATTATTTTGGTTGTCCTGTCCTTATCACTCTGTCACGCTCATATTTGTGTTGTTTTATCAATAAGAAAAGAGTGCTAATTTATGTCCTTCTGGCTATTTAACATGAGAAAAATGATATTTAACATGAGAAAAATTAAAAACTAATTTTCATCGCATACAAAACGCTCCACTCCGTCATATTTTGGGGACTAAAAACTAGACAACGTTTGTTGTATGGTAGCCACAGTTAAATATTTATTTTATTCTATTTTAGTATTTGTTGTTATAGCGGTAACAAAAATACATCATCTGTGAAATTTCAACTGTCTAGCTATAAACTACAACCTACTACTCCTGTCTGTCTACTACTGTCTGGCTAGCTATCACGGATCATGAGATACAGCCTGATGACAGACATAGACAGACTGACAGACAGACGGACAGTGGAGTCTTATTAATAGGGTCCCGTTTTTTATTTATCTTGGGGTACGTAACCCTAAAAATACGAAGTTCTCGAGTGTGTTTTGCGCTTGATTTTCTTATCTTAATAGGATCTGTTACAAATACTTACAATGCTTTCACAAATCTATTTACTATTAATAATTAATGGAAGCTAGATCTCATTTTAGCAGCGCAATTATTCCGGTAATACAATAAGATACTATTTCAATTAATATGAGAAATAGCAGAACATTTCCATCCTTAACGAAGTATAATAACACCATTGCGTGCAGTACCAATCTCCGCATTCTTATATAGAGGATATATTTATACATTATTACGCGCAATATCAGTCACTTTCTCAGTAGCATTTTGCCACAGATTGTATCTCATATAACGCTATCAATTGAGTACTGTAGTGTTGCTGTCTTATCTCTGGGGCATACGTCACACCTAACGCAGATGGGGGCGGGGGGAGGAAACTAGAGCGTTCGGGATTTCTCGGCGCCGTTCGGCTCAGCATTTCCCCGAGCAATTATTAGGGTTGGCACAACTTGACGTTCCTTTGCGTGCACAATCACAGATAAGATAATTAAATGAATTTTGATAACCCTAAATAGCCGAAAGGGATAATTGCATAGATTAGAAAGGGATAACATGATACGGCCCTGAATCGCTGTCAGACTTGACAAACTTTTAGGAAGTTACCTTTCTGTAACGTAGTAATTATTTATTCTATTGTGGGGGTAGACAGTTCCTCACTGGGCGTTGACAGGAGTGGTGCTGCGTGTTAGAGCCAAGTCCCGTAGGAACTCTTATCCTAAACTGCTGTGTCCTGGGGACACTACAAGTACTATCACTGGCGTTCTAATAACAAATTCAGTAATCATAGTAAAGAAGAAGAAGAAGAAAGACTACGCCGGTGGCAAACAAGCATACGCCTGCAACTCCAAAGGAGTTACATGCGCGTTGCCGACCCTAAATAGGGTCTAGTGTTATTTGGCTGCGGTTTTCTGTAAGGTGGAGGCACTTCCCCAGCTCTAGATCTGGAATGACATCCGCTGTGGTGTGCCCTACCACACAAAACGAGATGTCATTCACAATGCCCATACCTCTCTTATGGACGTATTTTAAGGACGTACCTTAAACTCACCTCGCCATACTTAGCTGTATAGAACAATTAGAAAAGCAAGTACTTATGTTAGGCACAGACTGTACCTACTAACAACATTTTGTGTATTTAAAGCTAGTATCATGCTATCTCTGTCTCGCAAAGCCAAATAATTTATTTTACATGTTTACATACAACAAAGGATAATCTCAGGTGTTTCAGAGGCGACGGACCGTAACGCAATCGGTTAAGGCAATAAACAGGATCGTGAAATAAAAATGTCAGTGTTATATTTTATCGGCGTCCGAAACCATTTTTTTCTATTTCCCCGTGGCTGTGGCCGGCTTCATCTTTTATTCACAGACATCCATTACACAGTAAAAAATAAAAACAGAATATTGTCTCGATATGAGTATATTTTCATTGGGAGATATGTTGCAATATATAACGTAAGTATATTCAATTTAAACTTACATATTTGTCAAATACCTTTTTCAGTGCATATAATACAAACCTCTCACTCATCTAAATCATTGTTATACCAATATGACAAGAGGACCTCACTTGCTCCAGCCACGGCCTCTATACAGGCTTCGGAATATACATAGGTGTTGTGTATTTTTTTTGTTATAGCGGCTACGGAACCCTACACTGCCGTTTTTAGGATTCCGTACCTCAAAACGAAAAAACTGAACCCTTATGGGATCAATCGTGCGTCAGTCTGTCCGTCCGTCTATCCGTCTGTCACAGCCCATTTTCTCCAAAACCACCAACCAGCACATAAATGTGAAAATTATATAACAAAGTTTTGTAAAGTATAATATTGTTTTATCCTATCGTGTTATATATTAGACATCAAAACCATGCATATAAATATTACAGTTGCAGAGATATAAGCCACCAGGCCATAACACTTTCCGCCACATGTGGTTTTTGATCCGAACTCTACGGGTTTTTAAAGACGTTTTACGTCAGAAAACATTGTTAAAAATTGTGTGATGTACCCTTGGAACGTGAGTCCGAATCGGACTTGGCCGGTTACTTAATTGAAAAACGCCTCTGATTTCCAACAACCATATTTAGGTTTTGGCCTGATGCCGTAAAAAAAGAAAAGAAATATTGTTCGTATTTCTGTGAACGCTTAAAACATAACATATTATTTTTAAGGTACCCTGCAGGCGCATGATGGACGGCCGATGAATAATCACGTGATTAAATAACTGTTACTTCTTAACCGCGCGATTAAAACAGAGTGTACAGGTTTTTAAAGAGTCGGCAACGCGCATGTAACACCTCTGGAGTTGCAGGCGTCTATAGGCTACGGTGACTGCTTACCATCAGGCGGGCCGTATGCTTGTTTGCCACCGTCGTGTATATATATATATAAAAAGAAGACACTATCATTATCAGGCCATCACGTACACAGATATTACCATCATGTCCGTACTGCTGCTGCACATTATTTTTGAAGATAAACTACTGTTTTTGTACAGGTATTGCGTACGTTTGAGCAACAGACAATAAATCTGGTTTATTTCGATGTGTGTTCGGATGCAGTAGGTGCTGCTGAGGCATTATCGACAGCAGCAGGACTGCGGTATTGATCACTAGTTATTATATCTACCTACGGTATTCAATAATAGTGAACATAACTAGTTATGAAAAAAGTATATGCCATACCTTGCAATGTTTTACAATGGCTAAATATTTAAAACGATAAGAATGTTGCAGCTTCTTTTAAACACGAAGATCATAAAACTGTACGGGCCTGATTTCGTTAAATTATGTTTTATCCCTTTCTTAAGTCAATGTGACAGATAAAGACAAATTGATCTAGCTAATTGAGGCCAGTAATCCACTTAACAAGTTGTTCCCCTTCTATTTTATTTCTTCCATCTATGTGGCTTTCCACGGAGAAGGGTCCATATTCACATGTAGTATAAGGACCCTTTAGGCATGGAACGCCACATATAAGCTACATGCATGCCAAGTTTCCTGCTATCTTCTACTTTTGAAAGTTGTTAGGGAAATGAGCCAGACAAACGGGAAAAGCCATGCGGTATCAATTTTTTTTTTTGCAGAAATCGCGAAACGTCTGGTTGACGTAACTGGTGACCGATGAGCTGGCGGCTTTCTCGCACAACGTATCAGTATTGCGATACAACGAGGAAATGCCGCCAGCATCGTTGGTACAATGCCTCGAGGGCCTATTTTAGATTTAAGCTAGTTATAGTAATCCTCTGTATATATCCATTATATATAATAAAGCAAATGGATTACTATTGTTAGTGTAAATAAATACTTGTTTAGTAGGTACTATTATTTTCTTCTAGGACTTTTTCTTTATCGATGTTTTCACACCACTAATAAGACATGTCAACAACAAAGCGTGTTGCCGACATTTTCGCTCATTATTCCTTCGAGGAAAATGATTAAATATTGTTTTCTTTGCTGTTTCTGAGGATATTCATCGGGTGTTATACTCGTATTATTACTTTCTGATCATTATTTTCCATCAGTTATACGTTGTTCGCGATATCTTTTTAGGTAAATAATAATGTATAAGTAAAACAATCAGTGAATGTCTAGTTAAGTGTTTATTTTCATGACAACAAAATAGAGGCAATAAGTTAATAACATGATAAAAAACTACTTAAGGCTGACACATACGGACTGCAACCCGTCGGCGTGCAGTTCCCATACAAGTTGCAGTCGGTGTGCGGTATTCAAATTGTTTCAAACATTTAAATATCCATCCAGATATCGCTCGTACTTGCCCGTACATAAATTGGCGCGAGTGAGACGCACTATAGTTAAATTACATAATTTGGTGTGGCCTGATTGGCCTATTGGTCGCTTATTCAAAAAGTTACGAGGGTTCAAAAAATGACGAACCACTTCGAGAAAAGGTAGGAAGTGCCCTTGCGCTTCACTTGGCTCGCCTTGGCGGGCACTATCTAACCGTGCTCCCAGATTCAACTTTGAGATAGTGTCATCTTCGTGTTATGGTAATCAAACGGCCCCCGCAATAATCAATGTCGAGTCGGTTTATTTACACCACCCGATTGTAAATAAAAAATGCAAGAAAGATAGTTGTTTGTGCGTAAAAGTGGAATGGTTGTCACAACACATCAATGAACAAAAATAAATCGCCTGTCATATTTCACGCGTAATTATAGACTTTATGTAATAATATGTTAATGTAATTGTAAATACAAAAATCCAAAGCCTCGTCAGGCGCCATTAAGTGAAAATGTTGCAGTGGAAGGAATCATTTTCCCATTTACATTATAAAATAATACGCTAACTTTAAGTTCCTTGTATAAATTATAATGCAGATGATATGGTGCTGTTGAGCCCCTCGGTAGGAGGGCTTAGGAAATTGCTAAATGTATCTCTTCTTCCTCGCGTTGTCCCGGCATTTTGCCACGGCTCATGGGAGCCTGGGGTCCGCTTGACAACTAATCCCAAGGTTTGGCGTAGGTACTAGTTTTTACGAAAGCGACTGCCATCTGACCTTCCAACCCAGAGGGTAAACTAGACCTTGTTGGGATTAGTCCGGTTTCCTCACGATGTTTTCCTTCACCGAAAAGCAAATGCCGGAATTTGCTAAATGTATGTGAGCAATATGCTATTAGTCCTGGCCTTAACTTTTATTAACTGTATTAAAAGTGAATTTATGATTTTTAAGCCTAGTAATAAATGTAAAGATGACTTTCCTCCAGTATTGCTCAATGGCGTCCCTTTAAAACAGATATCTGTATTTAAGTACCTAGGACATGTAGTGTGTGATAACATGAAGGATGACGAGGATATAAAAAGGGAGCGCAGCGTAGGGCGCTAGCGACTAGAGCAAATATGCTGGCACATAGATTTAGGCGTTGCACCGCGCCAGTAAAATAACATTGTTTCGAGCTTTTTGCACTACTTTCTATACATGTGCACTATGGACCAGCTATACGCAGAGGTCGGTAAGCGACCTATGCATCCAATACAACAATGCCTTCAGGGCACTGTTGCGGTTGCCTCGCTGGTGCAGCGCGTCCGGGCTGTTCGCGGATGCGCGCGGTGGACGGGTTCCGCGGCCGCGCTGCGGCGCCTGCGGGACAGCCGCAACAGTCTCCTGGCAGTTATAGCCGACAGGCTTGACAGTCAGCTTCTTGTGCACTGGACCAGGGTACACTCAGTGGTAGCTACATACACATGACTCACATGTAGTTATTACTGGTGTATGCGCCTGGCTCCAGTTTAAACCCTAAAATATTTTAAGTTACATTTATTTCAATAATAATATAATATAATTTTTAGAGTAAGTTAAACTAACACTGTATGGTTTTATTTTTATTTATAACAAAGGAGAATGGGCAATTTGTCCCATGGATGTATACTGTTGAGACATATCTCGTTTGAAAGGGTTTACTCTTAGCATTATTTTATTGTATGACACCAACTTTGGATAACTTGCAGGGACTGAGCAATTTAAAAAAAAGAGTGGCCAATATAAACGGTCGTTTTACAAAATACTTGTTATGTAGCCGGTTGTTAGGTGTTTTGTATGAAAGAATATGAGAAATTCTAGATTTCTGTTTACCACTACTTACGTTTAAGTACGTACAGGGCTGGAATTAGTTGATAAAACATATGCTTGAATTAAAAATACTGCTATTAAACACTGAAACTTGCTTGTATACTCAAGCCATATATATCATTTAAAAGACATTTTTATAAGGTATTTTAATATATATATACTTGCACTCAAATGCTTGCAGGGGCGGTAATAAAACTAGTTTTTTCGTTAATTAAGTGTGGTAAATGCCGCTTTGTTTGTTCTACCTGGCACTAGATGGAGCCTTGGTAGCCGTTTGGGTAATTTTTACTAGTGGTATATACAATTGAGTTTTATCCTATTTGGAAGGTCTTCAATTAAGCATTAATTACTTATATGACACCAAAGACCGAAAGTGTCCAGGGAAGATGATATTAATAATTTTGATCATGCGCTGCGGCGTAAACTGGAACTAAAAAATGTCATTCATATAGAGTTACTTTTGTAACCATTTACATCACTTTGCATGCCTGAAATATAATGAAAAAGTAATTTATATATTTTTTTTAAATTATTACCGCTCAATAAATGGCACTAAACTACTTAATTATGATTTTTCAAATCCTCTCTAGTACTGACATCTTGCGTGCAATAGGAGAACCGAATGAGCGGCAAATGCTGGATCCGTATAGTCGCTTATAAACGCTTAAAAATGTCACCGAAGAATAAGTTTGTTTAATTCGGAACTTTGACAATAAAACGAGTTGTTACCTTGAACGAGTAAGTGTCGTCTTTTTATCTCTCTTGCTCTTACATATTCGAGTGATAAAGGTAGAAAAAGCATTGTATTTTTTAAAGTTCGCGTTATGTCCCGCTAGAAACGTTATATAAACTTATTATTAAACATGAAATAAGATTCCTAAGCAGTAAGTAGGTAAGTAAATGTATTTATGGAGTACCATAATTAGCAGCAAGAAAATAAATCTAAGTTTATATGTTACGATAAAATAAATCGTAAAAAGGTACTATGTACATACTTGTTTTGTCTCTCTGCAGGAAAATTGTGTAAACGTGAAACATTTGAGATTGCGCCGCGGTTCAAAGCAACGTTCCCTTCGTTTGCCATATGAAGCAGGATTAAATTGTGTAGTTTTAAGTTCTCATGTAAGTGAATTGTCAAATTCTTAGTGAGAATAAAGAATCTTAAACCTAAAATTAACGCAGTGAATACATTACAAGCATCAGCGACTCTTAACTGTTTGCCAAGCTAAGATAGTAGCTGTATTTCGTTCCATTATATATACGTATGAAATAAAAACTTTTGAATACATTTAACACCTTTATTTCATATAAATTGAAAAATAACTGACGGCATACATTTTCTAGTGAATAGGTGCATCCAGATCCAGATAAGAGAATGCATGGTTATTGCGCCAATCTCGGACCATTTGCGATTGGTTTGCTAAGGGCACCGCTAGCTGGTGCGGATGCACAGAGCACTTATACATACCTTATTAAATAAAAACTTTTGAATACATTTAACATCTTTATTTCATATAAATTGAAAAATAAGTGACGGCATAGATTTTCTTCACGGTCGCACAAATATTATCAGGACGAGTCGACAAGTTACTTTAAAGCAAGCATTGGTGAATAGGTGCATCCAGATCCAGATAAGGTAATGCATGGTTATTGCGCCAATCTCGGACCATTTGCGATTAGTTTGCTAGCTGGAGCGGGTTAACGAAAAACAGTAACTGGCGACGCTAACTGGCGCGGACGCGTGCGACGAATTTTACCTACAAAGGCACCCGCGCGCGTGCACCCGCTCCGTGCACTCGCGCCAGCTAGCAAACGCCCTTAACCTTTTAAACGCCAAGAATACCTTAAGGCGTCTTAACTAGCTATGCTCAAAGCGTCATAAATACATTATAGCTGATATAGCCGCTGTCAGAGTAACCTTCACACTTTCAAGTAAGGTTTAGGGCATAGGGCGTCCGCAACGTCTCGCGTGTGCATGGAGCGGGCGTGCGGCTTACAGTATCAGCAACGCTAACTGGCGCGGACGCGTGCGACTGATTTTACTTACAAAGGCACCTGCGCGTGTTTGCCCGCTCCGTGCACTAGCGCCAGCTAGCAAACGCCCTTAACCTTTTGAACGTCAAGAACACCTAAAGGCGCCGTCACTAGACATGATTTAAGGGCCATGAACACATTAATGATTATAGCTGTTATAATCGCTGTCAAAGTCCCTAATGTAATACTCATGCACTTTCAAGCTCACTTGCGCCCGTGACCTTGGCGTGTGAGTAACGTTTTTGTTTATGGCGTTCAAATGGTAAAGTATCAATGTCGTAATGCGTCGCTAGCGCGTTATTTTCGAATCGCACCCGTGCTCCCGTGTTGGACTGCACACGCGGTGTACACTTCTTGTTATTGTAACCGTTTGTGCGCCTAGATAACACAAGTACACATACACAACTCGCAATATGCTCGCGTGCTCTTGTTTATATGTAAAGTACGTCTTCTAGGGCCGCGGATTGGACCCACGCGACCGGCGGGGCGGTGAGCGGCATACATTGGTCGCAATGCAAGCTGTAAAGCTAGTGCAGTGCATGAGGGACGCGCGGCTTTCTCTCACCACATCTTTAGGTGTTCTTGCCGTTCAAAAGGCTAAAAGCACCTAATGAGGTGGCTTTACATTAGCTAGATGCCGGCCCACACGCCGATCCGGTGTGCAGGCTAAGGAAATCGCTATGTAGGCCAATTCGAAAGTGCAACTGACATTAAACCAATTTTAGAATAATATTGGAATGATACCAGTTAGCTGTCATTCGTGCGTTCATTTCGCACTTATACGCATGTATTTGTGCGAGCGAGACGCCCGCAACTAACTGATATGATTCCAATATTACTCTAATATCGGTGTGCACGCCCCTTTTTATTCATAAGCAAGGTAATATTGAACCACTATAGAAGGCAGCGAAGAGGCCGGCAATGGAACTGGTAGCGTTTGATGGAGACAGTTTTCTGTCAAATGCAAGTTCAAATTGGCCTGACTGTCTCACTCGCACACCGGAGTAGCGTTTCATATAAGCGTACTTTGTTATATCCAATCGACCCGCTCTATTCAGTAGGTTTCATTATCTCGATCCATCAGTTAAGTAACAATCTCTTCAATCTGGTGGATCGAGATGGTGGATCCTACTGGACAGATGGAACCTGTGGATAGGAAAACGTTATGCTCAACAACTTGGTAGCAGAAGCGATGTGATTTTTTAAAATCGCGACTGTGTCATTGACATAATATATCTGAGGACGGGCCTTACGGGCAATAAGATTGGGGCCAGTACAGCGGTGTTACGCACACGAGTTTGAGCCAATCGTGCAGTCTAACGCCACAAGTACCACTACCACAACGTGATTGGTTGATGAGTTCGCATTACGCACGCGATTGATCGCATCTAGTTGCGTTAGACAGCACGATTGGCTCGAATTTGTGAATGACACAACTGAACTAGCACTATCGTTATTGCCCCTAAGGTCGGTCCTTAGATATATGGTAAGCGTCAGGATGGCGGTGGACCTCAGCGAATTTCAAAGAAATATTTATAAACATATTGTACCTTCTGTGTACCTCAGTGTACCTTTAATAGAAACCAGTGTACCTTTCCCCGAAACGAGATATTTTACAAAACGGTCCACCCGCCAACCTGACGTCAGGATGGCGGGTGGACCTATGAAATCTTGCATTATACCGCACTAAAAGAATGCAGTTATATTGTGCATGAGCTTAGCCTAGCTTGTTTTGGGGAGAGGTACACCGGTTTCTATTTCTATTTACAGAGGTACACTGAAGGTACAGTCACCATCATATATATCGGAGCGGCCAAGGTACCCACGAATATCTGAACATGCCTCTACTGTCAAGAGGTTAGAGTGCGTGTTTAGAGATCTTTGAGCACCTCGGCCACTCCGATATATCTGATGGCGACTGTACCATATAACTGCATACTTTTAGTGCAGTATAATGCAAGATTTCATAGGTCCAACCGCAATCCTGACGTCAGAATGGCGGGTGGACTTTTTCTTAAATATCTCGTTTTGGGTTAGGTACACAGAAGGTACAGTATGTTTATAAATACTTACTGCTATGGCGTAGCGACCCGAAGTGGATCTTGGCCTCCGACACCAAAGACCGCCATGCTTCTCTGTCCAAAACCGTTTCCATCTAGTCGACGGCGCCGAGTTCGCTAAGGTCTTTTTGCATTTCGTCTCTCCAGCGGGACCTACCTAGGACGTCTAGACGGTCTTCGGCCATTTGGAACTTCAGAGTACGCCCTCCAGGCTGCACGATCCTCACCCATCTGGACTACGTGCCCGAGTCATCGGAGTCTGGCAGCGCGAAAAATCCTAGGACTCACACGTGGAGAGGATGGAACCTGGAGACTCCACAGGAATCAGGAGATTGAAGATCTGGTGTCCGAGCTGAACGTCATTGGATGTTTATAAATATTTCTTTGAAATTCGCTGAGGTCCACCCGCCATCTAGACGCCAGATGTCAATGCCGAGTGCGACCGCCCTTAAAGCGGTGTATTATCTCTAGTCTCTCCAATATGTTCTCCTGGTGGGTTCACGGGGTTTATTTTAAGTGTTATCATAAACAGTGTTCACCAGCGGGTCTACGGGTACCTAATTATTTTTACCATGGGCCGACCATGAACACGATTCTATTTTTAAAACGTAACCCGCGTAGCTACTTCAGTCTTAGGCGGTATATACTCTACACCACGTTCACAAAAGATTGATATTTTAGGTAAAAACTCACATTTCGCTATATTTGTCCATAGTAAATACTAATTCAAAAACTGTACGGTAGGGCCTAAAATCTTCTGTGATAGTAATGTAGAAATAAATACTGTTGACAGGCGGTCAACGGTATTTAGTACAATAATTACACTGAAACAATTCGTATAGAATACAGAACCTATGAATAATATATATCTAGAGAATCTAACTTTAATGCAATAATATAATTGAACAAAAGATATACATTAGTACGAGTAGTACGATCAACCTATATGTCTATTTTTAATAGTCTTAATGTTCGTGTATCGGTTCTGTATTCTATGGCCATTAATTATGCTTTATTTTTCAACTTTCTTTGACTACACACAAGTACACATTATATTTGCTTTTTTCTTGAACTTTATCTTGCCCATGTTCGATTCTTCTTATGTCGATGCATCCTCATTATTTCCGTATGGTTTCTGAAAATACAATAACAGTTTTTGTAGTGTTTTCTAATAAGTTTTTTTTTTCATGTAAGTACCTTTTTTTTGAGGTGGGGTAAATTAGAGCAGATGGGATACCTATCGACAATTATGTCAATAAACAGTTTTACGTTCCATCAAGAATTGAGAGGTTGACTCAATTCCTCATGGAACCCATGATGTAAGCTAGACCTTTACACAAATATTCCTTAAACCTCGTTAAGCAAGTAGCTTCTTTACAAACATAACAAAGAAGACAAATCGTCTAGCGTGAAATACGCATCGTTAAAGAGTTCTTTTCTGGTCCTGATCAGAAGTTCCACTTCTTCAAATAGCACTTTTTTGAATGGCAATGCCTGGTCTGTTGATGAAACTAAAAAAACGCCTATAAGATTTGGGGAGTTCCCTTAATTCCTCGTGGTTTTGTCAAAAATAGGACCATCTTGGAACTATACACCCACTTTCAAACGATAACTAATTTTCAACATTAGTTCAGAAATGACGAAGATCTTACTTAACATATATACAAAAAAAAAGTTTTTGAAGTCGGTTAAAAAGTAGTATCTTTACAATACTTCCTTTTACTAAGAAGGGATAACTACTACAATTTGCTTACTAAGTAAGTACTTACTTACTATTAGTATCAGATTGGAGTCGACTCGAGAGTCGATAAAATGGGCGTCGCTATCCTTTCCGGGTGGGGGGGATTTCACCGCATGAAAAAGAGACACATATAGTGAGTTCTTACTGTTCTACCAAACTACATTATATAAAGTAGTCGTACTTTTTGAGTCAAATTAATTTAATTCTAAAGGTGCGACGTAATGGCCTGAAGCCCGCTCTTAGCATACCTAGTTATACTATTTGATGGATATTGGTGTCAATTTATAATACGTTTAATTATTCATTGTCTTTACCTAATTATCTTTACCTTTTGCCGACCGGTTTGGCCTAGTGGGTAGTGACCCTGCCTATGAAGCCGATGGTCCCGAGTTTGAATCGCGTAAGGACATTTCTTTGTGTGATGAATACAGATATTTGTTCCTAAGGCTTGCGTGTTTTCTATGTATATACGTAAATATATATTTATCTAAATAAGTATGTTTAACGTCGCCTAGTACCCATAGTACAAGCTTTGATTATTTTGGGGCCAATCTGTGTAAGATTGTCCCTACATATTTATTTATTTATTACCTAACGTAACCTACATTAGGTAATGAAAGCATTTTATTTTTGTAAGGGTAACAGTTTTGTTGGGATATAAAATGGTTAATGATAAAAACTAATACTTTTACCAGCATTTTCACTTTATATTCATGTATTCGAAACCTATACATTTATGACATTAACTTTTGCAAGACGATAAGATTTTTTATTCACAATAACTTGTCCGTATTCGAACTGTCTGGCTACCCGGCTAGCCGTGGCTGTGTACCCGGATTTTATACTCTGAAACTGGAACTAGTGACAGATAAGAGTCGATTGATGTTTTTTTAAAGATACTTATACTTAAATAGAATTACTTACCTATGTTTAATTAAAAGAAACTACTTATACATAATAATCCTTACAGTTTTAACCTATTTAACCTACCTACCTAGCTACTTTTAATAGTAGCAGTTCGGTTCACTTCGTAGAAATACCTGTTCTAAGAATAATGAAAAAGGAAGAAGAGTAATAAAAATAAAGAATCTGGAAGTCGTTGAGGTGTTCCGTTCTTCATCAGCAATTCTACTTCAACAAATGTCACTTTATTGAGTAAAAATGCTTGTAATATTGATGAAAATCCTAAAATGACTATATGTATGCCTATCCTATACAATATGAGAAGCTCCTTCAGTTTCTCGTAGAACCTATCATCAGAACTGGACCTTGACACAAATGTTCCTTAAAAGCCTTACATGCTATAAACGAAATAAAAAAAAAAACGCCTAAGGTAAAATACTTGTCGTTGAAGAGTTCCATTTCAGCAGTATCAGCATAGTTTCAGTAATATCAGCAGTTTCACTTCATCAAATGTCACTTGTTCAAATAAAAAAAACTTGATATGTTGACGAAAATCCTCAATTCCTCCTAATTGTGAATTCAAATCGATTTAAAATCCTCAATTCCTCATTGAATCCATCATCAGAACTGGACCTTGACACAAATGTTTCCTAAGAACCTAGCTGAACCTAGCGCGCGTTGAAGAGTTCCGTTCTGGTCAATATCACTAACTTGTTTAAATAAAAATGCTTGATATGTTGACGAGAATCCAAACATTACTATATATTATTGTATGCCTATAAGATTTGAGGAATTTCTTCGATTTCTCATGGAACCCATCCTCAGAACTAGACCTTATGACACAAATGTCTTCAAGAACTTTACTTGCTACAAAATAAACAAATAAAACATATCGCGCGCGAATTGGCGAGTTCCATTTTGGCCAGCATCAGCTGTTGCATTTCGTCAAATGTCACATTTTAATAAAAATGCTTGATATGTAAATAAAAATCCAGAAATTATAAGATGTCAGGAATTCCCTCGTTTATTTATGAAACCCATCATCAGAACTGAACATTGATATAAATACACCTTAAGAACGTTACTCGCTACAAGCTTAATAAAGAATACAAAACGCGTGCGTTGAAAAGTTCCGTTCTGGACAACATCAGCAGTTCCACTTGATCAAATATAACTTTTTTAAAATAAAACACCTAGAGATATTGATGAAAAAAAAAACTATATGTATTTCTATAAGGTTTGAGGTGTCCATCATCAGACCTAGACACTGGTGTCTAGTACAGACATTTCTTAAGAACCTTACTTTCTACAAACTTAAAAGTTCCGAGGAATTGTTCGGATTAATCTCTGCCGCCTCTTTCCGTCACCGCTTTACGCCACATCATTTATATCTTCACCACTTAGATGGTTGGCAATCCTCAACTGTGCATTTCTCTAGAAACTTCCTGCCTCATACAGCTAAACTATGAAATGATCTGTCGCATGCGGTATTTTCGGCCCAATACGATCTTTAAAACTTTAAGGAAAGAGCGTATTCCTATCTTAAATGCCGGCACCGCACTTACAATCCCTATGGTGTAACAGATGTCCATGGCCAGCGGTAATTGCTTACCATCAGTTGATTCGTCTGCTAGTTTGCCTCTTATATCACAACAAACAAAAAAAGAATAAAATCTCATGCGTTGAAGAGTTCCGTTTTAGTCAACATCACTAGTTCCACTTCATCAAATGCCACTAATGTGAATAAAAAAAGCTAAAGATATTGATGAAAATCCAAAATTACTATATACCTATAAAAATTGAGGAGAATGAGGAGTTCCGTCGCTTTCTCATGAAACACATCATCAGAACTGTACTTCGACAAAAATGTTTCTTGAGAACCTTACTCGCTACAAACTTAACAACGAAGAAAAATTGCGCGCGTTGGAGTTCCGTTTTGGTCAACATCAGTAGTTCCACATCATCAAATGTGACTTTTGTGAATAAAACTTGATAATATGTTGATGAAAATCCAATAAGTACTATATATATACCTATAAAATTTAAGAAATTCCCTCGATTCTTCATGGGACCCATCATCAGACCTTTACCTTGACACGAATGTTCCTAAAAACCTTAGTACTTAAAACTTACTTGCTACAATCTTAACTAATAAAACAAATCGCGCGCGAGTTGGCGAGTTCCATTCTGGTCAACATCAGCTGTTACACTTAGTCAAATGACAATTTTTTTAATAAAAATGCTTGATATGTAAATAAAATCCCAGAAATTATTACATGTATGCCTATAAGATTTTAGGAATTCCCTCGATTCTTCATGAAACCCATCATCAGAACTGTACTTTGACAAAAATGTTTCTTAAGAACCTTACTTGGTACAAACTTAACGAAGAAAAATTGCACGCGTTGGAGTTCCGTTCTGGTCAACATCAGTAGTTCCACATCATCAAATGTCACTTTTGTGAATAAAAGTTGATAATATGTTGATGAAAATCCAATAAGTACTACATATATGCCTATAGCATTTAAGAAATTCCCTCGATTCTTCATGGGACCCATCATCAGACCTTTACCTTGACACAAATGTTCCTAAAAACCTTAATACTTAAAACTTACTTGCTATAAACTTAACTAATAAAACAAATCACGCGCGAGTTGGCGAGTTCCATTCTGGTCAACATCAGCTGTTACTTTTAGTCAAATGACACTTTTTTAATAATAATGCTTGATATGTGAATAAAATCCCAGAAATTATTACATGTATGCCTAAAAGATTTTAGGAATTCCCTCGATTCTTCATGAAACCCATCATCAGAACTGGACATTGATGTATTAAGTACACCTTAAGAACCTTACTCACTACAAGCTTAATAAAGAATACAAAACGTGTGCGTTGAAAAGTTCCGTTCTGGAACACATCAGCAGTTCCACTTGATTAAATGTAGCTTTTTTTTAATAAAACGCCCAAAGTTATTGATGTAAATCCAAAAAAAACTATATGTATTTCTATAAGGTTTGAGGTATCTATCAGACCTGGATCTAGACACAGATGTTTCTTAACAACCTTACTTTCTACAAACTTATCAGGACAAATCTATTACGGCGAGTGTTCCATCGCATTGCTCGGATTAATCCTTGCCGCCTCTTTTCGTCATCGCGCTACGCTACAACATTTTTATTTTCACCACTTAGATGGTTGGCAGTCTTCAACTGTGCATTTCTCTAGAAACTTCCTGCCTCATACAGAACTCAACAAACTATGAAATGATCTGTCGCCTGCGGTATTTCCGGACCAATACGACATTTAAAACTTTAAGAAAACAGCGTATTCCAATCTTAAAGGCCAGCACCGAACTTACAACCCCTATGGTTTAGCAGGTGTCCATGGGCGGCGGTAATCGCTTACCATCAGGTGTGACGTCTGCTCGTTTGCCTCTTATATCATAAAAAAAAACAAAGAAGAAAAATCTCGCGCGTTCAATAGTTCCGTTTTGGTCAACATCAGTAGTTCCACTTCATTAAATGCCACTAGTGGGAATGAAAAAGCTTAAGGTATTGATGAAAATCCAAAATGACTATATGCCTATAAGACTTGAGGTGTTCCCTCGCTTCCTCATGGAACCCATCGTCAGACCTTTACCTTGACACAAAGGTTCCTAAAAACCTTGGTACTTGAAACTTACTCGCTACAAACTTAACAAAGAAGACAAATCACGCGCGTGGAAGAGTTCCGTTTCTGATCAACATCAGCAGTTCCACTTCACCAAATGTACTTACTTACCACCCATTTATTTGAAACAGTACCTAGGTACTCCATTTTGATGCCGCCAGCTTGAAACTTCAATGGCCTCAGTGTCCGATGAACAACTTAAAAATGTTGAAAGTAATAACAATTATAATAAGTTGGGGAGTAGCGACCTTACACACCCGAGTGCTCCTGGGGAGTTCTGTTACCGGACATACAATAATAATAACAATAAATAAATATTATAGGGACATTCTTACACAAATTGACTGAGTCCCACGGCAAGCCGAGAAGGCTTGTTTTGTGGGTACTCATACAACGACATAATAATATATAATATACAAATACTTAAATACATAGAAAACATCCATGACTCAGGAACAAATATCTGTGCTCATCACACAAATAAATGCTCTTACCGGGATTCAAACCCAGGATCATCGACTTACTAGGCCAAACCGGTCGTGAAAAAAAGAGCAAAAAAAAAGAAAAATATGTCAAAAGAAAATGCGATTTGGAAACGTTATTCGCCACTTAATATATTATTATATCTGGTTCACAGCATTTATTTGGTGCTGATATAATGTCTGCAATATTACCCGAGTACATTAAAATATGAATAAATTATCATAAATTCAGAAGATGGTCCCTATAACAGTTCATTTTTACATGGAAAAATGGCTTTCATGTAAAATGTTTGTCAGACATATTTTTGGAAGTATAGTACAATCATTAACTTAGAAATATAGGTAACATTTCACGAATAAAAATACGGTAACACATATTTTTAATTATTTTTTTAACTTATCCTACGCAAAATAGAATTGGAGAAACTGACATAGGGACTATCATTCGACACGACACGTATAGTAAAGTATGAATCCGCTCTAAGTCCCATTACATAGACAGTGGGAAGTAAAATAATTCTTGTTCTGAAAACAATAAAATGTAAAATGATTAGGTAGGACAATCCAAACTTCTAAGGTCGCGTAGATCAGAAGTAGATATGAATTTGTTCGACAATACGATAGGAAACTTTTCAGCATTTACATTGGCGCATTTTTTTCTGGAATACTATCTAAATTGCACTTTGTATATATGCTATATTTTTTATATAATTTGGAGCCTTTATTTTCCATGGAGTCGAACGCTATATAGCAGCTATACGAGAAAAAATAATACTTTTATCTTACCTACCCCATGAATAGTGAAGATCATCAAGGAGCATACTCTCTGAGATCAATGGAATGGAGTGCCTTTCGATTGGAGAAAATTATAGCGTATTAGAAATATACTATTTTGTAATTACAATGTTGAATATTTTAAATTGCGTGTTTTGACAATTATTGTTGACAATATTACATTCAGAGTCATCTTGACATAACTTTAGAAATCCATAAACTAGTCTATACTTTTTAAAATGATGGAGTAAGACTGACGAGATTACCGCTATGTATAAATGTTTTACGTCAAGTAGAATTTTGCTTTAGAGCGACATCTGGCGTTGAGTAGAAAAGTTAAGGCGTAATTAACTACAATTAATTAACTCATTAAATGGTTTTATTTTGGTCCCTGCAACGATTTGACCCCAGTTATATTATACGAAAAATAGCTTATAAAAATACTTTTCACATGATATACATGGCATTTGTATACACTCTTATTTCGCTGTGTATCAAGTAATTTTTAGAAAAACGATTTTTTAAAACTGTACATTGTGTCCCTTTAAATACTTTATCATTGGTGTTGATACAAAAAACATAAAGCATTTTTTATATTCTTTCGAATAAAATACGCTAAAACTTTTATATCCCGCGTATAAGGAAATATAACTGCTTATATGCGCAACTTCTTTTTTTATATAGCTCGGTCCCTGCAAGTGGTCCAAGGTTGGTGCCATACAATAAAATAATACTACGATTAAGAGCTTTAAAACGACATATGTCTCAACAGTATACATCCATGGGACACTCCCCATACAAAAGTGCCCATTGTCCTTTCATTTTTTCACAGAAAATAAAGAACAAAGAGTTCTTTAATATCGGAAAATGTTTCTTATTTATCAAAATTTCAGTTTAGTTTTTTTTTATCTTGTTTAATGTTTGTTTTCGATTTACGATACGATAAAAAATCTACTCGCAATATGTCCAAAATAGTTAGTCAAGCACTATCGAATAAATACTATGTGCAAAGTAAACTTCTAAAAATGCTTAGCTAAACAACAGCCACACTCAAATTATAAGGGTTCATTATGAACATGGAACCTTAAAAAGCTTTGTTGCTACATTATTTATACGCACTTCCAAAATATTGATAACCCATTATAAGGAAGTTGCTTAAATCTCTATACATAAAATAATAAAGGAAATACATTATGTACTCATAATTCTTAGAGGCCAATTCTGCACTGATCTTAGATAAAACATGGCATTGACATCATTCCAATATGAGATAGTTCCAATCTTTTTTGGAGGACCTGCTGAATCAACTGCCAACCAAAACGTCACGTGACACTGACAGGTGAGTATCAGAGGGCCTACCGCGAACCACGTTCGACGTGTTACCTCTCTGTCGCACTTGTAAATTCGTACGTAAGTGTGACAGGGAGGCAACACGTCGAACGTGGTAAGCCCTCTGATCAGTATCATTTTGGAATGAGATTTAATACCTAACTAAAACTCCAATTGACCTGTCAGTAACATAACGCTTTGTGAAATCTGAACAAAAAAGTATTTTAATACCCTTCCCAAAACAAACAGCGGCAATTGCAACTATTCCAATATCGGATCTAATAATTGCATTTCCCCAACTTATCGGTATTTTTAATTTAGTTGAATATCTTTTTTCAACTTTCGGGGTGCGAAATTGAAAAATAATTCATGTCGGTGTCTATTAAGGTGGCTGAGAGAATTTTCCGTCGGCAGGCATCGGCAGAGGTCGTCACCGCCCGGGGCCGGCCCCCAGAAATTGAATTATCACTGCCAGTATTTCAATTTAAATGTTATGCCTAATTCCGTAGGGTTATTCGGATGCCGTGTTGTTGTGACGTGACGTGAAATGTTTTTTTACGACTAGAAT
This sequence comes from Cydia pomonella, assembly GCF_033807575.1. NCBI lineage: Eukaryota > Metazoa > Arthropoda > Insecta > Lepidoptera > Tortricidae > Cydia > Cydia pomonella. The sequence goes on from NC_084719.1 coordinate 17,172,470, forward strand.
TTGTTTGCAGAGTGATAAGTTAACCATTTGGGTACATTTTACTAATGCTTTTATCATAAAACTTTTGAGAAATGTTTGGTTTGAACATGCTGGATCAACTCTATAAGAGTCTAGGATGGTAACATAAATGGACGTTAAAGCCTAATTTTATGGCACTCTATAAGAGTCCATTCAGCAAGAAAATTTGGCTTAATTTAATGGATTCTATAAGAGTCCATCCAGCAAGAAAATTTGGCTTTAAAGTCCATTTATGTAACCATATCCACAGAAAATACGCATAATCTTAAGCCTTTTCCAGGCCCCACCAATCTACAAGGTTTTCCCAAAAACTCCAAATATTGTGATCTTGTCCAGCTTTGATGATTCATTTGAAGACAAGTCACATTTCCCGAAAGTGTACTCTAATTTGAACCCTAAATCGGAATGCTAAAGTTGAAACTCTACTGTCGCATATGTGGTCGATAAATTGTACTATGCCTTGAGAAGAATTAACTCATACTAAACAAAGTCTGCTTAGATTTCCGTAGTCAACTTCGGCCAAGCCATTATTTCGCGTTTAGAATTCATCATCATCATCATTATTGCAGTACAGTGTGTGGGGCGCCGCACGCGCCCTTTAAGTATGGAGCGCGCGCTAAGCTACCGCTTCTCCCGACCTATTAGTTTGAACTTTGAACGGCGCCTTGCATATAAAAGCGCGCGTTGCCCGCTTCCAATGTCCCGCTCCACGCTTCGCCCGAATTGGCAAACCGACCTATAAGTTTGGTTTGCCAATTCGGGCCCCGCCACGGAGGAAAGGTTGTTTTTTTTTTTAATTTCATTAACTTCAGGGTATGGGTAAATACGTTTAAGGAAACTAAATGGCATAATTACTTTTCAAAAAACTGTATTTTATTTTTTTGTAAAACATATTTTTAATGTTGCATATAGCGTTGTAACACGGGCATTACGGGCAATGTCATTTCGAACAGCGATCGTCCGAGTCAGTCCGAGATAGTACGTAAGTTTAGTAGCAAATGTATAAACTCGTACTAAAGACTAATCAATATGTAAACAGAAGGCCTACTGCGAACCACGTTCGACGTGTTTCTCTGTCGCACGTGTAAGTTCGTACGTAAGTGTGACAGTGACAGGGAGGCAACACGTCGAACGTGGTTCGCGGTAGGCCTTCAGGCCCTAAGGCAAGTGTAAAATTGTAAATGCTCGAGCCTTATAAGATAAAAATAAATTATGTATTATCTCTGAAATCGTGTTAGAATACCGGTGTCCTTGAGAAAGTTACTTAATTTAAGCTCATGAATGCACCCTGGAAATTACGGAAATAAAAAAAAAAACACTGTGTATTCGTATGTAAAATTCATTTCAGAATGCTGTTTTGTTTTTATTTGAGCACAGTTCGCTGCGCAACACGTGATGTTTATTGGTCTGCTATCTTCTTACAGCAATGATAATAAACTTAAGTATGTTTTTTCATCTAGAAACTTCACTTACGGTAAATGTATACTAGAGGTAGATTTTTATTATTTACTTATTTATTAAACTTAACACATAGGTTAACAGTATTACACCAAGACACTTATGTGGTATTCATATTAAAATTAAAATAGCAATTACATAAATCACTAAAAAGTGAAACTATAAAATTTATAACCATGGAATAAGATATATCATATCACATTCCTGGAAAATAAACCAGCACTATCATCAAATATGTCAACATCATTTTAATAATGCTGTACTTAAACAATTTTATAGGTTCCTTGACTGATACCCACGACTGATTATATTATTCACTAAAACATGTTTATCAAATAAAAATCTTCATTTGAATCATAAAATTCTTTGGTAAATGGTGAATTCCCTGAGCTCTGGCGGAAAGCATTTGTTATTCCTCTTCCCAAAATTAGTAATCATACCTTGCCTAGTAATTTCAGACCCATCTGTATCCTCCCTTTTCTATCGAAGATCGCTGAAGCCACGGCTCACAGACAACTCTCTGACTTTATACACTCTAACAAACTGTTGAGCCCGTTTCAGTCTGGTTTTCGACCTGGCCACAGTACTTGTACTGCTCTCATTAAGGTAACTGATGACATCAGACGTGGCATGGAGGATCAATTGGTCACAGTACTCATTTTGATTGATTTCTCAAACGCTTTTAACACTGTTGATCATGACATTCTCCTTGCTCTTCTCAACCATCTAAATGTCTCATCTACAGCCCTTAGATGGTTTTCTGCTTACCTTGGGGGCCGCAAGCAAGCAGTCCGAGTTGATCGGGCTTTGTCGGACTGGTGCGATCTGGCTACTGGCGTACCTCAAGGTGGTATTCTCTCCCCGCTTCTCTTCTCCACTTTTATTAACTTCATCACCGCCGAACTTTGCTGCGCATACCATCTTTACGCCGATGATTTACAGCTCTACGACCAGTGTAAAGTAACGGATATGTTAGCCGCTACGGAAAAGCTAAACAGGGACCTCGCTCATATTCAGCAGTGGTCAGAAAAGTTTGGCCTATTTGTAAATCCCGCCAAATGTCAGGCCGTTATTATCGGTAGCTCTCGTCAGCTGGCCAAGTTGGATCTGGATACGATTAGGCCGGTGTGTTTCAATGGCACTCCTATACCTTTTAGCCCGTCTGTAAAGGATTTAGGTGTGCACTTGGATTGTACTTTGAGCTGGAGACCGCAGGTTGCCGAAATCAGTCGGAAGGTTACGGGCACCCTTCACGCTCTTAACAAACTCAGACACTTTTTGCCAGTCAAAACTAAAACTTTATTAGTTAACACCTTAATCCTACCCATTATCGACTATGGTGATGTATGCTATCCTGACTTAAATGAAGAGCTACTTGACAAGTTGGACCGTCTTCTTAATAATTGTATCCGCTTTATCTTCTGTCTCCGGAAATATGATCATGTGTCCTCGTTTCGTTCCCAGTTGGGCTGGCTCCCTATTCGTCAACGGCGTAATATTCGTATGCTCTGCACTCTCTATTCCATTCTCAATGATCCACACTCCCCTGAATACCTTAAGTACTTCTTTCACTTTTATGGTGCTTCTCGTGACCGTCAATTTCGCTCTACTGACAATCTCTCTCTTTCTATCCCCACTCATAGAACAAGCTTCATGTCTAACTCTTACGCCATTCAGGCAGCACGTCTCTGGAACGGTCTTCCCCCTAACATTAGAAAAGCTCCCAACAAGTTTGCTTTCAAAAAATCTTTGCGTGATTTATTTGCTGGCAGTTTAAAGATCAATTAAGTATCAGTCTCACGAATCGGTTATGTATATTATGTATATATATGTATATATATATTTATTTATTTATGTAATGTATGTATGTGTCTTTATGTATTTAAGTAGTTTATAATTAATTTATGTGTATTAGGACTCTAATTCTTTCAATAACAATTTCTTTTAGTTTTAAACGCGCCGCCTACAATCTTTTCTGCTTTGCCCTAAGGTTGACTGGTAGAGAATGCCTCATGGCATTAAGTTCGCCTTTTGTACATTAAGTTTGTCTTTTGTGCAATAAAGTTTTAAATAAATAAAACACCGTCGTTCAAAATTGTACTTATTTAAAACTAACTCAACAAAGGTACTTTCAAAAGGCACGTTTTTATCTTCCTGTACTACATATTTATTTGTTAAAGTTCAATACACAAAATACTTTTGTATTGGCATTGTTATATTCAGTGGATCACGAATACCGGAATTTCGGATTTCGATATTACAATACCGGAATCGAAAAGTACCAATATTGAAATATCGGAATTCCGGCTTGAAACTTTTTAATTTCTTTTTATAAAAAGCGGCCAAGTGCGAGTCGGACTCGCGCATGAAGGGTTCCGTACCATTTAAGACGTATTAAAAAAAAATCTACTTGCTAGATCTTGTTCAACATTTTACCACTTTGGACACACATTTTACCACTTTGGAACTGTCTCTCGCGCAAACTATTCAGTTTAGAAAAAAATTATGTTAGGAACCTAAATATCATTTTTGAAGACCTATCCATAGATACCCCACACGTATGGGTTTGGTGAAAAAAATTTTTTTTTAATTTATTGACGTATTAAAAAAAAACTATTCACTAGATCTCGTTCAAACCAATTTTCGGTGGAAGTTTGCATGGCAATGTATATCATATATTTTTTTTAGATTTTTCATTCTGTTATTTTAGAAGTTACAGGGGGGGGGGGGGGAAATTTTTTCACTTTGGAAGTGTCTCTCGCGCAAACTATTCAGTTTAGAAAAAAATGATATTAGAAACCTAAATATCATTTTTGAAGACCTATCCATAGATACCCCACACGTATGGGTTTGATGAAAAAAAAATTTTTTTTTTTAATTTTTATGACGTATTAAAAAAAAACTACTTACTAGATCTCGTTCGAACCAATTTTCGGTGGAAGTTTGCATGGCAATGTATATCATATATTTTTTTTAGATTTTTCATTCTGTTATTTTAGAAGTTACAGGGGGGGGGGACACACATTTTTTCACTTTGGAAGTGTCTCTCGCGCAAACTATTCAGTTTAGAAAAAAATGATATTAGAAACCTAAATATCATTTTTGAAGACCTATCCATAGATACACCACACGTATGGGTTTGATGAAAAAAATTTTTTTTTTTAAATTTTTATGACGTGTTAAAAAAAAACTACTTACTAGATCTCGTTCGAACCAATTTTCGGTGGAAGTTTGCATGGCAATGTATATCATATATTTTTTTTAGATTTTTCATTCTGTTATTTTAGAAGTTACGGGGGGGGGGACACACTTTTTACCACTTTGGAAGTGTCTCTCGCGCAAACTTTTCAGTTTAGAAAAAAATGATATTAGAAACCTCAATATCATTTTTAAAGACCTATCCATAGATACCCCACACGTATGAGTTTGATGAAAAAAGATTTTTTGAGTTTCAGTTCTAAGTATGGGGAACCCCCAAAATTCATTGTTTTTTTTCTATTTTTGTGTGAACATCATAATGCGGTTCATAGAATACATCTACTTACCAAGTTTGAACAGTATAGCTTTTATAGTTTCGGAAAAAAGTGGCTGTGACAGAATCGGACAGACAGACGGACATGACGAATCTATAAGGGTTCCGTTTTTTGCCATTTGGCTACGGAACCCTAAAAAATGATGAAAAACGACGAAAACTGCGATTTTTGCGAATATTTAGTTAAAATATATTATCATTACTCTGTTGTTACAGAAAATGCATAGATTTTTTTAATAAATTGTATAGTTATGTGTAACACACCAAAAACAGACAAATTTAATTGACTGATTTTATATTTGCAAAACACATTTCTGGTTAAGTTCAATACCGGTATTAATTCCCAAATTCCGGTATTGAAGGTACCCAAAATATCCGACTTCAGTATCGTCCGATTCAGAATACTGTCGGAATCGACCCGTTCTGATAGAACTATCTCACCGGGTTTCGACATACGTATAAATTGGTTATAAACGAACTTTTTGGCCGACGACGGACAATTTGATTCGTCCGGGGATTAGCTCCCCCCGGTCCGGGATTAACTTCGTGATTAAAACTGGCATGCTACGAATAAAACTAATATAGATACAGGTAAACGCTATGAAAACTGGTTACTTTGTATGACATGTTTTTACAAACTCATCTGTGTTTGTTGCTCTTGAGTGTAAATTGAAACCGTACCTAATTATATTTGTTAAAATTTAAGAGATAAATGCAAAAATTCACCATCCAGTCCAATCCCGTCAGTCAAGCGAATAAAGAGCAATTTGCTTTAACAAACACTTTTTTTTTCTTTTATGGTTTATTTGGGATCACCAACAGATAAACATCATTAGAAGTAAAATTAAAGGTAGGTAGGTATTACCTATGTTTATTTGATTATAAGTAAGCGATTGAGGTATAGTACTAAGTCATCATCTCTTACAAAATGTGTCCGCACCTCAATTAAGTGCCGGCACTTCATTGTGTTTAGTACTTCTCCGACTACTGGCGAAACGCCACGCATGTAACGAAAAAAAAATATCGAATTTGTTCTCGATTGCCTGTCTAGTACGTAGTACATATAAGCATGGACGAAAATAAATATTTAATATACTTTTATCATGGACGAAAATAAAATTTATATAAGATATAAGTCAGTGAGGTAAGCACCGCTTGTTCTACTGTAGTATTTTAGGATATACATAGCTACAATACCTATAATACATTCAAACTATAACCTACTAAGTCTAAAATATAAGATCTTTATGTACTGATGAACATGATAAAACAATGGAATAAATTAATACGAGTATGAATATGAACTTCACAGATGTTCGAGAAGTTATCCTCATAGGTTATTTGATAAAGAAAACTAGGAGGCCAATCCAAACAAAATAATATCATTTTGTCATCAGTCGCCCATGCGTCTCGCTCGCGCCAATACACGTACGGACAAGTACAAGCGAAATGCACGCACGAAAAATAAATAAATAAATGATCATTTTGATATCGAAATGTACGTTCGAATTGGCTTCCAGGTTCAGAGGGCCTCTATCACTCTTGCATATTCGAGCAATAGAATAGATAACGAAATTTCGATTTTGGTGTTGCAAGGTGGGCCCTCTGTTCACAATTTTTGTAATGTTTTCTTTGCGCCTGGTGTGGCCATTGTTTTAATAAAGGATGCCGTTTACACATTTAAGGTGATAAGAGAGTACAAGTGAACCAAAATGCAGATAGGTTTAAATTACATTATACAATACAATATCTTTATTTCAGAATACCATAGATGTGTTACGCAGCGGCCGACGTGGGCGATGACTCGCGAATGCGACGCGGCGCGGCGCGGTGCGGCGGCCCAACGGCACGTAGGACACTCCCATAGATATCAAAGGATTGAATTCACCCGCGCCGCGCCGCTTTGCGTTCGCGAGTTATTCGCTCAGGTAAGACACTGCCTTAGTTACATGCTTACTTAGGTAATAAACAATTAAAAAAAAAATATTTATCCAAAATAAACTATCAGTGTATTCCTCGTTTCAATTCAAATGTAATGAACCAATAAAATTATAGGGTCAGAAATATGAAATGTGGTCAATTATTTATTAAAGTTATTTATACAAAATAATAATAATAGCCCCCAGGGCAGCTTGTGGCGTGCTGAATGGGAAGTGACGTCCCTTGGGTCCCATACCCCCGAGAGTCGGTCAGGCCCCTCTCTCCGGCTTGCCTTCATTGGCCGGCTGGAGTGAACACTGAGCAGGGGCCGCAGGACTCTCACCTCTGGCTTGCCTTTGCCGGCCGTCCAGAGTGGGGTGTCAGAGCTATATGCTCGCAGGGTGGAAGTGAAATATGCATAAGACGCGAGTGGGCACAGTGGCTGCTGACAGTGGGGAGAGGTCTCCACACCCTGAGCCGCTCACGCAATGTTGTCCCCTTGTCGCTCTGTGCGAGCGGCCGTTTTCGGGGACCCATATTGTGAGTTGGGGAGTCACCACCTGTCCATTTTTCGTGTTTTTTAACATATGATTATTGCAGGTGCCATAGTCACCGCCATAGTCTCGGTTACCAGTCCACTAGCAACTCAACCCAATAGCCCGGTTTCTTTTTGTACCTTTTTCTTACAATAGTCCTACACTAACCGGGGCTTGTCCGTGGGTGCACTGCTATAGTGTGAACAGGGATAATCGTCGGTCGGTGTCACATTACTTTTAGAGTAAATTGTCTTATTACAAGGGGAATTTAGATAACACGAATACATTTTTAATATTCGGCGAATACGAATATTTGTAAAAGCGCTGATATTCGACATACACGAAAATTCCTGTTCGTTGCATCTTTTATATAGCTTGAATTAATATAAGGAAAAAGTATGCACTGTACAAATAACAATTTGGCACGAATATGCTGTATTCGTGTAAAACCCATTATATTTTTTATACAAATGTAGAATTTCTAAATATCTATATGGTAAATAACCATAATAATCGACGTATTTCATATTCCACTTCGACTTTCGTAGAACTATAATATAATGTTTATAAATATATTATTTCATCCAGCAACATTGTACGTCAAATTTACATTCTTTAATTTTACCGGCGCTTTTTTTCTTAGCGCTGGTGGCCTAGCGGTAAGAGCGTGCGACTTGCAATCCGGAGGTCGCGGGTTCAAACCCTGGCTCGTACCAATGAGTTTTTCGGAACTTACGTACGAAATATCATTTGATATTTACCAGTCGCTTTTCGGTGAAGGAAAACATCGTGAGGAAACCGGACTAATCCCAACAAGGCCTCGTTTACCCCTCTGGGTTGGAAGGTCAGATGGCAGTCGCTTTCGTAAAAACTAGTGCCTACGCCAAATCTTGGGATTAGTTGTCAAGCGGACCCCAGGCTCCCATGAGCCGTGGCAAAATACCGGGACAACGCGAGGAAGAAGAAGAAGAATTTTACCGGATATCCGCCATTTGAAACTACATTCAGTAATTTAATTTTAGATTAAAATAAATACTTACTTGGACAGTTGTTATGCTGTCCGATACCAGTGTTGGCCGAAAGTTAATTAGATTTGAGAAACCGTAACGGACGGTTACAGTTTACGGTTCAAATTGTAATGGTTAATGGTCAATTCTAATTAACGTTCGTAACGGTACTGTTTTTTAAACCCCTTCTTTTTCGAGTCAATTTTGGTTCTTTCTTTATTCTGTTCCTTACATACTACGTAGAAACAAGGTTAAGTTAATAGGTTCAGCTGTTTATACTGGTTCAACGTAGGATATAAAACCAAGCAAAGCGCCCGTTCACTCTGTTGTGAGGAACTTTATTACGTCTACAATATATCTAGATTAAATTCCTCTCAGGCTGATTGCCCGTTTACATAGAACCTACTCAAAATTCAGCAATAATAGACGCATTGACATTGTGCACCTACCAAAAACACCAGTCTTTTCATATTAATTAGTTATTTAAGCAATAATATCCCGGACCCAAGTAGTCTGTTTTGCAAGTTTTCAGTGTAGATGGGTATAAATTATTTTCGTTTTCTTGTTTTTTGTTCCCAAAAAATGTCACGGAGTGGAGTTTTTCGTATGAGATAAAATTTCGTTTTTAATTTTTCGTATGTTAAATATAATCTACAGGTAGAAAGACATACAATAGTACTCGTTTTTAGGGTTCCGTACCCAAAGGAACCTATTACTGACTCCGCTGTCCGTCCGTCCGTGTGTCTGTTACCAGGCTGTTGAAAGTTCTAAAGATGTATTTCTGATGCCGCTATAACAACAAATACTAAAAACAGAATAAAATAAATATTTCTTTCCAATCTCGAGGTTCTCATCCAATCACCGAAGTTAGGCAACGTCGGGCGGGGTCAGTACTTGGATGGGTGACCGTTTTTATAGATAATGGTACGGAACCCTTCCTGTGCGGGCCCGACTCGCACTTGACCGGTTTTTATTTTTATTCATTTGATAGAAAATACAAATACACGCGTGACAGAGTGGTCAGAAACAAGACAACGATAAGAATTTTGACCTAGCCCATATGTTACGGAGTGTCATTGTCATTGTCACAAAGTGACGCAGTGTCACTATAAACGTCATATTTCAATAGAAAATTAACATTAATGATAACATTGCCACACTTTGTAAGTGCAAATGGCATGCAGAGTTAGCTTGATTCGACTCTATCAACATAGTTGCACGGTCGCATTTTTATAGCTTGTCACCATGTCTGTCACGTTCTAACAAGTATGCAAGTGCGAAAGTGACAGGCATAGTGACAGGCGATAAAAATGCAATGCTGCTACCGCGCTGGGGCCTATTTCTGGTTAAAGACATTTGTTTACTCAAAAGAAATTTATATTTCACTTAATGCGTAGGTAGTTTAAAATACAGAACAAATAACAAGTTATTATAATTCGTGAGCGTCTACATTAATAGTTGTAGCAGAAAAAGCTATAGATTAAATCAAAGTTTTTAAAACTTGTAAGTATTGAGTGAGAGTTAGTTGAGTATATTAATATTATTTACTAACAGACAATAAAAATCACGACACAAAAATCACATTAACATATTCTTTTCCTTTTTTAAGTTATAAATATATACAATGTCAGGTAGGAGTAAAACAAAATATTAATGTTATTCGCTTTGGCACCGCACCTATTTGACAGCTGACACTGACAATTTCCTAGCCATTTCTGGGTCACTAAGTAACGACAGCTTCCAGTTCGAGCGCCATCTTGATAGTCACGCCTCGTGATTAATTTTTTTGTTTTTTGCTCATTAATATTGTTTAAAGTATAATATCGATAGCTTATTATACAGTAAACTAATTTGGTAGTGTGTAGTGGAGAATTAATCTTCAACCGCGTTTAACCACCATTTTGGAGTCAACGGCCGGTAGTCCACGTGCTCCTTGTAAGCTATCGCTTTACAAGAGCTGATAAAATCACCTTACACTGTCTTGTACAAACCGTACAATTTTAGTCGTATTTAAAGCTACTAAGTACTAATACTTTGATACTAGCGAAATAGTCCCACTGGACTGAAGCCATAACTTTACGCGCTACGCAACGCTAGCTGACGCGGGTGCACGGAGCGAACGAGCGGGTTAACGAAAAATGAAGCGGACGCGTGCGGCGGATTTCACCTACAAATAGCACCCGCGTGCGTGCGCACGCGGCGGGCGTCCGCGTCAGCTAGCGTAAGCCCTAAAAGGATGATGATTTTTACTTGTTGGATCAGCTATGTACAATGACAAATGTCACCGTGGTGCAACAGGCCACCTAAGGCTGAACCATTCCCAATCTGCGGGAAAGTATCTGAAAGAAAGAAAATACATTTATTTATGACAAAACAGACACGGATGACAAAAACATGTTGACAATACAATGAATTAACATTTAGCGCAAAATGCCATAAAAGGGTCACTCAGCATGTAATAGCTGGCAGCGCTGTTCTTCCGCTGTAACCCAGGAGTACGCCGTTTTACTCGTACGACGAAGCGGTTATGCTTTAATTAACTAAACTATTTATACACTGCAACATTGCGGCAATTGCCGTATCTAAAACATATCTCATCCTGTTCTACCGTGTATAAGTTACAGGGCAGGGCGTCCAAAGCCGTATAAAAACGAAAAGGCGTATCTGAGTAGTACCTCGTTATAAAACACCTCTTTTGTTCAGGGCTTACTCAAGCTTGGATCTGAATTATGCACGCTTTGACTTCGTGTAGGTACTTCCCTCTTAGAGTTTATTAACGAGTTTAATAATACCGTTAAAGCCGTTGAGAGTAATGTCTGTATAATATTATTTTAAAACAACAGGTTTTACATTAAGATGGGAATGTTTGGATAAAAGGTTGCTGTGGGCGACGCACCTTTTTAGAAGATGTTTACTTTTTATACTTTTTTATATTTTTGAATTCTATTGTTTTATTGTTGGTTTATGTTCTTTTTTACATTCTGTTTGGGCATTCTTCTTCTTGTTTCCTATGAATAAAGTACTGTCAATGAACCAGCGCATTTTACCATTAATATTGTGGTCCTTCGAACCGGATTTAATAGTGATAGTATACTTAGTGAAACACAAGATGGTGGTTACACGGTCAGTGAAAGCTATGGGTAAGGAGAATGGTAACGAAGGTAAGACCATTGCGGAGAGTGAGGCTGGGCCGTCGACCGTGCCCTCAATCCCTCTTGTCGTCCTGTCGTGCTAATGACACGACAGGTTAAACAACAACTTTGCCCCATTGTAAAACAAACAACTATTTATATCAGATGTCAAATAAAACGTAATTAATTAAGATGAAAAACAAGTTCTCATTATTGTGTAAATAAGCTTCTAAGAAGATTTATAAAGACCATGATACAATTCCAATATTTCTGAGAATAGAGTAATTATGCTCTAATTACCGCATCCTGCACGGAAATGGCCCCGTTTTGTGTCGCCTGTCGTTGTGGGTAAAAGTGACATTCGGTTGTAAACTGTAGCTGCATTACTGTTGCGGCGTCGTTGTTGCCGCTGCTGTATCTGTCAATTCATGATCGCGGCAGTAATGCGGCGGCGAACTTCACTCATTTTATCGAGAAAATTGACAGGTGAGCGTTTTTTTGTAAAATAAATATTGAAACCCTGATCCTTAAAAATCTGGAATCGTTAGCATTCTCCATCCTATACGTCAGTCGTCGTCCATTCTATTACGTCACGAATTTGTGTGAAAAACGACGAGGACATGCCGCCAGCATCCTTGGTACAATGCCTCAAGGGCCTATTTTAGATTTGAGCTAGTAATATATTTTTAAATTATAAATCACTTATATGCGCGTGACGTAGTGGATACTACAATTTCCATTAAAAAATGGGGACATTTTTCATAGCATCAAGATTGAATACGCTAGTGATTCTGAACCTAAAAACACCAGGACCTGTGGAAACAGGTCTTCAATATTTTTTTAGAAAAAAAATTCAGATACAGACTGCGGCGGCAACGACGACGCGGCAACAGTAGTGCAGCTGCAGTTGACATCCGAATGTCACCTTAAATGATGGGGGATATGGCGATGTCAGTATAATCTTGTAATGTCACTGTCAATCTCCAAATGATTGATTGGACGCTTTTAAAGCACTAATTACCAGCTTTTATTTTAATTACCCTGTAAGTGTGAGGCCACAATGGTGCAATGCGTTGTGTTGCGTCGCTTTTTTTCGTCGCAAGCGTCCTCGCAGCGTCGATGCTGCGTCGTTTTACATATTTTTTTTTATAACATGCCACAATCAGTGCCGGATTAACCCTTAAGCAAAATAAACACTTGCTTAGGGCACCACGTCTAGGGGGGGCACCAAAATCATAGGAAAAACGCGCACTCTGCATTAGTATCGCAGTCGTAGTGGAGTTGTACACGAAACCCATCTAATAACGAAGGGTCGTAGGATCGTAAGAGTAAGAGAATGAGGGTACACATAGGTAAGCACGTCTGAAACGTAGGCCTTTGATTTGACCTTACCCGGAGGCCCTCAAAGCTCATGCCCAACTAATCTTGCCGTTCCGGGCTTGTGGCTAGCCGATTTTTCGGCATAGTTTACTTATTTTGTAGCGAATTTTGCTCTCTTGCACGCCAGATTTGCCGGCCAGGCTGAGTTGCTGCAGAGCCGCGATCCTGCGACCTAATTTTCAAAGTGTCATAAAGGGCCCCGCGAAGGCCGAAAACCAAATGTATCTTATCAAGTCGCGCTTTGGAGTTAACCCAAAAGCCGAGCAATAAGAGAACCATGATTACATACGTTCGATTTCAAGCCACACTTTTGCAGTTCAGTGTTAGGTCTTATGCGACACACAGTGGATCGAAATGACTAAAAAATGTCCATTCGCATTTTTTTTTAAACCCTATTTAAAAAAAATGCTTTTCAGTTGAAAATGATGTAAGGAATAAAAAATGTTACTTAAAATTTTCAGAAAAAAATTAAATCTGTTTTATTTGTATGAAACTGAAAAATAGGTATCTTATTATAAGAAAACCGTTACCGATCCCGCTTTCTAACCTTTAGAATATTATTCTCCTACTTAAAAACAGTAGAAAATAGTAAACAGCTTATCTCGGTAGGTGCCCGTTTTTTTTTATAGTCCAGTCAAAAGTCAGTAAAAAACAACATTTTTCTAAGTCTTTTATTTTCTTATTTTCAATAGTTTAACGATATATTAATGATAATTTAGTGTAAATACGACATATTTTTGACATTTTGATAAAGATAAAAACAATTTTGTTCTAGAAAATAGCTAAAAATTACATTTAAATACAAACATTACATACAATTGTTTTAGAAAAATATATTTTATACTTGTGGACACAAACGATTTATTGCGGTGTTCTTAATAACTATGTTAGTAACAAAAAACCCTAAACAATAAAAATATACTCGAGAAATCAACAATAACAACATAAGTTGACAAATATAATGAATTTTAAAAATCTATTTTGTTAATATTTTATTCACCACCTTCTTTTACGCTTTCAAACATTTCTATATTTTCAGCGTCATCAGTGCTTATATTTTCTGTGATTAATAATTCCAAAGCAATGATTAATAATGTCGTATTTACACTAAATTATCATTAATATATCGTTCAACTATTGAAAATAAAAAAATAAAACACTAAAATTACTTACTTTAAATAAGCCTTATTTTGAAAAATTTTATATAACATTTTTTATTCCTTACATCACTTTCAACCGAAAAGCATTTTTTTAAAATAGGGTTTTAAAAAAAATGCAAATGTCCATTTTTTTGTCATTTCGATCCACTGTGCGACACCAGGCCTTCGCCATTGGTTGTATATGATAATGGTCCGCGATCGAACGCTCCAGACGTCCAGCCATTCACACCTCGCCGTTGGTCAATTCCGGGCTCTGCTTTCTTCCAGCTCGACTTTTGGCCTCATTCGTAAGCTCCGATTGAACGCTCCCAGCGTTCAACCTTATGAAAAGCTCAGCCTTAGACTTTACCTTTAAAAACACTGATTTAAACTTTCGCAATTAAGGTCAATCAAATTAGTACCAAAAAATAGCGTTTTGAGGAATTAATACCCAGCAAGCTGGAAATCGTTTTAATACTTTTATTTGGTCCTAAATGCGTGTAATCCGAGTTTGATCCATCCCAGGAGGTGTGCATACATTTTGGGATCCTTAAGAGATACATTTTTCCTTGGATGACCAAACCACTCGATGTAGAAGGAACCCACCATCAATTACAATGCCACTACCAGCAAGGTTTGGTGGATCAGACACTGGTAAGAAGGCGTTTTTGGATGATTAACATGATTTTACCAAAAATAAAGAATTTAAAAATCGTGGCCATTTTTTTACAATTTGAACTACGAATACGTAGAAGAATAGATAATTTCGGTCATTTCGTTTAGTTTTGATACGAGTAAAGGTGACATTCGTATGGCGACTGCAGCAGCATTACCTACTGTTGCAATATTACTGCTGCAGCATTGTCAATCCGTGAAAAGGGACCGGGGATAAGAGAGTTGGCAGCTTCCTCGCCCAACGCTTGAGCATAGCGATCCAGCGAGGAAATGCTGCCAGCATCCTCGGTACCTTGCCACGGGGGCCCATTTTAGATTTAGATTTTTAGTTTTATATAGTAGTTTTAGTTTAGTTAATTGTATTACTTATATAATTTTTTTTTTTATTAATCTTCTCTTCTCTTGTCAATAAAGTAATCCGTGAAAAAATGATGTGACGGATTAAAAAAATTCTATTATTAGAAGTCATGCGGCAATAAACGTCACTCAATTTACGAAGAAAATTCAATGTAATCTTGATGAGGGGGCACCATGGTCTAGAAATGCTTAGGGCACCAAAATATCTTAATCCGGCACTGGCCACAATAAATGCGTTGTGACGACGCGACGTAACGCAATGCACCAGTATGGCTTATTGGCCCTTAGTATGTTGGTTTGTTATTAGTGTGGGTCAAATCTTGAAAGCTAGATTTGACCCACTTCCCGATTTCCAATCGAGCTGAAAATGTGCATACATAATTATGTAAGTCGGATGACAGTGCAATATTATCTAGCTGATCTGATGATGGAGACAGGAGCTGGCTGTGATGAAACAACGCAACATTATTGTTTAGGGTTTTTAGGATTGTCTCTTCACTCATCGTATTAGTTGCCTGTGTTAAGAAGAATACAATCAGTGATAAAAGCTTGTACAAAAAATTAATTTTTTGCCAAAAACTTATTTTCATTGGCATATATCTAAGGACGAGCCTTACGGGCACTAAGAATGGAGCTATTTCAGCGGTCTTATACTCACGAATTCGAGCCAATCGTGCAGTCTAACGCAACTACTTGCGACTAATCGCGCGCGTAATGCGAACTCATCAACCAATCGCATTATGGCGTTAGACTACACGATGGGCTCGAACTCGTGTGCGTGTGCACCGCGCAATTTCCGCTGTACTGGCCCCATTCTTATTGCCCATCCCATGTAAGGCCCATCCTCAAATATATGTCAATGCTTATTTTACTTCTCTGGAGCATCGCGCAAACCTGCTTACAGCTAATGCCCTGGACTCCCACTCTATATCTAGGTCATAATTAAGTTTTTGAATGAATTGAAATCCACGACTATAAATACACTAACCCCGGTGAGATTTGAATGGTTTATATTCGCTACAAGGCCTTAACTGCCTGCTACTCAATAATGCAAAAGGCTTGGGTAGACCGTGATGCCCGTGAAAAATAACTGCCATAGCCCTGCTCCGACGAAAGCCGTTTATTGAACTCATTTACGGTTGAAATCTAGACAAATCGACCCCTTTTTACGGTTCCGTATCCAAAGGGTAAAAACGGGAACTTTTAACTAAGACTCCACCTGTCCGTCTGTCTGTCTGTCACCAGGCTGTATCTCATGAACCGTGATAGCTAGACAGTTGGAATTTTCACTGATGATATATAGTAACCCTCGGTGGGCGAGCTCGACTCGCACTTGTCCGGTTTTTTCTTATTCACATTGAAGCTAACAAGTGGGTACATCAATTGAAGGGTACACGGAAAGAACATGTCTAGTCACTTTTTAGGGTTCCGTACCTCAAAAGTAAAAAACGGAACCCTTACAGGATCACTCGTGCGTCTGTCTGTCCGTCTGTCGCAGCCTATTTGCTCCGAAACTACTTGACCAATTAAGTTGATATTTAATACACTTATGCAAGTCTGTGCCCCAAAGACGAACATGTATCGTAAACAAATGAATTTTAAATATAGAGGGGCACTTTTGGGGGGTAAATGATGTGTTACATATTAAATGAAAGGGCTCATTGTGAGGATCCCAAAAATGTATTTATATAATTTTAGAATAACCATTTTACAAATTATTCAAGAAAATAGGCAAAAAATTACAATTCTGCTATTTTCTAAATATGTCTATGAACTAATGCGAAACTAAACACCGCACATAAGACTTATTGTAGCTCCGAATGCGTCGTTTCGATCAAGCGCAAACTCAGCTCCATCCACCTCTGTTAGTGGTACATTCAATTCCAAGTATATAATGGCATCTTTCCTAAACGTTGACCTACAATCTATGCATGTAGTTATTATAGTTGTACAGGAATTTTCTGTTCCATCTAGTTTTTAATCCGACCCCTTTTGGTATTCAAGAAGTTTAACTCACATTCAATTTATAAACAAATTATTATTTTAGATGACTTGTAGAAAAAGTATTGTAAAGCTTTTCAATCTCGTACCTCACTTAAGCGACTCAGCAAGCTTCGTTGCCTAAACATGTTACGTTACGACTGAAAAGCTCTGTATTATATCACGATTGTATAAAATACTATTTTTCTATACTTACAACGAAAAATATTTTTACAGTACATATGGTGCTACTTTACCGTACTGGTGCCAAAATTAGCATATTACGTTACTGTGTCGAACAATTAAAGGGCCATATGTACTGTAAAACGTTGTACGATACATGTGCGAATAGGTAATTCGCAACTCGTGTCGATTTAAAGCACTCCCTTCGGTCGTGTTTTAATTTACCGCCACTCGTTTCGGATTTCCTATTTTTCGCACTTGTATCGTAATGTAATAAAAAAATATACTTCATTAAATCACTACGTGTCACTACAAAAAAAATGCTTCCAATCCTTCGCAAAATCCATCATCATTATTTGATTTGAACAAACGCCTGTCTGACCTCACAGCTGCACAGTGATGTTAAATACACTAAATATTGTCTGTACATATTTATTTTCATAGCAACCAGACACATAGCACCCTGTTAGTTTGAAAACATATTCTTTCATCAATGAATACGCATTAGAAAATCCATGAGGCGAGACTCAACCTCATTCAAACGCAAATTGATTCCGTTCTCGCACCACGCCGAATATGGAAAACAGATCCGACTCCAATTGAAATTGAGGCATATCGAATCTATAAAAACAATTTTCTTCGTTGTTGATATAGGGGGGATTTGGCTCTTTCGAAACCGTGCCTATATGTGTATGAAGCCGGCACGTGACTTTTCTACCGAGATTAGGTACCAGAGATATCGCTGACAACAAAAACAATCTTGAAAACTTTGTCCTTGATTAGAATGTTAAGGTACACACGATTTCAATATAGTATTTCGTTTTGTAAATTAATAATAAAAGCTTGCCGCGTATGACGGCACCAGTCATAGGACATTTAAGAGTAAATTTTGAGTATTTTGATATTTTCTCGGCAGCTGTAAAATTTCTACCACTTTATGCGTTAAAAGTTGAATAAAAATACATGGGTTTTAACAAAAAAAAACGGTTGTCTGTAAAGTCGGTTTACTGACGATAGTTGAACGTGACAACGTCATAAGAAAATACTGATGGAATGGTTTCATTTTTCAAAGGAAAATTTTAATTTTATTTGTTTGATAGATATTTTGCATGGATATAGAGAAGGAGGTAAATGGAAATCACAATTTAATTGATCAAGTTACATTTATTTGTACGCATAAATACAATTGCTGCCGAACGCGGAGGCCGATTGTGCCTCTTTGTCGCTCGTTGCGCGCTCTCGCTTGCACTTCAAGCCTTAAATTGAACGCCTCAGAACGAGGTAACGCCGCATGAGTCATGTTTTTTCGTGCATGCAGCCGGCTCCATCGAATTATAAGACATTGTCACGTCAAAAAATAGGTGTCATAGGATCCCTGTCATTAATAGACCGAGTACCTAACCCTACCTGTAAATGGCATTCATGGGACGAGTATGGTAGTGCCCGTCATATTAATGACAGTGATTGCTTTATTCCCAACACTGTCAATATCCCAACCTGATAATCCTAGTAAATACCTATAACCGGGGCATCACTGATGTGCCTTTACCACGTTGCTTGAATAGCATGTCTTGAACAATCCATCCTAAGCGTAAGCGATATTCACAGTCGAATATATGTATGAACCATATATGTACAAATCATAGTACATGTATCTTCGTCATCGATACACTTACTGATACCATTCCGAGAGTTGAATGGGGAGTATATACAGCTAAATATTTATATCACCAACTGTACAGTGAGCAGGACTGAAGTTAATTGATATCAAACGGGTATAAATATAGAATTTATAATACAATAGGTTGGCAATCATTTCCACTATTAAATAAGAGTGACGTCATAGAATCAAACGTAGATAGCACTTATTTATATCCATTGACCAAGGAAACCTGCATTGATTTACGAAAATATCATACATCATAGGTGTGGTGTGAAGTCGCTAACTCACTGGACTCAGCATGGGGAAAGTTTATTTCTCTATTCATAAAAAAGCCTGTGCCTAACTGTGTGGTGTAAAGTTCTTAGTATGGTGTTATCACGATTTTATCCTTCAGTAGTCTGGTGACCCAGGGATCAGCTTGGCAATCTAATAGCTTTGCAACACACTTGCTCGTAGACGGTGTTATTGTATGCCAGAATACTTAGATAGAATGAGCTATGTTATGCCCATGGGCGTAATAGTTTTTATTTATTTATTTATAAATGTATTTTTGTGTATTTTTATAAATATTTGATTTGATTAATTTAATAGCCGTTTAAAATATGTTTACATAATTTTCAATCACGGCTGAACGGCGGCTAGATCTGTGCCTTTGAGCCTGACCTAGCTGTCAAAAATAACAATTTGGCGGACAAATGTTAGAAATGACACCGTATTTAAAAATATTTCGATTAAAATTTAGTGTTTTCCTCACAAGTCTGATGAAAAACATTGCGTGTGCCAAGGGCGGGACAGGAATTACAAAATCGTGTTAACTAAGCTTAAGTTCCCAGAAACTCATCAGTACAATGTGCAACGAATATTAATGAAAACGAATATAGGTTAATCGTAAAATAATCAAACCTAGAGTAGATTATTAACCAAGGGATGGAAGGCACTCATTTGAAATGATGCCTTTCACTCGAGATAAACACTACTTTTTTTTCTAATACGAGTAAAGTAAAATACACCTATATATTTTTAATAAACATGACTAAGTATAATTTGTTTTAGTATTTCTTGAGCGATCTTTTAATTAACGATTTAGATAAAATTATTGTTATTTATGTAATGGAGAGTTAAAATCTCAGAATGGAAATTGTATAATAAATACATTTCAAATCAAATTTTAATTGTTTATCTTAAATATAAATAAAAAAACGTCCTTTAAAGTCAAATGCACTAGTGCAGAAACATCACTTTATGCGCCCTTTTTAGAACAGCAATGACTCACTTTCAGAGCATGAGAAATGAAAAATATTTATCCTCAAACGAGTACAAATTATCAACAATATACTTATTCGTGTTGTTTGTTACTTCTGCTTCTGACAACGCATTTCAATTGAGTACCGGGATATGGTATACAAGAAAAGTTTCCAATTTCAATTGGAAGATGGTGACTGTATAAAGTGCACTTAAGTACCTAAGTTAGGCACATATTCGAAAATCCGTCTGATCTTTGGAAATAAGTAAGTTTTGTGCGGCTTATAAAAGTTCAGGCTGTGCATCGTGGTACGTTTTATTTACTGATGGTTTACACTGCTGTAGTGTTTAGTTGTACTTTATATTATCTATCTGTACAATATACCGTTCCTCCGACATTGTTTACATGGAGATAAAGACCTATTAACTTACCTTACCTATACCTTACCTATACCTTACCTATACCTTACCTATACCTTACCTATACCTTACCTATACCTTACCTATACCTTACCTATACCTTACCTATACCTTACCTATACCTTACCTATACCTTACCTATACCTTACCTATACCTTACCTATACCTTACCTATACCTTACCTATACCTTACCTATACCTTACATATACCTTACATATACCTTACCTATACCTTACCTATACCTTACCTATACCTTACCTATACCTTACCTATACCTTACCTATACCTTACCTATACCTTACCTATACCTTACCTATACCTTACCTATACCTTACCTATACCTTACCTATACCTTACCTATACCTTTCCTATACCTTTCCTATACCATACCTATACCTTACTTAAACCTTACCTATACCTGTACCATGTGCAATAAAAACGTTTCCATCTGAAATTTCAATAGAACTTTTGATAGATACGTCCTTATTGCAGATGAAACATAAGGACCCTGTTCTGTTGGAAAGCCACATTACTCACGAAAAAATATTTGCGACGAACACACAAATAAATGCCCTTACCAGGTTTTGAAACCAGGACCTACTACTTCGTAGGCAGGGTCACTACCAACCAGTGTTGGCCGAACGTTAATTAGAATTGAAAATATTGAAAGCTAACCATTACAAATTTAACCGTAAACTGTAACCGGCCGTTTCGATTTACGGTTCAATTTGTAATGGGTATAATTAACGTTCGGCCAACACTGCTACGAACTAGGCTAGGGCGCAGTTAAATAATAGCTAACGCAGCGTCTTACGTAAGCGAACAACTCGCGAACGCGAAGCGAAGCGGCGCAATCTCGCTGAGAACGCAACACAGCATTCGTGTTCGCAACGAGATTGCGCCGCTCGCCCACGTAGGACATTCCATAGGCATTGATTCACCCGCGCCGCGCCGTTCACGTACGTAAGACGCTGCGCAATAGTTAAATTCCTGTTATATTTATGATATTTAAACTTCCCATCAATGTTGGTAGAGTCCGTCTAAGGCAAGCTGTTGCTCAAAGTCGTTACTTTGACGGGAAAAAGTGCAAAAGTGTTATTATAACCGTCATGTCAATTTGGAAAATAAATGTATTTGTATTCGTATATTTTTATAGAGCTTTGACATTTATGATGTCCTAGCTTGGTCCGATTCTAGTGTATTTCCAAATCCTAAACCCATGTGTGCAGGCAGTGTGCACAGCCTAAAGTCCGTCTCCAACTACGGGCAAAGTTGCCCTCACTACATGAAAAATGCATTTAGTGCGCTGCACCCCACTCTACCCAACTTCATGTGTTACACGTGACACTTGACTTACATCATTTGGATAAATATTGTATGGGATTACAAGTGCAGCCGACGGTAAAGCGTGGGACTTTATTAGGTTTGAATTGGTTCGTAACGATAAACTTTTTGAAAGACACTTACTTACGAAATATTGCTGCTTATCAGCCAACATGCGAATTGTTATAGTATTTTATGCAACAGTTGTATAAGAAGGGTCAAAAAAGGCGAGTGGCGTGAGTTACAATGTGAGCCGGAGCCGAAGGCGTAGGCGAACATTGTAAAGGAACACGCCACGAGAATTTTTTGACCTACTTATACAACGTTGCATACAATATTTTTCCTACGAGTCAACAAAAATAAATCTTAATTTAGGTAAACAAATTACAGCAAAAGTATATAGCCAAGACGCACGAGCATACCTTGTTACGCGCCCGGCCCGCCCCGGGCCGCGGCCTGCCGGTCAGCGACACCTCCTCGTAACTCATGAGGCCCTGGTACTTGCTACTTGCTAAATTAATTTTTTGGACAGTTTTTTCTCAATTTTGGCCACCGTAGCCTACGGAGACTAATAAGCAACGCTAAGCGGTCTTCGTAGTCTATGGGTGTTGCTATATTACGGGTGTCACATGCGTGTTTCTGACTTATGAAGTAATTATTTTTACTATGCAACAAAATGAATATTTTGTAAGTTGGCAGCAATGCACTTAGTTTAAAACTGTATTCGTTTTGGTTTTGTTAGGTTGGTAGCCATTAATCGCAGTAACGTTATAGCTTATAAAAGCACAAGAGCTGTTATGAGGAATAGACAATACAGACTTTTCTTGAAACCTTTTATGTATGTTCTTATATTCGTGTTAATGAATGCATAAATGACAGATAACAGTAGAGGAGTAGGAAAACATATTAACGCTCCGTAGCGAAAGAAACGCAATTATCACTGTCGCACTTACATGGAAGAGTGATAGAAAGAGATGACTACATTAGGCTACCTACGGAGCGTTAACGATTCAGATTTATTACAACGCTCAATGTTCCTTCTAGGTTGGTAGATCAGATAGCAGATAAAAAAAACCGGCCAAGTGCTAGTCGGACTCCCGCACTAAGGGTTCCGTTCCATTATCTAAAAATCACTTTTTTTTGTATGGGAGCCCCCTTAAATATTTATTTTATTCTATTTTTTGTATTTTTTGTTATAGCGGCAACAGAAATACATAATCTGTAGAAATTTCAACTGGCTAACTAACTATCACAGTTCATGAGATACAGCCTGGTGACTGACGGACGGACAGTTGAGTCTCAGTAATAGGGTTCCATTTGACCCTTTGAATACGGAACCCTATAACGAATTCTGGTAAACCAAATTATAAATTCCTCTGCCAGTTTTTATTTATATCCGTTTCGCTTTTTTCAAGAACATACAATTTTTTATTACATTAAGTTGTAATACAACAGTACAGCCCACTAATCAAGCAAGCGAGATACCACCATGAAACGACTCGCAGTATGGTTATCACGATCCAATATGCGCGAGCGATCGTATGCTATCAATATCAAAACTATAACAGATTTTATTATCTGAATACAACTCCTAGCCTGTAAGTGAAGTTCAGTCGATAGATAGATAATCGAATCGTAAATAAGAATCGACCTACGCATACCTCGCCTTAAAAACAAACAGTGAACACTTGAACAGGCCATAAAATTTATGGCAGGCAGCATTTGTTAAACTCCTTTTAATTTCTCTTGTTTTACGATGTTTTCTATCAACGTCCTGTAAAGTAAAATCGACTTTGCGAGTTATAAAGCTCTAGTGTTAAACCGTATTACGCTAACTCTAAGCTCGCTGCAATGGATTCTGAAAGTTAGCGTTGCGAGGGTTGCGGTGTCCTGTTTCTGATTCAACTCGGTTAGTTTATAGCTGGTTTACCTCTAACCTTGCACTACATTCGCATTGAGCTAATGAGCTTGTCCAATTCGACTTAAGATAGTATCACATATGCACACCTGACGGTTTTGGATGCGGGAATGTTGTACACTTTTTTTGAATACTACGTCGGTGGCAAACAAGCATACGGCCCGCCTGATGGTAAGCAGTCTCCAGAGGAGTTACATGCGCGTTGCCGACTCTATCACTCCGCACACTCGTTGAGCTCTGGCAACCTTACTCACCGGCAGGAACACAACACTATGAGTAGGGTCGAGTGTTATTTAGCTGCGGTTTTCTGTGAGGTGGAGGTACTTCCCCAGTTGGGCTCTGCTCTAGATCTGGAATGACATCCGTTGTGCTGTGCTCTACCACACAAAGCGAGATATATCTAGCCAAAAATAGGTAAAAACTATAAAACCAGAAACTATTTGAATATTTCTAAGCGCATTTACCTATTTTGGATTCAAAAGTTTGGTAACTATTTTACAATAGGTAAACAAAATTATAAACACACGAAATCAACCCTGTAAGTACACAAAACCCAGCGGTATCCACATTAGTATTGAAGACCGAACATCATTTAGTTTATTGACAAGTATGCAGTATATTTGATCCTCTTACGTCTGAAAACCGACGAAAGTTTCACTTCGTTGCAAAAACTTGTGTTTCTCAAAGGGACATTTCAAGAAGTTTTGAAGCAACCCAGTCGGAAGAGAAACACTGCATACCTGGCGGTGCTAACTTTTGAAATTCATTTAAGACGAACTCAGAATTAAATGGTGCATTTTAACACACCTAACACCAGAGATTTGAGCTCTTTATGTTTTTAATTGAACATTTCACCTACTAAGTATAAGGAAATAAAAATTTTTGACTTCACAATTAAAGTTAAGACATATGTTTTATTAACTAAACTAAGAACTTTGCGAAGTATAAACGACAACAATAAGACAAGACAGTAAAAGGATATTCGCTCTTGTGGTAAATATCGCAGTCGAATCCGTGGTGAAAAATATAATAAGGCAATATCTTTCACCTTTAACTCCTGAATAACCCTACCGAATGCGAATCGGCGAAACTGAATACGTTTAAGCGTGCGGTGGCAAATCTCGGCGTGGAGTGGCCCGGTAACACAGTAGAATAGCCGTGCATGGCCCGTCGGGACCGCGCCACAAAGAGTCACGTCCCACCGCGTCATGCACGAGCGACGTCTCCAAGACGATAATATTACGTCTACGCTATTTTAATAGAAAAGCTACCAACATTTTGAAATGATAAAGACAGTAAAGGTTTTGTGGTGAACTAGCCTAATGAGAGAAGTAAAACCAGCTAGTTTCCACACTAATTATGTATATTGTCAATAACGGCACACAAGAGTCACAAGCACAAAGAAAAGAAATAAGAGTACAAAGCACAGCACAGTATAGTTGAAGAGAAACTTAAAGTAAACACAGGAGATAGAAAAAGCACATAATGATAGCGTACATAAAAAGAACTAAATTTATAAGCGCTATTCGGCGCGCAGCGCAAACCGAATATAATCCCAAATGTAAGCGAGTCGGTGCGTAAGCATTAACCGTTACTCGGGCGGCGCGAGCGCATGCGTCCAGCCTCGAGAGTGGATATCTGCCGACTAACTAGGATTTCCGAGCGCGCACGAATGCACGCTCGGGTCACCGACCTACGGCGAAGCGAACCGAGCGATAAGGCAAGTTCTTGTTCACCGCGCTCGCGTCGCGCGGAACCGTAATGGCGTTTGAATATAATAACATTAATATTATTTATTAATATATTAACAATTAAAATATCTGTCGCCACATCAGCCCCCCCGAGACCTTTATGGTCGATAATAATCGGGGAAACGTATATGGCGACCAGAACGAGACACTTTAGGTTCAGAAGGAACGGCAACTGAGCTAGGCAAGACGGTCGATGACGTTTTGGTAGGGCCAGACGTTTCGGTCAAAATGTAGGCAGGTTTTAACCTATCAATAGAAATAGAAACCTCATTACCGGCGATGTCAACCCTATAATACTTATCCGACCTATCGATTACTCTGTAGGGGCCAGCATACGGTGGCTGCAGCGACCTACGAACAAAATCTTGTCTCACAAAAACGTGAGTTGCAGTTGCCAAGTCCTTATAAATAAAAATTTTGGCAGAGCCATGACGTGTAACCGTTGTCGGTTGCAACTTTTTCATATGCTGACGCAAACGTGACAAGAAATCGGTATAGTCCGTCAGTTGGTCAGGTGTCGGTTGCAATAAATCGCTGGGAAGTCTTAACGGCTCGCCGTAAACTAACTCGGCGGTCGAAGCAGACAGATCTTCCTTCCATGCACTACGTATTCCTAAAAGTACTAGTGGAAGGGTTTCAGTCCAACATTCATCTGCGTGGCACATAATGGCAGCCTTGAGCTGGCGATGGAACCTCTCCACGATTCCATTCGCGGCCGGATGATACGCAGTAGTTTGCAAGTGACGAGACCCAGTCATTGTTGCTATCTGCCGGAATAAATTGGAGTCGAATTGCCTGCCTCGGTCAGTAGTAACATTTTGAGGACAGCCAAAACGTGCCACCCACGTCGAAATGAAAGCTTTGGCAACACTTTCCGCCGTGATATCGTACAACGGTACTGCCTCAGGCCAACGCGTAAACCTATCTACAGCCGTGAGACAGTATTTAAAACCGTTCGACACAGGCATAGGGCCAATTAGATCGACGTGAACGTGTGAGAACCTACCAGTAGGTGGCTTGAAATCATGAACCGGGGCATGCACGTGGCGTGAAACTTTAGAGCGCTGGCACGGAATACACGCTCGCGCCCATATCCTACAATCCTTCTTGATCCCTGGCCACACGTAACGCTCAGTCACCAACCTGATAGTGTTTCTAGCGCTAGGGTGACTGAGTCCATGGAGGGAATCAAAAACTTGCTTCCGGAACTCTGATGTAATGAAGGGACGCGGGGCTGGCCGGGATACATCACAAAATAACTTGACCGATCCAAATGATTTTTTTTCTAAATTCAGAGATGAACCGCCATTGATTAAGTCCCGAAGCTCTGTATCCGTAGCCTGTGACAAAGCTAAAATCTGTAAGTCAAGTCCGTCCGTGATGGCCTCAATCCTCGATAGCGAGTCCGCGACGACATTCTCTTCACCTGATATATACCGGATATCCGACGTAAACTGAGAAATAAAATCTAAATATCGGAATTGCCGCGGAGAACACGAATCGAGGGATTTTTTAAGAGCGGAGACTATAGGTTTATGGTCAGTGAGTATAAAAAACGGTTTCAACTCGATCATGTATCTAAAGTACTTCACTGACTCATAAATGGCTAAAAGTTCGCGATCGTAGGTGCTATACCTCGTCTGAGCGGGTGTCAACTTGCGAGAGAAAAATCCCAATGGTTGCCAATGTCCCTCGACCTGTTGTTGGATGACAGAACCAATGGCGAAATCTGAAGCATCTGTAACCACCGCTAGGGGAGCGGAAGGGTCTGGATGCGCCAAAAGAGCGGCATTTGCAATACTTGACTTGCAAGCATTAAAAGCCTCCTCTGACTCTGGAGTCCAGACAACCGGGCTGTTGCTCTTCACCCCTGGACCACTTAGTAGTGCATGGAGAGGAGCTTGTAATTTAGCAGCACCAGTAATAAACCGCCTGTAAAAATTTAGTGCCCCTAGGAAACGCCTCAGGTCCTTAATTATCTTAGGCTTAGGAAAATCTTGAATAGCCTTCACCCTAGCTCCTATAGGCTTAGTACCCTCCGACGAAACCAGGTAACCTAAAAACTCTACTTCCGGTACCGCAAATACACATTTATTAGCATTAAGCAGTATACCATGATCATTGAAACGCTCAAAAACCGCTCGTAAATGGGCTTCATGTTCTGAGTCATTGGCAGAGGCTACTAAAACGTCATCGATAAACGGAAAACAGAAATCAAGACCCCTAAGGACTTCGTCCATAAACCGTTGGAATGTTTGCGCCGCATTGCGCAAACCAAAACTCATAAATGGGAATTCGAAAAGTCCAAAAGGTGTCGTGATTGCCGTTTTCGGAACGTCCTCGGGCGCGACGGGAATTTGATTATACGCGCGCACTAAATCCAACTTGCTAAATACCTTGCATTTAAAAAGGTTATGCGAGAAATCAGCGATGTGCCGCACTGGGTACCTATCAGGGACAGTCCGTGCGTTAAGAGCGCGATAATCGCCACAAGGACGCCAGCCATTGTCCTTTTTAGGTACTAAGTGCAGCGGAGACGACCAAGGACTCTCCGATCGTCGCGCAATCCCCGAGCGCACCATATCCTCAAATTCCCGCTTCGCAATTTTGAGGCGATCCGGTGCTAAACGCCGTGGCCTTGAAAATACAGGCGCACCTGGCGTAGTCTTAATAAAGTGCTGCGTCTGGTGTTTACACTTACGCTGCTGAGGATTACCGGCAGGCTTAATAATGTCCGGGTATTCCTCAAGTAGGGTGTGAAACGGCATATTACCACAAATTACTTTAATTTTGGGGTAAGGACAAGCTGAAGCATCTACAGCGGCTGATGAGAGCAAAGTTATTCCATCGACTAAACGAGCATAACGAACATCGACAAGTAAATGATAAAATGAGAGAAAATCCACTCCGATAATAGGTTTGCTCACATCAGCGATTACAAAGCGCCAACAAAACATACGGCGTAAATTAAAATCAAGTGACAAGGTAAGCCAGCCATAAGTACTAATGGTAGTATTATTTGCGGCGTAAAGTTCATAATCAGTCTTAATATGACGTCGTTGCGCACGCAAAAAGCTAACCGGATAAACACATAGATCGGACCCGGTGTCCACCAAAAACTGAACTTTTGTTTTAGCGTCAGTAACAAATAAACGCTTTGACACTGGAACACTTTCACTGGCCGCTACGAGCGACCGATCTACTAGTTTTTTGAATACGCACAAGGGGGAATGCACTTATCTGCCTTTTCCGCATACTTGTAGTGGTACCAGCACAGGCGCTGGCCGTCGCCGCTGGGCTTGCCAGCTCGCGGCCGGCTTCTGGAACGATTACGTGGCTTGCCGCGGGACCTCGACCGGGGCTGACCCTGACGGCCCCGGGAGGTGGACATCGCGTCAAGCCTTGACGCTAATGCGTCAATTTTCTGTTGCAACTGGTCTATCATGGAACCAGGAACGCTTGATGACGACGCCGCAGCCACCTGATAACCAGGTCCGGGCGGGGTAACTTCATGCACCTTGTCCGCCATCTGCGCCACGGTGTCCAAGGGCAAATTATCCTGGTAAGCGACTATGCTTTGCAACACTGTAGGTAATCGACTCATCCACAAATGGCGAATAAAATCATCCGGATAATCTGCACCCGCTAAACTCCGAATATGCCGCAAAAACTGGCTCGGCTTCCTGTCACCGAGCTCCTCTTTCGACATCAACTGCTTTAAACGCTCCTGCTTAGAACTTGACAAACGAGCTATGAGTTCCCTCTTGAGGGTGCCATATTTATCACTCGCCGGCGGGTTGGTTATAATATCCTCAACTTCAACCGCGTATTTATACTCCAAAACGGATATGGCATGATAAAACTTGGTAGTGTCACTCGTAATCTTTGTCAACGTAAACTGGCCATCTAGCTGAGCGAACCACATAGTCGGCTTATCCGGATAAAAGGGCGGTGGCTTAACACTTATGTGGCTAACGGATGACTCACTCGAACTGGCCCCCGGTCCAGGGACCTGCACAGTCACCTCAGGTGCGCCCTGATTACCATTAGGCATTTTGAACTTAAAATTCAAAAGGTCTATTTTAAACTTGAAACTGTACTCAAAATCTTGAAAGCGTAATGCTTGTTTAAATATAAAACTCAATAAAGTATGTAAAAGTTTAAAACACAAACGTTTCTTATAAATAAAAATTCAAAAATGGCCGTCACACCGGTTACACGGTAATATCTAAAAATGTCCGTTACACAACTGTCCGTATCACGTCGGGGTCACCAATTTATGTGGTGAACTAGCCTAATGAGAGAAGTAAAACCAGCTAGTTTCCACACTAATTATGTATATTGTCAATAACGGCACACAAGAGTCACAAGCACAAAGAAAAGAAATAAGAGTACAAAGCACAGCACAGTATAGTTGAAGAGAAACTTAAAGTAAACACAGGAGATAGAAAAAGCACATAATGATAGCGTACATAAAAAGAACTAAATTTATAAGCGCTATTCGACGCGCAGCGCAAACCGAATATAATCCCAAATGTAAGCGAGTCGGTGCGTAAGCATTAACCGTTACTCGGGCGGCGCGAGCGCATGCGTCCAGCCTCGAGAGTGGATATCTGCCGACTAACTAGGATTTCCGAGCGCGCACGAATGCACGCTCGGGTCACCGACCTACGGCGAAGCGAACCGAGCGATAAGGCAAGTTCTTGTTCACCGCGCTCGCGTCGCGCGGAACCGTAATGGCGTTTGAATATAATAACATTAATATTATTTATTAATATATTAACAATTAAAATATCTGTCGCCACAGTTTAATAAAATTTTACACTGACTATGAAATTATTTTTATTCGAAAATTCGTTTGCTATTGTTGTACTAAATATTCCGAATAGAATAAAACATGATAACGATACGTTCTGGTTTAGAAATGATAAAGACAGTAAAGGTTTAATTAAATTTTACACTGACTATGAAATTATTTTTATTCGAAAATTCGTTTGCTATTGTTGTACTAAATATTCCGAATAGAATAAAACATAAGTTCTCATTTAGATATCGTTTGTATGTCGTATAATTGACAGAATGAGCTCGATTCGGGCAACCAATGAATGTCACTTTTACGTTAGAAACATCATAAATAGATCTTATTGGAATCACAGCAGAATCGAAATAAACGTCAATTTTGACATGTCGTTTAGTTATCGATCTTTTAAAGATCTTTCCAAGATCTTAAACGTGCCTTAATCATTCTTCGAATCGGGCCGTTGTTTGTTAAATAATTAACCTAATTATTTATTTTATTATTATTAATAACATAATACTAATATATAATCTTTTGCTAGAAAACATCAAACGAAAATAATATACATATAACTTTGTTGCCTTATTGCCTATTTGACAATCGTTACGATCGTTATGTCAGTGACATAATAACTTCCGTAATTTATGTGTTTTACGGTTACGCATATATATTCGACGACCAAAATAATGCCGTGGTGAGCTAGCACTAAAATAACGTACAGGATTATCCAGCAAAATATTTATACTAAACACGAAGTCTAGTGGTCCAGTTGCAGCGTATATTGCTAAGTCCAAGAATATTAAAAGTTTATATTATAAGTAAATTTTTCTTGTCACGTTTCTGTTATCCACTTTGTTATACATAATATCTAGGTATACCTACAGTGTAACTAGTTGTCTGTGGAAACTACAACACCCGATACTATTTCAGATTATTTTTATTTTTATGGAAGAAAGTAATCTCTAATAACAAGTTCAGCAATATGTAGTTTGAATAGTTCGGCGTTCTTTTTCTAATTAATGTTTCGTTCTTTCTCTTAGTTACTCTTTTTAAGTATTCAGTTTACTACTTTTAAGTTACTTTTAAAAGTTTTAAAAGTAGCGTAGTCACGGACTTTAATTGCTAGGCCATTTAGGGTTTACTTTACATTGGACATTTCATACCGTTAGTATTGATAACCAATTTACTTTGAACCCTAAATGGATCAGCAATTATCATCTGTGATCGTACCTAAATTAATTTACATGACATTTGTTTCTAAAGTTGTCATGTATTACGGAATTTATTTTGGGGCCTAGTTTGGGGCCGATGGATATTAGCTTAATTGTAAAATCTAATTTATGTTAAGTTAAATCTGTTATGTCAATTTGTATAAAAAGTTTGGTAAATAAACGATTTATATTTAAATAAACGATTTAAATTTGTTTCTGAGATATCACAGTATTGAGAAATGTATACATAAAACTCAATAGGTCAATTGATTACCATAATAAGTTCAGGTTCATTACTATCAACTAACTTAAAGATGACTCAAAAAGGTGTGTCCAGTGCGAGCCGATCCAGCAGCTGCAAAATATACCGTATACTAGTATTGGCCGAACGTTAATTAGAATTGACAGTTAACCATTACAAATTGAACCGTAAACTGTAACTGTCCGTTACGGTTTACGGTTCAATTTGTAATGGTTAATGGTCAATTCTAATTAACGTTCGGCCAACACTGCCTTATAACGCCCTGACAGCACCATCTGTCGTGTCATACACGACGACACGTTCCTTGACCCGTATTGTCATATTATTAAAGAT
The DNA here is from genome assembly GCF_033807575.1 of Cydia pomonella. Lineage (NCBI taxonomy): Eukaryota > Metazoa > Arthropoda > Insecta > Lepidoptera > Tortricidae > Cydia > Cydia pomonella. The sequence goes on from NC_084719.1 coordinate 17,204,708, forward strand.
TAGATTACAAATCTGCTCGTCATCGTGGATGACACGAACATATAGCTTATTACGAAGTTATAAATACCCGTTTAGTTGCTTCATCTGCGACTATCGATATGTCAAAAAATGTGTGAGCTTGTAATCTCTTTTCCACCGCACCCATAAAGTATTGTAGCATGAAAAACAATTTCCAAAGCTTTCAGAATTTTACCCGACACCTGAACCTAACAATACACCTGACGAGCGTTGACGGCATTTCAATCTGACTTTAGTAAGTTCGGAACGAAAAGCTAGGCTCTTGAGAATTGTTACGAAAAACCTTGGATATTCTTAAGATCGGGTAAGAAGTTCCAACACATATACTACCTAGGTTATAGATCACGTCATTCACGACAACGCGCGCCTTGACTCGTATTGTTCATGTTGTTAAAGGTTAAATTTGACAGATCTGCGCGTCATCGTGCGTGGATGACACCAACCATACCTAATATAAATATTTTTAATTGGGCAGTCATGACATAAACTTAGTAATGGTACTGGTAAGAGTCGGACACATAGGTTATAGTATGAAAAACTAATGGAGATTTCTTTTTTGACCGAGCGAAAGCGAAGGTCTCCATTTCAGCCTGAGCAAAATTGCTGTCGCGTGTCATTTTGACAATCCGGCTGTTCTCCTATACAGGTCGCATTTCTCTCTCTTGATTCTCGTGAAATTTTGTTATCAGGTGTTCGATAATTAGTTAGAAGGATGTTTTGTCAATTAATTTTTTTCATTATGTCGATGCACTAGTGGTTTACAGCATAGTACTACTTAAGCAAATACTTGTTTTAAGTAAATATGAAGAAAGTATCAAAACATTTGTTCATTTTAGATTTTAGATGACAATACGATTATAACAGGCCAATTCGAGTATTAGTTAATTGATCTCTTTCCGATATGATACTGATTTGTCAGCGTCAAAAGTTCTTCAACCAAACACGGCACTTTTGACACTGACAGATCAGTATCATATCGGAAACGAATCGAAAAACTAATTCTAAACAGCTCATTCAGTTGTCGGACGCCACGCCAGACCATCAACATCTCAGCATCTCCTGAGGATGCCTCGTAGAGAGGCAAAACACGTGTCGAGTTTTGTACTGTTGGTGGTGGGTAGTTATATTTATTTTCATATTTATTTATGCAGTAGGAGGTTGGTTAACATTAAATGCATGTAAAAATACGCAAGTAAGTACGAGTTTAACGGGTTAGCACTGATTGACTAGCACGTTATCTTTTTTGCGGATTAGCAAAGTAATATTTTTGTTTTAATTAGTATGGATTTCCGCAAACTGACGCCTGATTTTATTAATTATTAGTTATGCGCATACTGGCGACTATCTCAGTGTCAAACTGGTGGTAACCGTACCGCCAACCTCAATTTTTTTCTATGTGCTCGAAACAATACATAAATCTCATAGTAAGCACGCGACGGAAACCGCCGAGATTTATCTGCCGTGGGTCGTTGTACACAATATTCCCCAGTTTTACGACATTTTTGCGGCATTATCACTCTATGCCAATATTTGATCTTACTGAAAATGAAATCTTAAATTCTTTATCTTTTTTCTCAAAAAATATGTTAACAACAGATAAAGTCAAAGATAAGTTCCCTGCCTCATGAGACAAAAACAGAAACCGAAATCGGTGCCGTTACTTAAATAAATAAAACAAATATTAGGGGACATCTTACACAGATCGACCTAGCCCCAACCTAAGCAAAGCTTGTACTATGGGTACTAGGCGACAATATACATACTTGTATACATAGAAAACACCCATTACTCAGGCACAAAATATCTGCGATCATCACACAAATAAATGCACTTACTGGAATTGGAACCCAGCAACATCGGCTTCATAGGCAGAGTCACTACCCACTAGGTCAGACCAGTCGTCAACCAAGGTATCGTGTTAATAATGCACATGTTCTTTTTATTACACTGATGTGAAAAATCAAGCATAAACCTTAGAGTAAGTTTTAAGTAAAAAATGTATTTTTGTGCTACGTCACTTATAAATAATTATTGTTTGTTTCGAATATTGCCTCAAAAATGCATAATATATCTTGGTAACTTAATACCTCCCAACACTGCTATTATTGCTGATGATGATGAACATAAGTAATATTGTCAGTGAGGGGGTACTTATTGTTTATATAAATATATTTACAGTACATATGATGCTACTCTCTTCTTCTTCTCACGCGTGTGGGAATGAGCACTTTCCGTGCATATGTCGAAATTATAAAGAGCCATATGTACTGTTAAACGTCATACGATACACGTGCTAATAGGTAATTCGCAACTCGTCTCGATTTAAAACACTTTCTTGTTTTAGTTTATTACCATTTATTGCGAATTTACTACGTTCCGCAATTATATCGTAAATAACTATTGTACACTGGTAAGACTATCATAAAAAACTATGAATATGAGAAATAAAGGTTAGGTTTAAGTACCCAACACTAACATATACATAATTGTAAAGGCCTTATTAAAAGCACATCCTTAGCCAAGTCATAAATGCATTGTTCGACTGCACTCGAAACGTTCAAATCGTATGCTGAAGCTTCAATATCTTCATATAATCTGTATTTATCTTTGAACGTACACGGCAACGATTTTCCTGCACCATAGCGTAATACTGCCTAGTCATGAATTTCAATAGTCGACCTAAAATTGTTTGGAAAACAGTACCTTTTGCCATGACAGCATCATGGGTGATACGAGTATTAAAAAATGCCATTTGGTCTGAATAGTGCTCCTTCCCCTCGAGCTATGGCTGGGCAGGCGCCAAGAATAGGTCGGAGACAATCTATTTTATTACGTTACTATTTTGCGAATTCACGCCTAGAGGCGGCTTATATAAAATCTTGTCACAATTTGCAACAGAAATTGAATATAGTGCCTTTGAAACGCTGCATTTGAAATTGTTTCGGTTTTCTTCTGTGAAAAGACTTTCTTAAATATGTTATTTCACTTTACACTTCCATACGCCGCTACTTGGCTTTTTGTTTTATATATTTTGTGGAAAAACGTTTGTTCAAAGTTTTCGTAAACAAGGTAATTTTGTGCAATAATCAATTTAAATGGGATCCCAGCGCGCACAAGTTTTTTGCAAAAATAGCGAAGCGTCTGGTTGACGTAACTGGCGACCAAAGACCTTGGGTCTGTTTCAGATTTAAGCTAGTTATAGTAATACCTCAAATATGTATGTATTATGTAAATAAAGAGTTTCCCATAAATCATTTAAATGATAGGTATGACTTAGGTGTTGACACTTAATAATGCACTTAGAAATAAGTAAAAAAAAGGCCTTCATGTCATCTGTTGGCGAAGAGGCCTTCTTTATGAATGCTTTAATAGTCATATTTGGCATGCATGTATTATGATAATATTTATGACGATTAATATATAACTATTTCGATAGCAAATATGAACGAGAGGTGAACATCGATATACTTGGAAATTGCGACCCATGCCACCGAGCTCAGGTGGCCGAGCGGTTCAGGCATCTGTCGCGTAACCGGAGGACGCCGGTTCGATTACAGCCCTGGGTACTAGAGGCCTTGGTCATTTTTTTCCTTTGTATTATGACATTCATTTCGTTTACAGTTTAAATATTAATATACCTATTTGTAAAAAACACGAGTTAAAATATTTTCGTAAAAAGTAATGTAATTTGTTCTTAAAACATCGATCATATAACATAACTCAGCTCTTCATGCAGTGGGCATTGAAAATCTCGACAAAATATTTCCCTACCCCTAGATAACTGGTAAAAGCACTGCAGCACTGGCCAAGACTTATGAAATATATTAAGGAATAGACACAGTTAATCAGTCAAAAGAAACTGAAGATAACAGTAGATTCTTCCTAGCGCCCAACCCCATCAGCCCATCAATTATGTCGTATACGATCAAACCCAGTGTCCATCTGCGTGCCATTTGTAAACGTCACGCCCTGTCTTGCAAACCAACTGGCTTCAATATCTACAGTCAAAGCAAAACCATATCTATTTCAATGTGATACAGGTGAAGTTGACCGCTTTATTTAAGTTGGTGGCAAGGAACACGGGATCGTAATTCAGCCATGGTGACAAAGCAACATTCAGCAAATCAATGGTCACGGAGCGAAAGATGTTTAATGACTGTTTGTTTTAGTGAAGGGTAGGTATGGATATTTGCACTGTGGTGGTACTAAATTTAATAGACATTTACATTTACATATTCCCACGAACAAGAAATTTTTATTAGGTATTTCGTTTTGATTGGTTTAGGCCTGTTTTTTTTTTAATCGTTTAGATATACATTACCTAAATTATTGAAGCTTCATTAACACATTCAATGCAACATTTTCTTAGGGTCTCGTAGCCAATCGCAGCGATTTCCCGCTTTATAGAGAAAACCGACTACGAACAGATAATCTGCCGAGTGGGTTCCCGGCACTCACGGCTCCATTCAAACTTTAATATTTGTCAAAACTTTCCTAAAGATACGATATAAATTGGTATTGTCAGTGTCAAAAATTACGTTTTTCTGAAGAAACATTACGTTTGACACTGATATATCTAATCCATATCGTATTTTTCGTATTATTGACGTAATTTAAAGTTCGAATCAGGCCGTGAATGTTAATACTTTCACCGCTAAGCTATGGTCGTCTACATAAGTTTCCCGGTATGTATAGGAAATGCTTTGTAGAGGCAAAACGACAACGTGTCGTCATTAGCGCTGAATGGGTTAAATGAGCTTTAACTAAACAAATATACTCATACTTCAGCAAAATACGTAAATTGTATATCAAGTTATGCATTTCGAATAACTGACACAATATGTAAAAAATAAAAGTGAGATCAGATTCATTTAAACAGAAGCAAAAGTTAATATGAAACTAAAGAGAATTTTCTCATTTTCAAGGAGTCGTCCCAAAGATTCAAGATTGAACAAAACTAAATATGGTCGCCGCAAAAACTTTTTAACGCAAGGAAGTCGGAAAAGTTGATGTAGAAATAAATGGCTCCCTCGAGACTTTGTAAAGTATCATAAACTGCGAAGATAGTAAAATTTGTGCCGAAACGATGCTCAAATAATATCTCCCAAGTAAGCAACCCATTTCAAAATGTTCAGGACATGTCTAAGTATAAATAACTATGCAAATCCCTCGTGAAGTCGTGAGCGCTCGTGTGTCAAGACATATTTAGTACTATTACGCAAAATTTTATAATCGAATAAACATTAAACTAAACACATTATAAAGTTTTAACAGACTCCATAAGCAATAAATTAGAGGAAAGGCCGCTTCACCATACAAACGTAGTCCCCATTTTCCTCTCTGGATATTGACATTACGGAAAATATCTTTACATAATTTGATGTATATTAACACAATGAGTGCCGGGAACCCGCTCGGCGGGCGCTCTGTTCGTAGTCGCTTCTACAAAGCGGGAAAACGATAGAATCTGCTACGCGTGTAGCGCTACGAAAATGTTCGCAGTGAATCTGTTAACAATAGCTATGCACCTACGTTTCACTTTTTTCGATTTTTTGATTATTGTAAAAATTAGGAGTGAACAGTTTTCATACAAATTTTCATATGCTCCTAACTCTTATAATAATTAAAAATTAGAAAAAATCAAACGCAACCCTATGGCCGTGGTCGATATACAACAAATCGTGTCAAAATATTTTCAATTATGTGGATATTAACAGAGAGGAAAATAAGGACTACGTTTGTATGAAAAGGCGATTTTGCGCGGGTCCTCTACTTTCGTCTTAAATTATTCAACAACGTGCCACGCAAGGTGTGCGAACATAGTAAGTTATTACGTTGGTTTAGTTAGTTTACCTAGTTTAGTGTACCTACGCACAAAACAAACACTATTTTTTTTACAAACTCTAAAGCTTAAAAAAGGTAGCAGGATTATGCAAGGCTTAAATAGTAATAGTATCTAATGCCTATTTTCGGTTAAACGTTTCTGGAGCTAGAACAGTCATCGACATGATATGTACACGTTTATCACGACGCCTTGATGCCTTATCACGACGAAATAAGGTGCAAAACCGTATATTGTTTGTCAGAAATAGTACAGCTCAAACCACATTAATCTTGCTCGTAACCTGGTTACAACGGGTCGCGAAGTTGCACGTCATATTTCATGCCACATTGCGAATATTGCTTTGCAACTATCGGGAGGCCTTCAATTTGTTTATCGGGTTTGACGATTCGGCGACGGTGGCGTTTTCCAACAATTTTTCGGTGCTATTTATCACATACATTTATTTTTCTAGTAGGTGCGGCCATTTTTATTTTGTTTGTTGACTTTTTTCCGTCATTGATTAAATGTGGTAAGCGTGAAGAGCTTCCCATTAAACAAAAATGTAATTTTCGTAATTCATGGGAAAGTTGCTTAGAACATACGGTGAAATTGTGCTTATATTTTACAGATCAGGTAACTATCTATTCACCTTTTATTGAAATTTGTCTAATCAAAAATGACAACATAAAAATCGGGCCATTTACTGTAAAGAATAGTACTACAGCGAGTAATTGTAATCAGTGTTGGCCAGACGTTAATTCGATTAATCATATTGAAACTAACCATTACAAATTGAACCGTAAACAGTAACCGTACGTTATGGTTTACGGTTCAATTTGTAATGGTTAATTTTCAAAATGGTAAATTCTAAATTCTAAGTAACGTTCGGCCAACACTGATTGTAACTATCCAGTTGGTTTGACGTGTTATTCTCGCTCGATACGACACGATTCGAGTAGTAGGTGCGAGGGGCGTAGACAACATCGGCCAAGAAAGTGTGGTTTTATATGTTAGGAGAAGGATTGTTGGCCCTCATTAGGGTTCTTTTATAGTCCTAGTCTATTTAAAACTTATCTCTGATATATATTTAAAGCCTTTCCTTCTTTATCAATAGCGCTCCTACAGTATCATAAGTCGGAACAACATGGGTAGTCAAAATGTGGTATAATTTGAAAACATTACTTAACAATACACATGGTGCTACTTTTCCGCACTAGTACAGGAATTAGTACTTTCCGTGCCTATGTCGAAAGTCAAAAGGGCCATATGTACTGTAAAAGGATGTACGATACATGCGAATAGGTAATTCGCAACTTGTGTTGATTTAAAACACTCCCTTCGGTCGTGTTTTGATTTATCGCCACTCGTTGCGTAGTTCTTACTTTCCGCACTTGTATCGCGAATAACTATTACCACTTCGTTCAAAGAAACATGGCATTTTGATGTATTACCTATGGAAAAACAAGAAAACTGCAATTTGGAATACAAAAGTAATTTATCATTTCCACTTAGATATTAAATTTTGAGTACTATTACGTTTGTTTCTCCTCCATTATCATGTTCAGACGATCGGCAAGTTAAACTAAATTGAAAGTCAACAGTCGCGGCCGACAACGCCACCGTGTGGCGTGTGTGCAAAGTAACGGAAACTGGATTGAGCTAGTTTTAATTGGCAAAGTACGTTGTTTCCTGCGAGGCAATTGTTCAAGAAAGATAATAATGTTCGTATTGCGGGGGATATTGTAAAACAGTTGAACTCGATGCCCTCATTCTTTTGTATGTGTCAGTAGATTGAAAAGGATATTGTCGAAAACATTTAGTATAAAAGTTAGGTGTCAATGGTGAAGCCCTAGCTATTACTTGATGTGTACCCCTTTGTCTCAAATATAGAAACGAGGACATCTAACAATGAAAATTTCCTATATATTCTATTCCTTAGGGTCTCCATTTTCGAGGTATGTAGGTGTTTATATATTTTGCCAATAAAAATATCTTCTATTCAAATACAAAGAGATACGAATGTAATACCTACAAGGTTGTTACTCAATAGTATATTTATAGGTACTAATAATTATTTTCCTATAGCTACGGCCCGATTCGAAGAATGATTAAGACACGTTTAAGATCTTGGAAAGATCTTTAAAAGACGAAAAAAAGGACGTCAAAATTCCGCTGTGATCCCAATGAGATCTATCTACGATATTTCTAACGTCAAAGTGACATTGGTTGCCCGAATCGAGTTGCTTCTGTCAATTATACGACATACAAACGATATATCAATAAGAACTTATCTAAACCAGAACTTATCTCTTATTCTTCTAATCGGGCCGCTAGCCGAATATACAGGGTGTTTATTTAGTCTCCTGCAATAATTTATGGGGTGAAGATATAAGTCATACTGGGCAACTTTCACTATGGGACCAACACCATTATTGATAATACAAATAAAACTTAAATATATGGTTAGTATTCTACACCAAACATCATTTTATTTAATAACTAAGGAGAAAGGTATTGATATATAACGAATATAAAGCCAGTTGCTTTTATAACGAACCGTAGGCGCCTGGCAAGCTGTGCCAACTACTTGCGTTCACTTGATGACGTCATAAAACTTTAATAGCTCGCTGAATATTGGCTTACCGGAATAAAAGAGCAAATGTCCAATATTATTAAAGAGCGCAAAGTGGCAAGTTCATGAGCTGAATATACATTACGCCTGGCTCAACTGGCCGCTCGCTGGCTGCGCTTATCTTGACCTCTTTGTCATGGATACGGCAAAGCAAAAAAGGGTTTGGGTTCATTGCACCTGTATATAATATTTGCTTTGTTATATCTAATCCCAATGCGGATCCCCGAGCCCTCTCGCTCATGAGAGGAGGCCTGAGCCCAGCAGTGGGACGTATATAGGCTGAATTATTATTTATTATTATTATTATTTTATATCTAATCGGCCCGATTCGAAGAATGTTTAAGACACGTTTAAGATCTTGGAAAGATCTTTAAATGATCTATAACTAAACGACATGTCAAAATTGATGTTTATTTCGATTCCAATAAGATCTATCTACAATATTTCTAACGTCAAAGGGACATTGATTGCTCGAATCGAGCTACTGCTGTCAATTATACGACATACAAACGATATCTAAATGAGAACTTATCTAAACCAGAACTTATCGTCATCGTATTTCATTCTTCGAATCGGGCCGAATATCATATTTAGGTTAAATGGGAAAAATGAAATTAAGGTGCCGTAAAACCAAAACTGTTCACGAGTCTAACGCCATCTGACGGGCATTACAAGAAGAGGCGGAGTTCCAAGCACGGCCGCGCGGGGGCGCGGCGATAGCCATCACTTTACGACCTCATACGACACGGCACACAAGCCGCTCTCGCGATTTTTTTGCCTTTTTATATAGAATCGCCAACGTTCTAACTTTTGTTAATTTCATTTAATATAATTTTAAAATAAAAACAATTTGTAATATTAAAATATGAACAAGTCATTGAAGAGACCCGTCTGCTGCTCCTGAAAGTAATTCAGATTCGCTAACCTCCCAAACAAAGTGCAAACTAACCTCCAAAAAAAAACAAAGTGCAAGTCGGATTCGCCCACCGGGGGTTCCGTATTTTTAGTATTTGTTGTTATAGCGGCAATAGAAATACATCATCTGTGAAAATTTCAACTGTCTAACTATCAGGGATCATGAGATAAGGTGACAGCAGCCGGACGGACAGCGGAGTATTAGTAATACCCAATATATATTCTTTTCAGGGTTCCGTAACCCTTGGGTACGGAACCCTAAAAAGAAGGAACATGATTTTTAGCAATCTAATTATATTATGTTAGCTTCATTTTTAGCTTTATTAATTATATATGTAATATAATATTAGGATTTTATTCAAAAATTACAGTCTGTTGAACAAATAATAAAAAATAAAATAACGGTCTTATAGCGAAGATTCTCGACCGAAATCTTGAGAGACTCCCGCTAAGTAATCGATCAAGATCACCCAAGTTTTATTTTATCTACATATTAATATTAGCTCGATGGTTTACTGAGGGCCTAAGACGAAAATCTAAATTTCGCTATCTGCCTCTCTATCGCTCTTGCATATTCTAGTAATAGAAAGGCAGATAAAGAAATTACGCATATCATTTTTTAACGGTAGGCCCCCTATTTAGAAAAAAATGCGTGTTGAACCAACATGCACAATTTGCACAAAACTGTACTAACTTGTTTTGGTCAGAAGGGTAGTTTATAGAAGTAATTTACTAAATACGAAAATTTATCTATAATCATCAGTGATCGGAATAGGTAGTGCCATTTCGGGTGAATGACCTTAAATATAGAATAATAACATGGATATAATATAACATGGATAAGACTTGAGATTCTCCGACTCAAAACTAAATAAAATGTCATTATAAATACATTATTCATTTAAAATAACTTTCAATTAACAATAATATAATCATAAAATAAAACACGAATCATCATCATCATATTTCGATAGGAATGACACGATCTATAACTGATTAACTCCTTATTTTAGATACTTATAACATAAGAACAATTTAATTCAATAAAACTAAACCAAATGATAAAATCTAAGTACATAACTATTACTAACTGATTAAGTTATATCGACATGATATGCGTGTGGGTACAGATGTAATCCGATCAATCATGCCAAATTTCAAAGGGATGAGCCAAGCTCAGTTGGGGCGAGAAACTAAATCAAACAAACTTTCAGGTTCAAACTAAGTTAGTATTAGGTTTATTTACCGTGTGAATGCTTTCCCTTTTTGTCTTCAGTTTTTAAATCGAAAACTGATTTAGTGCGTGCAATATTTTTCAAACTTCGTTCATAGTAACTAGTAGAATTTTACTGAGTTGTAAGCTAGCTCAGAGTACCTTAAAATGGGGTGAGTAGGGACAAACATTCAAATTACGATAACGGTTTATTTTTTCATGTGGCACGTTAATTTTTATATATAAAAAGTGCGATATGGCAGTACGTGTGAACGTCTATGGAGATGGGACAAAATTTTGAATAGGATTTACTTGTGCCACATCTAAACAAGTTCATCTAGATAACTTCAGACACAATGTTCAAATGCCGCTCCTAGTTTATTACTTGTATGCGACAGCCTAACTAACCGCGACGGTAAAAAGGTATGAAATATAGGTATGAGAGAGCCAACGACACTCACCAAACATTATCCTTTAGCCATAGCCTAGTCAGTTCTTGATCAAATTTTTACCAGCTCTAAAAATCAAAAACATAACCTTCATTTTTGAACTGGTAAAAAAGGGGAAGGGCAGATTTGTATGGACACTGGCTTATGTACTTACCAATAAGAATAAGTGACATACCATGGGAAAGGTTTTTTATATACTTAATTTTTTTGTATGGCGAGACTTGTCAAATCTCTGTTTAAAAAAAATATGACATAAAAATGTAAGAAAACGAATAAAATCCTTTGAAAAAGAACTGAAATGAAATGAAATGAAATGAAATATTTATTAATAACAATTGTTACATGTCGTCTTACAAATTTTTTTTACACGAATTAATAGAATGTTATTTCTCGCAACAATATACATCAAATCAATTACTAAACCATTATTATAGGTACTAAATGAATAGAAACTAATCCACTAAAATACAATGAAAAAAAAAAAAAACATTAAAATTGACTATAAACTAAACAGGAGTAAAAGTAAACAAAAAGAAAGACACAAATACAAAAATTAATCAAACAACCCGTCCCGAGCCCTCCCAGACGCAAAGGTGCCCATCACGCTCGCCGCGTTGCCACGCTGAATCGCGATAGACAGCCTCTGCATCAGGAATGACCCGGAACGAGGATCATGACCCCTCTCCCTCAACCGCCGCCCCAATTCGCCCAAGAAAATTTTGGCCTCGGCACACCAACACCCGGACGTCTCTACCGCTAACGGGACAAACATATATCTCGACAGCAGCGCCGAGTACTTATCGCGCTTTCGGAGTGCCGCAAATTCAGCCGCCGCTCCTGCCGTCCGGACAGTCCGGCCAATGTGCGAGGCGGCAAAAGTGCTGACACAAGTGGCATCCCAGAGAAGACACTTACCCCTTTCCCATGGTACAAGAGTCAGCCCGTCAGGTCTTTTGCCATCGGACCGGCTCAGTCCTGGAGGCTCCATCAAGCACGGTACATTTGCTGACAAAAGTGCTCTCCTTACAATGTCATTTAGGGCATGGTGCCGTGGAAACCTCCCCACGCCCCGACAACAACTCAACGCATGGTGACCATTACTCTCAACCATAGTGCCGCAGATGCATATGTGAGGTTCGCAAACATCGCAGCCCAGGCGAAGAGCGACAGCCACCCGCATTGAGTTGTTGTCGAGAAGGGTACCCACATGTGGAGAGGGAAGTGCATGTAACCATGCCCCCGCCTCAGGCCTAGAAACAGCCATAAGCCTAGCCTTGTCTGTACCCACAGCGTTTTCCAGCAGGCCATCGAAAATTCGCCTCACGCCTATATCATCCCACATGCGCTGACGGTCCGGTTTATCTGGCATCTCTGCATTCGGATTGAGAGCCCTCCAAGCCTCCAGAGCATCAGACGAAAAAGGGATTGTGGCCCTGTCACCATCCAAAGATAAAATTTTAGTGACAAGGTCCACAACTCCCCCCGACGACGCCAAGAAGGCCGGCAGACTGATATCACGAGCACGCCGTATGCCCAAACCTCCGTTCCGTATGGGCAAAGATGCCAGAGACCACTGATCCGGATTGAGGGAGACATTTAGTAAACGCTCAACCGACTCCTTCAACACACAGTCGAAGGAGTCGATATGAGCGGGGAGCAACCAGACTGGTACGGTGCGCAAAAAGTAAATTATTTTAGGCACGGCAAAACAGACCCGCAAAAGAACCAAAGCTACGTGCGCCGGGAGATCCCTCAATTTCTCTACAGCCAACAGGAGAAGCTGCCTTCTCTCTTACAAATAATATTCATGCAGATACAATTATTCTTTTATTATTTTATATTGTATGTAAATTATATCATATTCAAATATTTTATTATGTCACAATATTATTTCGCAATATTATTTACCATTTAAATAACAAGCGGTAGACTAAAAAACTCGTCATATGAATAAAATGACTCTTGTGTTAACCACTTCTTGAGTCTAACCTTAAATGCCGCGGTGGAAGCTGCATCTCTTACCGAGTTCGGCAGGCGATTGTAAATAGAGGGGCCTAAATAGTACACAGATCGCTCTGACTTGGCGAGTTTGTGTGGTTCGGCGACCAGCCTATTGTGGTGTCTATTACTGCGTAGACTATAGTTAGCGTTAGTGCCTCTGCGCTTGAACAAATCCAGGTTCCCGTGTGTGAACACTGAAACCTGGTAGATGAGTAAACAAGGCAGGGGAAAAATCTTTAAATCGCGGAATAGGTCACGCGCGGGGGCATCCTCCGCCTTACCAGCCATCGCGCGAATGGCGCGCTTTTGCTGTGAGAAGACGCGCTTCCAGTCGGAGGCGCGGCCCCAAAGCTCCACGCCGTACGTGAGGAGCGAGTGCACTGTTGCGAAATAGCACTCTCGCACCGCACGCTTTCCGGCGGTGATCGTAGTCAATCGCCGCAGCGCGAAGCACGCACTCCCTACTCTCTTGCATAGTTCATCGATGTGCGTCTCCCACGTTAGGGCACTATCGAGATGGAAACCAAGCAGGCGTGCGCCGTTCACGTGCTGTATAGGGGCACCGCCAGCGCACACCCTCGTGGTTGGGCTTGTATGGCCGTTTAGCTTGAATGTCATGTAGCTGGTTTTTTCTTTGTTTAGAGCCAAACCATTTGCCTGAAACCATTGGTGGAGTTGTTCCATGACGAGATTTAGGGCCGCTTCCAACTCCCGCTGAGACGCAGTGCTGACGACTGCCGTGACGTCGTCGGCGTACATGAATATATCAGCACCTTTTATAGCCATTGGCAGATCGTTCAGCAAGACGCTGAACAGGGTGTTGGAGAGGCACGATCCTTGAGGGACCCCCATCAGATTTTTTAGCTCGGCAGATACGACCCTCCCTCCGTCGCCTACCACCACTTGCGCTCTGTCAGTCATAAAGGACAGTATTAGCTGACTAGGCTATAGCTCCGAAAGGATAATGTTTGGTGAGAGACATTTGCCCTCTCATAGCTTCAGGCTATTGAAAACAGTGGCACCTAGAGTGAAAATCCGATATTCTAGTACTTGGCCGAGCTTCCTGTTAAATGGCCTGAAACAACGTTCCAGGCAGCGGAAACACTTCCAAAGTGCTAAAAATGTCGCTCAATTTTCTGTGACCCGACTAGAAGTGTCATAAATATCAGTGTGACACGATCGAAACTTTTACATACATACTTAATTATAAGCTTACACTTAAGAATGAAATAAATTAGTTCAGTTTTACAGACTACCTGTATTAAAAGAGAAATAGAATCTGTCACGATTACGACTTTTCTGTTTTTTTATTATCGCGATATATGTGTAAAATGTTATGTTTTTACCATAGCAAGGAAAATTTTAATGCTGAAAATAATACTTTGTAAGTGTAAATGTATAATAAGTTAATTAAAAATAATCAAAAGTATTTAAAATAAACGCAAAACGCCAATCGGAGTGAGTTACGTCACAGTGTGAGAAGCACCCACATGCTGGCATTGCTGGCACTTCACATGGCTGTATTTGACAAATATTCATATTACATCTCTTTCCTTTGACACATAAAACAAAAGGAATGCAACACGAAAATTAAATTATAAAGCCAAGTGAAGTGCCAGCAATAGGCAAGTTGTCAAACATGGCTAAAAGCATATTGCATTGCATTGCACAACCTTGCATGTAACAAAAAAAACTGTAATTCGTTCATGTCTGTGTTTGTGTTGTTGCAAAATTTATTTGAATTATTATGAATATTACGATGGAGTCCGGACTTATCAAAGGAAATACCTAGAAATACCTAGTTAAAATTTACCAAATAGATTCTTTGATGGTGACAAGCTTCTTTAGTAAGAACAAGGATTTTTGAATTTGGTACGTGAAAACAATATATCTTTACAAAAAGTAACATTTTAAAAATTATGATTATTAATCAAAAGGCGTAATAATTATCAAGTAAACCTTTTTAAATATATCATATTATTCCATACTGTTGATTAATTAAACTTGTTAATAAGTAATTAATTTAGCTTATATAATTATGTACATAATATCTTAGAAACTAAATACTACAGCTTTTGATCTATTTCTATGAGTGACAGTTTAACAGCAGTTTGTTTATTTATCACATCGTGTCGTCATCAATATCATGTGACATCTTGGAGAGTTTAGGCGCGAAATTTTAACACTAATCGAAATAAACTTTATATTTTATTCAAAAATAATTAAAATATATATTTTTGGTAATAATCATAACTATCGATAAAATGAAAAGAGTTCAAAAAATTTGTCAACTTCCCTATTGCAGTACGTTCTGAATTTTTCCTTCAAATCCGCATATGTATATCTATGTAATGTTGAAGAGCTAAACTTATTCATAACAGGATTGTTTGTTTTTATATCAAACACTAACCAACGTTACAGAAAAAGAAGGAACACTAGATTCATAAAAAATATACAAAATACATAATAGATACTCTTAAGAATTTCAATAAAACATAATAACCCTCGCCTAGTTCGCAGCAGTAATGCTGCCCTTGCTGGTGAATACCTAAAACTCGGGACACGTTGGCCCGTACTATTGCAGGAACCTGCCTCAAAACCACTAAACAGACACCTAACCACTATAAATACAGCTCCTATAGAAAAAAAGAGCAAACGGCCGCCCGTATTTCTAGCGAGGACCGATTGACTCAAATCAGTTACTCTAATATCCTTTAGAAAAACGTGACATTCCTGGCAGAAAAAATATCTAGGCTACCTAACTACATCCATTGCAGATTTTCAAATGGAACTTCATGTTGTATTTAATATGTTAGCCTTGTAAACAAGTAAGCTCACAGCTTTTGTATAACTTTTCCACTCTCACCTCGGTGTCGGCCAATACAAACTGTGACGACCCAAAACGCTGTATCCCAAAACTAATAACCCCGCAAGACAAACAAACGGGCGGAAAAAGTAAAACGCATTGTCACCACCGACTTTTATGTGCTGATGGCAAGCTGCAGTTGAAATGCATGATTGTAATAGCTAGAAGTGAACGATTGAACGTACTCTCTGTCTCGCGGACAAATATATTATGTATTAAAATCCTTATTTATCTTTCTTATGTCTGTACTGTATATAATAAGTAAATAAGCGGTTGGTGTTTTAGTCAGCCAAAAGAGAGAAAAATATAATAAATCTGTACTAAAATACGGTCTTTATTTAAATTTTAAGCGGCTTATATCGTATTTACCTACCTATACAAGTAACGTAGTAGTAGGCAAGATAAAATATTGTTACTATTAAACTAACATTATTTATTTATTATTTATTTATTTAATTCAAAAAAAAAATCTAAAATTGATTTGAAAAAAGGTGTATTTATTGTAATGTCATAGAAATTTCAGGTGTAATAATCACACGTAAAGTTGGTTAAATTGCAAACTGAATTCTGAAAGGTTTCTTGTTAATTAAAAAATAGTTACCAACATAGAGGTCTGTTTATATTATTGCTGTAAAATTATTTGTCGGTAAACTTCCGAGATAAGGGTTTTATTAATTTCATTTTTTTTTTTTTCTCTATTAAAAAAGAAGAATAAGATGTTTTGGAATGTACAATGTTGAGCTTTTTCAAATGATACCCCACATGACCTAGTCACTAGAGTTTGAAAGTTAGCCCCCTCTACATATTGGCCATTTTCCATAATTACCTCATAAAAAAAAGAATACTTTCAATGTGTATGGGTTAGCGTTGTTCATAACTATTCCAAATTTCAAATCGATAGCTTAAGTGGTTCTCGAGATATTTAGCGAAGTGACAAACAGACAGCCGGACGGAACTCTAATGATCACTAGGATCATTACCAATCCTAGTAATTAGAAAAAGGTAGGCCATACCTAAAATACAATTACAACATTCTTTATCTAGTTCTATAAGACAGGGCTTGAGGTGATTTAAAAAAAATCACGTTACTTAAATTCTTTTTACGAAAGGAATTTGCGACTACATATGAATTACTCCGCCAAAGTGGTATAATTTAACAACATTTAGGTATCGTAAATCGGTAAACTAATATCCTCGTCACAAATTTCGCCGCCAAAACACGCTGCTTTTATTTGACAAAACTCCGGTAACTCAATATCTGTCAGCGAAACTAGAATTTTCCACGGTGTAGATGGGAAATAAAATAAAATGGAGCCGTACTGACGTTTCATATTTTGTTGCCGGAGCTCCCTTGGTCTCGGATCAGTTTACACGGAGTTTTCGATAAGAACTTGATACCAGCCTCTTGCCTTCAAAGTAGGTACTTACTAAAACTGCATGAGGTGCAGATTCTTTGAATATTTAGAAAAATTTGATTTAGCATTTTTTTACGGAAATGGCATTCTATGATGTGTTCTGTACTAATGAGAAATTTCACGGCTACTTTCTATCACCGCACCGCTGGCCGTCAGCAGGGTGTTCATCCTCACACCCTACAAAATGGTTGCACACTATGCAGTTTAAGAGGCATTTCCTCCCGCGGACGCTCCGGCTGTGGAATGAGCTCCCGAGGTTTTCCCGAGGGTCTACAGTATGAGGTTCTTCAAAAAAGGAGTATACAGATTTTAAAGGGTCGGCAACACTCATGTGATACCTCTGGAGTTGCAGGCTAGGCTACGGTGACTGCTTACTACCAGGCGGGTCGTATGCTTGTTTGCCACCGTCGTGGTCATAAAAAAATATACGTAGAGGATTTTCTTCCGCTCCAATGTGCCAAACTTTAGGCAGCTGCTTTGAAATTAAAATATCTAATTAGCAATCACGGTGTGGCTTGTGACGGGAACGTATATTTGGGTGCAATATTATTAAGCTAATGAGAAATTACCAGAATCTTTAGTGGTTTAGAAAATGTATTAGAATAGTACATTATGATACAAGTGTGCTAAGTTGAAGTTGTAATGACCATAGCACACGCATTTAATACGTTTTTCAACACACTTGCGAGGAAAAAACAAAACTTATAAATTAGTTTTTTTTTTGTCAAAACAGTAAAAGTACAATTTTCAAAATGGTGGCTCACCTACAGTTTTAACATCGAATAATTGCACCAAAGCGTACTGGGCTTGTAGGCACTTATTCGCCAGTTCATCGAAGTAAGCTACCAACACGTTTTCCAAGAAAGACGGGACGTTTTTGCTGATTTTCCATTGAATAAAAGTTACATATGCACCCAATTATTTTTCACCCGATTTTGATGGTTAAACGTTCTCGGCTCTTGCCTTATTAGTATTACTGGCAGCGTCCATTTTATGTGTTCTTCATTTTCAATGCTTGGAAATGCATTTTCGTCAATATATAAACTAAAAACATGCAAAACTATTCCAATTTTATGACAGATACGGAAAATGGCTGCATCTTGCTCGTATGCCAATGCATATTAGTGCGACTGAGATGTATAGAAAGTAATTTACGCAGACGTTAGCCAATATATCAGTGTCAGGAGCTCGTAGCCGTACTTGTTCAAAATCACCTATGGTAATAGTCAGCTCTGTGGGTAATAGCACTGCCCGCGTAGCCAACATGCCAATCGTTAACGCTCCGTAACGTAGCGTAGTCATCTCTCTCTCTATCACTCTTTCATATTAGCAGTGGGGCGACACTGATCCTTTCGTACGACTTAAGAGCGTGACAATTGGCAAGTAGGCTGGTTCGTTTGAATATTTCACCGGCTTACCTGCTGTTGACTGTAGCAGTAGTAATGTCGGCAAAACAAGTCCGATTCGCCCGCAGAAATTCGATAATATCCAGTGCCCGTTTAAACGAGGCCGCTTCAACGGGCTAACTAAATCTCCTGTACATTTGGCTAACCTTCGAGACCGCTGCAAGCCTAATGAACTTATCTGTATCCTCCTCCAGGCACACTTATTCAGCGGCTACAGACTACTTATCTATTAGATGGATTCTCCATACAAACGTAGTCCCCATATTCCTACCTGGATATTCACATTTTAGAAAGTATTTTTACATAATTTGATGTATATTGACTATAGCTATACCCCTAGGTTTGACTTTTTTAGATTTTTTTAAGGGGTTCCGTTGCCAAATGGCAAAAAACGGAACCCTTATGGATTCTTCATGTCTGTCTGTCTGTCCGTCCGTATGTTACAGCCACTTTTTCCGAAACTATAAGGACTATACTGTTGAAACCTTGTACGTAGATGTATTCTGTCAACCGCATTAAGAATTTCACACAAAAACAGAAAAAAAATACATCTTGGGGATTCCCCATAATTAGAACTGAAACACAAAATATTTTTTTATCAAACCCATACGTGTGGGGTATCTATGGATAGGTCTTCAAAAATGATAAACTGGTTTCTAATATCATTTTTTTCTACACTGAATAGTTTGCGCGAGAAATACTTGCAAAGTGGTAAAATGTGCCCCCAGTAACTTCTAAAATAAGAGAATGATAAAACTAAAAAAAAAACATGATGAACAATACCATGCAAACTTCCACCGAAAATTAGTTTGAACGAGATCTAGTAAGTAGTTTTTTAATACGTCATAAATGGTACGGAACCCTTCATAGGCGAGTCCGACTCACACTTGGCCGCTTATTTAATTTTACAAAAATTTGTAGCGAAAAACAGATTTCTAGAACAGAGATCGATAATATACAGTGCCCGTTAAAGCGGCCACGTTTAAACTAACTAAATCTCCTGTAAATTTGGCTAACCTTCGAGACCGCTGCAAGCCTAATGAACTTATCCGTATCCTCCTTCAGGCACACTTATTCAGCGGCTACAGACTACTTATGTATTAGATGGACCATGGTGTTATTTTTAAACTCGGTTAAATTCGGGGTATGGCTAAGTACGAGTAAGGAAATTGAATGGCATAGTTAATTTTCAGAAAATATAAATAACTTTTTTAGTTCGCGAAATAGCGTTGTTGTAACATGGGCATGCTATTTTACTTAGCCAAACAATTGAAAGCTTTGACATATCAGTCGGGATATCAACCGGGATTACCTTTTACGTATATAAAAAAAGTTTACAAGATGCTTGTAACTGCGTCGAAATATCGGGAGCTCATAAACAATTTTAAAAGGTAACTAATTAGGTTCATATCCCGATCGATTTAAGTCTAGTGAAACTAACCGTGAATCATTGAAAACTGTTATATCAATACCTTTCGAAATGATATTGATATGTCATTATGAAAGAAGACTTCTTTTGAATTTATGAATACCTAGTCCTTCATACGTTTCGGTAGCTTGTTATACACTTTAATGAACATTATAAATCCGAATGCCTCTGTTTGACTAAACTGACTAAAGAAAAATGCCTCTGTTTGCTAAAGATGTTACAAGTTAAAATGGTAAGTACTTATGCAATATGCCAATTAGAGTTTTAGTTATTCGATGTTTCCGATATGATACTGATCTCCAAGTGTCAAAAGTGGCGACACTGATCTGACAGATCAAATCGAATAACTAAAACTCAAATTAACCTATTAGTTGTGTTTTACTAATAAAATAACGCATAATAACAAGTGACCTAGAATCTTCGTCAATGCTTCGGAATACGGAGTCTGTAGGAGGAAGTCAGTGTCAGCAGCTCATTAGGCTCGTTCGGCCGACATATTTTATACAAGCCGGGCCCGAACCAAATTAGTAGCGTCTCGAAAATTGAAACAGGACAGGACAGGAGGGGCGACTTGGTGTAAGAGAGGCTCCAGTGGCAATATAGGACAGGTAAGTAACTTAGAAATTGTACGAAAGTTAAATAAATATTCTTTTCACCCCAGAAGCTCGAATAAGCCTACTTTCGTCACTCCAGGGAGTGAAACAAAGTAGCTTTTTAATTTAGTGAAGGCCATGAACTGCCACTTCATACTTCGGGGTCGGGGTAACTTCACTCGCTATCCCTTTCTATTCGTTAAGAAAACAAAAAGTGACAGCAATAGATCGATTCATAGTTCGACATTCAAATTTCATAGTAGACCCCCTATAACAAGTAAAGCCTTTAGAAAGTTATGTTACATCTCGTGTTTTTTAGTCCCTCGCTACGCTCAAGATTCTAACTTAGAATCACTTGCTCGCTCGTGATTCAATTATAGAATCTTTCGCTTACTCGGGACTCAAAATCAACACTCGCAAGAATAACCAACTTTCCTCTCTTGTTGCACAAATAACTATTCTAAGACAGCAATCGCCCAAAATTGTAAATAAAATCAAAATAATTATTGGTTAGTAGATCTTTGCCTAGAAATGAGAAATAAAAAATACAACAGTTGTATAATATTCCTAATAACAGTGCTTTTAGGATCCTACAGTCGCCGTAGCTCCGCGCGCCGTGCTTCTTATGAAGTTGATGTCGATTTCACTAGCTGTCATTTAATTGACAAATAAGAGTGTTAGAGCAGAAAATAGTATATTATACAATCTTGATATAATAGAGAGCTTTTCAGTCGAGTAGTGTTTAGGCAACGAAGCTTGCTGAGCTGCTTAAGTAAGGTACGAAATTGAAAAGCTTGATTCACTATTGTATACAATACTTTTTCTATGAGTCATCAGATAAAATTGGTAAATAATAAATATCTCAGTAGACAAAAATGTAGACATAAACGCGCGACTCCCGCCCGCGCCCCGCCCGCACCATGCATCCCGCACCCCACACCACGCGCTCGTTTAGTCTTTCCTATGGGAGCGTGGCGGCACGTGACTGGTAATTTTTTTTATAGTTGATTACAGCGTATCGTTATGAATCTGACAGTTGAGTGGGCTAAATGAAAAGTACGCAATTATAGTTTGGTGTACGAAATCTTAATTCAACCATTACAGTCGACGAATAGAAAAATAAATATTATAGGATATATTTTTATCTAATCCCACAGTAAGCTCAGTAAGGCTTGTATTGTGGGTACTAGACAACGATATATATAATATACATATTTATATACTTATATATAAATACTTATGTACATGGAAAACATCCATAACTTAGGAACAAATATTTGTGATAAACATACAAATAAATTCCCTTACCAGTGAATTTTCTGTTTCTATTTATTACGTCGGAAATAACAAATATTAAAATTATCATTAGAGTTTTGAGGCCATTAATTAACAGAATTACAAAAAAAGGGCAAAAGGGGTTGTTAAATATTGCGAAATTATCATCAAACGGGACTGGCTCAATATTACAAATTGTCCGGGACTACGAAGACAATATCTTTCTTGAAACGTCAAAGGTGATAATTTTCTAGCTTATTTATACTCGATTAATATTAGGATAATTAAATCAAAAAAATTACAATACAATTATGAATGATAAATGATTTTGAATAGTTTTTCAAAATTAATTATAGTTGTCATTTTTTCTCAATTATTTTTCTCACGGCACCCACATTCGAGAATTTCTGTTTTGCCCTATGGGTGACTGGTAGCAAATGCCTTAAGGCATTAATCCCGCCATTTGTACTTATTTTATTGTGCAATAAAGATTAAATAAATAAAAAACAAAATGATGGGGCTCAACTTTGCAAAAAATATACATTTTAGTGGGTTTAAATTGTCAAAATGATAATTAACTTATATGTTTCCAGCATGATTTGAAAATGATTATCAAGTTAATTTGAGGTGAAAACAGATTGTTTGTTGTAGGTACTTAAATATTTTTAATTTTAAGTGGTCACCGCGTCAAATTGTCACCTTCAACCTTTGTCGCAGTCCGCTTCGGTTTCTCCTACTCGAGAAATTGTGTTTCCCAGTTACCCCCTTGTTCCGTGCCACCGCCGACAGGCCCACGCGTATATTATATAGTATAATGACACATTACGTGCCAGTTAAGCTTCATGGGTATTATACGAGCAGCACTTGCTTCATATTTGAGCGGAATTTATTTAATTAGCATTTTACAATGCCCTGGTAATTTTACACGTGTGATTTCCTGCTTAAGATGGCTTAATAAAATTAAACTGACTTGTTGGTGTTGTGAAGGACACACTTGCTTTTTTTTACCTCAAAAATTTTATGTTAGACACAAGATTGTGTAAAAACAAATAAGGCAAGTAACCGACCTTTACAAATGTGGGAAAACATCCAAAAGACTATCGTCCCAGTCGTCAAGTTTCGGAAATATTTTCCGAATGTCCGAGTAAGTTTCAATACGTGGGGAATAACACAATACACCAGCAGCGTAGCGTGACCGCTTTATGCTTACTCATACGTAAAACTAGATAAGCTTATAAATGATATTGTTTTGTAAAACGTGTTAAGCGTAAGTGATTTAATGTTAATACAAAACGAAAGTATCAAGTGAAAAGACATCATCACATAGGTACATCTCTTTTGAGTTACCTGCCTAAAACTATTTGGAAGGATCTCGTTCTAATTCTAGTTGAGTGGATAAAAACCATGAAAATACCATATAAAATATGAACAAATGTTTACAATAACAGTATACATAATGGATATACACAGTGGTGTTACTATAACTAGCTTAAATCTAAAATAGGCCCTTGAGGCATTGTACCAAGGATGCTGGTAGCATTTCCTCGTTGTATCATAATGCTGATACGTTGCGCGAGGAAGCCGCCAGCTCTTCGGTCACCATTTTTACGTCAACAAAGGCGCTTCGCGATTTCTGCAAAAAACATGTGCGCGCAGGGACCCCATATAAATATGTGTATTTAAGTATAATATTAAAATTAATAAAATCAAATGACCGTAATAAAAGCAAATGACAACCAAATGGAGTGGATGTAAAGGTTGTATTTTCAAAGATTATATTGTTATGCATGTTTTATTGCATTACCTTTAAGTTAGACAGTGTAATAAGTTTTACTTAACAAGTTCTTAGACTAAAAATATCGCATTTTATTCAGTTAAGGCTGACAGCTCATTACCGACACGATCCGCGGTCGTAAAACACGTAAAGGAAAATTGGGGAAAGCCGTGACTGCGAACCTATCATGAAGTCTCGCTGTTACAATGAATCGATGCAATTTGTCGAGATTGGGTACGCAATGTCTGTATCAACGGATTACGCGTCCTCTGGTTAATTCCTATACCGAGATTATCCCTTTTTGGGGATCGGCAATTTCACCCCTAGCCGATCATTACTATAGGAAATGGATGAACTGGTCTAAGTCGAGTTAGAAGTTTATTATTCAATTGGATTGTATGCTGATCTTCATTTTCAATATTTCAAGTTCAAATCACCAATAAATTACACTCGTATGGAACTATCTCTCCGTGGTCTTCATTACAAGTACGCTCTGGATTCGATTTTGATCTAACGCTAATATTAAACTTTAATTAAAAATTGATTTACAGGTCTAAAGTTACCATAGCAACTCATTGGCAGCAATAAGCTTGAACGACAAGCGACATAACCCTCTAATTAGCGAAATCTCTCCTTGATACTTTGCCATTGCTCATTTTGCAAACAAGGTCCTTTCAATACTTGATTTAATTTAGAGACCGACCAAATTGGAGCTGAAATTACGCTTTCGTGGTTAATATAAGTACCTACAGCTAACTGGAGGTGCAACAAAAACACGACCCGAAGGATGCCCCTCATGATGTTTGATGAGGACGGATCTTTAAAAGAAACAAAAATATTTACCGCAAATACACCCAACTATACACCGTTAGGTTATATGTTATAGGGTATATAGGTTATAGGTGTATTCGTGGGCTTGGTTTCCGCAACTCTACGTCATATTATCGCGCCTATTTTGCGTGGTGGGTTGTCGGCACTACTCTTGCCTACCGTATAGTATACACTGTATTTTTATTAAATTCCGTCAACTTCGGGCTATGGGTAAGTACGTTTAAGAAAACCAAGTGTTATATGGCACCGGCACTAATCATGGGACATTTTAAGAGACACTTGTGAGTATTTTTGATATTTCACCGATATCTGTAATACTCGTATTTTCTACCACTACGTGTTGAACTTGTGGACTGTTTTTGTAGTACTGAGTGCTTAGCCAACATGCCAACATGCTCCGTAGCGTAGCGCAGTCATCTCTCTCTATCGCTTTTCCATATTAGTGCAACAGTGACAGTTGT
This sequence comes from Cydia pomonella, assembly GCF_033807575.1. Lineage (NCBI taxonomy): Eukaryota > Metazoa > Arthropoda > Insecta > Lepidoptera > Tortricidae > Cydia > Cydia pomonella. Next base: position 17,229,810 of record NC_084719.1, read on the forward strand.
GTTTCGTTCGCTACGGAGCGTAAACGATTGGCATGTTGGCTACGCATCTAGTGGTCTTATTTTTATAGAATTTTATTATTTAATGCAATAAACTAAATGTTTGTGTAGCTCGACATTCCTTATACTCTGTATCTTTAGGTATTTAAATAAAAGTAAACAAACTGTACATTTTCGGGTAGTTATAACATTTATTGGTTAACCAACCAAATACAAAACCGCCTGGATCTGTCACTGAATGACCTGACTTTAACCTACATCATTTGATCATGTAATGTTCTCATCTACCCTCAACTGGCTTACTGGCCATTTGAGGGTAGATTTTGTTTTCTTTTATTTAAATACCTAAAGATACAGAGTATAATAAGTAAGGATGCGAATAAGTTTCCCGTCTGTTTTCCGGCTGTCCCACTCGATGCACTGATTTATTCAAGAGAAATATTTTCAACTCGTACAGTAACGTCTGAAAATATCGATTCGGGCAAAGGGCCAAAAATATGTATACACGAACTTATTTCCCATGTATTAAAGTATACATATTTTTGGCACTTTGTCCGTATAGATATTTTCAAACGTGACTGTACAGTGACGTTACCAAACAAGCATACGGCCCGCCTGACGGTAAGCAGGCTACGGTTTTCTGTAAGGTACTTCCCCAGTTGGGCTCTGCTCGAGATCTGGAATGACATCCGCTGGCTGTGCCCTCACACAAAGTGAGATGACAATTACAATGCCCATTACCTTTCTTTTGGACGTAATTTAAGGACGTACCCGGGTCCGGGTGCAATATTCTATTATCTTCAGACTCATCACAAGCCAACTTAAAATTAAAATACAATTTAAATTTAATTCAATAAGTACCTACCTAAATAGTATAAAAAGTAAACTAACCTATAAAAAAAACTCGCACAAAGTACACCCAACCCACCCCGTCCAACAGGTCGGCTTGCGGCATACTGGCGGCAACTCCTCTGTACCGCTAGTGCGATACGCATTAAAATTCGATTTTTATTAGCTTGGTATTTATATATTACCCTTTTATTTTTATAGTTTGTAATTGTGTATTATTGACATTCTTTGTATAAGTTTTTCCAAATTACCTCAACTGGAATTTAAATTGTACCATGATGAATAAATAAAATACAACTTGTTTAAGCTATTTGCAATTTTTTTCTGAGTAGGTAACTATAATATAAAAAAAGGCTACGAATTTTAATTTCTTCCAATTGTTAATATTTTATCGACAGACATATGGAAATAAGTCAATAATAATAATAAAAGTCACTTTCTTCTTTCAGTCAAAAATAAATTTAAGTCACTTTTTTGTTACATAACATGATGTATCTGATGGTAAGCTTTCTGCACAGGATTAAATCGCTCCTCGCGTTCACAAAGTTATTCGCCACTAAATTCTGTGTGTATTTTTTAGACTTGGCCGTTTTTACCGAGTTTCCATCATTTCCACGTAGGGTTACCAGACATGTGTAATGATGATGCAAAACAATCATGTATAGTATTTATATAGGTAATTAACTATGGGCAAATCAATTAAAAAATTAATTATGGAACGTTTTTTTAACAGATATTCAATTAATTTGACGATTTTTTTTATTTTTCAATACTAAGTTTAAATACTTAAATAAAAACAGTTTGACAATTATGCACTGAATATATGTGTAACTATAGGGAAGATCTCTGTTACATTAGTAAGATGAATACATGGCTATTTATCTTTAATTTCAAATTAAACGCATTTAATACTGCACTATCATAGCAAATATGAATAAGTTTTTACAAAATTTACATATTTAGTACAAGCTTTTGTCGCTGACTGTACTTTTATTACCCCGGGCAACTAATACTCATCGACACAATTCAAAAATCCCCAAATACAATTAGGTTGTGTTGTTTCATCACAGAGTTCCTATGGCCACCTCTTGTCTCCATCATCAGATCAGCTCTATGGTACCATACTATTGCGTTGTTACCCGATTTACATATGTATCCAAATTTTTAGATCAATCGGAAATCGGGAAGTGGATCAAATTTAGATTTCAAGATGTGACACTAAAAAAATTTACATGCTAACAAGGCAAGTTAAATAAAAGCTTGTAAAAAAGATATTGTTTGATAGTAGTTAATCATTTTATTGTTTGCCGGTCTATGCGACAAATTGGATTACCAATGCCAAGTAAAATATTATTAAAACTCACGGTTTGGATGGTCAAAGATGGAGGAGTATATTATTAGGTTAGGTCAGAAGAACTACGTATACACTACGAATACAGAATAACTGCTCCAACAAATAAACAGACAACTATGGACTTACAGATGATATATGATGATATTTATTCACTGCCAAAACATGTTTAAAAAAATCATATTTCTCCAGTGTCTAGAATTCCAAACTTGGTGCTAACCCTATACCGATGTCTTTATTGGGAGCACTTAAAGCAGCATTCAGCTTATTGCGGCTTCAAACCGGTGGATTTGTGCTTTTAAATTTATTGAAAGTTGGCTCCGACGGACATAGAGTGCCATGGGCGAGTTACAAAGAGCTCAGAGCACTGCGGATGACAAACTAAGTTTAACTTCGGAATTATATTTAGGAATTCCGCTGATTGCGCTGGATTAAATGACCGAGCCTTGAATGGAGAAAGAAGTTGGCGTGATTCAAATGGGCTTTTATTGGTTTATGGCGTTATGAAATTTATAAACGCTCCTCAAATAGGTATATTAGTATGAAATTGGTTATCATTCTTTGTGTTTATTAGAAAAGGGTTAAAACACAAGTCTCATAAGTTTTTTTGTTATTACAATTTATTTATTTAAATATAATGGTATTCTTAAATATAGTCGTAGCCCCCACAAAACTCAACAATGTTTGTTAGGTCACCAGTCTCTATTTATGTAACTAAAATAACCTATAGTAGGCAATGAATTACTATAATGTATAGATTTAAATTTAGTCTTATTATATTCACGTCTTATGGCTTCAGGCAAACAAGGGTTCTATCCCCTTAGAATGCCTTAAGTAGTTTAAATGTTTTTACTTAGGTACCTATCATATATTCATCATTGAAATTCAACATTCAAACCAGTTAGTGCAGTGGTGGGCAAACTTTCTTCATGGTGGGCCAGAAAAGTTTATGAAATTTAAGAGGAGGGCCGGAATTGCAGCAAAAATATATTTTGATTTGCGATTATCGTGGGCCAATACCACTAATTATCTCATAGGACCGTACTTTGCCCACCACTGAGTTAGTGTAACACCCAGAAATTTTACATTAAAAAAAAATACTTTATATGCAAAATGATTTTTACTAATTGTTTTATTAGGAAGTCAGCAGTCCAATGAGGGAAAGATTACTCGTGTAATCAGTTTTCATAATTATTTATCCCTATGTGGATAAAGGTTCCCAGAGGGCGATTCGAATTTTAAAATATGGTTAAGAAACTGTTAGGAATTTGTTCTATCAGAAGTTCAAATAGTACTGAAAGAAGAGAGTCAGCACCTGGCTGCGGAGAGGAAAGTTCGCAAGATCCTGGACCCTATTGAGAGAGATGACGGCACATCGAGAGTCCGGAAAAATTCCGAGTTCCAGGAGTTAGTGGCTGAGCCCAAAATTGGCAATATCATCGGCAAAACGAAAGCCCTCAGACTTCGCTGGTTTGGTCACCTACTGGGAGAGGATTGGGTTGTCAAGAGGGCATTCTTAGGACGACCGACTGGTCGCCGTGCGGTGGGTCGGCTCAGAAGGCTTACCGCGAACGAACACTTACGTACGAATTTACAAGTGCCACTCTGGTATCGCTGGGGACACAGTGTGGCGGCGGATCTGCTTCAGCTTCACGTCAGTAACTGGCAGGAAGATGCTTTGGCAGAAGACGCCCTCGTTTCGGAGGCCAAGATTCTTTTTGGATCACTGAGCCAAAATTGTTTGTTAGTTCATTAGAATTCGAATAGCCTTCCCAGTCTTCTTATAAAAAGTAAGATTGGTTGTTGAAAAATAAATTCATACCCGACCCGCCGATTCTTTTGACGACTGGTCTGGCCTAGTGGGTAGTGACCCTGCCTATGAAGCCGATGGTCCCGGGTTCAAATCCTGGTAAGGGCATTTAGTCGTGTGATGAGCATGGATATTTGTTCCTGAGTCATGGGTGTTTTTTATGTATTTAAGTATTTATACATATTTATATATATCATCTTTTAATATTTTGTATGCAGGTAATAAATCCGTATCCATAGGTAAGTCTTGAAATGGAGCGAACAACAACAACACCCAAATGATGCAGTCTGTTTTAGCGTCTATATATTCCCACATAGAAACAAAGTACCTACAATTTCATGTTCGCATATACGGAAGCTCTCGCCAGAACTCTTTAAGCTAACACATCTAAGTTTTAATACTCACCGTTGCCAAACTTGCAGTGCAACTGCAATGAACTAGCATAATTAAAATTAATTACGTAAGTACGTAGTATGAGTAGAACAGCAACGTTCAAATGGAAATGAAATAGGTACCTACTTAAATCAATTTCTTGATTACTATTTACTCTGGCCCTGGACAAGGTCGGAGTGAATAAGCAGAGTGGTTGCTGCAGGAGGACAGTCGTATATAATGCCCTTTATTAGAAAACAAGAGCGTCGTCTATTTTACTTAACGCCAAACTTTTTTAAATATGGTTACACTTAATTTCGTCAGAATGTCTTAAAATTCTCGTATCCAGATCATAAAACGAACAAAAAACGTGTGATAGAACAAAAAGTGTCTTATAGAAAAAAATAATATTTGTCAAATAAAACTTAAAATGTTACAACAACGTATTTATTGTACTACAACTTAATTCAAATAAATAAAAAATACTTTCGGTATTACAATGTTACAAGAAACAAAGTTCTCATACGCCATCACAGTCGCTGAGAACTTTACAAGAAAATGCAGAAGAAATCATGGCGATTAGATTCACAACCTGTGTGGGCTGTGTGTGAAAACGAAATTGTGTTTCGTGGTTATTTGCGTGTTATTACAGCCGTGTTTACATTTAACATCAAGTTAAAAGGATACAAAAAGTACCACGACAGGGCTCTCTTTGTCCTATATATTATTACTCTTTGGGTTGCTGGCAATACTTGCGAGTGTTTCGAGCTCCTGTACTAATAGCAACACTCTTAACTGACCATTTGGTAGTCCTTATCACTATACAATAAGGTTTACCAATTGCCAGTTAAACCGGGGACTGGACGTAAGCAGCGCTCGACGTGGCGAGCGGCAAATAAAGACCATTCATATATTGGGCTCGACCAAATGTATAAACGGCCTTGTTTAGGTATTTTTTTAATCAATTAAAAATCTCTAATATAATACCGCTGGAGCGACAGTGTACAGGCGGATCTGTGCCAACTCAAAGCCGATAATTGGCAGGAGGTGGCACAGGATCGAGAGACGAGAGACCAAGACCCTCTTTGGGTCACTGCGCCAAAATAGTTAGTTAGTTACATAGTTAATATAAACACCACTTTTTATCAAATTCGCTTTGAGGTGATGACAATATTTGTTTAAAAAATTCGTTATATCGATGTAACGGTAATCAATCACTGGAATAGCTTAGGTAATTGTGGCAGCTGTAGATGCTGTAGTTGTGTGTGTGTGTGTGTGTCTTGTCAAGTTTAGATCATTTAAGTCTAGATTATGATTATAATTGTATGTAGGTAACTAAACGTAAGTTACTTTATCATTTTTGTACAATAATTTATTCTCAATCAAGATATGTGCTGAATTGAACTCGGTTTCCTGTCACACAATGCCTCGCTTAACTCTAATACTGGAACTGGAGACTGTCATTTGAATTTCCAGCACTCAAATGTTTGAGTTGTCTAATTGGATACGAGGAGTGCACCTTGGGAGTTAGGAGACTGCCACACTCGAACACAATAATGCGGCACTAGCTGTCTAACCAGGGGGCGTAGTCAAGGTAATTGTCAAGCATTAACGACATTCGAAAAGTAAAATAATTATTGGCACGACAAACGTTAGGAAAAATAGACTGCTTACCATCAGGCGGGCTGTATGCTTGTTTGTCACCAATGTAATAATTAAAAAAAAATGAGATATTTCCAAATTTTTGAATGCCGTTGACGATTGACAATTGTCATCTAAATAGTCTTCGCCCTCGTTTTATTATATTTTGGATAAGAAGCTCTAGTAAATCTTAAGTATGAAGTTTACGAGTATATTTGACTATCTCACAGATAGAATAACAATTGTTAAGTGAAAATGTAGATTTTCATTGGAACGATTTTGCTCCTACCACTAGAAGTAGTTGACTCAATGTACACCATAGCTTAAAAATAGATGTAACTGAATAGAAAAAAATACTAGGACTGGTAGAAATATACAGAATTCTTTTTTTTTCGAGAAAGTGCGTTTTGTTCATTCACTGGTATAACAAGGTTTTTTTTAATATTATTGCACATTATATAAGAAGTACAATGGCGCACTTATTGTTTTAAGATATTCTATATTAGTCAACCAGTGGGTGAAAAATAAATTTATTCACTATAACTCGAAAAATTAGATAATAAAAGTAAAACTCGTGTGTGTTCAGTGGAAATTGCAAATAATGTAAACAAATATGACTTATAATTTAACATTTTTACGAAAGTTGCTCACTCACTGAACAACATTTTATTTAAATAAATGGTTTAAGTAAATCGTTTAAACCGTTGTATAAACCGTTGATAAGATACTAATTATCTATAAAAAGTGCGAGATTATGGAGTAATGAAGGTAAATTGTTTTGTTTACATTAATTACAATTTCTATCTAACTTCACTTTACATACCTAATGGCTAAGTTTCATTGGTCGATATAAAACGTGCGGGGACTCCCCGCAGGCGGTATAACGACTAGTGAAACTCATAAGTCGATATTCAGTCGATATACAGCATGCGGGTGGCTTCCTGCAGGCGGTAAGGTGGTATAACTAGTGAAACTCATAATGGCATGCGTTTTAGAAATCTCTCGCACCCCGCATACGGGCCCTATCGATATCGACAAATAAAACTGAGCCATTAGTCTAATACTGTCAAACTTATTTGTAATACGTCTACTTAAATTATGCAACAATATTTAAGAGCAGAGTACACTAATATGTTAGATATTGAATCCGTATTGAAATTCTTTCGTTACAATATGAAATTAAAATGGAAGGAGTCGTTTTACAAAGAACAGCGTCTGCATATTAGAGCGCATATTACGCTTTAGCCTTTGCCTTTTTCTTATTATCTTTTTATTCGTATATTCTTTTCATCTGCATTTTAATGTGGCTGGAGTTTTAATGATTCAAACATACGAGAATAATAGGATTGTAAAATCACTAAGTATACTTAACAAAATCGGCAGTGACTTGGAGGACGTGTTTTATTTATAGGACCTTTATTTTAAGTTTATTTATAGTTTTTATTATTATTTTTAAGTTCATGTATAAGTTTTTTAAGTTTAGTATTATTTATGTTTAGATTATGGAAGTTAATTATTTCGAATATACAGACAAAATATAATAATGTGATAAATTGGCCTAATACTTATTAATGCCTAAAATTTGTCCCTTTTCAAATTGAAATCAATTTCTAACGCAAAAATTTCAGGTTTAATAAGATAATATATAACCTTTAATAAAATTCTTAATTTTTCCTTAATTCAACTGTTTTACCGTGTAGGTAACTCTGTTATTATTGAAACTGCGTTACTATTTTGTCCCAAAGATTTATTAGCATAGGTAATTTATAAAATAAAATACAGTAATATTTATTTAAAGTACTTGGACTCCAAAAGTGTCTTGTTGTTTACCACTGATCAATGCTCATCCTGCAGTTTTTTTTTTCCTAGTAAAATATAAGGTTTTAGTAAAGTAACGAAGTTGTTGTTGGGGCCTCCTATGTTTTTTCAATATCAACATAAATAATATACTTAAGTATCGTGAAAACGTGGCTGCAGCGATTATAGACTATATAGAAAACATTTTAAATACAAGTATTCTGAATTAATATAAAAAATAAATAAAATGTTATATTTTATTAACTAATTTGCAGTGATCGGAATAGGCGGAGTATAAATACCTAAAGTTGGTAGAATAAAGTCATAAAGTGGAGACTGGTGATAGTGATAACCGTTTTTTCCGCGACTAAGTCCCGGAAACGTGCTAGGTTAATGATGTAGTTATAAATACGGTAAATAACAATGCATTCCTCGTTTTTATCCAATACAATCAATTCAGTAGGCGTAAAATTCAACAACCATTTTTGCAAACGAGGCACCAAACACACTGTTTTCACGTTCTGCTTTTCACTTATCGTTCAAAACGCTTAAAAAAATTGTTTATTTCGGACCAACATAATCCATATTTGTCGCCACGTCGCCGTCGCCCGTGTTTAGTTGCAATATAATATCATGTATAAAAATTTTACAAAAAAAAGTTTTATTATACGCCTATTGATTGTATTGGTCCAAAACGCAGAATGCATTGCTTTTTACCGTATTTATAACAATGGTATTCACTTAGACGTTTCCAGGATTTTAGACCCGGAAAAAAATGTTATCGGAAGGCAGTCTCCACTATTTAATTCCGGTCTGCGACTGCCTATCCCGATCACTGCTAATTTGTCTCTCGAAACAAAATTTGTGCACAACTTCTATTAGGTGTCAAAAAGTATTTTGGCCCTTATACCTACAGATGCAGAAGCTTGTCTGCACAAATTTCAGGATATATTGTGTATGGCAGTTTTTACCAAATGTTAATTCAACATCATAAATACCCGTAGAGTGCACTGCGGGCCTAACTTCTGTACAAATTCATAACTTCAATGTTAGCTCTCCATCAACAACACTTTACTCGTAACATAAAATCATATTTGCCATCCGAATGTCCTTTGTATAGGACCTCTAATAGCTTACATGATGTACAAGCTTCGCTCCGGGCGGGCACGGCGCGTGACGACGCCAACGAAGCGACATCAGAGCGCTTTACATCATCCAACATTTAATCATGATTATTAAAGAAAATATTGACGATCATTATACTCATAATATAAATTCGTGTCTAAACCTGCAATTTGTAATCTATTTATGAAATCTAAACTTGACAATAGAATACGCCATCTGATAGCGTCATAAATCATAACAGTCGATTTTAAACTATACAGCTAAATAAAATTCTAGAGATAATGTTTTGTTTCAAAATCGAATGTCTTGACATAATCGTTGTTAATTATTTCACTAGATAATAATAAGCTTCACACATACATGACAACAATGAAATCAACTATTTATATAACTATAAATAAAAATAAATAAAAACCCCTTACGCTATATGCCAAAAAATCAATTTCAAGCAAAAAATGCCATGCATCATTTTGGAAAAGACCTGATACTCTTCAAAGTGCTGGATCGATTTCTGTCATAATCGTACGAATAGCTAGGAACCACCGCAAGGAAGCTCGTTTTCACGTAAAAACGCATTGAAATCGGTCCATCCGTTGGACAGCAACATACAGACGAAAGACAGGCACTGGCGTCAAATATATAACACCCCTCTTTTTGCTTTGGACGTTAAAAACTACTCTAAAGAGGTTTTATGGTGACGTTCGGATTCACACTGCGCCAGCATTTACTGCTGCAGTATTGCAGCGCGACGTTACTGCCCACTGCACTGCCGCCGCAAATGTCAAAATTCCGAGCAGTCTGATCCGAATGGTACCTTAATACTACGTCGTGTCGGATATTGTAAAAATGCCCTCACCCCCTTTCATACAGGAGAGGGGAGCTTCTAGCCACTAGAGAACCACTACGAGACTAAATTAGTGGCCACAATGTCAATTAATATATGTTAACTTCCAAATCTGGGAGAACTACAATTTATAGAGTTTGCTAACTCGAAAATTAGGACCCGAAATAGAAATTATATATTAGATACGTGGTGGGGAATGAGGTTAGTTTAGTGGTTTATTAGTTTTATAATGGGTTGAATTAAAATAAATAGGTAATTTAACGACTAAAATTATAAGCCATTCACTTGTTAATAAGTATTTGATGTTTATTATATTATGACAATGTAATATACATATGTAGTTCGTTTGCAGTACCAAATATTTATAATTTTACTCAGGCCTAAAATACTATTGTGAGCTCTCCGAATGGTGAAAATGGAACCCTATTAACTAAACCTTCATTATACCTTACGAAGTTACCGTGTAGTATTTAAAATATTGTAAATAATTAACTATGTTTGAACCAAACTAGTCCATATTAAACGCAAAATGTATTATAATGTGTTATAAACGTCAACGTAGTGCAAAGTATGTTGTAACTTAAATCCTCTTAAATAATTTCCCTATGTCACAAACCCTTACATCTTTATTTCAGACGTCGTATAGCAAGAGCTTAAACTACCTTAATCAGAGTTGCCAACAAACTAAATTAATTACATGCAAACGGCCATACAAAACTATGACAGCGCGTGTCATAAAACTCGCAAAACTAGTTGCGAAGAGCTGCCAACAAGCTGGGTACAGAGGTGTCACTTAAGAACGTCTATATATAGATTATTTAAAACTCGACGTTATTGTGATGGAACTAAAGCTAGAATTCCAAATAAACGTATCAGCGTGTTATGAGATTGTGAAAGATTCATCCTTTAACATTGCAATTGTGCAATATTCACAGAATGTGATGTGTATTCTCCAGAAGCATTTCAGGTAGCATGCTGCGAAATATTTCCGACTTAAGGAAATACAGTGTGTATTTTTGATATAACCTCAAACTTAAATTAAACGTAGGTTTTAGAGCCATAAAACAATTCTGAAAGATTTTTTTAGTTTAGTCTTCACTACCAGATCATAATTAATTTTTGAATTTTTTTCGAGCGGTAATGTATTTCGTACATCGTGATCACTTGTGACAGTTGTGACGTCGCGTCATTGATGAGACGTTTTGAGTTAAAACAAAGTAGTGAAACATTGCTTGCTGAATTATTTTGTATGAAAAAATAAAAGTCGTCCATTTTATATAAAACCTATGAAAGTGTGTTAATTACAGCCTAAACTAAGTGCCCTTTGATTATGTGGTCGTATCAAAAATACACGCTGTATAGATCGTGTCATTCGCGACGACGCGTGCCTTAACACGTATTGTCATGACATTAAAGGTTAGATTTCACAAATCTACGCGTCATCGTGGATGACATGAACTATATCAGAAATTCCAGATTTTCCACATAAGGAGACTACCACCTAAGTTAGCCAATCGCATTTAAGGATAGATGTTCCCATCTTTTATATCTATAATAATGAAATTAAATAAAAACGTTTTAGCTACCATACCGTTAAGTAAAGTATTTAATGTTAGGTGAATATTTGAAGGAATAGGCAAATAGTTTGCTATAGTAAAAAAAAAAATCGTATAGTATAGTTCTAATTTTTGAACCGAAAACTGTCAATGTTCCTGTAATGCAGTTAAAAACTAGACAAAAAAAACAGTATATTAATTAAATTCAGAGCAAAAACTAGCTACACTATTTACAACATGACGTGAGGACTTACGGATTTACACTTTAGCTTACGAACTAATTGGCTCCGAGGGAGGAACATTACACGTCAACCTACTTTGCTGACGGTTTTCACGCCCGAATGCACTGACACATCACCTATGAACAGATTAATCTCACGCTCACAGAAGTACTTAAAAATAATTGAGAGAACGGCCTTATTTGGGTTTTAATTAACTGTTAAAGGCCGAGTTTTATGTTAAAATTTATGCCCCGCTGGAATTCTATACTTTTGTTTGGCCGCGCTCATATTTAAGCTTATTAAAGATGAGATGAAGTGATTTACGATTTAACTTTATATTTGATCTGAAATCAACCTTGGAATTTGACTCGACACAATGAAAGATATGTCTACCAGTGTCAAATGGCTACCGTAAGTCATATGACCAGACATAGAAGTTTTTGTGGCAAAATAAAGTGATTGACAAAATCAAATATCGACATGTCTATTATCGATGTTACCTTAGCGTTATAGATATTTTTAACATTGTATAAAAAAATAGTTACCGGTAAATACACAACACGTTCGATATCTTCTTCGATACACGCATTTGCATTTTCTTATTTTTTGACACTATATTCTACAGTTTGCATTTTTATTTTTAAATACGTAATAAAGATTTGCCCGGGTAAGGATTTTCCCGAAAATCTAAATTCCCAAAGGACCTGGGATGACATCCATTGTAAAATTATCTATGACTCTCTCTTAAGTCGCAGCATAGGTTCCTCACGCGCCAGACTCTTAGCAGCGGGTACGAAGGAATCCGGCGCCTGGCTGCACGCGTTTCCTTCGGTACACACAGGCACATTTTTGGAACCGCACACTCTGCGCGTTGCAACCTGCCTGCGACTCGGCGTCCGGGTCTGTGCTCCACATAGGTGCCCCTGCGGCACTGATGTCGACGCCCTCGGACACCACGGGCTCTCCTGCCAAAGGAGCGCCGGCCGCTTCTCTAGACACGCCGCACTTAACGATATTCTCCGCCGGTCTCTTGCCAGCGTGAACGTGCCAGCTCTTCTTGAGCCAGCTGGTATTGTAAGAGACGATGGTAAGAGACCGGACGGAATGTCACTAATTCCGTGGAAGATGGGACGGGTGCTGGTGTGGGACGCCACATGTGTAGACACCCTAGCCCCGTCTCATCTCCACGGCACAACTGCAAAAGCCGGCGCGGCGGCAGAGGCGGCCGAAAAATTAAAAAAGATCAAATATAGGGGTCTCGGCCCCGAATACGATTTCGTACCTTTTGGCGTCGAGACCCTTGGCCCGTGGGGTCCGAATGCATCTACACTGTTCAAGGAAATATCCAAAAAAATAGCAGACGCTACCGGTGATCGTAGAGCTGGCAGCTTCCTCGCACAGAGAATAAGTATTGCGATACAACGAGGAAATGCTGCCAGCATCTACGGCACCATGCCGCAGGGGGATAGTTTTTAATTATTTATTTTAAGATTAGTTTTATTTATTTTTAGATTTAGATTTTAAGTTTTATATGTATTGTGTTGTGTTTATAAATACTTAGTGTATTTATTAAAAAAAAAAAAAAAAAAAAAAAAAAAAAAGAAATTAAGTTCGGATTTGTAATTGATTTGCATTCTTGAAATTACCCCGTAACTTACAGCAAGTCAGTCATAGATTATTATAATCTATGACTGACTTATCCATAACATATTTGTCGATGTTTCATTTTCTCGAGCACTCGTTTTTGCCACAAAAACTTCTATGTCTGCATATGACATATCAATTGCGTCATTACATGTGTCAAGTTTAGACCTGCAGAATAGCCTCCTGTAAATGAAACCGGAAACAAATACCGATCGTGTGCTTACAAATTATAACTGTTGTATCTCTAGTTAATAAATTATGACAATGATAAAAAAGTCAGTTAAAATGTAAGCAGTAAAATATCAGTCGAAGTTTTCCAATTCAAAACTAATGCATGTAATTAAGTATACTTATTTATTACATTCCATACAGTTTAAAATTCGACGGCCGTGTAGGTTCGACGACCGGTTTGGCCTAGTGGGTAGTGGCCCTGCCTACGAAGCTGATGGTCCCGGGTTCAAATCCTGGTAAGGGCATTTATTCGTGGATATTTGTTCCTGAGTCATGGGTGTTTTCTATGTATTTAAGTATTTATAAATATTTATATATTATATATATCGTTGTCTAAGTACCCTCAACACAAGCCTTATTGAGCTTACTGTGGGACTTAGTCAATTTGTGTAATAATGTCCTATAATATTTATTTATTTTATTTATTTATAAAATGTAACCGGTATTTTCCATTGCGTTTAAAATCTTATTCCAAGTAACCGATACTAAGGAAAGGTTACTGACAGCATTAGCAGGAACCTCAGGCGTTATTGATAGCGTTAGGGCGTTCTACATTTTTAAGCTCGAAGAAATGTAATAGGATCACGCTCCGTGCCCCTGTTCCCATCGAGAGTCGAGCGCAGCGAGCGTTCGCTTCAAGAAGACGATTATATGTTACCGTGAAAACCAGTTTAAATATTACTATTGGAAGTATTAGAACAAATTAAATTATTTTCAGAAAATATTTTAATTTGTTTTTATTTCAAGTAGAAACACTACTATATAAATTATAAACTGAAATAAATGTCATATACTAAGCAAAAGTGACCAAGGCCTCTAGTGCCCCAGGTTGGAATCGAACCAGCGTCCTCTGCTATCGCGGCAGGTGCCTGAGCCACTCGGCCACCGGGGTCCGGCTTTCTGTGTGGATATCTGCTATGCTGTGAACAGTGGCAGCTGATTTTCACGAAGCTTCATTATACATTCACCCTATATCCACTATAAGTTATCACCTGTAGGGCTAAAATGGTCGGCTCTTTATCATTTGTCACCATGCCTGTCAAGTTCTAACAATTATGTAAGCGCGAAAATGACGGGTATAATGACAAGTGATAAAAATGGAACCATGCTGCCACCGCTGGAAAAAAAACCGATCGTAACCATCCGCTGTTAGCTTACGGTTCGCAATGGCAAACGACATATATTGAGAATCATTAACTTTCATTAAATATGTTCTATGTTTTAATTGTGCTAAACGCCTTATTAATTTAAAACTATGTACTCGTATGTATGTGCTAGCTGCGACTAGCCCCGGGCTTCATTCCTTATTTTAAGGCAGCAGTGGTCTCAATGAGTATCTTACTAACCTAACGTACCCAACCAACATGATATTAAGCAAGGCCTAACTTAAGACCTTACTTACCTTACCTTACCTTACCATACCTACCTTACCTTACCTACCTTACCTTCTTCCTTCCCTCTTCCTTTAAACCTATGATAAATAGAAGTTACCTACTATCTAGAGTTAGATACAGAATATGGCTATTAGTATAATATTTGATTTCCTAGACATATAAAAGCAGGCTTATAAAGGTACAGTTAATCAAGTCCGCAAACAACATACTAGTCATACTTTTTACCTACTCTCAGAATATTGTTTGACCAACAAACGTTATACGTGGTATGTGTAAATGCTAATATTAGTCACGAAAACGTATGAAATGTTCGAAACTGAACGGAAAATTTTATTTTTATTAGGTACAACTTGTTATTTCGCCTTTATCCGCGATGCGTGGTGCGCGATGTCGTGATGTGTGGTGAGCGCGGTGCGCGATGTGTGCGGATTCTAGTATTCTTTTCATATAAAGTCACACACGTACGTTCACTGATCCGTTGCGTGCGATGCGTCTGATGCGATGCGGCCGTTGCGTGCGTGCGGCTGTGGACGTTTACCTCAAACCAACCACATTTTATGAAAGTCTAACGAAAACAAATCTACAGTTGAAATATATATTTTTTATAATTATAAAATTTTTTGAATATTATGTTAGTAATTAAAATAAATGTTACAGTTTAATTGCTCATTCCTAATGATTTAAATCTAATGTGTAAAAGTAGAAAACAGTTACTTGAACAGTCAGCATCAAAAGTAGCGGATCAAACAACGCGCCAAAAGTATCACAAATTTCTAAAATTCGCGCTCAAAAGTATATCTTTTACAGTCTTAGTTGTTCTATATTAAAGACATCACTTTTTGTTAAGCTGTTACAGTCTGTAGATACACATGAAGCGTTATTTTATCCGCTACTTTTGATGCTGACTGAACCTTCGATGCATGTAATAAATATAATAATCATACAACGAGTTCAATTACGAGTAAGTATCTGAACTTGATCTGAACCCAAGCAATGTTTTCCCGATCAATAATAAAAACTCACAAACTCCTCAACTGACAACCTAAGCAAACCTCAAATTTTATCATGACTCCATTAAACACCATAAAGGTTTTAGTTACCCTTAACTCCTGTTAATGTTTCCTGCGCCGCATTTCACCAAATCCCTTTAAAAGTGTTACCAACATTAATATTTTACGTCGAAAACCTTTTAAATCGTAAACATCCGCCGGCTTTGTTGCGAAAAAACCAACTCGCGAGGAGTGAAGAAGTTATAAGATTTATGTTTTTGCGAAGTGAAGCCTCTCCGAATCAAGTTACCTTATTTCGCCGACTTCTTTAGGCCGCGATGCGTGATATTCAGTAAGGTCGGCTACGCTTGAACATCAACTCGCATAAGTAGAATATGAATATTTGGATCAGGTAAAAAAAAACTTTTCCGAAAAGTCGAATGAAGATAAGTATTTCATTAAATTACTTAAAGCCAAACGAATATTTAGCTGAACAGTAAGAATATTTGAATCGGAGAAGAAGGTAAATTATAAAACAATATACCTACGTGTACAATGGCTACATAGTATAGCGGCTCATTCTGGTATTGACACCAGTCTAAAATGGTTGCATCGAAAACCACAATGCAATGGATCAGAAGTAAGAGGCGACACGAAAAACCAATTTTCCCGTGACACTATGTTTGGAAAATGGCCCTCAGACCACGACAACGCGACCTGTTGGCCGTGCCGCCGGCGCGCACCGTATCGCGCAGGAACTCGCCGCTGCCCCGCGCCCTCTCACTGCTCAATGCGCTCCTGGCATCGACGCCTGAATGCGATCTATTTGCTTGGCGATGGGCGGCAGTGTATAGTGAATGCTTGAGATTCTGTGAGGCGATGGATGCTAGGTGCTCTACTGTCCCAATTTAATTTGTTAATGTGCCATTATTGTTTTATAATTGTTAATACTTATAATTATTAGTTAGTTTAAGTTTCGTGACGCATTGGTTCAACTGTAATGTCATGTAAACATTTTTATCAATAAAATAATAAAATAAAAAAAATAATAAAAAGTTGCTGATATGCCTTGTCTGTCTCTGGTCAATCAGACCTGACACATGCGATGTGCATACGGATTTCTTTGTAAATGTGGGAACCAGGGCGGCTACCGGGAAAATCGAAATTCGTCAATTGCGGGCATTTTTCTCTGTCACTCTAATGACGTCTTACTAAGAGTAAAAAAGAAAGATCCCTGCAATTTGCGAATTTCGGTTTTCGCGGTAAGCCCCCAGAAAACGTTCCAAACGACCACTACGCACTCTCATATACCTATTATAACAAACTTTACACTACACCAAAACCTGTGTAAGCAACCGAAATACGTTTTCTAATCAATCTTAATACTAAAAGTATATGAAAAGACTAAAAATGCTACGAGATATAACATGTTTCTACGAATAGATTGATTTGTCCGAAAAATGGCATCTGCGTCAAATGAACCCGTATCACGCCATACCCTACAGCTTAAAACCGCTACTTAATTTTAACCGTCTACGGCCTCATTCTCGATTGGGCATCTCATTTCAGATAGTGATTGCGTAATAGCTAGTATATTCATTAATATGTTGTAAGATCTGTCTGACTGATATATTTAGTCATTATAAATCTGTCAGTGTATGGTGGATATTAAGAATATAATTATGTATGTCTAGTTACCTTTAGAGCGCAAATTCATGTGTGCAAATGGGATCGACGACTTGATATTAATTAGGTATTTTCGTCGTTAGTTCTGAGTTTTTTTTTTTATGATGCATCTTGTTTTACAGGTTTATACACGACTAACCAAAAAAAAGTCTAAAGTTTTAAAGCGATAAAAATGTTACTACTTACTTTCCTTAATAGGCGATAATTACCCATAAGTAGTTTACGTAAATGGAAGATATTTTATCAACAACAAATCGGTTTAACCAGTCCGTCAATGAGTAACAAACATGAAAGCAAAAAAATACCCTTAGACTAGATTGAGTAGATTGCGTAGCCACACTGGCACCGTCCCACCTTCAACTGACTAATGTAAAAGCGGGCGCAGCAAACGTAATAAACATAAATACCTCGGTAGAGACTCTCTACCGAGGTATTTATGTTTATTTAGAGAGTACCATTTTGTACCATTCGGCGTTGAAACTTTAGGTCCATGGGGTCTGGAAATACCGCCAGAATCCTTGGTACAATGCCTTAAGGGCCTATTTTAGAATGAAGCTAGTTATAGTAATCCTCTGTATATATCAATTACGTATATTGTTATTGTAAATAAAATTTACTCATAATAAAGAAAACCTTTTCATATTTATAGCAGGAATTTTGTTTTCCGAATGTGGTCCTCGCAATCTGTGTATAATTTAGCGCGATCCGCTGACGCAGCATGTTCCCTGGGCCTTTACACGGCTAATCCCCCACGAGGGTTCCTGTTCTTTCAGACCCCTTGGCAAGAGCTTAATTAGCTCTTTTCAATAAGGAAACTCTCAAAGTCTCTTAAAAGGCTTAGAAAAAGGTTAAGCGCATTTCGTCGGAGATAGTGGTGTTTTTCACTTATCTAATTTACGTTCGGGACCATGGAAGTAAATATTGCACGTTCTAAAAAGGTTACGGGGCTTTTTTGTTTGAATCGGGTCGTAATTTCACACATTTAATTCAAGCTTTCTAATTTAGTAACTATGTATGGTCAGACGTCATGTTTCTCGAAAAAATCTTAACACCACGAACTAGGAATTTCAAAACACGGTACAGCGACATCTAGCAGGAAAATCGACGACAGAGGTTGCAGAAAATGAAAGTTGAAAATAACATTACGGTACGATTTTTCATACTTATATCTTATTGTTACATATTCTAGTCCGTCGTTGGGTGGATGGAGTGGAGGCAGATCTTCATGCGCTCGGCGTCGGCAAAAGCTGGGGGCCTACCGCGAAATTCGCAAATTGCGGGGATCTTTATCTGTTACTCTCACTAAGACGTAATTAGAGTGACAGAGAAAAATGCCCGCAATTGACGAACTATACGATTTAAGCGGGTATACCCCTGGCGTGAGTCCGCTCTGACTGAGCAAAGTGGCGTGTGTGGATCTTATACCTTTAAACGAGCAATTCTTGTGTATATATATATATATATATATATATATATATATATATATACAAGAATTGTATATATATTTCTGTGATCTCGGAAACGGCTCTAACGATTTCGCTGAAATTTGGTATATGGGGGTTTTTGGGGGTATACAATCTATCTGGATTAGTCTTATGTTTGGGAAAACGCGTGTTTTCGAGTTTTCATGCGTTTTTCTTTGAACGCAGAATATGCTCGCTAATTTCGTGTTGCCGGCCACTATCCGTCTTGTCCAGCGGGTTAAGACGCGGACTGCTAAACGAGTGTTACGGGTTCGAATCTCGCCCGGTGACTAACTTTTGTTTTTTTTTTTATATGTTCAAGTTTATATATAATTTTTTAATTTTTATTGTTTTAGACAAGTTTAATTTAGTAAAAAAATGACCTATGTAATAAGAGAAATTGACAATAGATGGCGTTACTCTGTGACAAGTTCTGTAAGGTTAAAATCGATTGTAAATAATAATAATTGTCAGTTCACATTTTACTTTTTAAGTTTATGTAGATTATCACCTATACACCACCATATTACAATAAATAGTTATAACCGAGCAAAGCTCGGTCGCCCAGGTACTACATTGTTAATAAGCACCTAGCACTGAAATTCGAATACCTACTAGTGGTTGTATAGGAGTGGTTCTAGGGTAATTTATAAACTTCATATTTATCCTTACTCGTAGTCAAAGCATAAATTCAGGGGTAAATCCCGAGAAGTTTCTGTTTCTAGGAGATTATTCTAAAATTTCGGCTGATAGTTGCTAGGAAATTACTCTAACGAAATATGCTAAAATTCACCCGATACCGAATTATAGCGGGCGGTAACAGATGAACGGGTTCCAAAATCAAATTATAAGGGTTCCACCTGAACCCTCGTACAGGGGGAAGTAAGTTGATTTTAAGTGCAGTTAAAGGAAATTAAAGTAAAGAATGGGAAGGGTGAAAATTTTCTTAGCATTTTTGGTTCGTAATTGCTAAAAAGGTTAGCCTACGTAGGCGTACACGGGCAAGGTATAGCCGATATAAATCCTAAGGGATACTAAGGGAATAAGGGGTTTTATTTTAATTTGTCACTAAGCCATACGGAAGAAGGATAAATGGAACCTTTTTTTAGTCAAGCTAAAAAATTCGGTTTATTATAAAAATACTGTATAAAATATAATATGGTATTAAACAAATATATTTATACGAATCATATTACACACTGTTTTTAATTTTGTCTGAATAAGTCTGCGTTAAAAAGTAAAAAAAAAAATGGCATCATAATGTATATAAGTCCGCAGTTTAAAAATCGTATCTAAGTACATATGTAACCCGGGATTTTTTTTTAAATTGCAAACTCAAATGTCATTGTCAGGTCTCGTGAACATTTTTTACGTTTCTTTTATAAATTTATTTAACTGGAGTTCCACTCGATTGAAAAACCAAAAGTTGAATTTCAATGCATGATTTCCGCGTCACTCACAGAGAAATATTTAACATTTCAATTGTATTTTTGCGAAATAAATTGGAGAATGGAGAACATCAACAACGTGTTTCAAGATAATGACATGCTTGAAAATTCACCGAGATATTTATCTTATAGATAGGCCAATAATATTATACAAAGATCAACATACTTGGGCCTCTAGGGTACAAAGCAAATTATTTTATGAAACATTTTTGATTTGTGTTTTAAGTGTGACTGTGTTTTTTAAAGTCCATTAATTTCAAGGTGCATTTATGAGCGTAAATAAAATAACTTTCTCAAAGAAACCGGCACTCTAATTAGCTCAATTTTGGAGGGCTAGATCTTGGGCGTATTTGCAGCAACATTCCCAGTGTCGCAGCTGGCTGAAGCGTTGGTAGCCTAGCGGTAAGAGCGTGGAATTTTCAATCTGGGCGACACAGCACAGGTACCTCTCGCACCAGTAACTTTTTCGGAACTGTCCCTGTTCGATGAAGAAAAACGTCTTGAGGAAACCAGATTCATTCCAATAAGATTGTAGTTTTGTAGTGATACATTTTGAATTTACGACATGGACACATATTTCTGGCACTAGAACATTTTGCTAAGTTTCACGCTGTTACAAATTAAGAAAAAGAGAAAAAGAAATCATAACCAATTATTTTTCTTATACCCAGAGGCTACACTTAAAGATTTAAATACCTAATGGTATGCTGCATTACGTCTAAAAATTCACCCTATATATCGACGTCATTGATCTATTAGTCCCACAGAAATATACTACGAATTTTTGCTGTCACAAAGCCATTCATGACAATCATGCCGCGAGTGGGATTAGTTTGGATCACTGATTTCCTCCCACAAGATAGAACATCACTCATGCTCACCAACCAGCACAGACGGTACTCGTAGACGCTACTAAATATGGTTTTGTTGGTTGCAACTCGCGGTGTAACATGCGATTTTATGGCAATCACAACAGCTCAAGATGTGATATTGCTCTCGTTAAATAAAAATATATAAATAATGATTCGTACTTTTTTGTAAAAACCGTTTCAGTCTACATGCGTAGCGTAACCTGTTCCTTCGTATCGCATCTCTCGTAAACGCAACCATGTTGACAATTTGACGCAGGGCCGATTAGTTTAAAAAACGATTTCTAATGTGAGGTTATTTGCGGGCTTCGCGTGGCAGTCGCCCATTTGATGTCATTGATACTAGACTAGATTTGACTGTTCTATTTACTCCCTAACTTCAATCATTTAGTGTGCGCGACAAATTAAGAGGAAAGGGGACGGCCGCTTCTCCATGAAAAACGTGGTCCCCATTTTCCTCTCTGGATATTGATATTATGGAAAATATTGTTACATAATTTGATGTATATTCAAAATAGCTATGCCCCTACGTTTGACTTTTTTCGATTTTTTTATTATTGTAAGAATTAGGAGCGAAAAACAATTTTCATACAAAATTTTAAATGCTCCTACTTTATATAATAATTAAAATTTCAAGAAAAAATTAAACGTAGGGCATAGTTCGATCCACAACATTTAGTGTCAAAATATTTTCAATAAATAAATAATAAATAAATAAATATTATAGGACAGTAATACACAAACTGACTAAGTCCCACAGTAAGCTCAATAAGGCTTGTGTTGAGGGTACTTAGACAACGATATATATAATATATAAATATTTATAAATACTTAAATACATAGAAAACACCCATGACTCGGGAACAAATATCCATGCTCATCACACGAATAAATGCCCTTACCAGGATTTGAACCCGGGACCATCAGTTTCGTAGGCAGGGTCACTACCCACTAGGCCAAACCGGTCGTCAAATTCAATAATACAATACAATACAAATACACTTTATTGCACACCTCAATACAGAAACAGTACAAATAATACAACACATAAAGAAGAGGTAAACAACAGGCGGTCTTATCGCTTAAAAGCGATCTCTTCCAGACAACCTTTAGGTAGCGGAATTAAAAAAAATATATATATATGTAAATAATAATGTTAATATCCAGAGAGAAAATTGAGCACTAAGTTTGTATGAAAAGGCGATTTCGCGCGGGTCTTCCACTTTCGTCTTAAAAGAGTTAGTATTTAGTATATTCATAAGACGAGATCTAGCGTGAGGTGATCTGTGGCGCGGCAAACGTATCAGGTCGCCAGTTTGATGCAGGTGCAGGACCGATTGCCTGACGGGGGCAATTACTTGCAGCCGCGGGGAATCTGTCAACTACGGACACCTATTCCAACTTTCAATAAACTTACATGACTTACACTGATGTTACATCATGTTGATATTGCGACATAATTGTGTAGAATATTCATAGGTAACAATTATGATATGGTAATAGTTTAATAGATCAAAGGCCAAAGGTATATAGCAGCATCGTCGTTTCGAGCGACATAACCTTTAGGTAGTGCCCGGTAAGATGGCGCCACTTTTTGATATTTAACAAATTGAACACATATCAGTGAAAGACTAAGAATCAAAGTCAAATGGCATCCTTAAAGTTTTAATTATGTGTCGAAAGATGGTGGTCAATTTACGTTGATACAAAGTTTTCTTTGACAATACACCTCTTTTTCAAATTGTCTTTCTTTTATCAAGGCGTGCAATTGAAAATATACATACATATGTACTGAACCCGTAAGGAGATATGAGGTATAAAACATTTAAATTTTAAGAAAATAATGTGCTGAATCGACGACCGGTTTGGCCTAGTGGGTAGTGACCCTGCCTACGAAGCTAACGGTCCCGGGTTCAAATCCTGGTAAGGGCATTTATTCGTGTAATGAGGATGAGCATGGATATTTGTTCCTGAGTCATGGATGTTTTCTATGTATTTAAGTATTTATAAATATTTATGTATTATATATATCGTTGTCTAAGTACCCTCAACACAAGCCTTATTGAGCTTACTGTGGGACTTAGCCAATTTGTATAATAATGTTCTATAATATTTATTTATAATAATATTTATTATTATTGAATGCTTTTGGCCATGGCTGTATAAATAATAGTAGTTCATATATAAACTTCGACGGACTTCGCGGTTAGTTAGGACATAAATAAATTCGCTGTACCCACGCACTTTGTATCGCGCGCAGGTGTGTCGACAACTTAATGAGCGGCAGTTAAACCTTCCCCAGATGTGTTTTATCATCTCAAGGAGCTGTATCAGCGATTATAGCCCTTACGACGCCGGTATAAGGGTCACTAAATTCGTAATGACACGTCGTTACGGTATCCGTATGAGAGCTGAATCATTTCAATCACTAACAGCATAGTATCTCGACGCTCCGTGGAACCAGTATAAGCAGATTCTTCAACGGCGTAGAGAGGAAAATGGGGACTATATTTGTATGGAGAAGCGGTTGTTCGCTTTCCTCTTAAGGGGTATGTTCCTGGTTTACCTTCATAGTTTTGCTTCCTGAGTTCCTGGATGTTGCTTGTTACTGTTACAGTTGTTTTTTTGGTGGTCTCGTTTTTTAGTGGCGTAACGTTAAACGTTATATAACATTGTGTAAAAGGGACAGCATACTAAAATACCATCAATACTTCATATCATGTTGTTCCTGTCGCACTATAGTATTGACCGAGCGAAAGCGAAGGGTTCCGTTTCAGCTTGGGAAAAAATTATTTCGTAGTCCGGATTTTCTGCTCTACAGGTGGTAGTTCTCAGCCAATTTTCGTGAAATTTTGTGAGCAGGCTCGATAATATTATAGTTCTTTTTTTAATCTTTCAAAATGGTAGCGCCATGGGCATTCGGGAGATCTGTAGCTCATAGAGCCACTAGTATAATGTTATATAACTGTGGAACTACCGTTACAATTTTATCTAGGTACTTAGAGCGCGGACACACTGGCGATACACAGCTAAATCGTTGCACGCTCGCGGCAACCTCTTTGCGCACTCGCGGCGAACACGTTGCGTGCTCGCTTCGCTTTCCACTCGCTCGCAAATCGGCCCGCGCCCTCAACGGTTTCCGAAAAACCGCAGACCAGAGTTTTTAGGCTGTTCTTGTTCAGGGAAACTTAATTAGTAAATATTCGATGATATTTCGTGCATAAATGCTGAAAATTTCATATTTGCGAGCCGGACTTTTATAAAAAAATTAAAACACCAATCGCAACCGAGCGCGCAACAAATTCGCTACGTACTGAGATACTTAGAATTATTAAATACGTTGATAATTCATTTTATAACCACTGAACTGCCTAATGTTTGCCTTTATAATAATGTATATGTCAATTGTCTTTACTGGATTGTTTGTTTCTCCTTGCACCATATTTTAGTGTTTCTGTTTGGCCCTATGGTTGACTGGTAGAAAATGCCTTTTGAGAAAGAT
Organism: Cydia pomonella; assembly: GCF_033807575.1. Classification (NCBI taxonomy): domain Eukaryota; kingdom Metazoa; phylum Arthropoda; class Insecta; order Lepidoptera; family Tortricidae; genus Cydia; species Cydia pomonella. The sequence goes on from NC_084719.1 coordinate 17,254,599, forward strand.
CATATATTTCTGGTCGGGCTTTAACAAGTATTTTACTTATAATATAACCTACTTGGTTCATATGAATTATTGACATAGGTAATTATAAAAAGCTATATCTCCCTAGGGAGATATAGCTTTTTTTCACATTCCATAACTCCCACGGGAACAATACAGGCCTTTGTCCTTCAGTACACCTGCATGAAATAATACCTTTATTGAGCAAGGGTGAAGAAAATAAATAAACTGCAACGTTCCAGGTGTTTACCGACCGGCAGACGACGCGTGCGACGCGTAAGCAATCATAATACTCGGGTTGGAATATAGTCGTGTATAATCGTAACCACTAAGGATGTCCTGTTTGCGTTTTATGGAGCTCGTAAGCAGTGTCCAATAGGCGATGGATAGGTATTTATTTAATATGTAATACTGTACGATAATAGTATTTTATACAATCGTTATATAATAGAGACCTTTTCGGTCGAGTACCGTGTTTAGGCAACGAAGCTTGCTGAGTTGCTTAAGTAAGGTACGGGATTGAAAAGCTTGATTATATCACTATTGTATACAATACTTTTTCTACGAGACATCTAAAATAATACTTAAAAGAAACCTAAATAATTAATGAAAATGGATAAGTATCTCGCGACGCCTGTCCCGCGCCCGTTTAGTTTTTTCTATGGCAGCACGGCGACACGTGTTCGGTCTTTTTTTTTTCAAAGTTGACTACAGCGTATCAAGTATAGTTGAGTGGGAACCCATACATGAAAAGTACGCAATTATATTGCTATACGAAATCTTAATTCAACCATTACAGTGGACGAGTAGAAATAGTGTTATAACTTATTATTACTACCAAAACCCAACGGTAAAGGGCCTTTTGTACTTCAATATCACGTGAATGTTAGACTTGTTTCAAAGAAGTTTGGCGACCTGTTGACAAATCCAAGCTCACAAAAGATATTGAATCTTTAAGTCTTAGCGAAGATTTTGCCTGGCAACGAATTTTCGTAAAAGCTTTAGGTATATACAATGCGAATTGTGTGAGAAGTATTATAGCTGCTTTGTCGCATCGCTCGGTAGATAAGGCCAGGAAATGGTGAACAGTTCGGTTAAAGATATTTTTTCTCCAGCAAACGCTTTGGATGAGAATAGTAGATTATTAACTAAGGATTGAAAGCCACCCAATTCTGTCGAGGTAGTTTGACGGCTCGACCGCAGTGAGAGCGCTAATAGTCCGAGACTGAAATGGTGACTTTCACCCGAGTTAAACGCTCTACTTAACATTTAGAATACGAGGAAAGTAAAATACAGTATAAACTTCAGTAGTAAGTATTTCTTGAGGGTACTTTCAATTAACAAAATGGTAAAAATATCGTTATCGAATGGGGAGTTAATGATCAGAGTGGAAATTGTAAATAAAATCCTAATAAAACCAAAATTTTAATTGCTTATCGTAAAAATATAGTAAAAACTAAAAACGTGCTTAGAAAGTCTAGTGCTCTAGAGCAGAAACGTATCATCTTCTGCATACTTTTAGAAAAAAAAAGCTATCAGTCCCTAGGGAGTTATATATTTTTTATTCTGTCACTAATTCATACGAACCTTGTAGGTTTACTTTTAAAATACTGACGATTCTAATTTAATATTTTATTTCATTAATTTAATAGCCGTTTAAAATATTTTCACACAATTTTCAATCGTGGCTGTATGTCAAATAGGTCCGTGCATTCGATGCCTAACCTGTCAAACAATGACAATATGGCGGACGAATGTTTGAAATGTCACCGCATTTAAGAATTATTTCGCTTAAAATTTACTTTTTTCTTCACAAGTGTGGCGAAAAACATTGTGTGTAACTCCGGGGCTAAGAATATTGCAAACTCGGGTCTTGAGTCCAATATTTCATTTGTTGCACAATATTGCACCGATGAATATTAACGCCAATGGCTCTTTTACAATAGAATAATAAAATAATTAACACTCGGTTTTGCTTAAAGTATACTTGAACTAAACAATCTTGATTCCAGTAACTTTTCTACATTTTAATTTCTAAGTTTTTCTAGAATTCTAATTTTTCATTACATAATCTGTTATTAAATTAAGTACATGATTTAATCGAAAGAAACATTAATCTCAAAGTAAATACGTATTGATATTATCCCAGAATATGTGAGGAACACAAAAAAACGAGGAACTGAATTAATAGGTAAATAATTTATGCTGGGTGATTTTGTAATGTCTCACCATACTCTCATACGTTGGTCAAAGATCGCCCGACTCATACATTTCACACAAAGAATCTTATAGTTGAGTTGGGAGCCCATACATGAAAAGTACGTAATTATAGTTTGATATACGAAATCTTAATTCAAGCATTACAGTCGACGAGTAGAAAAAGAATATTATAGTTGAGTTGGAGGCCCATACATGAAAAGTATGCAATTATAATTTGGTATACGAAATATTATTTCAACCATTACAGTTGACGAATAGAAAAAAGTTGTTAAGTATGACCCACATATTCACCCCTCAGATAACAAAATCCCCCCCAAATATGTAAAAAGTAAACAATTTTGTATGGAAAGTTTCATAAAAGTGACCGATCAGCGAGTTCAAAGCCTGTTTTTAAAGCTTTTGAGTGTATTTGAACGCAAACCCAGCTGTTGACAGTAATCCTCGCCCTGTATACTGTCTACATAGTTTTTGCTATAATAAAACGATGCCAACTTGCAACTTTAAACGACGGCTGTTACGGGTTTGTTTTAGTTCGCAAACCTTTTGGTAAGGTCGTGGACAGGCAAAATATATGGACGTGCATTTGGCATCCAAAACGACAGGCTATCGAGAGAAGTAAAAACAGCAAGCTAGTAAATAAGATAAATATTTTATTTTTCATATAATACACAATTGCATATTTTTCTTTTCACCGTCTAATGATTTGAATGAAGTTTAAGATAAGTGACTGGAAGTTCAACGAATCAAAGATGGCATAAGAGAAGAGATAAAATCGCCTGCTATATTTAGTCTACGGTTTTTATTGTTGCTATTTATATTTAGTCCACAACGGTATTTCAATATAATTGAAATGAATCGTAGCTTATGAGATGGACAATAGACTGCCTAATTCGTAACTCCCTAGTTACTTCCAGACGAGTCTAGTCCCGTGGTGCGGCGTTGCGGTTTTTTTTTTGTTGCTCTGTAATACCTTCGACGTGAAAAGAAACAAACAGTACTCTTACAGCTAAAATAACAGAAAAGAAGGCTCATAATACTATTCTGATTAGAGATACCGTTCGGATTCAGACTACAATAGTAACACTGCTGCAGTATTGCAGCGCGACATTAATGCAGACTGAAATCCTGCCGCAAATGTCAAAATTCCGGTAGTAAAAAATAGATTTTGGCATTTGCGAAACGTCGCGCTGCAATACTGCTGCAGTAATGATGGTGTAGTTTTAGCAACTTAAGAGTAACCCCACACTAGCGTCTTCCGAACGTCAGCGTCTAGTCAACTTCATGGCTGCTGCTCGACTCAATGTTGGCGCAATTGGGCAGCGACGCCATTATCCATAGCGATCACTAGACGCCAACGTTTAAAAGACGCTACTGTGAGGTGTCCCTACAATATAGGTAATATGTATCTATACTTCTGGTCCTAAACTCACGAACACGTACAGCGCGTACATATAGTAGATGTCGATAAGTAAGGCTATGTAGTTTTCCTCTGTCGAAATGAGTTTAAGTTCTTTAACGTAGGTACTTAATTTAATTTTAGTAATTGTCCAAAACACCTTCGTAAATGCGACGAGGGTCAAATTAACAACAGTGGTTGGATAATTTGTCGTACTTGTAATGTAAGTTGTTTTGAGAGCATTTCCAAATGTTTATTTATGTTTTACTTAACGCGGTGTCCTACGTAGGCGATCGAAACGCGAACACGAAATGGCGCGGTGAGGCGTGAAAGAAAAACTCCTTAGATACTAATAGAATTGTCCGATGTATGTGGGCGATCTTACGCGAAGGCGAGGAAACAAGACGTCACCGTCGATACTTACGTGGTATCCTATCCTACGCTAAGTAGATATAGACGGCCGAGCGTAGCGACGCCGGATAGGGATACGCAGCCGGCAACCCCGTTTCTCATCGACATTTGTATAGTTTCTCAAACTTGCAATAAAAAAATTGTATTCAATTGTTTTATTCGTAGGTTTAGGTTAGGCTAAAAACAAATTACGAATCCACTACTATTTAATAGTGGAATGCTAAGACGATGTATCACAATATGCTCACAATTTGACGTTTAAAAACAAAAGAAGATTGCTTTAGGTGTGTAAGGCTGTATGAAATTTCTTTACATGTCATCTTCACTCACCGCAGCTGACACGTAGTATTTACGGACCTAATTTGAAGTAAGTCATGTCAACATTTCATTGCAAGTTTGAGAAAAAATATTTTCGATAATGTTGACATCCGGAGAGGAAAATTTGGACAACGGAAAATGATATAAAAAATTCTATCCTTATTACATGTACCTTGATATTTTTGTGGTAAGAACGTCATGAGTACTTGAGTAATATATAGGTAGACATTATTTTTCATTCCTTTTGTCATTGAGAGTACCACTTCAACATCAAAGAGGAATACTTATACGTATTAAATATTCGGTTCATTTTGAACTCATCGCAATAATAAGAAACAGCCAAAGCGTATTCGTAAAACGCATTTATATTCTTCTTTTACTTAGGTATAATACCAATGTAAGTTAACAAAAAATTATACATTCTGAAGTATGTACCTATTGTACTATTGTATTGAACAATAGTTCGTGTCATTCAAGATGACGCGAAGATTTATCAAATCTAACCTTTAATAACATGACATTACGAGTCAAGCACGCGTCGTCGTGAATGACACGATCTATAACTATTAACAAATGCATATTTTGGTGTTATTGTTAATGATGGCCAGACATATAAGTTTTTGTGGCAAAATAAAGTGTTTGACAAAATGAAATATCGACATGTCTGTTATCGATGTTACCTTCACGTTACCTATATACCTATATTTTATGAAGTGAACCTTCTTTAATATATTGGTCGTTTTCTATTCTTTTAGCTCTGTATACTACGGTTTATGTTACGTACGGTTAAGTTCAAAATAAATGTAATAAATAAATTATGTAAAGATTTGTAATTAATTTTCAGTCTTGAAATTTGTCGGTAATTAAGTAGAATTTACATCTCTTAATTATTAATCCATGACTGACTTATCGATAACAGATATATCGATGTTTAATTTTTTTTAATACTCGTTTTTGCCACAAAAACTTCTATGTCTGATGATGTCACATTTATTAACCTATGATTAAATACATTGAAAAGGTAATTTCAATGTATTTAATCATAGGTTAATAAATGTTAAGAAATTTGTCGGTAATTAAGTAGAATTTACATCTCTTAATTATTAATCCATGACTGACTTATCGATAACAGATATATCGATGTTTAATTTTTTTTAATACTCGTTTTTGCCACAAAAACTTCTATGTCTGATGATGTCACATTTATTAACCTATGATTAAATACATTGAAAAGGTAATTTCAATGTATTTAATCATAGGTTAATAAATGTTAAGAAATTTGTCGGTAATTAAGTAGAATTTACATCTCTTAATTATTAATCCATGACTGACTTATCGATAACAGATATATCGATGTTTAATTTTTTTTAATACTCGTTTTTGCCACAAAAACTTCTATGTGATTGAAAAGGTAATTTCAATGTACTTAAGCATACGAGTTACATCACCACCATTGAAAAGGTAATGTTTTGACAGCATCACATGAAAGAATAATGATAATGAATTAATTAAGTATCTAATATTTAATATATTCCATATTTGTAATTGTATTTTAAGTATGCCCCCGAAAGTATCGTATCGTCATATTGTTTATAAGTCCACAGCCCTTAATTAGGACTGGTTTTCGAATTATAGCAGTACCCACTGATAGGACCGCGTCAAAAACACAGCTCAAGCGGAAAAGCGTATTTAATTAACTAAGCTTTTACAGTATAATGATTGTGTTGAATATTTAAAGTAACAATTACAAGTAGTTAAACAGAATTAGAATTTTAATTAAGTTTGTAATTAGTATTCTGTCAAATAAAGCTAGGTATAAAAGTGAATTAGTTCAAAAAACGTGTAAAATTAGAGACAATAAAAAACTTACTCAGATTGCCGAAATATCTTTACATTTTCCAAGAATATTTTTATAAAAGAATCCTCCGTTATTATTTGCTAGCTGAAACCACAGGCTCCGCCGCAAATAAGGAGTATAATAATGAGACAGCAAAAAACGTAACTAATACTCGTACCCACTTCTTTGTGAAAAGTAATTTCATACATGACTTAACATCAAAGGAAACCTTGAATTTTTACTTCGGCTTTTATCAAAATTCGAGAAAACATTGCGGGAATATGTTGACTTCCGAGATAATTAGTCCTGAGCAAAGCCTCCAGGGCCCAGAGCTGCAACCGAACCAGCATCCTCTGCTATCGCGGCAGGAGCCCCACAGCCACGCGGACGCTGGCCACGGCGACCTGAGTCGATTTTTTCCAAGTGTAAGCAATAGTTACGCTATCATTTTAAAACGACTAGCTAGATTGCTCTGAAGCTTTGTACTTACAATAGGATACATAATTCAGATACCATAACTAGTATGTGTGTGTGATTATATAACTAGTATGTGTGTTTGTGTTTAATAGTCTCCATATTTAGCTCCTTGCACTACCTGTTGACTTTTGTATGAGTTCTAAATTTCCTGCTACCTAAAGGTTGTCTGGAAGAGATCGCTTTTTAGCGATAAGACCGCCTGTTGTTACCTGGTTCTATTTTCCTTTAAAATTCATTTGTAGTTTTACATGTATGTAAAATATATAATTGTTGGTGCAATAAAGATTATTTAATTACTTACTTACTTACCATAGTTTAAAAAATACAGCAAATTTAAGTTTTTCATACAAAATTGGTTTTTGCTCTATTTCGTTTGTTTTATAAACTGGAGCTATATAAACTAATTACAGGACCAGATATACCTCATGTCATTGTTTTATTACAATCTTCATTCATTACAATCCAGCACGTAGTTTCAAAATTAGAATGATACTGTATTTGTATGGGAAGGTGAAATCCGGCCGAGCTTGCCGGGGACTCTTATGGCGGGCGTCCGGTAGTAGTGTTTCTACTTGAAATAATACAAACTACGATTCTTTACCCAAGTGAAGCTTAAGTGAATTTAATGTATATGCTACCGTAAAACCCCGTTTTAAGTGAAAGGTAAAACTAGTTTTCCGTAAAGCCTTGGTAGAAACGCGTGTTCACTAGTCTAAACTAATTCTTCGAAACGCCCCGGTGAAATGATAACTAGTTTTCGCAAAATACCTGCCAGCGTAGCCAACATGCCAATCGTTGACGCTCCGTAGCGAGCCAAACGCAACAGTCACTGTCGCACTGATACGGAAGATTGTTAGAGAGAGATGACGGAGCGTTAACTATTGGCGTGTTGGCTACGCAGGCTGGGCCAGTTCTAATTTTCAGAAATACTTTAATAATGTGTTCATTGTGACAAGTCAATGGGTGTTACCACTAAGTTTCGCCTTCCATGTTCCATTGTATTGTGTTCCACTTTATTTAATTCCTACAATTGCATGTATTAAGAGTACTATATAGTTCGTGTCATCCACGATGACGCGCAGATTCGCCAAAATAACATGACAATACGAGTAAAGGCACACGTCGTCGTTAATGGCACGATCTATATATACAGGGTGATTCAGGAGACGTAAGCAGGATCAAGCTTGAGCATTCAGTAAGTTATAAGCAACTGTTTCGTACCAGTATTTGTGAGATTAACGTTCTTTTATTTTTTACTGTTAAAAAAAATGTTATATTTTATTTACGCCATGTATGGTCACCCTATTTGTTTTATCCATAACAAGTGACAAATTGAATGTCATCGGAGTCTGGTTACTTTTGAAAAATCGTATCTCACTCAAGTGTGACATTTTGTTTTCTTCATAATCAAACTGCTGTCATAACGGTTACAGAGGTTTTATCTTTCTAATTAAGTGTTGTAGGGTGTCCATGATTGTAGATTATTAAATTTGTCCTTCCCAAAAAGTTACAGAAATAAAGCGAGATTGTTTTACTTAAATATGATGATGAACGGTTCATTAACATTTCCTGATTGTGTTGGCTTAGTCCTGCTCACGTCTCATGAATCACCGTGTATATGTCGGGAATCGTGGGCGTATTATACTAGCGACAGCACATCAGAACCGTCAATAGTGGATGACGACGGCTTTCAATGAAATACGATGTTCAACTCACAGTCTTTACTAGGCAAGACAGATTACAAATCATAGCACACGTTACACTCCTTATCTTAAGCAAGTCAGTGGGTTAGACCCAGGAACCGCCATCGTCATCTTCTCTCGTTTCCATCTGCAGAATGATTGACAGCATAACTTCAATTGTTCTCGATTTCAATTGTTTTAACAGCGCACTCTATGACGCCTTGGCGGAACTGCGTCAAACGCCACTCAGGTGTAACGTAACACCCTAGCATGCTCTTAAAGGCGATAGATGGCATAATTCTGTCGTTCTCCGACATATATATATATATTATTTATTATATGAATACATGCAGTTGCTTTGGCGTAAAACGTAAGTATTTACCTAGCACTAACGCTTAACGCTCATAATGTGAACCTACCCTACACCTTCACATGCATTTCACAGAATCGTGACCTAATCTTGCAATCACGCGTGTAATCCGACATACAGTACCTATTCAGGCGCAAACGCCCAACACATTCCATCAGATGATATCAGACGTGACGTCATGCGCCGGTTATCATTTAACAGGCACGTTAATGTTATCATTGCAGTGATTTACAGCTGCCCTGATTGCGCCGAGTCAACATGAATGGTAGCTAATCAGACATTGTGTACAATAATTAGCTAGGCTGCTGGGAAATTAACTGGCATTATAGGAAAACGCAGATCGCTTACGCACTAGACTGGGCATGTCAGATGACACGCACTAAACAAGCCCAAACCTGAATCATCTACTGTTCTGAAACTGTTATGGATATGATCTGGTTCAAAAATGTCACTATTAACAGCTGACAGATCATATTATCAATCATAACGCGTAAAGTTTAAAGCAGATGGCGCTGCAATCGTTTAAACATAAATGTCATTAGATAGGTATGCCAAATTCAAAGAAACATACTGGATGTAACAAAAATAGTGGGGATCCGTTTAAGACCATATTCGGTCTCGTGTTCTGATTAGGAAAAAGTAGAGGAAAATAATTTTGACACGAAAAAAAATTTTTTTTTTCTATGGTTAAATATGGTGATCTACAGACCACTGACTACTAACTTTTTTGGGGTCCGGCAGTTTATTTTATTGTATTTGACAATAAAAATCATAATTTTAGTATAAAATAGCTAGTGATACATCAGAGGGATTTGAAGTACATTTTCAGAGTCGCAAGTTTCGCGACTATTTTTGGTTCCTTTCTAATTTCCTAACTTTAGGCCCCCTCTTATGAGGAAAGGGGACGGCCGCTTGTCCAAGCAAACGTAGTCCCTATTTTCCTCTCTGGAATGTCTCTATGTCAATACATTATGGAAAATATCTTTACATAATTTGAAGTATATTAACCATAGATATATGTTTGACTTTTTTTATTTTTTTGATTATTGTAAAAATTAGGAGCGAAAAATAGTTTTCATACAAATTTTTAGATATTCCTAACTTTTTAAAAATTTCAGAAAAATCAGTTTGGTATACAAAAAAAAAGTGTCCGAATTTTCAAGAATGTTAATACCCAGAGAGGAAAACGAGGACCACGTTTGTATGAAAATACGATTTCGCACGGTCCTCCACTTAACTGTCGTCTTAAGACAGAGTCTATTATGCAGTAGTCTATGTACGAAAATCATTCGGGATTTGATCAATGGAACGTTCGTGAATAGAGCGAAGTTATGATAAAATCAAATCGATATTCCGATAGCAGAGAGGATAGTTTAAGCTTATTCAAATCAAAATTCAAATATTTATTCTGCAAATAGGCCTCAAGGGCTCTGCCACGTCTGACGATTTTGTTCCCTTTAGGTTTATTAGCCTCTTGGTGAAACTAGTGGGATTTTAATTCCCAGATCTAATTTATGATGCTTAGGTACAGTAAGGACATTCGGTCCAAGAGCACGCACTTTATTTCCTGATATCCCAAAAATGTACTAAAATTCAGATTTTCGTACTGATAACACATAAGTAAAACTCACAGAGAATTATTACAGAATTTAATGTGTTTAATTTTACGTTCAATATAGACGATTTGTTTTTGTTCATATGCTGTTTAAAGTGTTTGTTGTTTAAAGTAGAAATTGCCGTGGACGTACTCGTGTCCCGCCGTGGGGGTAAAATTACGTAAGCGGTCAGGTACTTTAAGATATTACGAGTATACTACCTATTTGGACGACCGGTTTGGCCTAGTTGGTAGTGACCCTGCCTACGAAGCTGATGGTCCCGGGTTCAAATCCTGGTAAGGGCACTTATTCGTGTGATGAGCATGGATATTTGTTCCTGAGTCATGGGTGTTTTCTATCTATTTAAGTATTTATAAATATTTATATATTATATATATCGTTGTCTAAGTACCCTCAACACAAGCCTTATTGAGCTTACTGTGGGACTTAGTCAATTTGTGTAATAATGTCCTATAATATTTATTTATTTAATAGGTGAGACCAAAGCACATCGTCTCCGCTGGCTTGGCCATCTCGAAAGGATGGGTGACCATCGGGCAGTCAAGAGGGCTTACTTGGGTCGACCAACTGGACGCCGTCCTGTTGGTCATCCTACATATCGTTGGGCGGATAGAGTGGAGGCAGACCTCCGTGAACTCGGCGTTAGCGAAAGCTGGCGCGAGTCCGATTTGGACCGAGAAAAGTGGCGTGCTCTTGTGTTGGAGGCCAAGACTCATTTTGGGTCATCGCGGCAGCCAAGTAAGTAAGTAAGTAATTACTTTAAGATATTGAAAAACTATTAATTTTAACTCACTTTGCGTCCGCATTTTACGTTGTTCATCAGCATCACACACACTTTTCTCCTCCACCTTCGTCGAAGAATGACGCTAACCAAAATGGGTATAACGTAGGTACCTATTACACGCCTATGGCGAAGCCGAAGACGGAGAGACATGTGTTTGAAACGATATACCATAGCGACCTGCAAAATAGAAAAGACACATTATTTTGATGAATGATAATGCGTAATACTTACTCCTTCGTGCGTCTTAAAAGCACTATAAAAAATTGTAACAGTTTAAGAACAAAAGCTAAAGATATCGATATTGTTTTTAAAATGCGCAATTTTATTTTTGACGGGACTAATCGTTTATTTTTTTGCTAAAACTTACAACATATTATAATTCAAAAACATGATATCCGCGATCCCGAACACGCACATCCATCTCGCTCACGCTTACACTTAGTGAGAGTGAGAAAAGAAGATGAATCTACGGAGCCTTAATCTTATATCATTTGTTAGCTATCGCAGGGTAAATTACAACATTCAGGTCTATAAGAAATCTAAATAGGGGATCTACGGTACCGTAATGTAGGGTCAAGGAAGGAACAGTGGCTCGGTAGAAAAAATGCGGGTACAGTGGCTCACTGAACCTAATTTCAGCACGAGAAGGTAATATTTGGGTGACTGAGCCACTGTTTGATCTGAGCCACTTTTTCCGCCTTGAACCTACGTTATTAAAAAAACCGTCTAAGCCATTCGGGTATAGTATCAAGAAAATGGGTCACTTAATTAAGAGTACGGCCGCTTCTACATACAAACGTAGTCCCCATTTTCCTCTCTGGATATGGACATTATGAAAAATATTTCTACATAATTTGATGTATATTAACAATGCCCTTACGTTTGACTTTTTTCGATTTTTTGATTATTGTAAAAATTTGGCGCTAAAAACAGTTTTCATACAAATTTTTAAATGCTCCTAACTCATATAATAATTAATAATTCGAATAAATCAAACGTAGGGGCATAGCTGTGGTAGGGGCAAAATATTTTCAATAATGGTAAGAGAGGAAAATGAGGACTACATTCGTATGAAATTTTCGCGCGGGTCCTCCACATTCTATTAAGTGATTTTTAGGGTTCCGTAGCCAAATGGCAAAAAACGGAACCCTTATAGATTCGTCATGTCCGTCTGTCTGTCCGATTATGTCACAGCCACTTTTTTCCGAAACTATAAGAGCTATACTGTTCAAACTTATTATTATAGGTAGGTCACTTTTATACTAAATCAGTTACAAGTTATAGTCATTACCATTAGTATAAACAGAAACTGGGCAAAATTATATCCACGAAACGCAAATAGAAAATCATTTTAACCCTGCTGTGAGATGCTCCCAAATGAATGTCCTAAAATGCAAATTAAATCGTAAATTATGTTTCGAAATTTGAAACTACAGTTTAACGTGGCGGAAATAAATTAAAATTTTATTCCTATGAGACCTCAAGGGATTTGCACAGCTTCCGTTCGAGAGGCTTTAGTTGAATGTGGTAAATGATGTCTAAAATTGGACCCGGGTACATAGCATGCGATAGATGTCGCTGGCCCAGTCCCATTTGAGCCTGGCGATCTAAAGCCTGACCAGTAATATATGATCACGCGCCATATTACGGCATTTTATTAGAACTAAATTTTTCATATTAAACTGAACTGTCGCCCTAAACATGAGAATAACAGCGCCCTCTTGACAATAATCATATATTTCTGGTCGGGCTATATTTGCCAACGTTATGGAATTGATATTTTAGTTAATTTTGTCAAAAAAAGCAATCGATGAATTCGATATCAAAAATAAAATTTTCATGTTAAAAACTTTAGTGCAAAAATAGTTATATTTTTATTTAAAGGTGCAAATGGATTGGTTTGAACCTATGTTCATGATTTTTGTTTCTATACAGGGAAAGTTGCCTAATCAGCGGTGGCAGCATGGTTCCGTTTTTATCACTTGTCACTATACCCGTCACTTTCGCGCTTTCTACTTGTTAGAACGTGACAGCGATGGTGACAAATGATAAAGAGCCGACCATCTTAGCCCTAAGTAGGTGCGCCTAGAGCGAGGTTTATCATTTGTCACCATGCCTGTCACGTTCTAACGAGTATGTAAGTACGAAAGTGACAGGCATAGTGACAAGTGATTAAAATGGAACCATGCTGCCACTGCTGGTCTCGAATAGGGGGATTTACTAGAGAAAGGTTTCAAGATTGCTAAATTATATTTATTGGCAACCTGATTGGCAATATGATATGATTTAAAAAGTACTACGATTTTTCAAAAACTGCTAGCTGAATCCACTTCACCTTGATCACTATCAATATAAATGTAATGGAAGAGGCCTATCCTAATCCAGCAGCGGACTAGAATAAGCCGACGTTCAGCTTGCTCATAAACGCATTATCTGCTAACGCGCGTTTACGTTTAGAGATCAAAATTATTCACGAGCAGCCGCCGCTAGCCGATGCGTTATCATGATCCGAACACTGTTACCATCGCTTATCTAATATGCGCTTGAAAATATAGGTGTTCAGACAGGAGGATAAGTCACTCCTCCTGTCTGAACACCTATAACCTTTTGAACGCCAAGAATTCCTAAAGTCGTCGTTACTAGTCGTGCCCATAGCGCCAAGGACAACTAGGCCTTATGGCGGACGCTTTCCTAACCTTCACACTTTCGAGTAAGGTTTACATTAGCTCCCTTACGCCCAGCATCTTGGCGTTTGTATGATGTTTGTGTTTATGAGTTAAAGCGTTCAAAGGGTTAAACAGTGGTATAATCAGTTGAATAAATAGTAAACATTTACTCCAATGTATCGCCGCCTTATACATATAATGTTTCCAAACTTGCTAAAAAACAGAAAGACCGGTATCTTGAAATTGTAGGATCTAGTTCTTCGATGGGTGAGCCATCATACTTGATTATGGGGCATTCGAAAACAATATGGTGGACAGTTTGTTTAGGGTCTCTGCAGTCGCATTTCGCAGCGTCACTCCAGCTCAATTCCGGTTCTTATATACAGTCTAACACCGAACACGTCAGGTGTCCTTGAAACCACGCGGGAACTTCCGGGGGTCGAGGTGAAATAGATCTGCGGTGTCTTTTGTTGCCCACTCCTCTATCCAGGCGGTTTGGACATTCCAATCAATCGAGGACTCGTGCACGAGTGAGGCAGGTAGGTTTCGAGACTTAAGACTAGGCGATCTAAAAGTGCCCATAATAATGTCTTACCAATCGCCTCAGTCAATCGGTAGACCTATACAACAACCTATACGTAGTCGAGGGTGAAACTTACGCTGGTTGGCAAGCCATGGCGATTAGAATAATATAGGTAGAACAGCCGCGTTAAATAGTACCGGACACTTGTCAGCGCGCATCAGCGGGCCTCAGTAATCCCTTTAGTAACACTCTGCAATATATCGGATTCTCGCTAATCTGTCGTGTGGTGTTTGCTTTCTGTTCTGTCTTTACTTTGTGCGATTTTCATTGTTTTTAAAAAAGAAATAGAGTGTATGGGAATATAGGTGCATAGCGTAGGTAGCAAAATTGGTGCAATGCGGCAATTATAAGATTTGTAAGGTTCCTATCCAATTTATATGACGTTCTGACGTTATTATGTTCTAATATCCTGCTCAAAAACCAAACGTACAGTTTACCAAAGAAAGATCGTTGCCAGTGAGGAAAATGTTACCTATCGTACCTACTAACTACTATATATTAACATTACCTCCTTCTAGTCTGTTTATCTAAAATCAGTTATCTTTACCAAATAAAGCGTTTGTCTCTTAATATATTATCTATCTGTCAGGGAGTGCCATATGTTCGAAAAAAAACAAAAATTGATTCTGCACGTAGGCCTCAAGGCCTCCTTTATAAGTCAATACAACATTAACAGTGACATCATATGCTGACATGAAAATACATATCTCGTCATTATCATGCGATAAATCTCACAGTCAAAGACCCTCAATGCATTGCAAGTCGCACTTGATTGAATTACATTTTAGTACCGCGCTCGGGCTGAAACTACTGAACTCAGAACGCACATTTAACGAACAAGCAAGCGCCAGGTGAGGTGAGATAACGTAGTTTCGCCCCTCCTAAACTTAATTTCATTAACAGGTAACCAACCTAATAAATTTACAGGCGCGAGTCAATAGGCGGCGCGGGCGTGAGGCACGAGGTATTAAACGATGCCACCGACCCTCGTAAATTTGGAGCAACTTATTGGTATTAACAACAGCCTGGATTAGGTCCGGTGACCGACGAGGTCGGTCTCAATCCAAGGAGGTTTTATGCCAAAGGAGTTGTTACTGTAAAAAGTCAATAAATAAGATGCACTCAATTTCTATTGCATTAAAGTTTAATTTCGCTTGGTAAGAAGGAAGGAGGAAAACATGCCGAACGAGAGGACCGAGGCAGACCTCTGTCTCTTTCTAAATGTTGCCTTTCAGGAAAAAAATGATTTTTATTGAATAGTAGTGAACAATTTTTCATGGCATTATAAAATAATTCATCTAAATACCTATTTAAAACATTTTTATGCGTTTATAACTCCCACTTTGCTATACATTCTTAAATGATTTCTAAATTATTTGCAGTCTATAACACATATTTAGCATTTATTGTTTAGCTGTTAAAACATTCCATGGTCACCTTAAAGAAAGAGACAGAGGTCTTCCTTAAGCTATCATGTTCGGCACGATTTGTTGAGACGAGTTAGCAGTCTACTTATGTGGTAAGTCCATGGTTCCATCTTACAGGGTTAATGGGAGCCAAGCGGAACAAACTACGTCCATTCGTCTTAAAACGGACTAAAAGGCGTTCTTGAGCTCTTATTGATGGAATGTGTGCTGTTTGCTGTAAGCCAATCAATACGGTGGACATTTTTAGGTCACTTCCGGTACCTACGTGTATCGGAATTTTTTATCCTCACAGAAATTGGGTCATCGAGGCAGAAGTAAGATAAAACTGTGATTTAATAAGTTTTTGGCCAAAACCTTATTTATGGTACAAGCTTTTATCGCTGATTGTACTTATATTTCCACAGGCAATTTATACTCATCAAGACAATTCTACACAAACACAACTAGGCTGCGTTGTTTTATAACATAGTTCCCATGGCTCCTCGTCCTGTCTCCATCGTCAGATCAGTTCGATGGTACCATAATATTGCATTGTCGCCCGACTTACATATGTATGCAAAATTTCAGCTCAATCGGAAACCGGGAAGTGGGTCAAATGTAGCTTTCAAGATTTGACCCACACAAACACATACATACTACGGCTATAGTAACACAGCTCATGCCTACAAATATTATAAATGCAAAAGTAACTCTGTCTGTCTGTCACCTCTTCACGCTTAAACCGCCTAAATTTAATATCGAGATAGTTGAGATTGAGGCCCGGAGAAAGACATAGGGTAGTTTTTAACCAACATCATCATTTCACGCAGACAAAGTCGCGGGCCGAAGCTTAATACTATTTTAAGTCAATATTTGTGTGCATGCGATATCAGGTTGTCGTAAAGTCACAGTTTTAACCTTTTCGTCCCCACGTCAATTATGAAGTAATAAAGTGTCATCAACGCCAAGTCAAAAAAATGCACGTAACAAACCTGACCATTTTTGGACTCTCAAATCATAATTTGATTGGTACAAATAGTCCTTTAAGACGGAGAAGCTCTCAACTGAGAAAGTAAGTCTATCAACGTAGGCTGATTTGTGGATGTAATAAAAATAGATTAATCTAATTGGGCGTCAAAATTATACTGATAAAAATCCTTGGAATACATTCTCTTATAAATATGTAGTTATGAAATCAAAAATCTAATTTAAATATCATGTATTCATGTATTTTAAGGAAACTAACGCCCTTTGGTATCTATCCAAACTATTTAACATGCTAACTTATACAATAAAAAAAAAAATTAAAGCTAAAATTCATTTTCGCGACACAGTTTTCTATTGCGTCACGTGCCGGTGTAGGATTCGGCAGATTCTCTCGAAATCGGGACATACTACTTACTTAGTTACTCCTCTGGCGCAGTGACCCAAAGTGTGTGTGTGTGCTCATGTGTGCCTCCAACACGACTGCGCGCCACTGATCCCGGTCCTGTGCAGTTTCTGGCCAGTCTTCAACCTAGAGCTCGCGCAGATCCGCGTTCACCACATCCGCCCATCGATACCTAAGGTCGACCGGCCGGGCGGCGTGCTGTCGGTTTTCCCTCACAAGCGAACTTTTGTGGAGACCGGGACATAAATCCCTTATACTGGGGTATCCCGTTACGAGAAACTAATTTAAATAAAGCAATTCAATCGAGACATTAACAGACAGAAACATGACATGTTTCTTCTTTAGAATGATTCAAGTCACAATCAAATAGTCTTAATTGACAGAATAAAAATTTATTTAACTATATACTTATAACTGTATGTTGTCTAAGCAATGTACAACTTTCACAGTATTATGCTTCTCATGCACGCTATTTACATTTTACTGGAATAAAATATTTATGTATTCAGGTACGAATAATTTTAAACTGCTGGTAATTATAAGTGACAGACGATAAACTTTTTAATATAGTTATTTTAACGACGTAGATGCTATATAAGATTAATCCTTTGACGAAAAAAACAAATCGAAAATTATTATAGATCACTTCATAGGTAGTTCATAAGGAATACAGATTATGGAAAAAACATTTATTCAGCAAATACAATACAGATTATAACATTAGAAATTAAATAAATAAATATCGGATACAACAAAATTAACTATGATAATGATAAAGTTCGGAAGTCAGTCTGCCAGTCGGAGTGTGGAAGGGCGGCACCATCATCGAAACCAGATACAGAATAGGAATACAGATTATACCTACTTAGTAACTAAAATCAATTTATTTAATAATAACAGAACTAAAGAGCAAATTGAGAGATTGCAAAGAGGCCAACACAGCAAGGGTTTCTCCTAATCAAATACTTGTGAATAATGCCTATATTTTGGATAGGTATAGGGGTGGGAGGAGGCTACCCAAACTACCCAGAACCGGAGTTAGTTGAAGAATATGGTTCGAGCCCTACACCCCAGCAGAGGGTAACCGGATGAAAAGAAAGGAAGAAGATAATAATAATTAATCAGTTAACATGACGGATGACAGTTTCGATATACAGACAGTGGACAAGCACAGCAGTTGACAAGCAATCTACCCATATCTGGTTCCACAATATTGGATAACATATATTTACCTATTGATTGGAGTACCTATACCCTTATGTTTTTGCTATAATGTTTACAAAATTGTAAGTTCAGTGTGGACCTATTGATTTGAGTTAGTACCTATATATATATAGTGACTTAGTGACGGAATTGCGTCTTATCCAAATCTATTCGTGATCAATGAAGCCTGAAATGCTACCGAGTGTGTCGCAAATACCATTTGTCGTAATACATTGATTTTGGCTCTGCGTTTATCGAGAAGGGCTAAAAAGGGGCTTTCCAAGTATATTTTTCTTTAGTCATTGAATGACGTACTAACGACTATTTTCCTGCTAATACTTCTTACTTATAAGTCAATTAGATCTTGGCAATCGATTTTCGGCTTTACCTTAAACAACTACATATTTGAAATGGTTTGCATTTAAAAAATATATATTGAAAAGAACATACAAACGATTGTAGTGCTATCGAAACTATATAGAGTTTTTTTTATATACTACGTCGGTGGCAAACAAGCATACGGCCCGCCTGATGGTAAGCAGTCTCCGTAGCCTATGTACGCCTGCGACTCCAGAGGAGTAACATGCGCGTTGCCGACCCTAACCTTCCCCCCCCTCGTTGATCTCTGGTAACCTTACTCACCGGCAGGAACAACACTATGAATAGGGTAGACCCTAACACTAAACGCATAACACTGTGTTATTTGGCTGCGGTTTTCTGTAAGGTGGAGATAGAGTATTTTGATCTGCCAATATTTAGGTTACAAAATTTTAATACTTACCATTAATCGACTCGACCGACCTGACGACAGGTTTGGCCTAGTGGGTAGTGACCCTGCCTATAAAGCCGATGGTCCTGGGTTCGAATCCCGATAAGGGCATTTATTTGTGTGATGAGCACTAATATTGGTGTTTTCTATATATTAAGTATTTATATATCGTTGTCTGAGTACCCACAACACAAGCCTTCTTGAGGTTACTGTGAGGCTTAGTCAATCTGTGTAAGAATATCCTATAATATTTATTTATTTATTAATTCCAAACTCGTGAAATCATCTTTCTTCTTACTTGTCTACTTCTTCACTAATTTGACCGAAGCGTAGCGTAGGTCTACGTTTTGACTCGCGCAATCTGCTTTCGTATGTCCGGATGTTCTCCTCTACAGGTCGCAATTCTCAACCGATTCGCGTGAAATTTTGTGACCATATTCTATGATCAAATAGAATTTTTTTGTCGATCCAGTTTTTGGAATTTTTTCAAAATGGCGGAGTCATGGTACGTCGCGCCTAAACAAATAGCCGTATCGATGTCATAAGAGTTTCCTCCTTGTGAGACATGGTTACAGAGTGATTTGCGAAAAAATCAGATATTTTAGAACGCTGGTTTAGGGGGTATTTAGATATTTAGGTTTTACTCGAGAATAAGTAGCCTAATTTCACCGTGTTACATATATCCATTCGTGGCTCAATTGGAATACACTAGCTTTACAATCATGAGGTTCCGGGCTCAAATCCCGAACAATGAAATCTTTTTTGTTTTTTTTTTTGCACTTTAATTTCCTATTTTTTATTGACTAAGCTTTGTAAGAGGGAGACAGAAGAGGACCCTGGATCTATTCCCTGAATTGTAACATTTTGTATTTAAATTTCGTATTGTTGATCAAGCGAGCACGAAGCGCGAGCAAAGCGTATTCGTTTCAGTTTTATTGTCTGAACTTTTTTTTACAGCCGTTAAAGTTCAAGGAGACGGACAGTTGCCCAGGCGAAAACGGGTTCATGTAAAAAAAAATCTGAGCAGTTTTTGCATTAAGATTAATTTATCAACTTTGGCTTTGCTATAGAGACGTAGTTGTAGATTTGAATATTGATATTATATTAGGACTAGAAGTTTAAACGTAAGTAAATTTATGGTATATTGCTTTAATTAAAGAAAATTATATATCATAGCTCAAAGAGGGAAACGGTTTTCTAACATATTTCCTGCGTGCAGTCGCCGCAGAAAGTTTCGGTACGGTTCGTGGCATTCTTTTAGAAAATTTTGGTGCATATAGATTACTAAGAGCCAGCGATGCTTGCTATAATCTTGTCTACAAAAATTCAGGCCACAAATTTGCAGGAACACAGTGTTCCGAATATATGATAAAATTGTTAAAGACCTAAAAGTGGCGCCATCTAATAGATAAAAGGCCAAATGTTTGACAGCATCGTTTCGAGCAATGGCACCATAACGTTCCAAAAGTTTTAATCATGTGTATGTAGATGGCAGTAAATTTACGTTTCTACAAAGTTTTTTTAGATAATAATTAATGAAAATTCCTTTTCCGTGCGGACTCTTTAAATTCTGATATACGAAAAAGTATCTATAAAAAATTAAGAGCAATTAACTTTATTTAGAGGTCGCTATAAATGAAACAATACTGCTATACAAAATAGTATGAAAATAAATTGACCCATCAATAATTCTGCTTTGGAAATATCTTTAAGGACTCTTTATTCGTTTTATTTATTATTTATAAGTATGCTAAAAAAAATGGCGATCGTTTTTTTTTTTTGTTTTAGGTAACTTTGCATTTTTTTATTTGTATGAGGATATTGCAAATTACAAAATCATAGCGGCCACCTAATCATTCGCAAATGAGTTCATATTTGGCACATAGATTACTGTTCTATAAAAATCCTTTCAACTTTTTTCTACATACAAAGTTGGACCATACTATCGATAATTATGTTTTTTTGTCAATTTAGTTTTTATAAATTCTTCTAAACAGCGGAGCCATACATTTATTCAGTTTTAAGGGCTCCTCTACACGATGGCCCAGCGTAGGCCAATCTAAGGGACACAGCTATGCGGTGAAATGAGATAGCAATATCACTTGCTCCCTCTAGCGCAGTGGTTCCTAACCTTGTCAGTTCTGCCACCCCTATGACTAACTAGGGAACCCGATTTTACCCCTACTCCCAATAAATATCAATATTCTTTCTTTCAGGTCAAATTTTTGTTACATTTAATTGAGCTTATTACCTCCGTAAAAGACCAGATATACCACTACGGGGGTAATTACCCCCAAGGTAGGAACCGCTGCTCTAACGCATAAATGCGCCCCTAGGACTTGCCTACGCTGGGCCATCGTGTAGAGAAGCCATCAGCTATGCTCGCGAGGTCTACAGCTCACAGAGCTACTAGTCTACTTACTTGTTCAAAGTCAGTAAGTACCTCCTAAACTAAATCTAGTATGAGCGCCATTCACTATAAGAAGCTTACAATATATTTCAATGTTGCTACTGAAGGATTATCTATGTAACAACTTACGAGTATTACCGTTGTAAGCTTTTGGCAATACATACCTGCATGTAAATTCAGATAGAACGTAGTCGTGTCTTGTAATATAAACCTATAATGAAGTAGCATATTATAGTAATTATAGTAGGAGTAGGTATTGGCTACGTGCGAAGTACATGGTGGGGATATACGAGTAGTAAAGCGATCACAGCGCATGCGGTGGTAAAATTTGGCACGGACAAAGGTTAGCGTTTTTAACATTTCGTACAAATTATATGCACGAAATGGAATATTAAATTTACGATAACTCCTAAGATATTCATTAAAATGGTATGGTATAAGGTACCGTTGCAATCTGTATAAAATGCTTAATATAACTAACTTATTGAATTTGATAATGATCTATATATCTATGTAATCTATCTCTATCTATGTAAATAGCTTTGCAAATACCACATATTTATGTGACCTTTTTCTAAAACGGTTATAACTAATAAGTTTTCCTTAAACATACACAATCGTGGACTTTTTTGTAGACCAATGAAAAAGAGACAACCATACATTGTGTTGTTATATCTCAATCGGATTAGGCAGCGTTTTCGATTCATTAGACAGCGTGATTTATCCGACATCGTTAGCAAACGTCATATTTGAACATACATTATACACTTAAACCTTTCTCAACAATCGTTCTATCGATAGGTGAAACCCGTATGAAAATCTGTTCAGTAGTTTTTTAGTTTAGGGGATAAAACATCCCAATATGTAGTGATTTGACGTTTTCTGCCAGATTTGCGGATGCTAGATGGCGTGACAATCGTGCCCGTAGCGTATAGGAAACAGCCGCTTAAATGCGATAGTATTACTGTAGTAAAATAAATATAATAAAAGGCATATAAATTAGTACCTTCACAGATAACTCATTAAACTACGCTGCATTGCACTTAGTGGGTACTATCAGTAGTTAAACACTATACTTGACAACCATTATAGGGAGCGTGCATAAGCTGTAGGGGGCACCACAGGAGCCGTTAGATTTCTGGCGTGAGGTGTAAATGTGAATGCTTCCAATGTAGCCCAGAAGATGGCAAAACGTACGAGAACGATAGATGGCAGCACTTGCGTTGGCGTGAAGTGTTAATGTACTGTTTCCGATTTAGGCCATAAGATGGCAAACCCGCCAACGCGCACGGGCGCCATACTAAGTGCAAATCTTGAAACTGTAAAGTTGGGCAATTTACATTCTGATATTTAACTCCCTTGGTTTGTTAACCTACTACTATTATAGTATATCTTGACAGTACTTTGAATTAACAATTTAGATAAATAAATAAATAAATGCCCTTACCAGGATTTGAATTTTAAAAGTATTGTGATTTATGAAATGGGAGTTAAATATCTGAATGTAAATTCTACAACTAATCCATTTAAAAACTATTACTGTAACTGTTCAATTGCTTATAGTATTTTTTTTAAAGAGAAACGTTAATTCTTGGAAAGCAAAATAGCATAGAATAGAAATATAATTAGTCGTAAACACTAACGAAACAAAATAGGTACCTACAAAATAATCTTGGCATGGTACAACAGTTATCCCCATATTATTCATGTATGTATCAATTATATAAATACATTTATTGAGTTAACAATACTTATTAAAATACAAAAATTTCACAACATGAATAATAAACTAAATCTAACTACAATTAAAATAACTAAAGCTAAAAATTAAAAATACCTATCAAAATTTTGCGCCCTTGGTAGGGTGCCCATCACGCAGGCAGCGTTCCCGCGCTGGATTGCGATTGCAATTCTCTGTGCGAGAAAGCTGCCCGCGCGGGGGTCGCCCGTTGCCTCCCTCAGCCGCTTGCCCAGCGCCTTGTGGAGTATCTGTGCCCCTCTGCCCCACGAACCAAGTGTCTCGACGCCAAACGCAACGAATTCGTATTGAGCGCCGAGACAGCTATATTTGGCTACCTTTTGACGCTCCCGAGTGTCCGCCGCCGCACCAGCATGCCTGCTGGTCGATGGAAGGTAGGAAGCCGCTAGCGTGTCAGCACAAGTGGCGTCCCATACCAACGCGCGGCCCATCTTCCAGGGAATTAACGACATCCCGTCAGGGCGTTTACCGTCGTTCCGCACTATTTGGGGCTCCAGAGCGGCGGGAATGCCGGCACTGACGAGTGCCCTTCTTAGGATGTCGTTAAGGGCGGCATGGCGAGACAAGCGGCCGGCACCCGAAGAGCAGGCGAGCCCATGGTGTCCGAGGCGATCTACATGTGATCCACAAGACGCGCAGTCATGGTCGGCACAGAGTGCAACTCCAAGCCGGAGACCGGCGGCTATGCGAAGCGTCTCTGGGTCGATAAAGGTGCCGGTGTTAGGCGAAGGATACGCGTGGAGCCAGTGACCTGACTCTGGCCTAGATGATGCCAGGAGCCTCGCTCGGTCCCTGCCTGTCGCGGTGTCTAAAAGTGAGTTTAGAGTGGAGGCTGAAGCTATGTTATCCCAGGCCCTTTGTATCTTCGGTCGAGACGGAACATTTTGACTCGGTCCAGCTAGCCAGGCATTCGAGGCCTCAACCAGGCCCGCGATCTCGCAGTTTGTAGCCGGAGAGGCTTGGAGAATTTTACCTGCGAGATCGGAGGAGCTATGAATTGAGGCCAAGAATGCCGGCAGAGCAACACTTGAAATTTTACGGGTACCCAAACCACCATATCTTATCGGTAAGGTGGCTTGAGTCCATGCCTGCTCGCTAAATTGGATGTTCAAAATTGATTCAATTTGGGATTTTAAAAGTAGGTCAATAGGTCGGAGTAGATGGGGATATTTCCAAAAGGGACAACAGCGGAGCAGGTAAGTGAATTTTGGAATGAGTAAACAAAATTTTAAAATAAACAAAGCAGAATGACTGCTAATTTTGAGAAGTCGGTCCGAATAGTCACTAAATTTCGAAATAGATTTACTCAGAAGGGGAGGGATGGCTTCATTGAAGATGGGTGCCCCGAGAAGATGAAGACTGTCTTTAGATATATTTTTGATGGTCGGCGCGATGTTATTAAAATTTTGAATGATCTGGGATGCCGAAGAAGGACCTACATTGTCGGAAATATATAATTCGCATTTATTGAAATTTAGTTCCAGTCCAATATCTTTAAATTTATTTTTAATTTGTAATAAATCGGCTAAGACAGTCTGCGAATCGCCACCTAGAGTCCCATCGTCAAGGTACCAAACGTTTAGTTTTGAATTTAGACTGTGAATGATTGAATTGATTGCCAAACTAAATATGGCTGGACCGAGAGGATCACCCTGCTGACAACCCACAGCCGAAAGGATCTCATTATTTTTGTGCATTAATTTGGATGGACAGTGATAACACTGTAGTAAAAAGTTATAAATTTCCGGAATAGTTATTTTAATTTCGTTCAGCAGGGTGTCCCTATTAACCGAATTAAATGCGTTCTGTACATCTAATTTTAAAAGTACCTCACATGCGTCGCTTTGTACGAAGGTGCGTACGGCATGAACCGCCGCCTCGCAGCCACCGCGTGTGCCGAAGCCAACCTGAACGGGTTCAAAAAGATTTTGTAGTTTTTTGCGTGTTAGCCGGACACACACTTTGGCCGCTAATCGCCGTAAAGTCGACCCTACGGCGATAGGACGTACGCCACCATCT
Source organism: Cydia pomonella (assembly GCF_033807575.1). Lineage (NCBI taxonomy): Eukaryota > Metazoa > Arthropoda > Insecta > Lepidoptera > Tortricidae > Cydia > Cydia pomonella. The sequence goes on from NC_084719.1 coordinate 17,279,912, forward strand.
TTTTTTGAGAGGGCAATGAGGTTCGCCCCATAAATTATCGGCGTTACCTCTTGACACACATCTCCTATCAGCATAAGATTGACCAACTTTGTAATGCTGGAGACAAGTTGCTCACCAGTTACACCACTGCCATGACTAGTGAGGTCAATAAGATGCTGAGGGGAAATACCGTCTAGGCCGGACGCTGACCCTTTTGGGAACGATAGCAGAGCTGCTAAAATGTCTTTGCCAGTGGCTTGGAGACAAGCTGAGGGGTCAGATGGAGGGAAAATGCTCAAAATGCTCTAGAGCAGAAACCCATTATGCACACTTCATAGAACAATAATGACCCACTTTCAGTGCAAGTGAAATGAACAAACATATCACTACATATAAGCAATACTTATTGTATATTACATATTTCACACTCTCTAAAAACAGTATCCCCCTTTTTCTGTTAGACGAGTATACTTACGTTACGGCACTTACAACTTATAACACTGTTTTTCCATTTAGACGGATTGTATAATAAATTAGTTTTTTCTCTAGATGAGGTAATGAAGTCCACTGGCTAGCTTGAATTCGTCCACTACGTGGGGCACGTTCAGCAACGATATAAACCCGCAATGAAACGTTTATGACGGAATCACAAATGCATTTTTCGTGTCCGTGAAAAAGTGGCGGCGTTGAGCGCTCGCCCCTCGGGCCTCGGCAAGCTTAAGAACTGGGACTTACGGCACAAAAGCATAGCTATCAAGTATTTTCGGTAACTAGTTTATTATTAGTTAGGCTGGCAGTGCTTTAAAACCAACGTGTGGCGTGTGGGGATCATTTTTATCCATTATCTAACCTATGTGACCATATTTTGTTCATTTGTGCAAACATAATGCATGCACCGTGAGTAATGTAGAATGAATATCAAATCAAAATGAGATTCAGGAGTTACATGCGTTATTGACGCCGAGGTTTTTTCAAGGGATTCCCGTTTGGGATTTTCAAAGTAATGTACGAAGGATTCTAAAGGTCATGTGATACCCCTGGAGTTAAAGGTATAAATATGCTACGTTAACCGCTTACCATCATGCGCTTGTTTGCCACCGACTTGGTATTAAAAAACCAAATATAATAAATCGTCCCCAATAAAATACTTACTTTACATTTACAGCAGAACGCTGTTTTGCTGAGCAATCGTTTTTTTCTGCTACGCAATCATTTTTTAAGTTAGGCTAGTGTGTTTTTGCTGATCTTTTTAAGAGTAGGTACCCTTAATAAGCTTTTGGCAAAAATTTCATTTTTGGGACAAGCTTTTATCACTGACTGTACTTTTTTTCCACAGGTAACTAATACTCATCAAGACAATTCTAAAAACCCCAAACACAATTAGGTTGCGTTGTTTTATGACAGAGTTCCTATGGCTACCTCCTGTCTCCATCATCAGATCAGCTTAATGGTACCATAATATTGCATTGTCATCCGACTTACATATGTATGCAAATTTTCAGCTTTATCGGAAACCGGGAAGTGGGTCAAATTTAACTTGCAAGATTAACAGGGCAAGTTAAATAAAAGCTTGTAAAAAAACGCTTAAGTTTACTTTCTAATCACAATGCCGGTGTGTTCCGCTACAATGTTTAAGAATAATGTACGATACATTTTTCTCGTGGTTCTTGAGCGATCGATTTTGTGTCTTCTTGTCACTTCTCGAGACGGTTTATCTTATCAACGATAGCACTTAGCATATTCATTGTTATTCACCCCAACTACCCATCTACAATAGCAGGGAATAACATAAACTGAAAGCACTTTAGTTGAAGGCCGTTTGTGATTTTAAGACAATTATTTTAATACTATATTAAGACACAATGAAAAGCGTACAATTATTCGAATATAAACGTGAGTCATCCTAACATTATGCTTCACGCTTAGTTTCACTATATTTATATTGACCGGGATATGGATCGTGATTACCTTTTATTTTGTTTTCGAGCTCCCGATATTTCGACGCAGATACATGCATCTTGTCCACGGGTAACGTAACTGCGTCGAAATGTCGGGAGCTCGAAAACAAAACAAAAGGTAATCACGGTCGATATCCCGGTCAATTTAAGTCTATGCTTTGCAGTTTACAGATCGTGTGATTCACGAAGACACATGGCTTGACTTGTATTGTCAGGTTATTGAAGGTTACATTTGACAAATCTAATCGTGAATGACACGAACTATGTATAACTCACGTTTTAGTCACTCGCGCGACATGTTGAATTCATTCCGCAATTTACAATTTGTCATATAGGCATATGTAGATAAAAGTGAAAATCAAATACCCACATAAAATTAAGATATAAAATTAAATAGACTTTTAACGGCGGCCTAAGTACACGAAAATCCATCAAGCTGTTTTTGCAGAGTATACCAAAAAATAATCATGCATAGATACATAAAAAGGTTTAGTTGAAAAATAAAATCATCCGGACGGACTCTTTGACTATTACGAAACAACAACATAAATAGATATTAATTAAGTAATTGAGAAGATTTTTCTCAAAATACATTTAGGTAACAATGTATCCAGTATTGCGATACAACGTGGAAATGCCGCCAGCATCCTTGGTACAATGCCTCAAGGGCCTATTTTAGATATAAGCTAGTTATAGAAATCCTCTGTATACATCCATTATGTCTATTGTTATTGTAAATAAACAACTTAAATTTAGGTAACGTAACTACAAGTATGTTAACTTATTGGTCCTTGTTTAATCTTAATAAATGCTAAAAAAAAATACAAACTGTAAGCCCTAAATACTCGTACCTTGACACACAATCACTGACGAAATCAGGACAGACGAGATACTTACTCGGAATGGGAATTTCATTACGTCCACAAAAGTTACACTTTCAATAAGAAGTAATTCTGACTTCTTAGTGCCAGGCTCGTGAATCAAATTACTTTTTTGGTTAGTATTCAAGCTCTTCATATTTTAATCACAGCCCGGTTCAAACTTTAAGATTCTTCAAAAATTTCCTAAGGATACGATATGAATGTCAGTGTCAGAAGTGACGTTTTTGTATGAAGAAACGTCACTTTTGATACTGACATATCTAATCCATATCGTATCTTTAGCAAATGTTTGACGTATCTTAAAGTTCGAATCGGGCCGTCAGTTAAATTTTAAAATAAGAATGATTACAGTTATATTTTTATTACAATTACATCACTTAAATACCAAGGTACCAGTTTATTTTATTTTACTTTGTTGAACAACATTCATTTTAAACGTAAATGTGTTCAAGGACAGTTAAGTCAAGGACTCTTAAGCTATTTTTTTCAATTATGTTTTGATGAAATTTAAGAAAAATCTGTTATACGCTTATAATTGTACGTTTTTATTAACAAGATTTCATTGTCGAATTGCACAGGCTTTTCACTGTTCGACAACTTATCAGGGTGCCTAGCCATGATGCCAATCGTTTCTGCCGTAGCGATCGTACTAATTTGAAAGAATGATAGAGACAGATTACCGTTTCGTTTGCTACGGCACAAACGATTGGCATCTTAGCTAGGCCCACAGCGCTCTTCGAGGTGATTGTGGCAAGAAATCAATGAGTCTGCCTTAATTCAGTACAGACTTCCCGTAAACAACTTAAATAGATATTTAAGTATGCAAAACTCTTCGGTAGGTAAAGCCTGACCAGTAATATATGATCACGCGCCATATTGCGGAATTTCATTGCAACTAAATATTTCATGAGAATAACAGCGCCCTCTTGACAATGATCATATATTTCTGATCGGGCTTTACTTTATAAAACACCTAGGACCTCGTTTTATAAAAGTACAATATAACATTTTACAGGTGTGATCCTTTGTGTATACCATGTTTATCGCAATAAAGTATTTCATTCATTCATTTCATTCATTCATTCATTCATTCATTCATTCATTTGAGAATGATGAGCGGACTTTCCACCGATGTTTCGATTTTACACTAATAAAAAAAAATTACTTATAAAATAGCTTAAAATACGTTAAGTAGGTCACATTTAACTTGCAAGGTTTTATTACACAACAAACAGGTGGAAGTAAACAAAAGATTTTATAAAGAAAGTCTCTCAGCTGGATGTGCTACTGAGTTGGCCAACACATTCAACTGCTTTTAAACAAAGTTCTCTTTTATCACTGTCTTAAGCGTGCATTTCTCAGGGCTCCTAAATGGACAAAGGCGAAGGGCTGACTCTCAAGCGTTTCATTTTATTTAAGAATGAGAACTACTCTGAGCAAAAGCGCTTGGCACACAACTACATAAATTTTTTTTCAACACACTTGCTCAAAACGACGTTTTTTATCCCACCGATTTTTGGCTCATAATTGATAATCCTAGATACGAGTAAAAGTAAAGTAAAAATTGTTTATTTCAAAAAATATTCACTTGGATACAGTTTTTACTGACCTCCACATTAGGCTTTGCCTGTCCCGTGGAGGAGAGAATGATAATCCTAAATATCTAGTAATACAATAATGCTAATAACGAATAACAAGTTTAAATGAAATTATTAGACAAAATATTATTAGAGAATTGAACAATGGGTAGGTACATTCGTTATTACAGGGAAGACTAAATTGTAAAACTAGACATTATTAAACACGCGTGGTTTTTCATTATATTATCCGACTGAGTTAAGAAGGTAACTGATTGCTAATAGGTAATATGGAAACGGAGCCTTCTTAATTTGGTCGAGTAATACATTTTTTAAATCAACTATTAGGTTTAAAATATTAGTTCAAAGAGGTTTTATCACACCAAACATAACTTATAGATTAAATTATCTCGTAAATTACATTAATGAATAAACATAACATTTTATCAATTCGATCTCCATCCGTCGAATAGAAATACGAAAATAATACCTTTTTTCCATTTTTTTAATTGGCTGTTTGTCGATTTCGTTCACGCCTTTGCCTTGCGCGCGCATTGGAATAGGGCGTAAAAAAAATAATAACGCGCCAGCCATTTTCCGTATTTGTCATAAAATTGGAATAGTTTTGCATGTTTTTAGTTTGTATATTGACGAAAATGTCATTTTCAAGCATTGAAAATGAAAAACACATAAAATTTACGCTGCCAGTAATACTAATAGAGGCAAGAGCCGAGAACGATACCCTTTTACCATCAAAATCGGGTGAAAAATAATTTGCGGCATATGAAACTTTTGTTCAATGGAAAATAAGAAAAAACTCCCAGTCTTTCTTGGAAAACGTGTTGGTAGCTTACTTCAATTATTCGATGTTAAAACTGTAAGCCACCATTTTGAAAAGTGTAGGTACTTTTACTGTTTTGACAAAATAAATCTAATTTATAAGTTTTGTTTTTTCCTCGCAAGTGTGTTGAAAAACGTCGTATGAGACGCGTGTGCTATGGTCATTACACACATCGGCTTTCTTATTGCGCGCTCGCTTGCAGCTCGCGCGCTCAATATCGCCTCGTGTGTAATGACCAACTTAGCACACTTTAATCATAATGTACTATTTTATTTTTCTTGTTAAGGAAAACGATTTGTGTATTTGTGTCTTTTAATTAAAACTCATTACAAAAACTCATATGTTTGAAGTCGGTGCCAAGGTGCGGGTCAATGAGAAAGAAAGAAAGCTGTCCTTAGTTGTTTGGGGTTATTATGGAACCGTATATATTGTAACTATTTACCCGAGATAATTAGCTCATTAGACACCCACAGGCCAATTCGAATATACACTGACATCAGAATGATGAATCATGTAATTTAGTAATCGTAATGCATGTACTGACAAGTGCGAGCGAAATGAACGATAACATCAGTTAGATGTCATTCTGATATCAGTGTACATTCGAATTGGCCTGACAGACATTCATAATTACAAAAATCTACCAAGTATACCAGGCTACAAGCAAGCAGTTTCATGATTTAAAGTCCTCCTTGCAAGACAATGTTACTGGTAATAATATATTAGAACAATCAACTGGATAAATTATCCGTTACCAATCAACATCATGATAAGCATAGTGAGAAGTATTAAATCGTGTAACCATAACATGAAGCGTAATAATTACGGTGCACAATTTTCAAGAATTTTCTATATACTATAATTTTTATTTCTATTCTATAATTTTTATTTGATACCGAATATCCCCTAAACGGGGCCCCACTATTTATGTTACACGTTGTATGTAAATAAGTAATTGAGTTGAGATGAGATATGAGTACAATAGGAAGTTTATAAACTGTATATTGCTACTTTGATATTTGTATGCGAGAGTTTTTTATTTCTATGAGACATCTCCCCAAGCACTCTACGGCGCGCCAGTCAAATCCACTGTGTTGCGCATTCACGAAGCAAAACAATTACAAATGAACTCCCACCTTTTTGTTCACTCCTTTGGCTCGCGTCTTCTTTGGCCATTGTCTCTGCAAGCAATTACCATCAAATTGAATTAACTTAAAGTTACTTTAATTTAATATGTAGCTTTAGAGTTAAAATATTAATTAAACAATTTGTTTAGTGCCTTTGAGCGTTTAATTACACAACTTTTCTGGAACTCGGTAAATAATTTACAATTAAGTTTGTGACAGGGAGAAGGAACGATTAGCGTGATGGCAATTACTAAGTCGGCACCCAATTCCGCAGAGTTGCGAACTCAGTGGAATTTACATACTAGTGGCCCGTGGACCCGATCCGAGTCACTGGAATTGCCTTTGTACGCGGGGGGCGATTAGAGCTCTTTGCTTTACGGGATTAGTAGCTTTGGGGACGTAAGTAGATAAAACCGGTCAAGAACATGGCTTTGAGGAGGATAGGGTTTCTAAGCAGCTACCTACAAGGTACAGTCAGCATCAATAGTAGCTTATGAAACAAAGCGCCAAAAGTATCTGATATTCCAGATAACTTTTCCGATTATAGATAAATCTCTAAAATTTGCGTTCAATAGTATATCTTTGACAGTTTTAATTATTTTACATAAAAACCATCACGTTTAGTTAAGCTGTTACAGAAGATAATTTTGACGCGTTGTTTGCTAACTGTTCATCTGATGGCAACCATCACTACTGGACACCAGAAGAGTTGTGCGTTGCAGGCCTCAGTTTAACCGTGTCTGGACATAAGTATGTCTCCTCTAAATCCGCCCGAGACTTTCTGTCCCTCGCCACTTGGAACCAGTTGTGGTCCACGTATCGCCTGAAGTCATTCACCCGTTTTTCTGGAGGGCGACCGACAAAGTACATACAATGGCGTACATGTATATATATATAATTATACACTATAGATCATACTGAGCAAGTTTTATAGTTATAATTATAAGCCTTAAGTAACCTTAATTCGCGAAAAATAAATCTTGAGCGGATGTCAATGTTTCCTATGGGGGAGCCAAAATTTTTATGCGAACTCGGGGTTGGTCCCGTATTAAAAGTTTTTTTTTTAATACCACGTCGGTGGCAAACAAGCATACGGCCCGCCTAATGGTAAGCAGTCACCGTAGCCTATAGACGCCTGCAACTCCAGAGGTGTTACATGCGCGTTGCCGACCCTCTAAAAACCTGTACACTCCTTTTTTGAAGAACCCCATACTGTATACCCTCGGGAAAACCTCGGCAGGGAGCTCATTCCACAGCTGCGCACAACCGCACAGTGCGCGACCATTTAGGCTCTAGGGTATGAGGATGAACACCCTGCCGACGGCGAGCGGTGCGGTGATAGAAAGTGGCCGTTGGCATCATGTCAAACAATTCTTCAGAGCACAACCCATTGTACAAGCGGTAGAACACACACGAGGAGGCAAAGACTCTCCTTAGACTTAATGGTTCAATGCCGCTTGTGAGTTTGGGATCGTCGACGATTCGTACAGCGCGCCTTTGGACTGAGACGAAGGGTCCAAGCTGGCATCCAGGTTACTTAATATGACTTAAAATTTACCTATCTCTCCCTTAGTGTTTTGTACTTTGTTGTTGATATGTTGCTGTTATATGTTGGTACATTTTAATTTGCGTCTTACATATTTATTGTTGCGCTTTACATTGTATTTTCTTATATATGTATGTTTATTTACCTAAATTGTGTGTATGAAAGATAACGTTTTTTGCAACACCTACTCTTTTTGATTAATTGTTTGTTTTCGCTGCCTAAAGGTTGTCTGGAAGAGATCGCTCTTTAGCGATAAGACCGCCTGTTATCTGCGTCTATCATTAATCAATTGTTTTTCTTTAAACTGTATCTTTTACTGAGGTGTGCCACTAAAGAGTTTTCAACTATCTACTTATCTTATATATTAACTCGCAAATTAGGTTAATTGTCGAAAACAACCTATGTGGAGCCCTACATGTCAAATCATAACTGTCAAAAGAAAGTTCTCACAGAAATCCGACTATAAGTCGTGTCATGTCAAACAAGGGATCATGACGTCATAAACTAATTCCCCTCCTCCTCATCTTAGCATTTTCCTAATTACGTCCTAAAGGAGCCCACGGAGTCCGCTTTGGCAACCTAATTCCACAAGAATAAACTAGTTTAACATTGTTTATTAATAGTAATTATAGTTAAAATCTAACAATCGCACTTTACTAACGAAACGCTCCTAACTAAATGGCAATACAACGTGACGTCACGGTGTAACGTCACGATTGCTTAGAAGGCGTTTCGATACATGGAAAACAAGGAATTCAATTCAATTCAAATATACTTTATTCATGTAGGCCTAGCAACAAGCACTTATGAATAGTAAGATAGTATTACATATAATTATCTTAATCTAATTATCAGAGCAATTTATTGATGTTGTAAATGTTATTCCATATATAATACTAATGAATATAATTCATAGATCAAATTTAATACTAAAATATTCACAAAATATAGTCATACAAAAAAAATGTATAAAAAATACTAGTCTAGATTGTTTCTAGAATAAATTCTAAATGTCAAACAAATATAATAAAAACAACAAAGGAAATACATGCATTGGAATATCCATTTCATCATCATTATTCAAATTTAATAAATAATTAATCATTTCGAATCACAATTAATCCCACGTTGTTTTATCATTCATGTAGTCTTGTGTGGTATAATAAGCTTTAGAAATAAGTTTACGCTTTACATGATTCCTAAATTTATTAATTGATAACTCAGTAATATGGTTTGGAAGTTTATTATAAAATCTCACACAATTACCCATGAATGATTTTTTAATTTTATGGAGCCGAGTGAAGGGCACGGCGAGCCTATGTTTATTTCTAGTATTAATATTATGAATGTCACAATTTTTCTTAAAATCGGCAATATTTTTATGCACATACAGAATATTCTCATAATTACGATTACGAAATTGCGATTTTGTAAGTGAAATATTACGTTTATGTACTCGCATAAACTTGCTCTAAAATCATTTTTTATGATATGTAAGGAATCGAAAAGTACCATTATTATTTTCCTTTTAGGTGTTTTAAAAAGGTAAAATTTTGAAATTTTGAAGTCTTGTATTTTTTTATTATTGCTATATATTTTTTATTTAATATTATAAATTGCTTATTGTATCAACAGCCCTATTGCCGCAAGCACTAGTTATCTGAAAAAAAAACAGCTGTTCTATAGAAAACATTGACTCTGATAGGTACCGAAATATATGAGACGGCAGATTTTTTTTTTTCGTGATTTCGGGGTTGGCCCCATAGTAAAAGTTGTTCACTATGACCCCTATTCACCTCTCAGAGTTTGGTCAGTGATAACAAAAACAAATGCTAAGGAAACCGTATTATAAATACGTCATCATGAAGGATAAACTTGTAATAGCCCATATACCAGCACAAGGGGGCCTACCGCGAAAATCGAAATTCGCAAATTGCGGGGATCTTTCTCTTCTACTCTCAGTAAGACTCAGTAAAAATTTCCTTAAAGTGGAGCAAAGTATTGGAACAAAGTAGGCACATTTTACGCATTACTATTCTAACAACGAAAACTATTACCAGACATAGACATAGAAATATATTACTTAAATGTTCATGTCAAATTTTAACCTTTTATTGAATGGCGGCACCTAGTTCGTTTGTCTCTCGAAATTTTCGGATCTCATGATCAATAGAATACTAAAGCCTACCAACAGCGCAGTTCTTATCAAATAGCACGAGTACATATCTGTAGTCGGTTCTGCGTCATTAGTCGCTTGCAGCTCGCAGATAGACGGCCGGCTGCGACTTACTGCAGTGTTAGCTGCTGCCACTATCTGCCCCGCGCAGTGCAGGCAGCTTTGTGGTACGCTTGCATTGCTAACGTTCTGCATATTGAGGGCCTATCACTTCAAAACTCGAAAAATCACATTACGGCCGAATGTATTAAGATTCCATATTTTTATTGTAACATCCCATGTACCATATGTACTTGTTAATAAATTATGAATGATTGATTGATTGAACCAAACTACATCGTCACATTTATTGCTTAATAAGAAAACCATTATCTATTAAGTAACCCTAAATATAGTAATAATAGTAATTTAAGGCTATCTAATAGCCTTAAAATTTCCGGCTCATCTAAACGAACGACTACCTATGCGCTACCATATCCAAAATAGCACAAGTATCTGCAGTTGGTTTTGCTTCATTAGTCGCTTGCAGCTCGCAGATAGACGGCCAGCTTCGACTTAGGTACTGCAGTGTTAGCTGCTGCCACTATCTGCCCCGTGTAGTGCAGGCAGCTTTGCGGTACGCGCACGTTGCTAACCTTCTGTTTATTGAGTTGCTAACTATTATTTCAGAACTCAAAACATCATAGAACCAACGGAAACGGTAATTTTGACATGTCGTTTAGTTATCGATCTCTTAAAGATCTTTCCAAGATCTTAACCGTGTCTTACTCATTCTTCGAATCGGGCCGTGACGTTGTTACGGCCTACGACGTAGCGTTGATGTACCACATTGTGTGACGTCTCGTTAACCATTTATTAATCTGTGGTCTCGTGATACGTCACGCTGTTTAAAACGCTCACGATTGGATAAAAACGCATATTACGGCTACATCGACATATTAGGGCTCCGTAGGTTCCATTATGGTTTCGTAATGGTCCGTACGAGTAGGGGTTCTATATGGACCGTGCGCGTTGTAGGGTCTGCCATCTTGTGGCGTGAATCGAAAACATAAACTGTACATTGACACTTTCACGCCAAAGAAAGTGCTGCCCTCTACAGTTCACGTACATTTTTTGGTGCATTGTAGGTTCTACCGTCTTGTGGGCTACATAAAAGCTTAAACTTGTTATCAATTGTCATGTCATACTTCGCACCAATAAACGGTGAGTTCCTGTGCTCCCCCTACAGTTCATGCACGTTCCCTGTAGTAATGGTTCTAAAATAATATAATGCTGTCTCATAATTTTAGCTTTTAGTTCTCTAGATGTGTATGGCATATCCTTAAAACATTATCTAATAAAGTTATTCTGTCACAGTATTCTGTAAATTACAGAATAGCTTTTTCAATCGATTTATACAATAGTGAAAGAGATAGCTATAATTTGTCTCCACTACTTAATAGGTTGTGTGCTGCTTTTGAATAAATATTCACAAGAACGATAAAAATAAATTAAACCTTCCTTAAGTGGAAAAAAATACAGTTTATTTATAAAAGCATACATTTGAAAAGAATAATCACGGAATTTTCCTCCTTTTTGTATTCAGTGCCGAGTTTCCTCTTCTATTCAATAGCCGACCCCGGGTTTTTATTTACAAACATTTAAACCGGGAAGAAACTGATTAACGCTTTTATTGGTATAATTAAGAGCCGCGGGAAGCCGTTTTTATGGTCCCGTAAAACAAATTACCCTTAGAAAGTGTAGACATACTAAAATAATCGATATGCGAACTTTAAGGAGTGGAATGCTTATACTCGTTGGTCTAACTTATTCTGATTAAGAAAATGTAGAAGAAAAAAAAAATGCGATTTTTGTTTTCTAAGGGACAGGTTGTCCGATTGGTTGACCGACTACATACAAAAGCAAAAATTTTTCGCGTCACAAAATTTTTTCTTCTACTTTTTTTCAATCAATACCGATTTTTTATGTTATAATATAGTCAACCGCCTGATGGGAAGCGGTCATCGTCGCCCATGGACATAATGGACACTTAAGCGTTGCCGACCCTTGACCCTAAATACCTACTTCTTGAAGAATCCCATGTTGTAGCGAAAAGGAAATAACTCAGGAGGCAACTCATTCCACATTCTGCACGTTCTAGGAAGAAATTTCTTGGTGTGCCATGTATCTAAGAAGTGAGGATGAGCTTTGCTCCGTTGGCGGCGGGAGGTGCGGTGATAAAAAAGTGACAAAGGCACCAATATTACTACGAGCTCTTAAACTGATCCCCATTATTTTTGTTACACCTTATAGGAACCTAAACAATAAACATAAATAAACTTTAGCTACTTTGTTACATTTGTTTAAAAAGATTTATTACATGTAGTGTCAGGTTTTTTGGCATTACTATTTTAATGTAAATATTTCTAGTTGTTAGAAACAAATTAGACACAGGTACAATTTTTAATTTTGAGTAGTAGAGCCGCATTGGATAAACATCATAAAAAATGCTTGCCAGTTTTTTACAAACTACAGAAAACCTATAACCTTTCATGTAGGTAAAAATATAATTAATACATATAAGTAAAATAAAAACTCTCCATTATTATCTTAAAACTGAGTATCTTTAAACTCAAAGGAATTATCGTATGACTCAACTGTAAATAACGACTTTCGTCGATTGGTCAAAGGCATTCAGAAACGAAACCACGATACGAATATAATACCAATTCAAAAAATGTAATAAAAAGGTTAATACAAAAATTGAAAAAGAAAACAAAACCAATACAGTTTCATTTATTATCTTTAAAAAAAAAGGAAGCCTTCAAAAAACCAACCCAATGGAAAGCAATAAATAATTTTTATATACCCTACCCCTATCCTTGTCCAGTCCCTATCCCGTCATAAAGCAATTTTCTGCCAAAAAGTAATTAATAACTAATAATAATAAAATTAATAACCATCCTGGTAATTACTTAGTTTTTGAAATCGGTGGCGTATTCAAGGCTACGTAAGTCTACGCATCGTTACGTAAATAATCATCACCATAAATCCCACTTAACGAAACAGTGTGACATGAGATCATTTTCAAATGACTCTTTTTGAAAGCAAATGCCTATGAACTTAGAATACATTTAAAAGGGGAAAAAATTCTGGGTGAGGCTTGAACTCACGGCCACTGGATTGCTAGCCAAGTGCTCCACCATCTATCTATATATTAATAGCATCGTTCGCAGATGCTTCTGCTTGAAAAAAAATCAAATGCCCATAATATAAAAAAAAGTTTTTGATCTGTGATGACCTGATGACAATGGGACCGTACCAACTCGTCAAATGACAAACAAAACTCAGTAATAACAAAAAAATAAGAACAACCTTATTTTCGTAGATACTTTCACGATTCAATATGCCTCCGAATCCGAACTTGTGGTAATAATTAATGATAAAGACTTGATCGAAATAATAACGAACTGTGAAACCCAAAAAATCCTAATTGGTTCAACCGTCTCCGGGAAATCGTGAAATGATGTAAAATACAATGATCGCAGCGAATTAAGAACCTACTCCTTTTTGAAGTCTGTTAAAAAGTTTCAACAGTCATTTCAACGTTTTTCAAGGAACGGAGGCACTGTGAACCCACTTCAAACGCGAGTTGATGAAATACCGACACGTTTGTGTGTGAATGAAAGCGTTAAACCCCTAAACGCTGGAAGTCTTCGGGCAATTCAAGCGGATTTAACCGGCTCAGACTGAGCCACTTGTGTGCTTAGTGCTAGACTAGATCTAAACCCTCAATTATACGATAGCTCTGGCTTAGAAACGGTCGAATAAAAGGAAGCACCGCCACGAAGATTTTTAAAGGAATCGAAGATAGCCTCGTTTAATAGTATACTTACGAGTAGTCGTAGGTATTTTCATATTTATCGTAACCTATATTAGACCAGGGGCCTATTACATAATAAAACTAAAATGAAAACGCCAAGGGCCCCATTGCTAGACAAAGATACGTGAACAAGTAATTTATACCTATATAAAACTTTAATTTTAATTTAAATGAGCACCTACTTTAATGTGAACGCAGGCTATAAAGGCATTAATTCTCCCTATAGCTAGCAAGTCATTTTAGTTTTTATATAAGCAAAGAGATAGGTACGGGCTGAAAAACAGCGCTGTGCAGTCACCAGACTCGCGGCAAAAGCTGAGTCCCGAGCCCATTGTCGCACTTAAGAGTTTGAATGTAAACAATAGTTCTATATGGTATATTATCATAGTTCTCATACTGTGGTTGACTGTTTAGTCGAATCAAGTTGCTCAGTCAAAACGATTAGTCAATCATGATTGCTGCTGCTTGCTGTATGTACTATTTATTTATTTTTTGCGACAATAAATGACTTTTTATTATTTTTTTTTTTTTTTAAATAGAGGAGACCATCAACCACCATCAGAGGCGGCGTTAGGCGTGGGCGACGTGGGCCACCGCCTACGGCCTCGCGGTCCGAGGCTTCGCGCCTCAAATAAGTATATCTCGGACACAACGTCAAAAATATCGTTATTTCTTGCGGCACCAGAAGGCCTCGCTAAATGTACCTTGCCCTCATAAAACTTTGGTCTTGCCCCGCCACTGACCACCATACAACGCCGAGTGAATGATGGTTGTTGTTTTGTTTTGTTGATTGTTGTATTGTTGACATTTCTGGTCCAGAAATGACGCTTTTGACAATTAACTGAACAAGAAAGTCTGCTACCTTCTTGTTCTTCAGAACAAGAAATTAAAATCAGAAACGGGCTTCGGGTCTATTTGCAGTTTTGGAACATGGTTGCCATTCTTGAATCAGTCTGTCTCAGCGCCTATCAGATTTTCAATCATTGTGCTGTGCCCGGATACTGCCATTTGAGTCTAAAAGCTGTCTCAGCTATGCTCTGAGATAGCGTCAAAATATTAGCTGATCATTGTTAGACATCACTACGTGAGGGCTGATGGCCTGATGGTGGTAAGTGCGACTTTCAATCCGGAGATCGCGGGTTCAAACCCCAACTCGTACCAATGAGTTTTCGGAACTTATGTACGAAACACCATTTGACATTTACCACTTTTACCAGACGCTTTTCGGTGAAGGAAAACATCGTGAGAACAGTAAGGCAAATAAGGCCTAGTTTACCCTCTGGTTGTAAGGTCAGGTGGCAGTCGCTATCGTAAAAACTAGTACCTACGCCAATTATTGGTATTAGTTGCCAAGCGCACCCCAGGCTCCCATGAGCCGTAGCAATAATGCCGGGACAAACTTTTTTGATATTCTTTTTTTAATACTTATTAAGAACTAGGTTACTTCAAAAAGAGCTAAAAATGGCCTAATAAATGCGCCGTAAACAGACGCAGAACATACAAAAATCAAAGCGGTCAGACACATAATTTTTTTTTCATCCCAGTTCTACAGTTGTCCTTATCGCACTCATTTTAGGAGCCGCTCCCGTCAGCGCGACGGAGATATGCAGTATGTATCTGAACGTAAAGCAATTACCCATACCCGTTAACGGTTTGATCATACTGAGCAACTGTTTTAGTCGTTAGATTTGTAGCTGGCCCCCAACGGCAACTTTTACTATGGGAGAGTCAATATTTTTTCGCGATTTTAGGGTTGGTCTCATAGTATAGGCAGTGGCACGCGCGGTTTTAGTTAACAATAGACAAAAGATTAGTCGCTTCGGGCCAGCTTCAAATCGAATGACTATACTATATATGAGACCAACCCTAAAATCGCGAAAAAATATTGACTCTCCCATAGTAAAAGTTGCTCAGTATGACCTAAACATTAACGGGTTTAAGTAATTACTTTGCTTAACGTTCAGATACCTATTAGATACTCGACCCGATCCAAAGAATTAAATACGATAACGAATAATTCTAGTTTAGATAAGTTCTCATTTATCTTATATCGTATAATTGACAGAAGCAGCTCGATTCGAAGAATATCGAAGATAGATCTTATTGGGATCACAGCGGAATCGAAATAAACGTCAATTTTGACATGTCGTATAGTTATCGATCTTTTAAAGATCTTTCCAAGACACGTGTCTTAATCATTTTTCGAATCAGGCCGACTGTATACCAAAAAATTTCAAATCTGAGAACGAGCTCAGCTGATATTTCCTCTTTATAATACCTAATTTAAATATTCTACCGCTCTGAAATGCTGACAGCTAGATTTTTAAATGTCTAGTCAGGCAAAGATAATGGAAAGCTAACTTCTAACAACACACGCTCAATTTACATCAATAATTGGCGTGCAAATTGGAATTTAAACTTCGAATAAAGTTTATTGTCGTTTCGACAGCCCATACCTATTGAAACGAAGATTTAAGACGATCTCATTCAGCCATTTGCATAAATTAAAAAAGACCAGACGCCTAAAAATAATTTACATTTTAATTTTGTTCTTAAGAGCCATCGACGTTTTCAAGGAAAAAAGGAAACACGACGCAAATGTCGATTGACAGCCTGTCTGCATTCATTAGGTATTTATACCTACGTATCAAGGTTTAGTAACAAGGAAATATTCCAATATGATGAATATAAACAGGCAGGTAGGTAACCCAATAATTTTAAATAGATGTGAATTGAACGAATGGAAACATTATTTAAAAGCACCAGACATTACGTAGGTAACAAAAATAGTGGTAATCCGTTTAAGTTTAGCCGTTTAGCACACGCATACTAGAGGTCCAAACAAAATTGTTGACCCGCAGTTCCTAGAAAAAAATCCTTAGGACCCCTCCCCACTCACCTACTCTCCACTTATGACTTAGCACTCCGCAGTCCTGAATCATATTTTTAGCATGGTTTTTTTCAGAAACCTCTCGTGTGTGGTATCATATGAAAGGGCTCTTTGACGCAATTCTAAAAATATACCACATTATTACATTTCAGTCTTTTTTTTTTATAAATAAAATTTTTTTCAAAGCATACTAAGTTTGGGCTCCTCCAGACACCACTGATCTACATAGCACCATTCTTAGTGCCCGTAAGGCCCGTCCTTAGATATACAGGAGTTTGAATATATATTTGAAAGCCTAAGATACTTATTTGAACTTACATTCCGATATCAAAGTTTTCGCCTGCGTCGTGCTCGCGCCAATACAAATAAGTACGAGTGAAATGCATGCGCGAATGATAACAAAATTATATACAGGCCAATTCGAACGTACACTGACATGAGATCGACATCTAAATTATGTCATTCAATTCTCGTGCAGCGGCCACTGCTGGAAACCATCGCCACCTCGGACTTCGGCGGTTCCGTGGGAATCTGCCAGATCCTACACCGGAACACGCGACGCAACTGTAAATCTCCGAAATGATATGTTTATTATAACAATAATAACTTTTAAGATTATTATTATTGTACGTTTATTGAAAATAAACATAAAATATAAAAACAAAAATAATACAAAGTTATAAAAAAAATGTATATATACTTACACACAATTTACAAGTAAAAAATGGGGGCCAGGTCGGCGTCGGATGGTAGGGTGTTCAGAAGGCTGGAGGCATTGCCGCGCTGTATGGTGATGCCAATTCGTTGGCAAGGAAGGAACCAGCTCTCTGGTCACCCGTAGCATCAGTGAAACGCTTCGCCAGCTCCCTGAATATGGAGTGTGCTCCGGGTCTCCAAGACCCGAGGGTCTCAGTTGCCTGTTAATGAATGATATTTAATTTATTTTTTTATTGCAGTGAGTTCGAATTGCCTCAAAGATACTGACGTATATCAGTAAAGTTTAAAGCACAGACATTTCCGAGGCACGCGGCGCGGCCGCGCGGAAACGATGTAACATTAAATATCTGAATAATTCATAATGCAAAGTTAATTCGGCGGAAATCGACAACCGCCGCTTTATCGACTCGGAGCTTAAGTAACAATTAATTATTCCGATTAATTCATTATTTATGACGCTCTATTGATTGCAGGCTTGCATTTAAATTTGAGTTAGTGTAGAATTAAAATTGAAAGTGGTCGACACTTCAACAGCCACAATTGAGTAGGTATTATATTATACCTGTCGCTGACCTGGGTGCGTAGCCAACTTGCCAATCGTTAAGAGAAAAGGGGACGGCCACTTCTCGATACAAACGTAGTCTTCATTTTCCTCTCTTTATTTTCTTGACATTATGAAAAATATGTTTGCATAATTTGATGTATATAAACCAAAGCCCCTACGTTCGAATTTTTTCGATTTATTAATTATTGTAAAAATTAGGGGCGTAATATAATTTCATGAAAAATTTGAAATGAGCCTAACTCTTGTAATAATCAAAAATTAGAAAAAAAAAACAAATATAGATGTGGTTGATATACAACCAATTGTGTCAAAATATTTTCAATAATGGAAAATGAGGACTACGTTTGTACGATAAGTCGATTTCGCATGGGTCCTATTGGGGGCTTTCGTCTTAAAGCTCCGTAGCGAACGAAACGCAGCTGTCAATGCCGCACTCATATTGAAGAGTAATAGAGAGAGATGACTACGCTACGGTCGCTACGCTATACGCTACAGAGCGTTAACGATTGGCCCGTTGGCTTAGCACCCTGATAAATTGTCACCCGAGAACGACAATTGCCTGTGTATATTTGAGTTAGAAAGAAATGACGATACCTTTCGTCAATGTTTGTTAGTTGAACCAGCATGTACGGTGAATTAATGATTGTCAGCGTGCGTGGTGAAAGTGGCGCTAGCGCTAGCTCTTAGATATTTACATTTATGTATTTTTTTTTTTTTTTTTTTTTTTTTTCTGACCTTTGATTTAAGAACAAAATACATTTAATTGGGCATTATAAAAATAAACTAACTTATCTATTAAATAAAACTAAATTAAAACTAAAAACTAATACTAAATAAAATTAAAATATGTCTAAAAAATTTGGCCCCTTTGGCATGGTGCCGAGGATGCTGGCAGCATTTCCCCGCTGTATAGCGATGCTAATACGTTGTGCGAGAAAGCTGCCAGCTCTTCGGTCACCTGTGAAGTCGACCAGCCTTTTAGATAGTTCTTTAAAAAGTTATGTATATTAGATGTACACTTCCTAATTTATTAGAACCGTCATTTGTTTCCACACATGTTCTATCCAATTATTGTGTAAATAGATCCTCATTTGGCCTCTGACACAGCTGTTTGTTGATCAAGTTACCCTTAATCAAGGACAAAGGCTTGTATATATTAAAAAAAATTACAAAAATTTACACTCGAATCCGGGTAGTTGGCAAACTAATATCAAGGATTATCGCAGGACCTGTTGTTTTCGAAAGGAACTGCCATCTGACTTTCTAATCCAAATGAGAAACAGAAAGACAATATAGTCATTACTGACACTAGAAAAGCTGTATTGCGTGACTGTATACATTTATTTTTACATCAATATCAATTCGTTTCAGGTCCCAGGTCGACAGTTGTAAACAAAACAAAGCCGGATGGGGACTGCATCGCGGACACTACTCAATGCGCTTGCAACACAGCACCGCAAACCATGGCGCAGCCTGTCCGCGTGCCCCGTGTGCCCATACTCCTGCCCGGAATCTAGGGCCTATTGCGAACCAAGTTCGACATGTTACCTCCCCGTCACATTTACTTACAAATTTACAAGTGCAACAGAGAGGCAACACGTCGAACGTGTTTCGCGTTAGCCCCTCTGACCTGAGGGACGTGACGGTCAGCACTGCTGCTTTCCGAGCATCCACTCTTTAAGGGAACCTCGACACGAAAGAAGAATTCGTGTTTGAAAATGTGCTCAAACTGCGCAAGATACGTTGACTGCTAAAGATTTCTTTAACTAAGCTAACTACGATCAAAATTATACCCAATTATATTGAAAATCTTTTACTTGAGAAACTCACGTTAATCAGTTTACATATACAGCTGCAAACATAGATGACCCAACCTGCGTAAGCTTACAATTTACATCTATGCTGGGGAGCCAATTATAGATGCAGCGACTGTACATTATAAATCCAATATTAGACAAACTGACCTTAAAACTCCCGTCTCAGCCTTTTCTTAGGTCCCGTTTCCTAACCACAACTGACGGACTGATCAACGGCCTTCAACTGAAGCCGGGGCAACGTACGAAGTTGAAAAGAATCGATTTTTCAAAAACTATTTACAATTTTTTGAAAACTCGGTAGACGTACACATAGTGTTGTGTTCCTGCCGGTGAGTAAGGTTGCCAGAGCTCAATGAGGGGAGGGGGGTTCTGGGTCGGCAACGCGCATGTAACTCCTCTGGAGTTGCAGGCGTACATAGGCTACGGAAACTGCTTACCATCAGGCGGGCCGTATGCTTGTTTGCCACCGACATAGTATAAAAACAAAAAAGAAAGACGTAATTGCAATGTTACAATGATTATTCACTATTAGTTAAAGTTTCATGTGTATGCATTGCATAATATGGTAGTTTATACGGATTTAAACTCTAGAAAAGGGTTCGCGGAAAAGTTATTTAAACACCTTTAATAATCTGATCTGCGAGCCCAGGAGAAAATACAACAAAGAAAGTAATAAATAATCTGCCGCAAACGCGAAAGACATCGGCTAGGATCGAAAGCCGACTCTGATAGTTTAATTATGCATTCGGACCGAAATTTTCTTACTTCCATTAATTAAACAAGAAAACAGATCGGCTAGATAAGGGGCTATAAATCTAAATGATGAATAGGTGAGCTCACTCCGAGGATCAGAATTGTAAATTGCTTATTTGTGCGTATTTGCGACCGCCGATGCCGATGGATTCCGAGGAGATAAAATATCCGAATCTCCAATGGTGTTGTATTCGATTCCATCAAGAAGATACGTCTGCGAGCGATCCTATTTTTATTAAATTAATCAACTTTACAAAATATATTAATATAGGTAGATAATTATATAATAATTATATAATAATTTAGCCTATATACGTCCCACTGCTGGGCACAGGCCTCCTCTTATGCGCGAGAGGGCTCGGGCTATAGTCCCCACGCTGCGGATTGGGAACTTCACATACACCTTTGAACTTCTTCGCAGATGTATGCAGGTTTCCTCACGATGTTTTCCTTCACCGAAAAGCTAGTGGTAAATATCAGATGATATTTCGTACATAAGTTCCGAAAAACTCATTGGTACGAGCCAGGATTTGAACCCACGACCTCCGGATTGAAAGTCGGACGTCATATCCACTCGGCCACCACCGCTTTTTTCGTCGCTAAATAGTTGTTCAACCCCTTGTACCCCAGCAAGTGAAAGAATTCAAAATTCAACCACGAGCGTAGCGAGTGCTTCAAAAAGTGGAACCTTAAGCGTTGTAAGGTTTTCAAGAGAGTTGTAAAACAAATAACTATTGCATTTTTAGCTGATAAGAGTGATAACACGAAATAGTTATTTGTACAACAAGAGAGCAAAGTTTGATCTCGTGTAGTACACAAAAAAATTCACGACAGCAGTGTAAACATATTTGAAAGGTAAAAATACAACCTGAAAAAATTTACCTAATCCGTCTTCATCACTATTTCAGTCATGTTTTCTTTTCAAGGTATTCTAACAATTAAGTTTAATTACCGCAATAAAACAAAACATAAGAAATTTCATTAATTGACAGTTCAATCGACTACTTTTTTTTGTAAAAATAAAACTTTGTAAGATACAGTCCGAATTGCGGATACGACTATTTGTCAACTATAGTAGAGATCGTTAAAAGTAGAATTATTTACTTTGCCTAACAATTGCGTATTTTTTAAGTTCATTGTTTTGATTGTATACTAAAACACGTAAACTATGGTGTTTTTATTAAATTTATATTTAATTAATTAATTATTCCGATTGGAGACTCGTAGGGTATTTTGGAACGATGCGGTCTGACTTATTCGGGTGTCTAATATTAACCGTCAATATGTCGTTGAATTACGTATGCACTTATTTTTGTCTCTTTCTTTTTGCTAATGACGTATAAGGGACAAAGACAATAGAATCCAAATATTTCGAACTTGTATTAGGCCCCACACGTAGATATGACATTCGAATATAAAGGTCACTTGAATGTTATTTTGTCTCACTCAGTGAGCAAAATGCGATTTGCTCACTGTTTTTAAGCAGCAAATTACCCTTGTACCAGCTGCTGCCGTGAAAAAAATAATTTTTCAATTGATATATCGATCTGATCGTTTTTTTTCACTTTAGTGAGCGTACGCTGATTCCGAGGTAGCTCTAATGCAGTGTACCTGAACTGATTTACGAAGTTATACCTACATAAATTATTAGTAGAATCACTTATTTAATTGCAAGGTCGGTAGATCTTTACCTTCAAAACACGTGGAAAACAAGTTAAACCTAACTTTACAATTTATGAAATTATGAAACTCATAGACAGTTCACAAAGTACATGTACTTACATAATACTAGGAAATTAAATTACGTACAAGACGGGCTCAATAAATTATTACCTCGCTACAAAAGTAATTAGGTACAGTACATCCTAATAAAAGGGTTGAAGTTTGTAATCAGGTATGCTAATTTGGCAAACTTCGGAGTGAAAAAGAAAAGTTTGTATCCCATTAATTCCTATTGTTTCGCAGTAAGCGAAGAGTTAATAATAGTAGAAGAGGTCTACTCGTACAGTCTAAGAAAAATTCCTGCTCTAAATTGAACAGCTTGAATATAATATGGCAAAAGTACAGCATAGCGTCGGCTAAAATCGCAAACCTCGTAACTCCATTTTAAGGACATTAGGAATTTTCTACCTTAGCTAATAACAAATAAAGTTGAAAACCTCTTAAGTCCTTTCGGAAGATAAACAGCTGGCCATATATACAAGGGTTTTCAAGGCAGTTTTGCCTGTACAGTTCAACTGCACAGGTAAAGCTGTATGTATTGTACAGGAAATTGAACTGCGCAGGTGAATGCCACACACGCTCCGTTTTACCTTTGCAGGCATACCCTAGTGTGCATGGCCAGCTTGAGAGGTTTGCGACTTTGGCCGACGATAGGCTGAGAGAAGCATACTCTACATGTCTTTTTCCTATGCTAGTATTATAACCCCAAAGAGGGATGAGTATAGTTATTATTTTTTCTATTGTTACTGACAAAAAAATCATTACACTATGGAAAGGACCTCAAGGCAAGCTACGCAGTGGAAGACCACACTCACGCTGGGACGAGGACGTCATAAAAATAGTAGGACCAAACTGGCATAAAACCGCACTAGAACGATTAAAATGGCAAACTTTGAAAGAGGCTTTTACCTGGGGTTTCTGATACATACAAATTATTTAGTAAATATTTATAAATAAACTAACAATTACAAAACTAGTATTTAAGCAAAAACTTACTTACTTACTCCGTTGGCTCAGCGACCCAAAATGAGACTTGGCCTCCGACACAGGACAGCGCCACTTTTCTCGGTCCTGTGCGACCTCTCGCCAATTGTCGACTCTAAGCTCGCGCAGATCCGCCTCCACCATGTCGCTTCAGCGATACCTGGGGCGTCCCATAGGACGTCTTCCTGCTAGGCGACTCAGGTACGCTCTTTTTACGTTCCGTTATTTAAGCAAAAAACAAAAATTAATTTACCAACCAACATAAACTGTAATATTTAGACGAAAATAAAAGGCTTTTTATTTATATTTATTTATTATGATTACTGACAAAACTTGTTTGCTAGAGAACATGCGGCAACTCATGTTTTCAAAAATTGACAATTGCCGCACAAAACATACAGCGTCGTATAGCGCCATCTACACCAGGCTCGGGAACACGATATTTCCTAAATTTCGTTATACTTTACACCTTTTTCACCATCCATACCTCTTTGGCAGTAGGTATTATCCGCGCCATGCAGCGGGAAAACTAATGAAACGATGGGAGTTACAACTTTTTCATAAAACGATTACGGGAAAGTTGGACGGTGCGACTCGTTCGGTGATTGCGGGCGATAGAGTCGGCGATGTAATTATCAAATGTAATGTCCGCCCTCGACTATGTTCGCGTAGAAGTCTTTAAATACTTTCAACCCTATTTTCACCACTTTGAATTTCATGAAAAATAATCTTTTAAAGAAGGATTTAATCCTTTCTTAGCGACAATTCGAGAAAATCGTCACCCACATTTTATTCGTTTTTATCTTCGATACTATGCTATGGTGTGGGATGTTGTTGGATAGATCTTTTAAAATGAATAGAAGTCATCATAAAACGTTTTTTGATTAATTGAATATTTACGGAAATAATCGCTTTGAACGATACGTGACGTTTTTTTTCGTTTCAAGCATATCCAATGACATCCCACACCATAGTGTGTGGGGTATCTATGGATAGGTTTTCAAAAATGATATTTAGGTTTCTAATATCATTTTTTCTAAACTGAATAGTTTGCGCGAGAGACACTTCCAAAGTGGTACAATGTGTCGTCGTCGTCCCCCCCCCCCCTGTATCGTCTAAAATAAGAGAATGATAAACCTAAAAAATATATATGATGTGCATTACCATGCAAACTTCCACCGAAAATTGGTTTGAACGAGATCTAGTAAGTAGTTTTTTTTTTAATACGTCATAAAATTAAGAAAAAAAAATTTTTTTTCATCAAACCCATACGTCTGGGATATCTATGGAACTATGGATAGGTCTTCAAAAATGATATTTAGGTTTCTAATATCATTTTATTCTAAACTCAGAAAATCATGTCTTAAAAAACTACTAACTTTATGTACCGTGAGGTACAATTTTTTTAACGGAGGTACTAAATAGTACAAATTAGGTACAAAAATATGGTATGCTTTTCATTTAATTTTATTTAGGTACACCCGCCATTCTGACTCTCACGTCTTTTTAATTTCATTGTACGAAATCCAAAATCAACAATAATCGTTCTTTCACCGGTCTACCTCATTGAAGTCGGTTTTTTTTCTTAAAAATTATATAAATTAAAGCCTGACTAGATATATATGATCATCGTCAAGAAGGCGCTGTTATTCTGATGTATAGGGTACCTAACGTTCATATGCGCCTGTCAAAAATTTGCCATTTACTTAGCAACCATGTCATCTTTATGTTTAAGTTTTTGGTTGAATATATATGGAGCAGATCTGCTCCTAAGCATTCAAAAGGTTAAAAATGTAGTTCCAATGAAATTCCGCAATACGGCGCGTGATCACATATTACTGGTCTAGCTTTAAATACGCTCGCCCGTACAACATTCTCGACGATGACGATGAAAAAAAACTGATACAAATTACTCGCAAGGTACCTAATCAAGGTTTCTTACAACATGCGACGCGACCCAATGAAACGCGACGATCGCTGAGTCGAACCAAATAGTTTCTTTTTTGAGACTTGGTCCGGATTGCGTAATAAAATAAAAGCTAGGTACTATTAGTGATTTTGTATGTAGGCCCCAGAATCACACTATGAACATCCCATACGACGCATTTCATCGGATCGGCCTCAAAGCCGTCTGTAGATATAATCAATGAAACCACAAATTAAACGGTAAAAATCTTTTGTATTTATTTTTTAAACACAAACAATAAAATATAAATGCGTACGCAACGCAGGCACCAACTCTACTGCGCGTCACCTAGGTAATCTAGGTATAACTAGTTTCTCCGTAGGTAAATTGAATAAATGCCATTAAAACAATTCATAAACTAATCGTAACTTAAACAAATAGCGTAAATTTGGAATACTTTAATAAATACAATCGTTTATTCAGTGGCCT
This sequence comes from Cydia pomonella, assembly GCF_033807575.1. Classification (NCBI taxonomy): domain Eukaryota; kingdom Metazoa; phylum Arthropoda; class Insecta; order Lepidoptera; family Tortricidae; genus Cydia; species Cydia pomonella. Next base: position 17,305,702 of record NC_084719.1, read on the forward strand.
TACGAGGTAATAAAAACACCTTACACATAGCAACAATATCTAACTTGAATTCCACAGACGAAGACCGGAGCAGTGCGTCGTCGAAGAGCGGTCAGAGCTTTGTATAAAACTTTATTTATTGTATGAGCTTTGTTGTTTGTGTGTTTGTATTGTGTATCTTGGATATAGTTAGAATTTTTAAGATAAAGTTAATGTGGGGAAGACCGTCTATCAAGTAAGACAGTCCACAAACTCTTTCGTCGCTTCTCATTCTTGAGTTTGTACACACACTCTGCTGCACCCAATGACGGTCTTTCCAACCAAAAAGTTATATGCCGGGCTTCCTCACATTGACATCCGAATGTTACTTAATACTAGTTTTTCCTATGTGTGTTTTGCGCCTTAACACAAAAGCGCTATGTATCAGTTCTCCCAGATTGTCACTAAGGGCGCTACGTCACCATCGATCTATGTAATGCTTAAAATCGAATCGGCTGATCGACTAACCCTGACGTCTACCCAGATTGGATATCTCCGGCCAAAAAAGGCATACTTATACATTTATCAAGGTTTTGAGAGATAAACACCCCTCTATATATATCCCGGCCAGAGTTCTCCGTCCAGTCTTTTGTGCCCCGTATTTGTTACTTAAATAATGTATATATTATATGTTACGTCCGGAGTTTTCCGGCCATTTTAACCCCAATCGAAATCAGTTTCATTAAAATCAAAATAAAGCTGCTTTTCGACTGCGAATTTGCTCGGGTGCTAATAGAATCCGTCGTAACAATGGCAACAATTGGCCGGTACACTCTAACCCCCCTTATTCATAAACGTCTACTAAAGTTAACAAGCCTCTAATAATCATTTGTCCCTTTCCATCATACCAATACGTCGGAAAGGGACCAACGATTATTAGCGGCTTGTTAACTTTAGTAGACGTTTATGAATAAGGGAGTTAGTAGATTTTCTTCGGGATTTGGATTGGGTCGGGGTGCTTTTTTGACAACTTGGTAGACGACAGGTTGAGAAGCATCAGGGTGCGTAGCCAACATGCCAATCGTTTACGGTTCATAGCGAACGAAACACAACTGTCAATGTCGCATTAATATGGAAGAGTGACAGAGAGACACAAAGCGTTACGTTATCATAGCGCTAACGATTGTAACTTTGGCTAGGCATCCAGTAACATTTAAAAAGTAGAGGCTTGAAATGTGAAGATAATATTGGCAAGTATCTATAACACATTTTTGGGGCAAGTTAAATACACAATACACAAAAGCTATAACAGACGGGCGTACCGGACCACGACCTTGGTACGGTCCGAGGCCTGTTCGATCGAGATCGGTCCGTTACAGACGCAGCTATGAGTGAAAGCGAGAAAGAAATAGGCTGACCGGACCAATGCGAAGCTAAGGGACATTTAGAAAAAAATAAAGATTTTGCCCATCATTTGGACCCTAACTAAAATAAGCTAACAAAAACATGTAAAGATATATATTATTAGTTATAAGACAAGTAAATTCGACGAAATGAAAGCCTTAATTATACCTATAAAAGCTTATAAATTACATAAATTTGTGCAATAATTTCATAAATACCTAACTACAGCAATACTGCCGACTTTCACACAGTTTTATGGCACGGGACACATACATACATTGTACCAAAGTGCTTTAAGTGCTATATTATTACAATCGTTGTTATTTCTGAGTATAGAGGCAGAAAGCATCTATTTAAGGTCGCTGCATACGATCCGTTTCACCATTCAAGACGGGAAAAGGAGTAATTTTAAGCTTACTGTAAGCTGTACTAATACCCCACAAGAGAAACAGTTTATTTTGCACAGTAACCGCATGAGGAAAGTCCTTCTGGGCTGTTCTGGGTAAGCATTTTTAGTTAATTTTATAAAAGCAGTTTTTTTATATTCTCATTTAATGTAGTTTTTGATATCTCCGTTTATTTTCCTTACATGTGTTTCTTTTGCCCCAGTCTGTTTTTTTAACTATAATGTACTGCGCCATACATTTTCTATGCAAACAAACAACGAGCTTTCCATTCTACTTCCTATTCCCAGTACTTCATAGTAAAAAAAAAACAGACTACCCTTCGCATGGCAAAGATCACGTGGGTGAATCAACTTTTTCTTGTCACACGTTGCCATGGTTACGGGAGCTTTGGTCATTCTTTGAATCCTGGTACAATGACATTTGAATTAAAAGATCATTCATGTTTGTGGTAGTTTAAGCCCTTTCTGCAATTGGCTATCTTCCAAGCATAATAATATCGATACACGGCGGGAAGAAGTTTATAACTCAATATATAAAATTAAAGAAATTTTAACATACAATAGAATTACATTAAGTTCAAATTTCTTCAATTTTATATCTCGAGCAAAATTACATTGATTCAGTGAGATGTGTAAAAGCTAAGACAATTTCGTGCTTCAAATTTGACAGATAAACGAGATGGCGCTGTACAGCTCCATACATTTTGCGTATGGAGTGTGGAATTAAGAGGAGTGGCATATCTTATGGTAGAACTGTTGCAAAAGTGTCCAGCTGTCAGCTATAAATAATAGTTCCAAATCTCCCCAGAGTAGCGCTAGAGTAGCTAAGAACCTGGGCGTTATTGACGGAGTGAATTGCGCTGTCTATGATTTGATTTTTTTGTTCAAGTACTCTTATTGTAGCGCCACCTATTTAAAGTTTTTTGATGACACTTTTTGGTACATGGAGATTTCGTTCCTTATCTCCACACACCTTCCGTAATTTTACGTAACTTCGATTGTCAAAAGTTGACGTTGGACAAATCAGTGACCGTAAAATATGATATGGCGCAGTCACCATCAGATAAATCGGAGCGGCCAAGGTGTTCACAAATATCTGAACACGTCTCTATTGTCAAAGCGTTAGCGTGCGTGTTCAGATATTTTTGAGCACCTTGGCTGCTCCGATATTTCTGATAGCTACTGTACACGGATTATTCTAAAAACTGTGGTACTATTTTGACGCCTAGCTGAACAAAAACAAAAAAAAATAGTTAATTCACCCACGTGACGTATGCACCGACCTTTAAGTACTTATTCATAGTTTATAAAACAAAATGCATTTCATACAGGAACATTGAACATTAATTAAAAAAAGACAATATAAATTGTTAAGTATGCAAACAATCCATAAAAATAAGATTTAGAGATATGTCACGAAGCAAAACAAATCTTCACACCCAAACTCATACAGACCCATATGTTAATTCAGATTTATTTGTGCCAGCTTCGCTTAATTCGCGAACTTAAAATTATGAAACATCACACAATATCCTTCTAATCTGATTTCAACAAGATAACAAGATATTAAATGCAGTATACACGAAATCGCGTTTCGCAGCGTTGCCCTATGTATCAGCCGATTTGGAACTTTGACGATAGTATCCACTAACAATGACGGTCAATGTGGAGAAAACCGTCTATCAGACAAGACCGTCTATAATCACTTTTGTCTCTTCTAACTCCTGCGCTTTTACACATACAGGTCGGTGGAGCAGGATTGAAGCTCTTCCTTTCTCACTGTGTCTGAGCAAAGTACGTATACAGATGGATTTTGAACTAAACCTACGCATTTTCTTACTTTTATCTTATGGCCATTTTTTATTTAAGTATTTCGTTTCGGAACATATTTACACCATTACGTTTTTTACACTAAAATACTAGTATTTTACCATCATATTTAATTGTACGTAACTGTAACGTGATCCGGGTTCCGACAGAATATCAGTGCTTTGTTCAAAAGAGCTGTGAAATAGCTCGGAACCCTTTTGTTTTTGCTGTAATGCGTACAGGAAGTATATCCATTTCTCGTGTTTAGTGATTATTTTTTCTTCTAATTGAATTGTATACTTTAGTTTTGTTCAGTTTGTAATGAATGTGTAAATTGTGTGTTTCTGCAGCATTTTAATAAACGTTTTATCAATCTATTCTTTGACGATCTTATCACCCAAAAAATTTATAAGCCGGTTTCCCCACATTGACCTTAACTAAACATTTGTAGATCTTATATGGTCGCAATAAAGATAGTTAGATAACCGTTTTCATGACAGTATGCAAATCGCTCGAATCCACGCGATCCCATGTATTCCACGCCTAAAAAAATGCCATCACTATGACTCCTTGGCCCATTTCTCGTGTAAACTTTGCAAATGTTCGAACGCCCGTTTAGTTATATTAAGAGTAGGCACAATTTTCAAAAGCCCCTTCTCCCCTATCAAACTGAGCCCGGCCAAACCTAAATACGTGTGCATCGGGTCCGTACAAGTATCCGGCCACTTCGAGAAGCCGCCGACGATAACGTCCTGCGTTTCGTAAACGTAGCTCCTATTGCTGCCGTAGTTTGTGTATTTTAATGTTTTGAGCATTTTAAGCGATGCTCCGACCCAGAAGCTGTAGCAGGTGTCGACAGGCTTGTTGGGGCGGCCCTGGAAGCCGTCGAGCTGGCGGAGGGCGAGCCAGCGCTGCAGGCCGCGCAGCTGCTGCGGGGAGAGCCGCGGCAGCTGGCCGGTGAGCTGCAGCGTGGCCAGCGCGCAGTACGTGGTGCCGCCGTGCGACTCCAGCGAGGGGCACTGCGCGATGCCGTAGTCGTAGCCCTGAGATATATAACTAAATATTTTATATCAAATTTTAACATATCATATTGACTCCTTATTTAATAAATAAAATTGATTTTAGAACTCCTCGTTTGAACACACGGCATCACAAACTCTTTCACATCCCCTTTACGCGAAAAAAATATAAAGCGAATTCCTTCATTGATGAAGCGTGCAAGTGTAATAATAATAGTTTATCGCACAATGTTATGTTTAATATTCCGTTAGTTGAGTTTAAGTAATGCTTTGAATAATGTTTAGTATATTTTAACTTCATTATTCTCTTTTTTTTGAATGCTTACAAATGCTTGATCTGTAGATATAATTGTTATTCCGTTCTGTTTTTTTGTATATACGCTAGTAGTTAGTGGCAACTTTATTGGTTTATGTATTAATTAATATTACCATTTGTAAGAATTATTGTACCGTTTGTGCCCAAATAAACGTAAAAATATTAAAATGTGATAGAATCGGACCAATCTAAGTCTACATCGCATTTGGAATGCCAAAGCGCGGCAATGTTACCATTAATGTCTCTATGAAAATGTGACATTTATGTTGACACTCCCTCATTTTTATCTGTTCAACTCGGCGCAAAGTTAGACTCCAACTAGATACTAGAAGCGTTTTTACGGTAGTAGTTGAGGTAGGAAAGGACTATGCGATATTAGATAGGTATTTCTATGAACTTTATTTTGTTCTATGAGCACAATTTGCCGCGCTCGCCCAGCGGTGCGCGAACATCTACGCTGCAGCAATTCATTTATTCATTGGATTCTATTGCCTAGGTAATAAGGGTGACAACATTTTGACTAAATATCTCGGTTCTGCAATGGAATTCCGCTTGGTGCCCATAGAACGAAATGAAGTACATACATTATTATTATTATTATTAAAGCCTTTATTATACGAACTGTTGGCATTCTATTTAACAATTCCTTATTATATTAACATTTTCTATGAACATGTTCGTAAGGTCTTTTAACCTAGGCCTCTTCCGAATCGCCTTTTTCTATTATATTTAGGTATTTGTCCAGCATTTTCTTCCATTTTTGTCTATTTATTGCCATTTCTTTCCAATTTTTTCCTTAGTTTTTGGTTTGCCCTTTTTTTTTGCCAACTTTTGGATTCCAATTCGTAGCTATTTTTGCCCATCTTTTTTAAGCTAAGTACATACATAGAAATACCTATCTAATGACCTCTCATTTCTGTTAGTTTTTGGACCAGGCCCCATACAAAGTTGCCTTTAAGAATATATTTTTTGTCTTATTTTTTTCTATAGAACCACAACATATTAATCACCATAACCCATCTAAAAACGGGTTATGGACGAGCTAAATTGGGGGCTAGGGGCGCCACTGTAACGCGGGTCTTTTCAAATGACACTTTCAATATATTTCTTATGGAATCATACGAATGTTAATTTTAAAAACTGGGAAATTTTCAGTAAATATAATAAAGACATGCGAAAAATATAAGTAATCAAACAGTATGGCTCTAAAGAAGGTTTAGGTGAAGGAAAGTGCAAGAAAATACACAGTTGGAAATAATACTACATTTTCAGGTCAGTAGTATAAAGCTATACACCGTTAGACAGAAGTCTAATTGGTCAATTCAAATCAATGGTATCAATTGAAAAATAACTCAGAAATAAATCAAATCACGTATCAGTATCTAGTGGCGAGTTTTTAATAAGTTCCTTGGAAATAATATAAATCATCGTTAAATGAATAATTTTTATGATTCTGCTTTGTAGGGATTAAAATTGTCAAGATTTTTATATTTTTTAGTCACGCATAATTAATAAAGAAGAATAATTATCTGTACAAATAGCTACCTACCACTATGCTGCAAATTAACTGCTTCAGGCATTTTTATCTCTCGGATATATATCTTTAAGAAACACATCGCTGTATTAAAGAAAAAACAGAGTGTGCACACGACTTTTTTTTTAAATAATGAATCACTTCTTGTATAACTAGTAGAGCTACATTAGGTCCATGTAGAATTCGAGTTTCGCGCCATACAAATCTATACTTGAAAGTTGACGTGACCTCATGATTATAAGTGAGGCAGAACTCTTAGTTTTTGCTTCGATTAGAACGAAAAAACATCGTACAAAAGTATAGGTATGGCTAAACTAACTACGTACCAAAGAGAATTTGAAATAGAGGTGTATTGTCAAAGAAAACTTTGTAGCGACGTACATTACTGCCATCTTTCGACACATAATTAAAACTTTTAGAACGCCATTTAACTTTGATCTTTATTCTTTCACTGATATGTGTTGAATTTGTTAAATATCAAAGAGTGGCGCCATCTTACCGGGCACTACATAAAGGTTATGGCTCGAAACGATGCTGCGATACCTTTGGCCTTTGATTTATTATTAGATGGCGCCACTTTTTGATTTCTAAAAGTTTTAATGATGTGTCGAAAGATGGCAGTAAATTTACGTCGCTACAAAGTTTTCTTTGACAATACACGTCTATTTCAAATTCTCTTTGCTACGTACGTACGTTTTCGTGTAAATATTTCGTATAATTGTCGTATAAAAATTCTAAAGGCTAACACAACAAAATGATAGGAAAATGACTCACTATCGACTTGATGATGTAATCGGCCGCCTTCTCCTTGTCGAAGCCGGACCAGTCGTCGAGTATGTAGCTGATGCAGGCCGCGCAGTACACGAACCGCATGTCGGACTCGCAGCCCGACAGCGTCGCTGCGAAGTTGCCTTCTTCTGTCTGAAGCGCCTTTACACCTGGAACGGTACATATTAAATAAAACATAGATTCTACAAATTAATCAACGTGGAACATAAATATAAATTTAATTGGGCTTGCTTTCACCAAATTTTATTTTTCATTCATATACCTATACTAGAATGATATCGATTGCTCGAAGTTTTCGAATTGATCTATCTTAATACGAATGGCTAATCGAACTGTCATTTTCATATTAAACAGAGCAAACGCGAAGAGCGAGCGAAGGTTATCCGTTTCAGTTTGGGTTACTTTTGTATAGGTAGGTATATATTTTATCTATACAGGTCACATTTCTCATCTCAACCGATTCTCGTGAAATTTTATAAGCAGGTTCGATAATTATATGTAATTTTTCGTCATGTCAGCCATAAATCTATTCGGTTTTGTGGTTAAAGAAATTTATTTTCTCAAATGAAATTTAACATTTCACTTAAATAGAGAAAATACAAGATAACACATAAAATATGAGTGAGCATGCAGGTAATTAACAAATTAAAATAACTATAATTAAAACTAGAACGTGTCATTTATGAGCATTTTATGTATAAATAGGCACACGATCGATTGAGGAGTAGCGCGTTGAGTGAGTGGTTCGTTTTTAGGTTATTCCCATAAATAAAACAACTTTCCTTATTTACTAATCAGGTGGTGGTATATTTACACAATACAGTAGGTTAATACTGTAGACGTTTGGATGGATGGGAATGAAAAGGAGAAGCCTCCAGATGAGGCCGGTGATAATGACATGAATTGGGAGACAACCTCACGTAAACGCAACTTAAATTTGTCACCGACCCAGCTGGAGCCTTCCCCAAAAAAAATTGTAATCGACCCGATAGAGACTAGCAAGCAGTTGGGCAATACAAATAATACAGTCGAACCTAATAATAGTAATGTGGCAGAGTTTAATAAAAATAATCCAGTTGAGGTAAATGAAAATAATACAGTCGAGTTCAACCCACATTTATACAAACACCCCAGTCTAGACAGCAAATACCGAGAGTACAATGCCGAAGATGATGGACCATTTATAGTTCATGTCTCTAGAGAGTCCGCTCCATCGTCCAATGCCTCTCTGAAACCCATCAATGTAGGCCTTTTGCTTACTCAAGGAAATGTAAACAACATCCAGAAGGAAGGTGGTATTAAGTCGGTAGGTCGCAACAGAGTAGCAGTTACTTTCTCCACAGCAGCTGATGCAAATAGCTTCTTAAAGCACCCATTACTTGACAAAAATAAGTTTACAGCTGATATCCCCTCATACCATGTATCGCGTATGGGAGTTGTTCGTGGAGTTCCTTCGGATTGGACTATGGAGGAATTAGTCAATGGTACGAATCTCAAAGAAGGCAAAGGGAAGATTCTTAAGGCTCGACGTCTGCAACGGAAGGTGGCAAACAATGATGGCTCCTCATCCTGGGTGCCAACCCAATCAGTTGTAGTTACTTTTGAAGGGCAATCCTTACCGTCGAAAATCTTCGCCTATTACACCTCTCTAGTGGTAGAAGTATATCAACTGCCAATAATTCAATGCAGGAAGTGCCTTAGGTTTGGTCATATTCAAACACAGTGCCGGTCTGATGCTAGATGTTATAAGTGTGCACAGAAACACCCCGGTGATGGATGCAATGTAGCCCCAGAACATGTGACATGTATCTTTTGTACAGGTAGGCATTTTGCTACAGATAAAGTATGCAATGAATATGGTAGACAAAAAGCCATTAAACTTGCCATGTCTGAGCAGAACATCTCATACGCAGAAGCAGCAGCACAGTTTTCAGCAGTTCGCAGACCATATTCAGATATAGCAAGAGTCATGTTTGAGCAGGTTACAGACTCTTCCCGATCTTCCCAGTCCCCATGCCACCCTAATACTTCCATGCCCACTCCTCCGCCCACCACTTCGTATCGTAAGACCGTATACCGAGCACCCCGGACGAGGGTCCCTCTGTCCCCGGGTTATGATAGAGAAGCTCACAACAATATCGTCCGAACCCCCCCACCTCAACTCCCCAATGGTCAAGCTCTGAATGGCTCTTCTTCTTACAATAGAATCACTCCCAATGAAGACCTAATGGAACTCTGTTTGAAATTTTTAACAAACATCATCGCTAAATGGAGCGATTTCCTACCGAACGACGTTGCACCCTTAATGGTTACACTCGCGGAGAGACTTACATTCCACAATGGCCCCCCCGGTCACATTTCTACAATGGAATAGTCGAAGTATCATACCAAAAAAACCTGACCTTATTCAGCTCATCAACGACCACGCCGTGTCTATTGCGGCTATTTCGGAGACATGGTTGCGTCCCGGCGCTCTTTTTAGAGTCCCGGGCTTCTCATGTCTCCGGGAAGACCGTAGTGACGGACGCGCCGGATGCGCGTTATTGATCAAGCGCTGTTACCCTTTCTTCCAAATTCCGATCCCCCCTCACTCGGATGGGATTAATGCCGTAGCTGCGAAGGTTATGGGCATTAATTTCATCTCTATATATATCCCCCATCCTGAAGAAGTTGATATAGATGAATTACAATCTATTCTCACATCTGTCCCACCTCCTCTTATAATTTTAGGAGACTTTAACTGTCACAATATCTCCTGGGGATCATACCATTCAGATTCGTTTTCGTCAGCCCTGCTGGATCTGTTCGATGTCATCAATGTGGGAGTTATTAATGATGGAACTCCCACGCATCGGGTATACCCAGGCCAGAATCCCCAATCAGTTCTCGATTTATCTGTTTGTTCTCCTAGTTTATCTTCTTTATTATCCTGGAGGGTATTACGTCAGTCATTTGGCAGTGACCATTTCCCTATTATTATCACTAAGCCTTCATCTATTCTTCCATCTCCTTCCCCTGAACCGCTGCTGAAACACAAAATACAATCAGCAGACTGGCCCAATTATGCTTTTTATGTAGAGGAAAATATAAAAGAGTGGGACACGAGCGAAATTAGTCAAGACGAAAAATATTTAAAATTTAAAAATGTTTTATTAGAAGCTGCCGATAAGTTTATCCCAAAAAAGAGAGCTGTTAAACATAAAATTCCATCACCCCCGTGGTGGAACGCTGACTGCACAGCAGCCGTAAAAAAAAGAAATGCTGCGGAGCAAGCTTTCAATGAGTCAGGAAATTTGGATGACTTTATTTCATTAAAAAAAATCTCGGCCCGTACAAAGCGTTTCCTAGCAAAGGCTAAGAAGAAGGGATGGAGGGGGTTTTGCGAGAGCTTCTCTCCTAGAACCCCCTCAACACTTATATGGCGAAACGTAAAGAGGTTCAGGGGTTCATTTAATCCAGAGTCTAAGACTACCACGGATTCCCCCTGGCTATCAGAGTTCGCAGATAGACTTGCCCCTCCAACTGTCCCCGAAGCATCCTGCTTGTTACTTCCCCCGTTGCTATGCACCTCCAGCGACTTGGATAAGCCTTTCTCATTCTCAGAGCTTAGTGTAGTGCTTAATGGACTAAGGAATACTACACCTGGAGAGGATGGCATACCATATTGTTTCTTGTCCAAGTTAAATACATCATCACAGGAATATCTACTTGGTATCCTAAACCATGCCTTTGACACGGGGGAGATCCCAGGAGACTGGAAGACCCAAGTAATTATTCCAATCCTAAAACCGTCTAAAAACCCAGACGAGGCTAGCTCATATCGGCCGATTGCTCTTTCTGCAACAATGGGAAAGATACTGGAGCACCTGGTTAAAAATAGACTGGAATGGTTTGCAGAAAATAAGGGCATTCTAGCTGACACTCAATTTGGTTTCCGAAAGGGCCGTAGTACAATGGACAGTTTAAACATTTTAGCAACTGATATCCGACTTACCTTTTCCAAAAACGAATATCTGCTAGGATGTTTTCTAGATATCTCTGCGGCTTACGACAATGTCCTTCTTCCGGTGCTCAGGGCAAAAATGCTACATCTGAGCATTCCCGCGAAGATTGTACATATTGTCACCAAGTTGTTTATGGGTAGGTCAATTAAAATTAGGAATGGTAATTCTTATCATCCACCTCGGACTTTGTGGCGGGGTCTCCCGCAAGGATCTGTACTCAGCCCTCTGCTTTACAGTATCTACACCTACGACTTGGAGCAATCTGTCTTATCCTTTTGTAATATCTTGCAGTATGCTGATGATCTGGTCTTATACACCTCAGCAAAGTCAATAGATAAAGCCGCTGCTAGTTTGAACACAGCTCTGGGTTACCTCAAAGATTGGCTTGATGAACATGGTCTTACTCTATCGCCAACAAAGAGTTGTGTAGTCACGTTCAGTCGCAGAAGAATCATGCCTGCTGCAGATGTCCGTTATGGCGGTGTTATGATTCCAAGTAAGGAGTCAGTAAAATTCCTAGGTGTCATTTTAGATCACAAAATGTCTGGCATTTCACATCACAAGTATATAATAGGTAAGTGTGAAAAAAATATCAATATTCTGCGAGCATTGTCAGGTGTTTGGTGGGGCTCACATCCATACTGTCAGAAGCTACTCTACAATGCCATCATACGCAGTCATATAGACTATGGGTCATTTTTAATGGAACCTTGCAATAAGGATGGACTAGGTAAATTAGATCTCATACAAGCTAAATGTTTGAGGATCATACTCGGAGCTATGCGTTCTTCTCCCAAGAACGCCATGCAGGTGGAAGGTGTTGAGCCTCCTTTGCCTCTCCGCAGACAATATCTTGCCGATAGATTTTTAATCAAAGCCAGTTCTTACTACAATCATTTGCTGCTTCCACGTTTGCGGTCACTTGCACTGGAACTCACTGAAAACCAATATTGGACACATAAAACTTCTCCTAAAATAATGATATCTTTTTTAAAATTAATTAATATTTACCCAAGTTTATATACATCCGGCACTAATCCTTTATTTGAAGCGGCATTTGAAACCCTAATATATACCCCTAAAGTTATATTAGACATAGGAATTTTCAAAAATGATCCTGCAGCAAACAACAAATTTAATAAATTTTTAGATAAATGGCAAGATTATTTACCGGTTTATACTGACGCTTCAAAGGTAGATCCTGCAAGATGTGTGGGAGCAGCAGTGTGGATTCCTCGGTACAATATTGTCCTCTCATTTAGGTGTCCTCCTCAAGCGTCGATTTTCACAGGTGAAGCAGTTGCTATTCTTGAAGCTGCCAAATATGCAGAGACCCATAGTATTAAAAAAACTATTATCTTCTCTGATAGTAGAAGCTGCCTACAGGCTATTGTAGGCAACCAATTCAAACTTAGAGCCAAATTTCCTTTGATTTTAGAAATCAAAGCTGTACTGCGTAGGTGTGAATTAGGGGGCCTAAATATTGTTCTCGGATGGGTTCCAAGCCACTGTGGTATTAGCGGCAATGAGATGGCTGATACATGGGCAAAACGAGCTATTGACATTGGATTAATAAAAGAGGATATTTACAGTACAGACCTTCTGAGTGGTTCACTGTCGGATCTATTTAATACATGGCAGGAGCAATGGGATACCTCGAGATTAGTGACAGGTAGACATTATGGCTGTATACAACCTCGTATATCTCGAAAACCGTGGTTCTATCGATTCCGTACGTCTCCGAAATGGGTAATATCCACCATCTGTCGCTTACGTTTGGGCAAAGTATGTACTCCGTTATTTCTGGCTATGATAGGTGTTCGTGCGAACTCATTGTGTGATTGTGGGCTTGATGAGGGCAACTTGGACCACATTTTCTTTGCATGCTCAAAGTGTAGCTACTCACTGTACGATGTATTGCCCGATAATGTTCCACGACCTATATGCTTCAGCTCGCTACTTTGTTACATGGATCCTATTCTAACTTCTATCCTAATTAAATATTTACAAGCAAATAACATTAAACTATAAATAAAGTATTATCTTTTCAGACCTAATTATATATCTTTAATTTTATACATACTCTACATTATACATTTATATGGTTTTCTTCTCTCTCACTTCCTTCATGTTGGCACCATTAACGTTCTGTCATCCGCTTCCCGCTTATTTGCTAACAATTGTATACGTCATGTGTTCGTTTGTGATGTCCATAACAATTATTTGTTTTTTAGGTTCTCCCTACCACATCCTTCCACAAGCTCAAAATATTACCGAACACTCTCCTCTCGTGTGAAAGTCAACACCGACATTGGCGAATTCACCCTGTGCAAATTGGCAGGGAGTAAAAGCCAGAAGAAGAAAAAAAAAAAAAAAAAAAAAAAAAGGCACACGATCATGCTCAATAAAGTAAAGCTGTATATGTACTGTATATGAACATGTGGTTATGTCCAAATTAAATACAAGCTGCTTATTTTTCACTAACTACAAACTGTTGCTAAGTCATTTAAGCTACGGAAAGAGAGACTCGTAATCTGTGATATAAAAACAGAGCTTACCTTCTACGAACGCCTTCCAGTTGACCCTACTAAGGTCGCCCCCAAGTGTGACACAAGGCGGTACCTACGTCATGGCAAGGTGGCAGCTATAGTGAGCGTTATGGGCTAGCTTGTTAATAATAACACTTACAAGTCTTGGCTATGTCCCTCCTACCTTCTACTAACGCCTTCCGGTTAACTCTGCTGAGGTCGTCTCCAAGTGTGACCAAGGTACATAGCGCAGTGTAAGTCATTGCGAGGTGCCCGCAGCGATAGTTCACATTTTTGAGTCTAGGTTGTTAATGCAAGTCATAGCTGTGTTCCTCCGATTTACCTTCTACTAACGCCTTCCAGTTAACTCTGCCGAGGTCGTCTCCAAGTGTAACCAGGGTACATAGCGCAGTGTAAGTCATGGCGAGGTGACCGCAGCGATAGTGCGCGTTTTTGAGTCTAGGTTGTTAATACAAGTGTTAGTTATGTCCCTCCGACTTACCTTCTACTAACGCCTTCCGGTTAACTCTGCTGAGGTCGTCTCCAAGTGTGACCAAGGTACATAGCGCAGTGTAAGTCATGGCGAGGTGCCCGCAGCGGTAGTGCGCGTTTTCGGGGTGTAGCTCTATGTTGATGGTTGACGAGCCCTGGAAGCCGCACATTGACATGTCACCAGCTGAAATACAATAAGGAACCAAAGTTATTAAAAGTATCTGTCAGATATAAATAGCAAACCCCAATATCAGTCGTGCGATTTACTGAAAATAAGGGTCGCTACATAAATTTGCATTTAGTATCATCATCATTTCAGCCGAAAGACGTCCACTGCTGGACAAAGGCCTCCCCTAAGGACCTCCACAACGAATGGTCATTCACTGCCCTCAACCAACGGTTTCCCGCGACTTTAACCGGAGTCGGTCAATCTAGTATCAAAATACTACGACATTTAATCTTGTTTGGTAATTCAAAACGTAGGATTTTAAATATTTTTTAGTAATATACTGTATAGAGTAGACGAATTATGGAAATAAAGGCTAAGTTAGACCATTAGAGTCGGACTAAGCGAACTCTGCATGGCATTTGCAATGACAACGTGTGGAATGTCATCATTTATGCCAAATTTCTATGAAATTATGACGTTTACAATGACACTTCGTCACTTTGCTCTATTCAAATCGTTGCAAAGTTATCATATATGGACTAGGACTATTAGGTACTCGTACATGGTTTTTATTTTTTCGCATTGACTACGTGAGCAATACTGGTTTCTATAATGAGACACAGAGGTCACGCAGTGAAAGAAAACGTTTATTGTTTAAAAATATAACTCTTTGTCTATTTTAAAAGGTACCATTGATTCGGTTGTGATGTACCTACATTTCAGGAATGCTGGCAGTTTGAAAAGTATGTCGGGCGTTCTTTCAAATATTAGGCCGAGTTTTTCATGTTAGAATTTTTAAGTTTTAATGCAAGAGGGTTAAACCAACTTTGCCTCCGAGTGAAACACAAAAATTTTCACCACACCAACACGAGGAAACTACTAACTATGAAATACCAAAAAATTCAAATGAAATCAAATCCAAATGAACGTAAAAAAAATAATCATTCAAAATCATCATTTAAAAGTCAATTCCACTAGCTAACACAAGGAAACAACTAAAAAATTTGCATCTGATTACTTTGCCCCACATGTGGATAAAATGCAACTTTCTCATTCGTTTTTGAACAATCAAGAGGGCCTTTACCAGTTGGTGTGGTGAAAAATACTATATTTAAGTTAATTGTGTCGTGACTAAAGACATGTACATATGTTTGAGCCATAAAAGTAAAGTAAATCAAGTGGAGCTACTTATAATCTTTTAACCGCCATATAAAAGCCGTTAAAATGATAAGAAACTACAATGTTTACCCAACAGCACACAATACCACTCACGTACAATGCAAGGCTGTGTAAATACATTTATCAACATAAATCATGTTTATTTAACATTATACCCAACAATCAGAGGTAATCAGTACTGACTAAGGAAAAGGGTAAAGCGGGACCCTATTACTAAGACTCCGCTGTCCGTCCGCCCATCTGTCCGTCTGTCACCAGGCTGTATCTCATGAACCGTGATGGTAAATTTTCATAGATGATGTATTTCTGTTGCCGCTATAACAACAAATACTAAAAAAACGGAACCCTCGGTGGACGAGTCCGACTCGCACTTGCCCGGTTTTTTTTAAATGACCAGCGCAAGTTACGGATGCTATAAACACCAATGGTGTCACAGGCGTGTTGCGCAACCGTGAAGTAAATAAGAATTATTCTTTCATAAAGGACAAATCCAGTCTCCTCACAATTAATACAACATCCCTATGAATAGAAACAATAGGTATAAGACAGAATTAGCCAAATCTTAATGTAAACTAAGTATGAGAAAAATGTACTTCTTCCTAAAATTTAAAAATTGTATAAAATGTATAAAATGTATAAATCCTTTATTTCAGACAGTAAAGTAAATTTCAATTTTTCTACATTTCTTGCATATTTTATTTTTTCCTGTCTGTGTGCCATTTATTGGCAAAATTTAAAAATTACTTAAATATAATTAAATTTCTTAAAATACTTTGCTGAAATTATTTAATAATGTATTTCCTTAAATTTTGAGACAACATTGGCACTTCCTTATAAACTTGAATGTTTCAACAAATGGCTTAACTTAAAATTAAAATTACTGCATGAGAATTGCATGATTGAATCAGACACAGCAGCAATTTCACAGTTTAAATCTGTGAGAGTATAACAAATTGTAAAATTATTATGCTTCCACCATGTTTTGCGATATGAATCCAAATTGTTAGGAAAATCTGGACTTGGATGGGGATGAGGATAATTCCTACTAGTTTTTTTCTGGATTGCATAATCTACACCAAGGTTTCTTAAAGTTTTTGCAGTCACAGACCACTTGAACATTTCAATCAATTTCACAATTTCACGGACCCCTGTCAAAAAATATTTTAGGAAAAGAATAAAAACCCATATTCATACCTATTTTAAAATATACTTTTACTATAAGTTTCAATTACACATAAGTCTAATAAGATTTAATTCCTAATAAGTATTTTTACTGTAACTGGTCTACTATATAACAGACGCGCTCAGTTTGTGATATTTGCAATTATAATGTCATTTACGAATTGGATGTATATGTGTATTGCATTGTATTTCTAATTATTAAATACTGTGGAATGGAGTATCGAAACAAACCATTGTGGTTTAACGATACTTTTTGATCAAATATTCTGTAATTGTGATTTATCTGTAATAAATAAAAAAATAAAAAAAATACTACAGGCCCCTGGTAAACATGCTACGGACCCAACTTTAAAAAACCCTGATCTACACTTTTTGTCAATGTCAATTCGCCAAAGTATAAACGTGCACCTACCTAGGCTGTGCCTAGGTTTGGACACTATAGGTCTAGATTTTTAGCAGAACTAGACAGAACCATGTTATGTATGAAATATCATATGCCAGGACAACGCGAAAAAGAAGAAGGAAGGAGGCAGAACCGTGTTAGGGTTCAGGATACATGTTTTGTATCAAAAAAAAAACATCTTTCCTGTGAACAGTAAAGGTGCCAAAATTAAGGCTATTTTAAATACCACTTTTTATGTCTCCATAAAACATGGCCAATGTATTTATGTTTTGGACAGGATTCCTATCCTACTGCCTTAGTTTTTACTGTTATTATGTGTTTAAAAAACAAGTAAAAAATTAGCACTCACTCTCTTTGTTTGGATGCACTTGAAGATGATACAGCCATTCTATAATCCGGGACCGGAGCTCCACAGATATAGATGTAATGGAGCCCAGCACATCCAACCCGGCCACTGAGAAATATGCTATTGTTACCCTGAAATAAGAAATGAGTTTAGTCCAAATACACTGGGACATTTACACGTTTGAAGCTTGATGACCCGGTGTCCCCGTCATTAAGTGAATTGTCCCAGGCAATGCTTACATCCTCATTTAAGGCTTAACATCCCAGTGATAATCACAGGAGAGCCAAATTTTTTCTGAACTAATTTGATGTGACAAAGTGTGAAAGTGCCGATTATAATATGTCATATTTTCATAGTAATTTGACATTTGTTATGATACTTCCACACTCTCTCAATGCCTGTCCAAAGTTAACTTAGTTGGACTCTAAATTATTAAATATTTGGGGATAATCTTCTAACCAACCTAGCACCAAACAAAGCCAGATTTGTACTATGAAAACTAAGCAATGATGTACATACCTAAATAAATATATACATACTTAGATAATACAAAAACTACCATCTAATACTTAAAATAAAAAGTTTAATAACAGGAAAACTAACAGAAAAATACACTTTTTGGATGATAAGCTTACCAGACTACAAGAACATTTCAGACATAATAACATCATAAACAGTTTTCTTCTTGTACTTACTTCAGTAACAAGTACAAATAACATCAAGTTCATAAAAAACCTAATACAAAGTTACCAAGAAAATACAAATCACATGTTTCTTGGAACATTGGATTTAATTGTTAGCTTTTATTGGCTGTATAATTAATAAAGCAATAAAATATGTAATCAAAGTGTTTGCGACTACTGAAAAGTTCAACATTCTCATTAGGAAGTCACAATAACACATACCTTGTAGTATCATGTGAAGACAATGATGAAGGCAAAATATCTAGGAACCGCATGAAATATTTAACATGTTGCCTATGGGCCATTTCCAGGTTCTCTTGATTACTCATGATGATAGCTCCTCTTCCTCTAAATGTACAACCGAATGAGATATAAAAATCTTCCAACCGAAACAATCACCAGCTTCTTTGGCAATGTACTGACTGATACAGTGTGAGGCAGTTTATTTACTAGTAAATTTAATACATCACTTTATCATTTTTTAAATATTTTAATACTTTAATCACGGCTAATTCACATTATCCTGCCTCTTACTTTTCATAAGTGAAGTGAAGGTGAAGGGCGAGGAATAGCGGGGTGAAGTAACTGTCAAGATGTAGTCCAAACTCAGGCTAAACTCTATAATGACATTGATATGATACACTTTGAGAGTGTATGCAGCACGATATTTAACAGAAAAATATGTTTTATCAGAGTTCCTAATAAACACAACAAAAATCATGAAAATATCATCTTTATAATAAGCAGTAGCCTTACTGTGAAAACAATTTACCCAACGCGCAACTCGGACCAACCAACGTCGTGTCACATCCAATGACAGCTGTCATAAAAATAGAGCTAGTGTATTCTTTACCGGTAATTACCGATTTTAACAAACGCAAGTTTAACAAAAGTATTTCTTCATTAATGAAATATTTTTCTACAAACCTATT
The DNA here is from genome assembly GCF_033807575.1 of Cydia pomonella. Taxonomy (NCBI): domain Eukaryota; kingdom Metazoa; phylum Arthropoda; class Insecta; order Lepidoptera; family Tortricidae; genus Cydia; species Cydia pomonella. The sequence goes on from NC_084719.1 coordinate 17,324,855, forward strand.
AGGGTTGTTTCCAATTTTTTGAAACGCTTGTATTACGTTATATATTAACTAAAAGGTGCCCTAAAATTCAACTCTTATACTAAAAACGGCTTTAAATATGTTAAATTAACAAAATATATTTTGACAGATGCTTTCGCGCCCAAAACGCTCTTTGAAAATTGTGAGACGTCACAGTTTACGGTTTGACACATAACTACATACACACGTAGAAGATACGAACTGTCAACTGACATTTGTCATTTGTTGTTTATCGCGTAACTGTCAACAGTGTCAATCCGAGAGTTGTGACGACGTCATCAGAATCTTCAATGACGTTTCGAGTTTGGTCACGTGACGTGTGCCAAAAGATATTTTAAATTCAATATTTACTAAAATATGGTCATTACAGGTCCCCTAAAAGTAGTTTAACGTGTTCTTATAATCCAAAAGAATTCTGCCCTAAGATTTGTAGATGGAAACAACCCTTTTCTCTTATATTTTTGTTTTTTTTTTCTTTATAAAAAATTGTCTTTTATTGTTTAAATTCTTAAATCACATGTTTATATTACAAACACGTGCTTCATCGCATCGTATTAGTGTGTAGCCCAATTGCTAAAGAAGGTTTTATACAGTGTTTATATTCACTAACCATCCCAGTTTACACTGATTTAAACTTTCACGATTTTTACACATTATTAACCAACACAAACGGGACTTAATCGCGTATTAAGTTTTAAAATTTACCTCCGACGTTTCGAGGACGGCGTTGTCCCTGTGGTCTCGGAGAAGACCCGGTTTACCTATTAGATGACGATGACGCAACTCCGCTGACATAAAAGGTAAATTTTATCAATATTATACTTATAACTCGATAAACTCAACTCAAACTAGTTTTTAACAGACTCCAAAAAGTTTCTGGTTTGTTTGACAAAAATGTCTCATTGGCAACGGATCAGGATCTAGTGATAGCATCCTGAAAAGTTGAGTTATATATTTATTATAATAGCACCAGTGCATTTATTTATTATTTACAAATCTCTATTTTGTGGCTGAAATTGCTAATGAAGATCAAAGCTATTAGCTTTAGTGATTTTTAAATCATTATTTTATTAACCACACATACTTATTTTTCACGCTGAACGATTCATTTATAATCCTATAAAATCATCAATAAGTGACATAATAATCTCGTTTTACCTCCTGCAATTGTCTATGATGCTGACATTCGTGTTTAAATATCAAAATTCATAATTCAAAATTCAAATATTTATTCTGCAAGTAGGCCTCAAGGGCTCTTTTACAAGTCAATACAACATTTATAGTAACATCATATAGTGACATGAAAAATACATAACAACATTTATAAATACAACAGCCAATACCTGGGTAAACTTTACATTATAATAATCCTAAAATAAATAATTATTACAATACAATAGAGATGTATAGTCTCTATGGTTAAAAACACATTAAATCTGGAGATGTAAAAGGTCCCCAATGTCAGAATACTAATACTAATAAAATTTGGAGGTGTAAAGTCTCTCCAAGTGTCCAAATAAAATTTATACTAAATAAATAAACCGCGTCTGGACTGTCAAACTAGCAGTCTCATAAACTAATGCTACAGATCAAATCAAATGTCCATCTATCTGTCTAATTATTCCTATGCACGCTTCTAGTTCATTAAATTGATACATAGAAACGAAATGCCAAAGGAAACTTGGCTTTAATGAACTAGAAGCGTGCATAGGAATAATTAGACAGATAAATGGACATTTGATATTTAAACACGAATGTCAGCATCATAGACAATTGCAGGAGGTAAAAGGAGATTATATGTCAATAAGAATATTATATATTTTATTACTCTAATCCAATCAATTAAATCTATTCTTAAATTATTTCAAATAAGTTTGTGGTATACGAAAATGGGAAGTTTTTCGATTCATTATCGGTATTTACAATTAACCGATATTCATCGTCTCTTGAAGAACATCTCTAGCACATCAACTTGTCTCTGGTTCTTTTTCATGGCTGACGTTCGAAGAACTCAACCGCAGTCATGAAGGTTTATAATATTTATTTAATATTTTTACTTGTTATACAGCCAAAATAATGTGAAACTGCAATAGTTCATATATCAAACTAAATACCAGCTACAATTTTTATTCAACAAGTGTTGCGATTCCTGGGAATAAATTAGATATTTCCTAGTCTTGTTGTGGAGTGAAACTATCATGTGTTAATTTATTTTATATTTCTCGTTAAACAGTCTATTGAGTTTGTAAATAATATGATTGCTAAAAGTTTTACTCAATGGTACCCGTTTCTGTAAGTTAAATTGGTATTTGTGTAGTGTTTATAACCTCAAAATTGTTTTAGTTGAACGTCTCGTACCCGGCAACGGGATGCCAGAAGTTATTCGAGGTTGTGGACGAGCACAAGCTCCGTATCTTTTACGAGAAGCGCATGGGCGCAGAGGTGGAGGCTGACCAGCTGGGAGACGAATGGAAGGGCTACGTCCTCCGCGTCGCCGGTGGCAATGACAAGCAAGGTTTCCCCATGAAGCAGGGAGTCCTGACCAACAGTTAGTATATATTCTATTTCTTAAATATGATTTTGACCTGACTACATTTCATTGTTATTTACATGTCTGAATTTACTTAGGTAATGGTGTCAAGTCTTTAAGGTTATATTTCTCGAGACCCTGAATCTTTAATATTTTTACTAATCTTTATAGACTAGCAAAACTTGAGAGCAGGGGAAAACATAACAGTGCCGAGCAGGAAACCCAGGCTCTAATGCCTGTGTTCTTTTACAAGTGTGCTGGACATTATTATTAGCATCTACATTTTCGAAACCATTAATTTTCACTTTTAAACTGTATGTGAAACATCTAAAACATCTAGTTCTTGTTACTTGCTTTTTTTAGGGTTCGGTACCCAAAGGATAATATGGGACCCTATTACTAAGATTATTACTGATAGTTAGTTGAAATTTTCACAGATGATGTATTTCTGTTGCCGCTATAATTAATTAAATTAAAATAGCCTTTATTGATAAAACAAAGAACAGTTAGCACATTATCTCTCTATTATTTCCCATCTTTTGTATTTTTTGTCTGCTTGCCCTTCTGCAAAGGCCACCTCCAACCTTCTCCACTCTCTCTGATCTATTGCCACTCTGCTCCAGGTATGGCCAGCTACCTGCGCGATGTCATCATCCCATCTCATTAGAGGTCTCTCTCCCTCTCTTGGGTACATACCCTCCACCCTATGTTTAACAGGAATTAAACTACTACAAACATTCTGCATTGTTTAAAAATGTCACAATAAATAAAAACAGTTTTTTATTGCAGGCCGTGTGCGTCTTCTGATGTCCAAGGGCCACTCGTGCTACAGACCGCGTCGTGATGGTGAGAGGAAGCGCAAGTCAGTTCGCGGATGCATTGTTGATGCTAACCTGTCTGTGTTGGCCCTGGTTATTGTCCGTAAGGGCACCCAGGTAAGAATAAAATTACATCATTTTCTTAGGTTGTAGGTTGTACTAAACATATCGAGGGCTTCATGCTAAAGGGGCGTATAAGCAAGAACCCTACTTTTCAGGAGACACAAAAAACTGAATAACTTTTGTTACAATGTACCGATTGTTCTACAATTTTGCATAGAGTATTTAAATTACTATCTTTTTCATGTGTCATGCCTAGTTTCGTTCTACGTATTCTAAAAAGCAGTAATTATGTAGTTACGCCTCTTTACCACGACAGTAATTTCCGACATTTAGGGTGAAATTTTTAGAAAAATACTTGAGATTTATGGTCGTATAATTCATTTTTTTTTCTATTCCATAATTTAATCATGAAAGGTGGAAATACTGTTAATAATTCGAAATACTTTAATTTTACAGTAATTTAGTCATCATTGTGTAGTTTCTTCTATTTTTTCTGATTTTTATACGCCCGTCTGGGCTGACGAAACTATCGTGTAAGTATCCTTTATTTGTGGTCGTATAATAGGGCGCCAAATAATATTTTGAGTAAATATTCATAAGTTCATCTAGATTTTACCATTAAAATGTTTCCTGATGGTTTTGATAGTGTCATAACTGTCCACGAGCGTAAGCAATGTCGACTCGAGCTGGTTACCGATTGGGTAAGTAACTGTTTTGAATTGCCACTTTGAGCATTTCAGTGTTTCAATAGCCTCCGTGGTCTAGTGGTTAGAGCGGTTGTCTCTCGATTCGGAGGTTCTGGGTTCAATCCCGGTGGGGACACTGTTAAACAAAAGTCGCTTTGTGACTTTGTGAGACTATTCCCGGTATGGCTAGGACATTGCAGGCTGAATCACCTGATTGTCCGAAAAGTAAGATGATTCTGTGCTTCGGAAGGCACGGTGTAAAGTCGTTGGTCCCGGCTGCTATCTATCCGGTGGTTCTCGTCATGAGAGCCATGTCAGAGGCCTTTGGCGGCTCAACAACTCTAACACCAGGGTTTTTAAGGTACATCAATCTTACAACCCACACGATAAGAAGAAGTGTTTCGAAAGACAATCACGCCGCTTACTCTGATTTTTTTGCCTATAATAGCAGTCGTTTAGCCGTTCGGTGGGAGTTAGCGTTAAGACGTGTGGGCTTACTTAAGAAAACTGACTTAACTGAATTCCAATAAGATCATTTTTACTATTTGTGATAGTATTAGGTAAATGGTAGTCACTCAAAAGTCGAGTAGTACAGAACGATTTTACAGAAAAGTATTGAAATCGGTAGTAAAGGATGCATAGAAATTGCTAAGACAACACAATGACAGCTTTACTAAAAAAGCAGTCAAGAAACAATCAAACGATTAAATTTAGAGTGCATTAACTAAAACAAAAGGTTAAAACGTATCAAAACTTGTATTCAGCCAATAAACATTACTCCTTCTTTAATGGTACCACTGGTAACAAAATTATAACTATCTTAAACAATAAAATATTATTCAAAACTTCTAATGAAATAAATACGACATCATTTATCGTCATTTCATAAAAAGAAACAATATTAAATCTTCTCTACTAATAAATCTAAAAGTAGTATAGCTAACAACTTAACCCACTTACGTCTCCATCAAATTATAACAGAGGAATGAACACTTAAGAATTACAACCACCCCGACGGAGGACGACTGGCTACAGACATACGAGGTAATCAGCCCGCAGCGCACGCAGTGGGCCTTAAACAGCTTTGACTCATTCAAATCTCCAGGAATGGATGGGATCTTCCCTGCGCTTCTTAAATGGGGCGGGAAGCATCTCACTCTGAAGCTGACCATCGTTCTGCGCGCCGGTCTGGCTCACAGGTACGTGCCGAAGCAATGGAGGGAGGTCAAGGTTATCTTCATACCGAAACCAGGTAAAAGCGACTATTCGGACCCCAAATCCTTCAGGCCCATCAGCCTGACCTCTTTCATGTTGAAAACATTAGAGAGGTTGTGTGACAGGTACCTTAGAGAGAGGGTGCTAATTTATGTGCCCTTGCATTCAAACCAACATGCCTACAGCCCTAGCAAATTTACAGAATCAGCACTTCATGCAGTAGTAAGTAAAATTGAGGTGGCGATCAAAAACAGATCCATGTGCTTAGGAACCTTCATAGATATAGAAGGTGCTTTCGACAGGACCAGGTTCAGCAGCATTACAGCAGCACGTGTAAGACATGGCGCGAATGCAGTTATGACAGAATGGATAAACAACATGTTGTGCCAACGAAACATCAAACTCGGGACGGGCGAAACACAGCAGGCATTAATGGCAAAAGGATGCCCCCAAGGAGGAGTCCTATCGCCACTACTACTATAGAACCTTGTGGTGAATGACCTGATCACCACACTAAACAATAATCACTATTACACAATCGGCTATGCTGACGACATAGTGATACTGACGAGCGGCAATCATGCAACTGCAAATGGTTTTAACAACGAACTCTCAGTCAATCCTAACAAAACTGAGCTGGTTATGTTCACTAACAAACGCAACTTGGGAAACTTCCGCCTTCTCAAACTGTTCGACACTGAACTCCAACTATCTGCGGAGGTAACGTATTTAGGGGTAATACTGGAGCAATCACCTAAACGGCAAGATTGACAAAGCCACAGTCGTATTCTGGCAATGTCGTAGAATGGTGGGTAGAACCTGGGGGCTAACCCCAAAGATAACTCTATGGCTTTACCAGGCAGCCCTACGACCAATAATAAGCTAAGGTGCGATAGTTTGGTGGCCACGCACCAAACTATCCATAGTTGAAGCTAAACTACGACTCCAGAGGTTGGCCTGTATGGCGACCACGGGCTGCATGAGGACAATACTAACCGCAGCCCTGGAAGCCTTACTGGGCCTGCCGCCGCTGCACCTCTTTATACAACAGGAAGCGCTACGGCTACGGCGGTACGTCTCAAAAAATCTAATCTCTGGAGACCACCTAGGGTACCACACACCGAGATCCTCTACGAGGCGATAGGTAAGGAACCGCTAATAGAAGCGGTGACTGACAGGATACCCAGATAATTCGTGTTCGACAAGAAATACAAGATACAGTTACACGAAGAACCTCGTGAAGGGCTTAACCCAAGAGAGCTGAGAATCTTCACGGATGGAACAAAGACAAGGTCAGGCAATTGCGCTGGAGTATTCTCAGAGGACCTAAACATACATATCTCAACACCACTAGGTGCCCACAACACAGTCTTCCAGTCAGAATGTATGGGCATCATAATGGCACGCAATCGCCTCAAGGAAAGTATTGGAATACCCCATCCGCATACTCTCTGATAGTCGGTCAGTACTACAAGCTCTGCAAAGTTATACTTTGACCTCAGGGCTAATCTACGAATGCCACAAAGCTCTGTCAGAGGTAAGTACCACCACCAGCGTAACTCTGCAGTGGATCAAGGGACACGGCAACTCGCGAGGGAACGATGCGGCCGACATATTGGCGAGAGGAGGTTCGGAACTGAGGGTGGCAGGACCGGAGCCAATTATACCTCTGCCTTATGCCTGGCTCTGGAACATGCTGCGACACAACACCAAGGTAAAACACCAACAGTACTGGTCTAACCTAGGCACGTGCAGGCAGGCGAAGGAAGCCCTCCCGACAATCGACCCCAGTTTGTCGAGGAGACTGAGACAGCTGAAGAGGCCACAGCTCCGGCTTTTGACTGGGGCCATAACCGGTACCGCCCCACTAAACAAACACCTACTAACCCTAAGTGTTACAGATAGCCCCATCTGCAGAGCGTACATGGAGGCAGAGGAGACAGCCGCCCACGTCATTCTTGAATGCCCAGGGCAGAGCCATCAGCATCAGAGCGCTCCACTTCATTGTTATTATTCGCACGAGATGCACACCATACTGATTAGCACTAGACACTGACTGAGAGCCAGGCGGCCCTAGTGCGCTTACCTGCTAGACAGAAAGGGATAGCAATATGCAGCAATCAAGGACGCTGTCTCCGCGCCCCTTTGGCCAGGCATTATTTGAAGGCCAACGTAATTTTTGTACGGTCGTATGTTCATACGCCTCTTTGCCGCGACGCACTTTGAGGATAGTTGGTAAAAGTTTATGGTCGTATGTATGTACGCCTATATAGCGTGACACTATTTCGTGGTTCGCACTGTCACGTGGGAGAAGTATGTACGTACGCCTTTATACTCCGATGAATATTGGGGACTGAATGAAAATATCACTTATACGCCTTCAGTACGCCTTTTTGGAACGACATTAAAATGATGACTGTCAGTTATACGCCAAATGATTTTTTAATTATTTAATTAACTAATTGTTATGATAAAATTATGAAAAAAATTGTGCTTACGTATTGTTACAAGACGAATACGACGCCGTTAAAAACGAAAAATGGCATTTTTGCGTATACGCCCCTTTGGCCTGAAGCCCTCGATATATAAAAAGCTGACCTAGGATTCCGGTGAATAAGTAAAAGTTAGTGCAGTGCAATTGAATCTTTATGTATTAAGCTGCCCAGAGACCTGTATAAAGGTGTTTGTGGTTATTTTCATTTATAAATCAAAATTGCATTTATCACAAAATTTTATGCATCAAAATTCCAAGTAATGACTAGAGGTTAATTTACATTTGACATCAACTAACTAGCTGAAATTGCAATAACTGTATTCTTTCAGCTTTCAGTGAAAAATGTTTTGCTATAGCATGTTTTCACACAAACATCCCTGTTCTTACTGTTTCCCAGATCTGCAAATCTGTGTAATTATATGCGGCAGGGTATAACATGACTGGTGTTAAACACAGGCTTGTGCACTTACAAAGTTCATTTGCTTTACTTTAACACCCAACATTTGTAGCTTGTAATGTATATTTTCTACTTGGCTGAGAAAGTATATTCTATATCAAAAAGCATATGATATAAGAGTATTTCACATGTTGTGTTATATATCAATAAATGGTTTTTTAACTGTACTGAATTATAATAACCAACTTGATGATTCTCAATTAATATTGTAAACATGCAATCTCCCATACAATATATTAAAAACCACCTATGTTATTCAGCATTCTTCTGTATTTCACAATTTTATAAAAATTAAATTAAATTAAATATATTTATTTGCATTAAATGTGGTAAACATTAATGGTCATCTTTACATTATGCAAAATTAGATCACACACTTAGCTAATAATAGCTAATATTCAGCATTTTTTTTTATATACACTAACAACTATATATTTTAGTATAAGTACTTACAACATTATTATTATTATTATTTATAAATGCACAGGCAGCTTATAGCTGATATGTGCACATCAATGTCCTGCAGTTGTGTTTTGTCCATTAATAAAATGTTTGTCGAGTCTATTTTTAAAAGAATTCACTGAGGGTGCACTGATTACGGATTCGGGCAAACTGTTCCACACTTTCACTACGCGTTTCGTATTATACTACAAATTTCAATCATATTGTTCATGTTAAATAGCATAAGTAAATAAGGATTACATTTTATTCTTCGTTATCAGATTCTATCGATATAGAAAAACGTTTGATTATGAAAATGAAAGGCTAATTAAAACGCACTTTTATTTATCACAGGAAATCCCCGGACTGACCGACGGCAACGTGCCCCGCCGCCTCGGACCCAAGCGTGCGTCCAAGATCCGCAAGCTCTTCAACCTGAGCAAGGAGGACGATGTGCGCCGCTACGTCGTCAAGCGCGTGCTGCCGCCCAAGGAGGGCAAGGAGAATGCCAAGCCCAGATCAAAGGTGTGTACAATATCATGATTGTCTTACATGTTATGATAGAGATTGTATTGATACACAAAAATCAAAAGTAGTATTTTTTTTAGAGGAAAATATTATGGAGCCAAATTTCTAGCTGTGACTATCTCCTAAAACCGGTTTTAACATTTGTGTTGCCTTTCTTTAATATTGTTTGGATACAGAAAAGTCATCATTAGGAATTCTTTAAGTATTAGTTAAGAAAATTTAAATTATTGTAATCATCTAATTAGTACTACTTTTTAGTATAAAAGAAGTATTTCGTTTTGCGATCAGATTTATATACACAAACATATTGGTTTCTGCCCTTGCTTTTTTAGAAGAGCGGGGTTTTCTGTCACAAGCCTATTTGTTGCTTAAGAATTCTAACATTAACAAAAGTCTATAAATATTTTTTACTTGTGGTAAAAAAACAAAATGTATTGCCATCTAGGACTATTTTATTTTTTTATGTAAAGAATGCCCTGATTTAAATATTGTTTGCTATTCTCTAAATAGTAGCAAGCAGCAGCATCAGGGAAAAGCATATTGGCACCGAGCAGGTAACACAGGTCTCATACCTGTGTTCTTTACAAGTGTGCTAAACATTTCTAAAATTAAGAAAGTAGATCATTCACCTCAAACTTGTCTGGACGATGGATATCGGGGTTATCATACGCTATGCGCGTAAAGAGCGATGTCCCACACGCAAATCGGAGCAACGTCGCCTGTAATACCCTACAGCTTACCTACACTTAGTTGTAATTTAGTCAGTAACATAATACCACAGATATAAAAGGTGATTATGGTTGTCTGGATCTATGGTATTAGGTTCTTTCTGCAGCATGATACTTTTAAGGGCAAAGGTCCAAATGGTGTCTTATCACACTTGACACAGTATCCAGAAACCGCGCCAGTGTGATTACTGCCTATAAAGAGTTTTCTGACCCTTAAAAAATATCCATTTGTATCAGAAGACGTGACGAACTCCAATACTACATACTACACACCGACATAGTACAATTGGATAAAACCGGCATATACCTAGTTACCTCATATAAGTCATATACTAGTGTAAAACGAATTAAATGTCAATGAATTTTCTGTATATTTCAGGCCCCTAAAATCCAGAGACTAGTGACGCCCGTGGTGCTGCAGCGCAGACGCCACCGCCTGGCGCTGAAGAAGAAGCGCCTCGCCAAGCGCAAGGCCGCCGAGGCAGACTACGCCAAACTGCTCGCTCAGAGGAAGAAGGAATCCAAGGTAACTTACCATAACCATGACTCATTCCCTCTATACCACTCTCCTAAGAAGCCAAATGACTAAGAATCTTGCAATTAATTTTCTTTTGAGATCGAGATTTCGCTTAGCAGGACAGTATAGGCGTGTAAACACAACCAGTGATATTTCACTCAATTGTTAGGGCGCGCTTGGTACAGTGAAGGAAATAAAAATCGACAGGGACGACGTGCCAAAAATATGTACACACACAGTACCTACTATTTTTGACACTTTTGTCTGTTCGTTATTTAATACCTTGACTGTTCGCAACTGCTCAAGAGTCATTTAGGCGGGTCCACGCGCAATTTCCTCGCGCACAACACGGCCAGTGTAGACTTGCTTTGTGGGCGAGGAAATTGTCTCGCGCGTGTGTTGGCTCTGTGTGGACCCGCATATTAAAGCGCAGTGCACATTGAGAATTATGGTAGTAAGTACTGTCAGATCACGCAAAAGGGAGGGTTTCATATCTTCCTGCCATACGAAAACGTCTATCGTGTACGAAGACAAAAGTTGTGACAGTTGATATCATATAACCATGATTTAATTTATGGAAATCATATCATGCTGTAAGATTAAGTGCTGTTTCTTACCCCTCGGCATACTGTCAATGTAAGCGGAGATATTAAAATAGCCACACACATACTAAAAAAAAAATATTTTTCTGCAGACATTTATGATTATGACAGAACTTTTTAAAAAACACCGTGCGATTATAAAAAACTAAATGGCGTCGATATCGTAACCATCTTACGTAAGCTGGATGTAACAAAAAATTATAATATCTAAACTGTCTTCCAAGCAACATCGTGAAAATAATGGTGAGGAAACCTAAGGACTAATATTAATAAGGCCTAGTTTCCTTTCCATCATGGTTGGAAGGTCAGATTTTTTATTATCGCAGTTGAAATTGCGCCGTTATAAAATATTGCTTGGTTAACGCATCGGAATGTTCCAAAGTCCCGCGCTCAACTTGGTGATTTTTTCCATTTAACCGTTAACCCTTTTCCAGGCCGCACCAATCTACAAGGTTATCCCTTTAAAAAATTCAAATAAATCCCGCTTTGATGATTCATTTGAAGACAAGTCACATTTTCCGAAAGTGCAATCTAATTTGAACTTTAAATCGAATGGCTAAGGTTGAATTTCAATTCGCGCGTATAAATCGTACTATGCCTGGAAAAAGGGATAGAAGATATAGAGATAGAAATCCAATATTGAATTTTTTATATTATTTTCTCAGGTCCGCCGCCAAGAAGAACTCAGACGCAGGCGCTCAGCTTCGATGCGGGACTCCAAGAGCTCCGACAAGAGTGCTCCCCAAAAGTGATCAACTCAAAACCAATAAAAAAAATGTAAAACCATAATTTGTACTTTTCATTTAATTTAATGATATAGACTCTGACTACCCTAAGTTTGCACAAACTTGGCAGCAAGAATAGGATAATATAGATACATATATCCCGACAAACTCCATACTATACTTGACGTAGCACTCGGATGAAAACTTAGCGTGGTCTGACTTCTCGCCTTTCAGGGATACTAGATTCGGGCTAGTAAAAGTAGATACTGAGATTTAATACCTTTTAAGGGAGCAATTTTAGACATGCCAAAATTTTATTTGCCACTACTTTCCTAGACCGAGTTTATATTGTCACATTCAGTACGGATCAAACCAGCCGTAACAGGGGCGTATAGGACCGCGATGGTTATCTGAATCGCGCTGTCCAGATTTTTCTTTTGATATTCCAGCTGCATACATTAGTTCACGAATCTCACGTTAGATGGCGCTGTTCGGTGCAGTACGAAATCCTGAATCGCACTATCAAGATTTTCCCTCGGTTATTGCGTACATAATTTTGTCAGCTCACTGATCCCCCGCTAGATGGCGCTATTCAGTTCAGTACAACATCCTGAATTGCGCTATCAAGATTTTTCCTCGTTTATTGCGTACTAATTTCTCAGTGCCTACATTAATAACGTAGATATTCAGATTGATTCTCGTTTTTAGTCTGGGGGCCTACCGCGAAAACCGAAATTCGCTATTTGCGGGGATCTTTCGCTTTTACTCTCACTCAAAGAGCATATAATCACTACGCTACGCACTAACACGTAATTAGAGTGACAGAGAAAAATGCCCGCAATTGACGAATTTCGATTTTCCCGGTAGCCGCCCTGATTCTTGTTTCGCCGGATTTTTTTTGTTACAGAAAATCAAACAAAACTATGAAATTACCGTTGCTTTACTTGTACCGTATCCATTAAATAAAATTATACTTTTTCCTTGAAAATATGAATCGTACCGTTTTCTAGGTAATATTAGTTATGTCCTATTGTGCATCACGATCTCTTTACCTAACTGATTTTATTGCATATTAATATTTCTGACGAAATAATCTGACGCTAAATGGCGCTATTCTGTGGAGTAAAAATACTGAATCACGCTATCATGTTTTTTTTTGGTTAATGACACAGGGTCGACAAATAACTACCAATACCATCATGATGTCCCTGTCACACGATGTTGTATAACCTTTTATATCAACAGGCAATGTGGGAGCACCATAAACTGTCGCTGGCACGGGCTGCAGCTCCCGCTGTAATAACCCTGATGGCTCCTCTAAACGATGGCTCAACGTACGCCAGTCCAAGGGACGCATTTATGCGTTAGAGGGAGCAAGTGATATTGCTATCTCATTCCACTGCCATGGGCCATCGTGTAGAAAAGCTCTGAAGATGATCCTACCTGTAACCGTAACCTTTGTAATCAGGGCTCTATAACCGCGAAAATTGAAGTCCGCAAATTGCGGGCATCTTTCTGTCACTTTAATAGGGTTGTTTCCATCTACAAATCTTAGGGCAGAATTGTGTCCCAATAATTTTTTTTCGATTATAAGAACATGTTAAACTACCTACTTTTAGGGAACCTGTAATGACCATATTTTTGTAAATATTGAATTTAAAATATCTTTTGGCACACGTTACGTGACTAAACTCGAAACGTCATTGAAGATTCTGATGACGTCATAACTCTCGGATTGACAGTGTTGACAGTTAGGCGATAAACCACAAATGAAAAATGTCAGTTGACAGCTCGTATCTTCTACGTGTGTATGTAGTTATGTGTCAAACCGTAAACTGTGACGTTACACAATTTTCAAAGAGCGTTTTGGGCGCGAAAGCATCTGTCAAAATATATTTTGTTAATTTAACATATTTAAAGCCGTTTTTAGTATAAAAGTTGAATTTTAGGGCACCTTTTAGTTAATATATAACGTAATACAAGCGTTTCAAAAAATTGGAAACAACCCTAATAGGTTTTTTTCCTCTCGTGTGAAAGTCAACACCGACATTGGCGAATTCACCCTGTGCAAATTGGCACGGAGTAAAAGCCAGAAGAAGAAAAAAAAATGAAAAATGTCAGTTGACAGTTCGTATCTTCTACGTGCGTATGTAGTTATCTGTCAAACCTTAAACTGTGACGTCACACAATTTTCAAAGAGCGTTTTGGGCACGAAAGCTTCCGTCAAAATATATTTTGTTAATTTAACATATTTAAAGCCGTTTTTAGTATAAAAGTTCAATTTTAGGGCAACTTTTAGTTAATATAGAATGTAATACAAGCGTTTCAAAAAATTGGAAACAACCCTATTACGCCTTCACTAGAGTAAAAGAGAAAGATCCCAGCAATTTGCTAATTTCGATTTTCGCCCTCAGTTCTTAGTTAACCAAACGCAATAATTGCATTGTATGCTCACACTAACGTTTTAGGATTGAGTGATATGCGAATCCTCATTTACTTATATACAAGTCGTCAAGCTACCGACGACTCCACACCAGTGTGGCGTGACCGGCATAACTAAATGTAATGGACCAAAATAAAAACAAATATCGAACCTAATAATTTAATGATAAATAGACAATACCACAAAATAATTTACATGACGAAACAGACGTTCACAAACAATTTCAAAGCAAAGTGAATTCCAAACTGCCCAGAGTCAGAGACTAGTGATTCACTGGAGTTTTCAGAAGCCCGAGGCCGACGTAGCGAGCCATCACCCGCAAGTATGATGGGTTCAACCTTTTTCTCTTCTCTAACAGCGCCTTGAGCAACTTTTCAGAGGTTTCGTCGAACTGTCTCTGATAATCCGATGCCTGTAATAAGAATGAAATTCGTAAAGCGGACAGTTGGTTTTTTCGTTTCGGATGCAAAATAGGCTTTTTTTATTTTGTTGTCGATTTTGATATTGATGACACTTTGTGAGTCCGAAGAGGTCCTCATTTTGGACGGATTAAACACGAAATCCCAATTTGGGACCAAAAAAATGTTACGGGACGGAATATTACGGGAAACTGCGTAGGGGGCGGGCGCCACTACCACAATTCATCACAATCTGATGTTCTACCGCGAAACAACAAAATCTATATTACGTTATCTAACCTCTTTATCACTCTTATGCATTCGAGCTATAAAGAGGCAGATAACTAAATTTCGATTTTCGCGTTTCCCGGTAGGCCCTTTGTAAACAAACCGCCTTGATGCATTTTATTATTAGTGAAAACTTGTCAAAAAACAGTTTAAGACACAGTATGTATAGTCTATGGTTCACGATAGGTGCTAATAATGTGCACTCTAGCGGCAGAACTCCCTTACTCCATACGTTTTCGTAACTCGGAGGGTGATTTTTTGGACATACTTACGGTAAAACTGCGCTAAATAAATGCGGTAGCATAGGGAACTCCATCTATTCACTTGATTTTATCGAAATTCAACAAAAAAAATCGGCCCAAACCGCCCAAATATGTTCGCTTTTGTTTACATTAGCTATTTAATTATCGTCATAATATACAAGCAAGCGATAATCATCGTATGGCTTGCAATTGGTTTGCACATCTGCCTTTTAGCCATTTTTGGCAGTAAAAAAATGGTTGTTGTTGCCGCAGTAAAAGCTTAACGTTTTACTTTATAAACTTAAACCGAAGTGTAATTCATATAACATTAACATTCAATTATAAATAAAAATAAAATAAATCTTACAGTAGTTTTCGCTATCCAAATCAATTCTTCCAAAAGATTGGCGTTATTTTCCTGACTTTCTATTATGGGAGGGACGTCCAGATACTGAAAAAACATCTAAAGCTCATATTTCAATTCACTGCTTCATATTTATCTGCACGACTAGTCCGGCATCCTAGCCTAGTCGCTAGTGACCCTGCCTCCGAATCAGGAGGTCCCGAGATCGAATCCTGGTAAGAGTATTTATATGTGTGTTCATCACGAATGTTCCAGTGTTAAAGCCCTAATAGACGGGCTTGCGGACCGCGACATTCCGACATTGATACGGCCGTTTGATCGAGTGGAAGAATAGTAAGTCTGAGTGGAAGGTGGTTTGCTGTACCTACGTCCATTAAAGATGCAGCTATGAGTGAAAGCGAAAAATTGATATGCGGATCGGACCAAGATCCCGATCCAGTACGCCCGTCTATTAGGACTATATGGATATTATATATTTTCTAAGTATGTATTTATCTATATAAATATGTACATATATCGTTGCCTAGTATCCATAGCTAGTATAATTAAATATGTATAAGCTTATGGTTAGTTTGGGGGTAGGTAGATAGATCTGTGTCGGACCAAGCTAACTCTGCATGACCTTTACAATTAAAAAGTGTGGCGATGTCATTAACCTTTTTGAAGCCGTGTCAAACACAAAAGCTGTCACACTGACGCCACGTCACTGAAGTGTCAAAACCGAAATTTAATTTTAATATGCATATGCACGTAGGTCTATCTATGTTCATCTGTGGTCTGTGACTGATTAAACCGTTGTTAGCGTTGGACGTTAATGTCCAATTTTTTTATGAAAATTATTTATTATTTAATCGTTATTGCACATAAAATTGTAAGCACAAATAGCAGACTTAATGCCATATGGCATTAGGTATCTACCAGTCAACCACTGGGCCAAAAAGAGACGATGTCACTCTCACTTTGTTCTATTCAAGTCGGTGTAAACTGTAGAGTTAGCTTAGACAGACTAAGATTGGCCCCAAATGTTTATTTTATTTACTTTTATTTAGGTAGTTTTTTTTAAAGTTAGTTTCAATAGAAATACCGACCGGGATATTGGCCATGATCGGCGCCATCTTGCCGCGAACCAAACTGTGAAATCGCCGTGAAGTTGTGCGAGTGTGTAGTCTGTTCGTTCGTCGTCGTCGGTATGTTCGCGGGGCTATACAAATAGTAATCACAGTCAATATCGCGGTCGATAAGTCCAGTTTTATTATTAAGGTAGATTTGCTAGTTCAATTTTTTATACTTTATAAATATACGCTTAGGTACCTCCGGCATTCTATTGAACTTCTCCTTTTCAATGACCTCGACTTCCATATCCAACTCGCTAGCTCGTGTGATCCTATGGACCGCTATGCCCTGCAGTATTACGGGTCGAAATCTTATTAAATTGGACGTATCTTTCTTGTTTGCCAGTAACATGACTAGTAAAGCTTGTCTCGGTGTTATTCCCGAAATGTAAGTTTTCAACTGAAAAAATAATGTCCGATTCAATGACGTAGGTACCTTAGGTAGGTACTTTGGTAAATGCCAAAGAAAGGGCGCTTAGCACGAGGAATTTCATACATTGACCTGCTTGTTTCTATCTCTATCGCCCGCGCATAATTATATTGCTGTCGCTCTCGCGCAGTGTCATTGACCGCCGACATCATGGGTGGGACAGCAATCAAGGGCTTCACCAGGTGGTGGTAGGGGGAGTCAGCTGCCTCCCCTTCAAGAGAATATAATTTTTAACTAAATGTAAGCCACTTCCCCTCTCCTTGGCCATTGGCTATATCTACCACATATCAACTGCCGCTCCCCCCTAGCCCATTAGCTGGTGACGCCATTGACAGCAATATATAGTCAGAGACAGGAACAGACAGGTCAATTCCTAGTCCTAAGCCTTCTATCTTTAGCTAAAAATTATTCGATCTAAGGTCTATGCGGAGAAGACCGTCTACAAACTCTTACGTCGCTTATTCTAACTCTAGCGATTGTACGCATGGTCCACTAACAGAAGGTCGGTAGAGCAGAACGAGTGAAGCTTTTGCTTTCTGACTGTATCCGAGCGAAGTATGTATAGGTACAAATAATATAAGAGAGTTGCCCTATGATGGCATTTTTGGTTTGGAAGTGATCCAAAATTTTATATACATGGTCTTCCCTGCATTGACCTTAAAATATTTCAACAGGTCTTACGTCAGAAATGAACGCCAGAATTTTCTTCTCACAACTGCCATCAAAAACACTGGATAACAGTTTCCCGGCGCCCATTGCTTGAAAGAATTCGTCCAAATTCGTCACTTTAATCAAAGGCGTGCTTCTTCGTTCCGCTACAATGTGTGAAGTGGATTTGCATTTCTTGTAAAGTTTCACGTATCTCACGTGACCTTTCTTTGTAATTTTAGTCATTCCTATATTCGGTACCGGTTTTCTTGTTTCTGTCCTGTTAGATTCTTTTATCTCCGCAAGTTTTATGTATTCAATTTGTTTCTCAGGACGTTCATATTTCACAACAGCAGTAGATGAAACTGTCGTAACAATGCTTAGCGTATTATATTTAAAATGTGTAGTGTCGATGCATAAAGAAGGATTTATTCCCAAATGGTTGCCAATAGTCAAGTTCACGTAGACATGATTATTACAGGTTTGCATCTTGATGGTAGGTAAATACTCCGAGAGAGAATTTGTATTTACTTGTAACATTTTATTAAAGAGTTCTTTTAACGCTATCGGTGGTGTATTTTGTACTATGCATCCACCATAATATGATAGTTTATTACCCGTATACGGAACTAAATCTGTGCATAAATTAGGTTTAGATACAGTATTTAGACTTGGCTGACTCGATGAATTACATTGAGTATTGGTTGAATTCAGTACCAACGCACGACTCGGATGTACAATGAAGGCTTGTCGGTATAGTGACGTATGCGGTGACAATATTCCTACTATGTTACGATACTGATATGGATATTCCTTTATTGAAAGAATGTAAATGTTTTCATTTGATTTTTCTGCCCACGACTTTGGATTTTTCGAGAATCTCCCGTTACTTAATCTCATCAGCTCTGGAGACATTGTTATTTGAGGCAACAATGGAAATTTGCATGGCTCCTGGATGTCAGATGTCGTCGTGTATTCAGATATGGTGCTTAGAGATATATTTCTCTTTGGTTCTTGTAATGCTAGGGGCGGTCGCATTTCTTTATCTAAAAATTGCGTCATCACTCTCGGTATAATGCTGCAAAGTTCAGCAGGCAATGCAGCATTAAGGATTCTAGTTTTACATTTAAATACTTTTGTCCTGCTCTCTGTTGCGGAAAGAGGTACGCAAGAAGTAGAACGCTTGATGGCGAGTGCGCTTTGGTCTGCTTCTGGTGGTACGTTTACGTCAAATTGTAGCAAAACATTCATAATGCAATGCTTCACTGCGATTAAGTTCCGAGTCATCGATTTTATTTCCAGTGGTGGCATAGCATCATCAAATCCAGGCAACATTACAGTAAGTTCCTTTTTCTTTTGTATAGTCACTTTTGGTGTGAAATCTTCTGTAATTATGGGCATGGTCACCTGAATGGAAACTTCCTTTGCATCTGTAACTCAGAGAATAGCTTGAATCATAATAATCCGTGAAAACCGAAATTCGCAAATTGCGGGGATCTTTCTCTTTTACTCTCACTAAGACGTAATTTGTGACAGATAAAAATGCCCGCAATTGCGAACTTCGATTTTCGTGGTTATAGCCCTACGCCGAAGATGGTGAGACGCAAGCGCGGTAACAACAACCAGTTGGAGGCGCGGTTACTACGAGTTGTCAACGTACCGCTTAGATTGTTCTAAGGCGAGGCGATGCAGTATATATGCGTTACAGTATAAAAATAAGTTCAGAGCGGGCCGGGTTGAGGCAGAGCTAGTCTTGTGGCGAGCGTTTTGGTGTGCAACCAACCTCATTAGCTCTTTATACAAACATAATAGCGTAAGAGAAACCATACTTACTATGTTTTAAGTCACTAGTATCGCTTGTGCGATTCTGAGGAGGTGCAGGCATCTTTGAATTCTTTGTTTGCGGTTCGCTAGTATAATATATCCCACATTTAATCTTATTAATTACATTTTCAATGAAATCACTCGCCCATTTGGGTTTGCCCCAAATTCTTTGAGGTTCACGTTTTTTCGGTGGTATTAAAATTTTGGACGGCGATGTCGGTGGTGGGGGTGATGTTGAAAAACTTGGTTTTACTGTTCTCACTGGACTCTTCGTTCGAGATGGACTCTTCGTCCGAGGCGGACTCTTCGTTTGAGGCGGACTCTTCGTTTGAGGCGGACTCTTCGTTCGAGGGGGACTCCTCGCTCGAGGTGGACTCCTCGCTCGAGGTGGACTCCTCGCTAGAGGTGGACTCCTCGCTCGAGGTGGACTTCTTGCTCGAGATTGTGCTATGGAGCTATTGCTGATGACTATGCTCAATGTCCTACATTTGCTTGAACCAATGTTAGTATTTCTGATTGGTAACTGGTTCACATTCGCGTTCCGCTGGACACGTGTAGGTAAGATATCATTACCCATCTTTTGATTAGAAGTCTTCCTATACAGAAGCTTCAATATGTTATCTCGGAATCGGGATACTGGTTTCGTTTTGGCGACACTACTCTGTTTAGATTCAACGTTACTGAGAGATGCACCCATCTGTTTCTTTTTGTTGCGAACTGTACAATCAATATTGGTTGAAATGGGCCCTTTGTCCTTGAAAGTTTGCTTTTTAGATTGCGCCGCCATCTCAAATTCAAATAATTTAGGTTTCTCCATCCAATTGATCATAAAAGGCCACACATGTTCATCTAACCCATTGAATTGTGGGTAATCGTAATGCTCTACTTCAAATGTGCCACTGACCTGATCTTTTCCCAAAATAACTAAAGGGAATTTGATTTTGGCTACAATTCTGCGTATGGCGGTTTGAGTTAACGGGTGCATTGGATCCGCTGTGGCTTGGTAAGGAACTCTAGGGCTGTCTTGTAGTTTGGAAAACGTTAAGCCATGAGGTGGACTGAGTATAACATTAGAAGAATCATTTGTTAAGGGGCGTCCCGGTGGGATATTGGGACGCGGTTGAGTGCTAGTCCAGGGTACCCGACTTGGTAAAGGACGTCGGAGAGGCATCTTCATATCCTGACGCCTATTCATAATTTGTTTCGGTATATCACCGCTCATAGTCCCAGTGTTGGAAACAGCATTGTGTAAACAAGTGTGGAGACTTATTTGCGGCTTATCGACTTCTTTTTCTGCAACATACAATCGAATGAATACTACCTACATTCTAGATACAACATAACATTTATTTCATTTTAAAATACTTACTTTCAATATTCGCGTCGGTTTGCACTTCTGTCGTACAAACATGTTTTGTCTGTGATTCTTTAAAGCTGCCATCACCTCTATTTAATGTCTGATCTGACTTCATCGATACTTCAGATAGTTTAGATTTTTGGTCAACGAGCGTATCTTTGCTTGCGGAATTTTTCTTTGTTCTAGATTTAAAATTGGAGTTTCTACTTCTTCTGCCATTAGTCTTTGGTGAATCTTGCATCTTATTCTTTGTATTAACCAGTGGTACATTTTGTTCAAAAGACGTAATTTCCACTTTTTTGCAAAAATTATTGAGTTCATCATTGTTGTCAATCACAGTTATCTGAGAAGACGCTGAAAGACTGCCATCTCTAGGAACATTAAGCTCAGTCTGGAAATAAATCTGCTCGGTTCGGCACGTCTCATAAACGCTGAAATAGAAACATTGTGATTCAGTCAATTTTTTTTATCAAATCCTAAATTAAATTGGTTATCTATGAATAAAGATTGGCAGTTTGATACTTCTGAAAGACTAGATCACAAAGATATCTCACCCTCTATTAAGTTTCTTCTTGACTACTTTTTTTCTCGGCTTTATTTCGTAGCTACTGTCATCAGACATGGGTGGAGATGGATAAAATTGAAATCTATTCATATTCCTCAACACAGACCAAACATCAGATGGAGACGGTGCATCGGTTTTGGAATTATAAGTATCTCTTGCTTTTCTTCGGCAGTCGCCTTTGAAATTCTTAACGACATCTACAGAACTACAATCTAGGTATACGTTCATTTGGGAACAGTAGTCTGCGTCTCTGTCATAATATTCACAGTTGTAATCTGGTGGCTTGGGATTTTTCTTCTGAGGCTGGCGTTTTTTCGTTTTTTGCGCCTTATTAGGTTTTTGCATACGTTTGTAATATTCTGTGTCGTTCATATCGCTTACAGTGCAAGACTGAGGCAGTACAGCCGGCTCATTAGGAAGAGTCAACACAGACTTTTTGTTGCTCTTCTTACTCATTTTCTTCGCCGGTTTGAATTCATCAGAATTAGATTTATACAATTTCGCAGCTAGTTGAAAGGAAGATAAGACCTTATTTTCGGATTTTTCTTCAGTGAGGGAACGCAAGTGGATATGATTATTAGAGATATAGACTGACTTGTTCTTGCTTTTACGTCGTTTGTAGTTTGAATTGGCACTGCCAGAACTGATTAAACTTTTGGCAGTAAGAGATTTCGGCACCAAATCGTATACTTTGGAGTTCATAGCATCACTTAAAGTTGAATATATTGCCATTTGCTTGAAGAGGATGAGTCAGGTAAGTTAAAATAAATCTGTGAAAAAAATGAGATACTGTTTAGGTTCTAAATTTTGATGGTTTTATGTGTGTTAATAATTAGTTATGTTGCAGTTAATGAATGTTTTTGGAGTAGGAAGGAAGAGTATTAAATTTCAACCTTTTGCTGCCTTTCGTCATTAGGCAAGCCTATGCAGAAAGCATATACTTAAAAGCCTTAAGCCTGCGGTTGTTTTATGGGATAAATGCAGCGTTGAAGCATGCAATCAACGGAATGTCGGAAAAATGACAATGTGCTTAACGCTGCGTTCACCGCGTAACACAATGTAGAGTAGTCATTAGAATATATCTGATGTGAAATGGGTGTGTGGCAATCGGCAAACGCATAGCGTTTAACGCTGTGTATATCGCATACAATCGTTATTTTGCGCCGTTTGCTCGCCTTATACTTGAAAGTAGGACGGTTAAATTGATATCGTATTTTTTTCCATTTGATTTGATTTAGGCAACCTCGTGACCGTCGCCTTTGAAAGGGTTAGAAGATGATTTCTTTTTACTTATGATTTTTAAACTATAGCTCACCACAATACGTACTGTATATTTGCATTAAAACAGGTACTTGAAAAATCGAACAATCATGCAGACTTAATTTGATACGGGCACCTTAGTAAATATTTTGTGCCCGCGTTATCGCAAAGTCGAAATCTGAAAAACAGTTAAAAAATAATGCAATAAATTATTATTTAGAGTATTGGACCCTTCAACTTTCAGGCAATGATTTATATTCAAGATAGGTTTTAGGCGCTCCAAAATTAAAGACCTTAAAAACCCTGTGACAAATTGTACCTACAAGTTGCCATTAGTCGCACCTGGGCAAGCGAGAAAATGCGCGTGCTAACGAGCTCACCAAAGGAGACAAGTTTATGTTTAACAACGAGTATGGAATGATGAATGGAATGCGAAAATTAATCAAAAATAACTGATTTCTTCGTAGGTAAATAGAAATAAATATGGAAGTATTTTTTGTGCTCCTTATGTATGAGTTTAATCTAAGTACATAGTTACATATCATTGATTGTAGGTATGAAATTGCGTGTGTGATTTCACGGTAGTGGGAGGCAGAGGTAACTTTCATCCGTCGCGTTATCGCGACCGTGTAAGTTGTCGGGTTAAACATTGAAACGACTGAAAAAAGAAGGAAATTATGCAATAAAATACTCACAATTTAATTCACGATAATTTCGGGTGAATTAGGCCAAACATTAACAGCAACTCTACATGAAAGTAGCTTAATTATGTGTTAATCAAGAAAAAATTTAAAATAGCTACTTTGAATGTAGACATTACTACATTTTTCAAAACTGAAAATAATGATTATGTTTTCTATTCCTCAAAGGACTATCAAATTTTAAACTTAACTGCCAGTTATTTTCAATAAGTACACCCATTTCCATAGACAGTATAAAACCTGCTTGCTTAATTATGGTCTGACAAAGAGTAATACCGTTAGACAAAGACAGTATGATTTCTCTCTATCTATATAGCCGGACAAACAACTGTGTCAGTAGAAACAAGCGCGAATTTTAAATTTTCTATACGATGACAAAGGATAATAACCCTTCGCACATACATTTTTTAAATTTGCCGTATTCTTCTACTGATGGAAATGACTTGATAGACTATAAGTGTTTGAAATGAGAATGAGACAGTCCCTCCAATATAGGATTCAGATAATTCAATTATTATTCGCTGTGGCAGCGTCACTCGCTATGGTCCAATGTCAGGCCCATAAAACGTAGTGATTATATGCTCTTTGGTCAGGCCCGGCTAGACTATTTTTCCTTTTCACCAAAACCTCACCCTTCACACAAAATCACATTCACATAAAATTTGAAATCTTTGTCTCTAATTTCCAAAAATGTTCAATATTTCATATTTTTGCATATGAAACATTTTTTTACATTTCAAATATTGTTATCGATGTGCTGATATTCCGTGAAACGAAAAACGATTATCACGCCCGATGTCTGAAAGTGTGGATGCAATTGGCCC
The DNA here is from genome assembly GCF_033807575.1 of Cydia pomonella. Classification (NCBI taxonomy): domain Eukaryota; kingdom Metazoa; phylum Arthropoda; class Insecta; order Lepidoptera; family Tortricidae; genus Cydia; species Cydia pomonella. Next base: position 17,349,133 of record NC_084719.1, read on the forward strand.
TTAAGGCTAGATAATTATAGCCGAATGCTTGACAGACTATAATATATATAGTTCTCCTTGAGAGTATTGTATTATTTAAGTTTTTAAGTTAGTCTGGCTTAAAGGATTGGAGTCCGAAGTTAGGAACCATAAATTAAAAAAAATGGCTCGTTGACAATTTTGACATTGACATGTGTGTGTTGACATGACATTTCTTTTCTTGAGTACTTGTGTGTTTTGAAGAATAATAAATTATTATAGAAAAGAATAAGTACACATTAATACGAATTGAAATATGGCTTCAAATGGAGAAATAATTCAATATGTGCCGTTTACGTCGTTCGTTCACCCATCCTTTTGGCATGCTCTTACTGATATGAAACTAGACGTGGATAGGCTAAACGAAACTACAAAACAAATTTTCGGCCGATTTACATATCGTGATGATATTGGGACTGTATTTGAAGTCGACGGAACATCATTCAATAAGTTAGTAATCAATTCATATTTAATTATCCTATCCTAACATTAATTTTATATAAACACTTAGTTTCACTATAAAAAATATTTTGTATCGTAATTTAATGACTTTTGTACATTATAGAGAACCCACCAATGAACAGCTGTACGAGAATGTTACGGGAACTATAATGAACAAGAACACAATAGAAGAGTTTAAGAACATAGACAAAGCAGCATTACTTAATTCAATCGGTGAAGCGATATGGGCTAACATTAAGGAAAAGACATGGATCACAAATCCCAGGGCCTTGTTGAATTTTATAATTCTTTCCTTTGCTGTGAGTTACCTAATATATTCATGTTTACTTATATGTTATTGGTTGGATGACCAGTCTGGCCTAGTGGGTAGTGACCCTGCCTATGAAGCCGATGGTCCTGGGTTTGAATCCCGGTAAGGGCATTTATTTGTGTGATGAGCACAGGTATTTGTTCCTGAGTCATGGGTGGTTTTTATGTATTTAATTATTTTTATATTACATATATCATTGTCCGAGTACCCACAACACAAGCCTTCTTGAGCTTACCATGGGACTTAGTCAATCTGTGTAAGAATATTTATTTTACTTATTGGAACTGATGGGTCACCGTGGCACCATTTAATCTGCCCTGTTACAACAAAACAGTGTTTGTAAGAAATATGTAATAAAATACGATGTTTTGCCGCAACAGGGCAGCCATTTGGTTTTGTGCTGTTTGTCTTGGTTATATTTTATTTATCTACAAAAAACATGATACCATCCCTCAAAGTACAGCCATTGATTAATATTTGCAGATTGCTAATATGTAATGCAAAACAAGTTCCAATCATTTTTCTTATACCTACTTTTTATTGTAATTGTTTATGTCTGAAATTGATTTGTTAGGCATTTTCCAGGCCACACCATACTACAAGGTTTTTCCGAAAAAATCCAAAAATATTAATTTGAAGACAAGTCACATTTCCCCAAAGTCCAATCTAATTTGAACCTTAAATGAGAATAATAAACTTGAAATTCTCTTGACGTTATAGAAACCTTTTCTAGTTTATTTGTGTTTAATTATATCTTAAAGCTATTATCTACCATAAACCATAATATACTTCATTGCATGTTTTATCAGTATGAAAAACTACTTTTGTTTTTTTTTAGGATTTGAAGAAGTTCCACTACTACTATTGGTTTGCCTTCCCATCACCGAGTCAGCCGACAGTCTATCTTAAAGAGACCAATAGCATATCCTTAAGCTTCAGCAACAAACAGCTTGAAGACATTGCACAAGACTATAAAAAAATTGATTCAGATCAGAAAAACTTTTTTTTTATTCTTAAACAAAATGATAATGTTTTTATAAAACCTTTAGCTGAATTATTCAATCCGAAATTAGAAGTACAAAATGATTTAAACATTGACCTATCAAGTCTTTATTTTGTGTTTGCTGATCCGAGTAATGGAAACAATCCAGGATGGCCGCTGCGTTCGTTTTTAGCAGCGTTGCTTGAGCATTGCCCGAGTCTATGCAAGATGGATATCCAGGTTATAGGGCTGAGGTGCAGTGCTAGCGGTGCTATTGATAAAAGCTTGGTGTTCACGGTTTCTGTACCTGAGGTAAGCATGTGTGTTTATTACTCTTGTAATATTGATAAAGTTATGTTCAAGGTATTAAAACTTTAACTAATAACTAACTATATAACTGTGTTAAATATAGAAAACTAGTTATCTGCCGCATTGCCTCTGGCAAGGCATATCCTCTCCAACCGAGACACTCTGCGTGGGAATTTCCTTGCAAGGCGGCTGATCACATAAACCTTAAATAAGACATTGTAAATAATTGTCTTTCATTTTTAATGATTCACCTGCTTACGCACAATCATCATGCCATTAGAGTGTTGAAAAAAAATCACTTTAACTGGCCTATGCATCACTGACAGATGGGCACAGGAACCCCCAAGATGTTACAGGTCCCACAAAGGGGTTTGGTCTATAATCTTCGTTCGAGGCACGTCTACACTGGCCGTTCTGTGCGTCAGGAAATTGCCTCGCGCGTATGCTTGCTCTATGTGGACCACCTATTGAATAAATAAAAACACATTTATAATATTTTTTATCATAGACATTATTTTTATTTTTCTTATGGTCACTATGAACTTGCAGTTTTGTCTATGGTACTAGCAAACATGGACGCAAAATTGGAACCCTTTCACACTTATAGAACTAGGCCTTCAGAAGGCATGATCAATGAATGCCAGCTATGTAAAATTACGTTGCTATTTTCAGAATGTGCAAGCAGTAGAGAGTGCCGGTTGGGTCGGCTGGGAAAGGAACGACCGTGGTAACTTTGGGCCCAAGCTAGCCAACATGTCCGCGTCGATGGACCCTGTTAAGTACGTCTTAGGTTAGGTTAGATTAGGTTTACTAAAATTTTGCGTATGGTGCCTGCAATACGGCCAATTTTACTTAAGTAACAAACTCAAAGGCATCTTCATAAAACCCAGCCTTCAACCTCCAGGTTGGCGGAGACATCGTCAGACCTGAATATCAAGCTGATGAAGTGGAGACTCGTGCCAGACCTAGATGTAGACGTCATGAAGCGCACCAAATGCCTGCTGCTCGGCGCGGGCACGCTCGGCTGCCACGTCGCACGGGGTTTACTGGTACTTATCTTACTCTCCAGGTTGGGTTGGAAACTTGAACATACTATGATGGAGTGACTCTTGCTGGGCCTGGAAGTAGACGTCATGAAGCACACCAACTGTATGCTGGGACTTATTTTGTGGTATTGTATACTCTACTGGGATTCTTTAGTAAAACCATTTACAAGTTTTATTATGAATGCAAGTGATGTGTCCACTTGAAATATGAGTTATTTATACAACAAGCCCAGGGCACAATCTCTATTCAAATCAGAGACCTTGGTAGCCATAGTTAAAGGCCTACGCAGTTAGTTATTCACCTGACGGCGTGAAAGCTACTGTACTACGAGTATTGTCGCATTTATCGTCAGAGTGGACTGCCCACTGATGAGGCGTTGGAACCAATTACATGAACCCAACGATCCAACGCATTATCGCAATAGATAGTATTAATCAGTTTTAGGTATTTATTGTTTTTTATATTGTACACTAGATATATAGTAATTTTTGTATGTACTATATGGAATGTGTGCCCGAAATAAATGATTTCAATTTCAATTGTTCAATCATAGAAAAATCTTACTGGAATCGAACAACAGTTGTTCCTTCAGGTCATCATTTTTAGCTTGTTAAAATTATAACTTTGTTTAAAAATTTGATCGACTTGATTAATAAGGCGGGTGTCACTTAAAGGGTTAACTTATCGAAGTAATAATAATAATAAAATGCTTTATTGCACACTACAAAAAAAATGGTACAAAGTATGTAAAGGTTTACATATGTAGGTAACAACAGGCGGACTTATCGCTAAACGGCGATCTCTTCCAGACAACCTTCAGATAGTGAAATGGCTTTTTTGCTGTTTTCAGGCTTGGGGTTTCCGCCACATTACATTCGTGGACTATGGCAAAGTGTCGTACTCGAACCCGACGCGGCAAGTGTTGTTTACACACGAGGATTGCCGCGCCGGCCGAGGCAAGGCCGATGCCGCTGCCGACAATCTGAGGAAGATCCTGCCTTCTGTAGTGAGTTACAAACGTAAAGATTCTCACAACGTGGTATATATAGCCTGGCAAAATTCAAATTTTGTTTGAGCCGTCACGCCTATATTTTTCAAAATTGCTGTCGTTTGTTACTGATGAAGTCGGTTTGGCTAAGAATATAGATCTCATGTTTGTCGACTACCTAGTACGGCAAAGTGTCGTACTGGAACCCAACGCGGCAAGTGCTGTTCACGCACAAAGATTAGGCGGGTTCACACAGACCGAACCGCCTCGCGAGGAAATTGCGCCGCGAAGCAGCTCGGTCGGTGGAGACGTGCCTCGCCTAAGGTAATGCAGCCGAGGCACGTCTACACAGACACAGACCAAGCTCCTTCGCTCGGCAATTTTCTCACGAGGCGGTTCGTTCTGTGTAGATCGGGCCTATTGCCGCGCCGGCCGAGGCAAGGCCGATGCCACCACTAACAATCTAAGGATGATCCTGCCTTCTGTAGTGTGCATACTCGTAGATTCTAGAAAAGTACAACAAGTACTACAAACTACCTCAGCACCCTTAAAGCATTGGACGAAGAATTAAATACGAAATAGGCGGGTCCACACAGGGCGAGCATACGCGCGAGGCAATCACAAAACGGCATAGGCACGTCTACACTGGCTGTTTTGTGCGCGAGGAGATTTCCTCGCGTGTATGCTCGCTCTGTATGGACCCGCCTAATCGCGTATTTAAAGTAGAGCAAAATATTGTAACAGCAATTTTTGCTGCTTTTTTTTATATTCAGATCAGATTTTTTTTTACGACAGCTGGAAAAGATTGTTATACGGTAATCGAAAATAGTTAACGTTTCTAGCGGGGCAATAAACATCCCGTAGGCGATGACTACAGTTCAAACCTGCACCTAACGTCAAAAACCGAAATATTATGTAGGACTAAAACTCAACTTTACTGTCATAATAATAACTTGTATATTTGCGTACAGGAAACTCGCGGCATCGCGCTACACATTCCAATGCCCGGTCACCCAGTAGGCGAGTCGCTGCGCGCCGAAACAGCTGCCAACATCAAAACCCTAACGGACGCCATTCAAGCCCATGACGTCGTGTTCTTACTTTTGGACACCAGGGAGGCGAGGTGGCTGCCTACGCTTATTGGTGCTTATTACGGGAAGGTATTATTTTTTAAGTATGAAACTTAAAAACACTGCACTACTTCCTTTTATCCGGTTCGAAGGACCATGAATAAGTTGTGATGATGTCTTGATTGGATTGCACTAATTTACAATAAAAATCCGAAATCTATATACAGGGCGACTTGATTTATTTCCATGACAGATATATGAGTGAGTAATGCTTGACACAATTCCTTTTAATTATTCAAATCCAAAATTATGTCATTATCAAATAGGTGAATTCAAAACGTAAAAAAGGTTGCAATCTGAACAATTAGGATATTGTTTTTTCTCCTAGACTTAGATAACTTACTTACTTTGATGAAAACTGTTATTGTTCTTTTTGCTATCAAAGTATTGATGTGGTTGTGGTTTCATACATATTGGCCGACTTGATGTCGATGTTTTCTTTGGTAAAGCTTATTTTTTTGCGATATGAGGGTTGCTCCGCATGACCTAAATTTTTCTAAGGGTTGTAAAGAAGACACCCCATATCCATGCAAGTGTAGGTATATTGGATCTTTCTAACCCATTTCTTCCACAGATAGTAATAAACGCGGCGCTCGGCTTCGACAGCTACCTAGTCATGAGGCATGGTGCCTCATCCTCTGAACTACAGTCAGACCCTGAACAGTCAGCCACTGAACAGTCGGCCCCTGAACAGTCGCACGCTACATACCTGCCAGGCGCTCAGCTGGGTTGTTACTTCTGCAATGACGTCACCGCTCCGGGCAATGTAATTATCTATAGCCTTATATTCTTAAAACTTTAAAACTGTTAAATGTTGTCTTTTTCCAACAAGCGCAAATGTCAAAATGGCGAATAAGGACAAACGATTGTGAAGTCAAAAGTTGACGTTTGATAATGCGATGACCACAAAACATAAGACATCGCACAGCGCTGACGCTGACTATTTCAGCAGTTAAACTAGCTGGCATTTTTTTTTTTCTACAACAATAATTATTTAGTATTTATACCGTTATTGTAAGGCCTCTGTAAGTATAGTACGCTTGTTGAACGTTGGCAGTCGCTGAAGGACCGCACGCTGGACCAGCAGTGCACGGTGACGCGGCCCGGCGCCGCGGCCGTGGCCGGCGCGCTCGCCGTGGAGCTGCTCGCCGCGCTCACGCAACACCCGCTCAGGTCGGTCCCTCGCTTGTTACGTTGGCAGTCGCTGAAGGACCGCACGCTGGACCAGCAGTGCACGGTGACGCGGCCCGGCGCCGCGGCCGTGGCCGGCGCGCTCGCCGTGGAGCTGCTCGCCGCGCTCACGCAACACCCGCTCAGGTAGATCTTTTTCCTTTTCATCCTGTTACCCCCTGCTGGGGTGTAGGGCTCGAACCATTTTCTTTCTCTGACTCCGGTCCTGGGCAGCTTGGGTAACCTCCTCCCACCCCATCCCCAATACACCCAACTCTTGCTCCACGGAACGGCGCCAAGTAGATTTAGGGCGACCATGTTTCCGTTTTCCGGGCATCTTCCAGGTCAGGGCCACCTTGGATAGCTGGGTGTCAGGCTCCCTGAGGATATGCCCTATCCAATGCCATTTGCGCGTTTGGATCTCCTTATATCAGGTAGATCTAACGTTTGTTAAAGTTTAACCTACTTTCGAGATCGAGACTTGAACTTAACTGAAGCTTGCTTAGTAATTTTTTATCTGTATGTATTCGAAAAACCTTTTTTAAAGGGACAATTGGACAAACTGTTAGGCATAGAGTTTGTCCATTATTTATTTATTTATTTTATTTAATCTTTATTGCACATAAGAAAACACACTGTACAATAGGCGAACTTAATGCCGTAAGGCATTCTCTACCAGTCAACCTGTAGGCAAAGCAGATAAGTTGTGGTGTTGTATTATCATTGACACGTAATCTGATGAATATTATAGACACACCCATCCTATAGTGTAGCATTGTAGTAACCATGCCATTGTTCACGGAAAGCGACTATTAGTGAGGTGGAACTGCTGATGAAGACCATAAAATGATGACATATGAAGTCGTTTATTTCATGTTAAAGGTTGTTTGGTAATTATTCGTCACACCTAAAGCTTTAATTTTTTGAACATTTATGCTAATAGATTTAAGTTAATTTCCAGAGAACACGCTCCAGCCCTATCCGACCCGACCGACGAGTCCGCCGCGCCGCCCGGCCCGCAGGGCGTGCTCGGCCCCGTGCCGCACTCCCTCCGCGGCTTCCTGCACTCGCACCGCACCCTCGCGCCCACCTGCGCCAAGTTCAACCACTGCATAGCATGTTCGGACTTAGTACTCGACAAATATAGAATGGAGGGCGAGGAGTTCGTGTTTAAAGTACTGAATAGTGGCAGCTATTTGGAGGAGGTTACTGGGTTAGCAGAGTTGCAGCTGACGGCTGAAATGACGGATGTAAGTTACAAATTTGTATTACAAGCTTTTATTTTATAGTAAGCGTATGTAATGTTAAAAAAAAGAACTACGTTATTAGGTTAATCTTTCACACATTTTGTATCTACGGTATTGTTTTATTATTGACCGAATTATTGACTTGCCGGATTTTGTTTATTTACATTCTATTACTAAATGATCCATTTCTACATTTTATCTATTATTTTCAGATACTCACATTCTCGGATGAAGATGAAGAATGAACAGCTCAACAGGCACTATATTTTAAGCATTAAAAATTGTGATTGAAAATAAATTATTCCCTTTATGCAGTTTTATAATATTTATAGCAGCTTTGTCAAGCTTTAAAATGTACTTATAATGTGTTATAATTATAATGCAACGTCTCATCAGTTGCTGCATGCGCTGACTGTATATTTATATTAAACAATATTTAAAATAAATGTTGCAAAATTTTACGAGTTATTTCATTTAGCTAAGTTGCATAATGGTTGCATGAAATGCTCTCGATAAATGGTTCTCATTCGGAATCGAATACGCAGACGTAGCGAATAAAGGCAGTCAACAAGAAATAGATCGTGTCATTCACGACGACGTGTGCCTTAACTCGTAATGTCATGCTATTAAAGGATACTTTAATACAAATCTGCGCGTCATCGTGGATGACACGAACTATATGTGAGAGTAGGAAACCGTTGTATGCCGGCAGCACTATGGAATACCGTGCGCGTCTGCCAGCTGGTGATTATGGTGCTGGTGGTCTGAATCGAAATGCTGCATCAAAGAGTAAAATAATTATATTAGGTATGTTGCATGCCGAGTCTAGTGCAAGTCTAGTGGCTCCTATCAAAGATAATTTTATATAAAGGTGTGTTGTCAAAGAAAACTTTGTAGCCATCTTTCGACACATGGTTAAAACTTTTAGAACGCCATTTGACTTTGATCCTTATTCTTTCACTGATATGTGTTAAATATCAAAAAGTGGCGCCATCTTACCGGGCACAACCTAAAGGTTATGGCGCATATAGAAACGATGTCGCTATACCTTTGACCTATTAGATGACCGCCGCCGCCTTTTTGATATTTAACAAATTTGACACATATCATTAAAGAATAAGGATCAAAGTCAAATAGCGTTCTAAAAGTTTTAATCATGTGTCGATAGATGGCAATAAATTTGCTATGGTTACAAAGTTTTCTCTGAGAATCCACCTCTATTTCAAATTCTCTTTGCTCCTACACACTATGCCGGTTAGGTATGCTGCATACTGAGCCTAGTGACTCCTACACACTATGCCGGCGAGTTTTTGCTGCCCGGGTATGCCGCCGACATAATCAGGCCTGGAAGGCAATGCAAGCCCGGTGGCTAATATACCCAGGCTTTGTTAGCGGCATGCCCGCCGGAATAGTGTGTAGAAGGATCAGCCTTTACAGATCATGCACGCTCCCCAGCGCGCATGGTTCAGCCATCTTGTGGCGTAAATTGGAAACTTGACACTTCGCGCTAATAAAAATGGGACTCCCGTGCTGCCCCCTAAAGTTCACGCCCGGTTCATATACGCATTGAACATTTTATAGTAGGTTGTGCAACAAGAGGGATATGTGAAATTTTGCAAACGTGGGAGTTGGATGGGGTGGAGTTAGACTCCTGTTTGCAATATTCTTACCCCCCAGCTTACCCCCAGAGTCATACAAAATGTTTTTCAACACACTTGCGAAGAAAAAATTATACCTACTTGGTTCGTATTTATTGTACGAGAAAAATAAATATTGATTACATCAGATAGAAAATAATTGTGTAGTATAAAACGAACTTACCCCTAAGAGGGATCTCTTCCAGTTAACATATACCTAAAAGAGTAATTAAAAACTATACCTAAAGTAATCTAATTGAATTAGTGTGATTAAAATAAAACTGCATATAAATGTTTATCTGCTATATTTTATTAAACTCGCTGCGAAGTATTCCTAAGGGTGCATCGACAGTCTAAGCGCAGGCGGGCGGACTGCCTCCGCCTTGCCGACCTCCTTGACGGGCTTGGGCGGGTGTATCTTGCGGCCGTGGCGGCCGTCCTTGCGGTGCCACAGCCCCGAGCGCGGCCGGTTGCCGAGCCAGCGGTTACGCTGCGGGGAGCCGATGGGCGTGCTTCCGTGTTCAATGTTTGATAATCGACCTGAAATCAAAGGAGACTACTCAAAAAAACTCTATACACTTTAATTATTGTCTATGGACTTGGAAATATTTATAAAGGTAGTTTATTCTTCAATGCGCTTATGAACGTTAAATAAAGCTAGCTATACTCTGGCAAACTGGCAAAAAGGGCACGAAATTACAATTTTCATGGGTGTTGACCCTCCGTGCGAATATTTTTCAAATTTGCCGCCTTTTTCTACTGACGGAAATGGCTTGCCAGAGACATGTTCTGCTGAGGGAACTTACGTATAAGTATGTTATTTCCACATCCCTCTCCACAGCATAACATTAGAAAGTGTCTGACAAAAGGGTAAATAAAATAGATGTAAGAATCCTTATAGACTGCTCATTCATTACGAGTTAAAAATAATAATTTCGGTTTGTGTAGGATGAAAAAATATTATCATATAAATATAATCACGATTTTCGCACATAATTTTTGCTTTATCTATAAACATAGGCAAAATACTGACCAACGACAGCCATGCAGTGCTGATCAAAGCTGAACAGCCTCTTAGATGGCATCTGCACGATGATGCGGTCGTCCTGCTTCCTCAATATGGTGCCGAAGGTGCCCGCCGCGTGGATGTACAGACCGCCCATACCTGTATACATAGTTAAGAGTTATTGTAGGCGGGTCCCCACAGAGCGGACAGTGTAGACGTGCCTCGGCCGAGGCGGCGCGCTCAGGCGAGGACACTGCGCGCACCGCCTCAGCCGAGCCACGTCTACACTGGCCGTATTGTGCGTGGGGAAATTGCCTCGTGCGTATGCTCACTCAGTGTGGACGCGGCTATGAACAAGAGATGACAAGATTTAGGACTTACTTAGCTGACAAATTATGGTACACGATTTTTTCTAAGAATTTACTATTCTACAATTTAGAACTCTGTGGTAGTTAATTGTATAATTATATATAAACATTATAGGGACATTCTTACACAAATTGACTAAGCGTCGCAGTAAGCTCTAAAAAGCTAGTGTTGTGGGTACTCAGACAACGATATATATAATATACAAATACTTAAATACATAGAAAACAGGAAAACACCCATGACTCAGGAACTAATATCTGCGCTCATCACACAAATACATTCCCTTTCTGTGATTCGAACCCAGGACCATCGACTTTATAGGCAGGATAACTACCAAAGAATACAATACTCACAAGGAGAAGAACGCTAACTCCATGTAAAAAAATGCGTCACTACCTACTAGAGAGAGAGAGAGAGAGAGAGAGTAGAGTTATTGATTGAAGAAGAGACAACCAGACTTTCAACACCATCTAATCAGCTGTCAAACTACAGGGCACTGTTGTTTCTTTGAATTTACAAATATTTTTTTTTGTAGTTATGGTTAGTTAAAACATGGATATTGTCAACTGTTCGCGTGTATTATTTATTAGCACACTGTGCAGCGCGTGTGCAGTGTGCGAGCGATCCGCGAAGGCGCGCATATGGTGCATTGGCCTGATCTGGACACACCACAAGTATTTTTTATTTTCATTGTACACTTAAAAATACGTTTACACTTTTGCATGTTACTCCTTTGTAATAAGGCAAAAAAGGTAAACTTATTTTCCAGGATAAAAGATGGACTTACCAGGCACTTTTTCAATGCAATGTACAATAGTTCCGGTAGGCAGCGCTCCTAGGACGTAAGCATCACCTTCATTGGCTCTAACTAGAAAAAAAATCCTTTATTAATACCTAATAAGGCTCTTGTAGCAAAAAGCCAGGATTATGCAAGGAAGATGAAGAAAAAGTTATTTATGATACAAGTGCAGAAAGTGTTGAAAAATCAAAACACAACCAAAGGAAGTGCTATAAAATTAACACGAGTTTCGAATTACCTATTCACACTTGTCTCGTACAACGTTTTACAGTACATATGGCTCTAACCCTTTTATGGGTTAACCCTTTTCCAGGCCGCACCAATCTACAAGGTTTTCCCAAAAAATCCAAATATATTCCAATTAATCCAGCTTTGATGATTCATTTGAAGACAAGTAACATTTCCTGAAAGTGTAATCTAATTTGAACCTTAAATCGGAATGCTAAAGTTGAAATTCTAATAGCGCGTATGTGGGCGATAAATCGTACTGTACCTGGAAAGGGGTTAAAGTTTCGACATACTTATGCACGGAAAGTGCTCATTCTCGCACGCGTGCGGGAAAGTAGCACCATATATACTGTAAAAAACTTAATTGTAAAGTGCTTTGCTTACTTACCAGGTATCCTAGGTAAGTGTCTGGATGTCTTGATAATGTCACCTGCTTTCATGTTCTCTGTCGCAAGAATATACTTGAGTTTGTCTCCAACTGCCACTAGGGCAATGTTTGCTGTTCGACAACCATCTTCCATTATCTGCAATTATAATTATTTAAGAAGTACCTGTTACCTACATAACTATACAGAAAATAAGTTTAAAAATATTTTGATACTTATAGAATGCTGATATTTGATTAAAATATACTTCCATAATACATAATAATATTATAAGTAAATAAGTAACTGTCTGTTTTTTTATACTTTCATTAGGCGGGTCCACACAGAGCGAGCGAGCGAGCATACGCGCGAGTCAATTTCCACACGCACAAACTGGCCAGTGTAGACGTGCCTCGGCCGGTTTGTGCGTGAGGAAATTGCCTCGCACGTACGTACGAGCGAGCTGTGTGGACCCGGCTATTAGATTAAAATGTATTGTATTTTTTGGAATATTCAAACAGAAATCATAAACAAAGAAACAAATGGGGCGGTTATCATATATAAGGTGCCCATGAGGAACCCAAGTTTTATCACCCACCCACGCATTTATGAGGCCAAAAGAAGGAAAATATGTCATTTGAGTTTAGGTCAATTTCACAAAAAAAATTGTTTGTTTATTTTTTTTTCCATTTTTTGTATGTATATGTCCATAAAATGTATACGCTATTTGTAAAACTGTAACCCAAATAGAATTCGAACTTCTTTTTTGTAAAACCTATTTATTGCAAAGTGTTACTTGTCAATAGCCGGGTCCACACAGAGCGAGCATACACGCATGGCAATTTCCTCACACACAAATGGCTGTTTGCAGTGTGTTGTGTTTGCGTGTGTGCAAGGAAATTGCATTGCACGTGTACTCACTCTGTATGGATCTGCCTAATAAGGATATTTGGAATAGGTCCCATAGTGGCAACATCGTCATCAAAAAGTTGTTTTTTTTTAAGTGGCATTTAGAACTTTGAATTTAGCATCATTCCAAAAAAGTTCATAGGACATTTAATGTATTATGAGAGTGGAAATAATAAGTTCTATGTTTTTGTAAGCTAACCTACAAGCGGAATTTAACTTGTATGTAATGTAATTATATAAAACTGGAAGACTTCTATTTATATGGTCAATTTATTTGTTAGGAAATTCTTTATACCTGTATAACCTTCTCCTCTTGAGGAGGGCCCTCTGTGGGACCGTCCCTGATCCATGCTATCCAGTGGTATTTGTGCTTAATGCCACCACCTATGCCTTTAGCTACAACGCGACCTGTAAGTAAGCAATTGTTTTTTTTTAAATGTTCCAATAAAATGTCCACAGTTCAGTTAAAATGGATTGTCATTGTCCGGCTTGCAGGTATCCGAAATATTTATGTATATATGTAATAAGCCTATGACTAGCCTGGGCAGCCTATTCCAATCTAGAGTTTGCCTTCAAAATGAAACTTAAGGCCGAGCAAAAAGCATGCATATTTGACCAATGTATCCTACCAGTTCTCACTTATGGAGCTGAAACCTGGGTCTTCACCAAGGACATATTACATAAGTTGAGCGTTGTCCAACGGGCGCTAGAGTGAAAATTGGTAGGGATCACATTGAGACCGTAAAACGAATGAGTGGCTGAGACAGCAGAGCAAGGTCACCGATGTTGTAAAACGCGTAGCCAGATTGGAGTGGGAATGGGCTGGTCATATAGCACGAAAGACCGATTCATGGAGTAAACGACTACTGGAGTGGCGAGAGAGATAATAATGAGAGAGAGAGAGAGATTAGTAAGCCTATGCTGATGAGATAGATTTAGTGAAATTTATTTATTTATACCGTAAAATGCGTAGGTGCTTTACCTGTCACTGGATCTCTGCCTGCAAGATTGGTTACTTCTAAAGGCTTGACGGTATATTCTTCAGGAAAATGCACTATACGCCTATAAGCTATGCCGAATCCTGGCTTTGGCTTGTCTAATCGGGGTTTGCTTGCAAAGTTAACGACTCCCGTATAAATAGTTCGTCTTCCCAGGACCGTAGGAGTTATTGATAGCCCAGCAAAAAGCCTATTTAGGGCCATAGTGGCGAAGTATGGTCTGTATTTATTTCCCGACTGTATTTCTTCACAGATTATATTTTATTCAGACTAAGGTTCTATATGTTACTATTTTTGCTATGAAATGTATGAAATAGTCAAGAAATAACCTAGAACATAGAAATATTTTGACATGACAGTGACATTGACGTAAATCCTGTAGGCACGCTGTTTCAGTTAAATGGAAAAGCACTGTGATGTTATAGGACATCAATAAAACCGATATACGCTGATTAACGCATGAAAACAGGGATAAAATTAAAGATAATTGATTTCATATCACTTCATGATTTGTTTTTGCGTTTTATGCAATTGTATGGCTGTGTTACTTTCATAGGCGATATAGGGAAAAAGATGTGATAGATGCGATAGACTTTACGACATGTAACTTCGTGAAACGGGCAGTGCGTATAATCCATATAATATATACAGAGACACGCACGCACACAGACAAATTCCTAATTTTTCCCCCTACTTGTTTTTGTCTACTAGGTATTGATAAATGTTTGAAAATTATAAGATGAAATGAACATTCTACGCCCAATGTATAACCATTTCACGATTCTAAGCATTTCATACAAATTAAATGCCAAGAAACTTATCATTCATACAAATTATACAAAATAGCATCCATGCATTTAATCAGTGACGCCATTTTGCGCAATTCATGTGCAGATGAATTTGTTATATCTATCCCTCTCTCACTCGCTAGAAGAACACATGTGTAAAAAAGAGTTAGCTATGAAATTCTCTAGCTTTCTCTCACTACCTAGGCATCTTTCTATATATTTTATTTTATTTGAATGATTTGTAAACATGGAGGCCAAGTGTTGTGCTCTCAAGTGAACCAACTGCGTTTATCTTTGCGTTACAGGAGTTTAATATATGGTTAGTATGTAATTACGTCTTTTACATTCAGTATACCTTGTTTTCTTATGATTGAATTAGCTTTCTGCGATATTATTCCGGTTATGTATGTAAACGTATGCACTTATTTGGCGCCAATGTCCTAAAAGACCGTTACTCCTAATTATTATCGCAACGTAAAAAGAAAGCGATCATTAAGTATATATTCGGTCAGTTTGAAGTGATAGTGTTGAATCCTCGGTTTAGGAATGGTATAATGTTACGTCGTGATGTGATAGGAAACTGGTCCTTCGAGTGTCGGATCTGTCATCTCGACTAATTTTATACCAACAAAATCATGCTCGAATATATCGATATTTCTTCTAAATGAACGTTTTTTCTTTATATTTTGGTGATATCCTTACATTATTTTGCAGAGATAATGTCGTTCTTGTATATCTAGTGATATAATGCGGGAATTTATGCAGTTGGACTTGGAAACATCTTGACCAACCTTGAAGTGAGTACCTCGCATATCAATTATCTATGTGCCCGTAAGTATTTAGAACAATACTGCCTAAATTGCTACGGCTAGAATTTGATGATTTACGTATTGCCAACTAACCGTCGCTTATTATTATTGTTACGACCAGTTTTGTTAAGCCAAGCGCCCAGTCATGTTTTTCGCTATTTACGACTGTTTTATTCCTTCGGAGTATCTTGTAAAGTTCTAAAGTAAGACAGAAGCTGGATTCCGAATTCTATCGATGAGTTGTGTGAATTCATATATGTTTTGTGTCACATAGAAAAATAGTTTATACATACAAGCAAACCAACAAAACTGGTCTGACACTGATTTGTTGAAGATAAATTGAGAGTCCAATATATTCTCACAGTTGTCAGCAACAGTAGAATAAAAAAATCTATACTCAAATGAACAAACAAACTTTCGAGGTCTTAGTAGGTACTACTAGTTATGAAAAGACAGTATGTATCTCTCTGATAAATGACTCTTGCCACATAAAGTTTATTTTAGTAAAGAAATTTTTATAAGTATTATACTTTTAGAGATGACCTAACCTGGCTGGTCTGACACTGACACTGATTAATGTAAGATAGATTGACAGTACAACACCCTACCTACTAAAATTGTTTGTTTTATTTACAGAAATGGGTACTGAAGTACCAAAGACCCATGATTCAAGTGGCGAGTCGGATTCAAATACAGATTCAGAGGTATGTTAACTCCATTAGTTGCTTAGAAATAATAACAAGTAGGTAACAAACTTCTGGTTTATTGCAATAATATGTTTTTTTACATACTCACTTTGTTTTGATATTCTGATGCTTCCTGGGTGTATATTAATGATTTACATTTGAAAATGAATGAAAATGAAATGAAATGAAAATGAAAATAATTTATTTGAAACAACACACAACAATCTTAAAAATTAACATTTGACTTTAGTAATTTGTTGTCCCAAAGAGGGTACCACTCAGCACGTGTCGGAGCACATAGTCCAACAACACTGACTTTCAGTGGACCCTTAAACTTAAAACCTAAATCTTAAATAGAAATAAAATATGTTACAACGTAAGAATAGTAAAAACAATGCGGAGCAGAAATTTACTATTATGTTATAATTATTGATCATTGCAGGTGAATAATTGCTTCTTCTTTTTTTGATTACAGAGTAGCAGTTCCAGTGAATCATCAGGAAGTGAATTTGAATTTTCAGGTGCTAAGCAGACTTCTGCATCTAAGCCCCACTTCTCCGTTACATCTTGTGACACCGGCCTGAGGCTCAAAATTGCTGCTATTCCTGCACGGAAGGTTTCACCTAGAAGAAGTGCCAAGCCTTCTGTCAAGACGAAACCTTCCGAGGCTACAGACTCTCAAAAATCGAAAGTGAAGAAGAAAACATCAAAACTGTCCGACAGCAGCTCAAGTTCGGAGTCTTGCAGCAAATGTTCATCAGATTCCTCAAGTGATGATGATTTGCCTCTAAAAGTTGTGTCAAAAACATTGCCTAAATGCGGGCAGAAGGCGAGGACTGTCAAGAGTGATAGTGATGATGACATGAAACTAAGTGAGGCAATTAAGGACATCAAGGCTTCTAAGGAGAAGCCGAGTGTGGCAAAGACTAGTAATGCAGTGAAAAAGACTAAAAGTGATGAACCGGTGGAGGATGCGGTAGTGAAGAAGGGAAGGGGCCGGCCGCGCACTAAGGTAAGTTTTGCATGATTGTATGTTTAAAGTTTACTTTTACTATTGACAAAAAGTATAGTCATTTTCCGGTTGGATATTTGTGACAATGACAATATGAGCCAAGGTAAAGTTTTGTTGGTGTTCAGTAAGGCACTGGCAGAAAGGTGTTATGTAACTGAAGTTTCCGTTTTGGCATAAAAATCATGTTTCAGCCGATTTCAGCCGGTTCAGTTTCGGCCACGCCGAAACTTGTATACCTATTTGGTAGTGTTCGACCGAAGTCAATCATTTCAGCCTATATTTATCATTAGCAATTATTAATCACCTTTGCATTGTAAATGTCAAAGGAAGAAATAAAACAGATTAGGTTTGATTACCTGTCCAAAAATATACAGGTTTTAAACATAGACAACAAGATTATCATAATGTTGTTAGGGTGCAATATGTAAATAGTGAAAATTAAACTTAAATGTGTACTCTTACCTAACTGTAACTAAATCAACAAAATGGTAGAAACAAAAAGCTTCAATTTGTTTCACATTAAAGTAGTACTTGGAAAATTCGTTACCTGATTTTTTTCTGAAACATTGTAATATGTGTATTAACATAAAGATATTTTGTTCGATTATTAGGTCAATCAAATACAAAAAACCGTTTTGATGAATTAATTCCCAGCAAGCTGGAATTTGTTTTAATAGAGAGCGTGCATAAACTGTAGGGGGCAGCACAGGAGACGTCAGGTGTAAATGTGAAGTTTATGCTTCCAATGTCGCCCACAAGATGGCAGACCCTCCAACGCGCAGGGTCCCTATACCTTCATTTGGTCTTAAATGCTTGTAATCCCAGTTTGCTCAATCCCAGGAGGTGTGCATAAATTTTGGGAGCCTTGGAAGATACTTTTTCCTTGGATTGCCAAACCACTTGAATGATGTAAAAGAAACCCACCATCAATTACAAGGTCACTACCAGCAAGGTTTTGTGAAACAGACACTGGTGAATAGAGTTTTCGGATTTTAACATGATTATAGGGAGCGTGCATGAACTATAGGAGGCAGCATAGGAGCCGTCAGATTTTTGGCGCGAGGCGTAAATGTGATGTTTTTTGTTCCGATGTAGCCCACAAGATGGCAGAACCTACTATGCACAAGAAAACACTTGACGTGTAAATGTGCCTGTTTATGGTTCCGATTCAGACCACAAGATGGCAGACCCTCCAACGCGCACGGTCCCTATACCAAAGAAAGAAATTCAAAGTGGCAATCATTTTTTGCAAACTTTGGCTACTGTTTGAATAAGTTGCTACGTTACCAATCGTTTATTTTGAAATGTGACAGTTTCTTATATAGATTCTATGATAAACTAGTATTACTTAGTTTGCGTCTGGAACAGCGCCATCTACCAGGAAATTGGGACAACAAACTAAACATACTCCCGCCTTAAATGACGTGACGTCATTAGAAAATAATAAAATGAATCAATGTTCCAACCTGAACATAATTAAACAAAATAACAACTTATTACGGACGCAAACTACTTTTCTACATCACATAATAAAGGACATAATTTGGTTATTGAACGTTGCAATACTCCTGACGAGGTTCGTAGGTCATAAGTTCTGGTAAGTTGGTCTTTTCCCGGGTATTTTTTCATAATTCTTCCCATAGGCCAACGTCCAGGAGGAAGCCTCTGGTCTTTTATTAGCACTAAATCTCCTTCTTGGAATTCTCGAGTAGGCTGTCTCCATTTAGGCCTCTGTTGCATCCTACTTAAATACTCGGATTGCCATCTTCGCCAAAAATCTTGTACCATTCTGGTTGTTAATTGCCATTGATCGAGTCTATTTATCTTCACATCTATTAGATCTTCAGATGGTATGACATTAGTCGGTTCCCCGATAAGAAAATGACCAGGTGTTAAGGGGTTCAAATCGTCCGGATGATCGCTGATGGGCGAAATGGGTCTAGAATTTAGACATGCTTCAATTTCTGCCAGGACCGTGCTTAGTTGTTCAAATGTTAGCGTAGTATCTCCAACTATTCGTTTCAGGTGGTATTTGGTCGACTTGACACCTGCCTCCCATAATCCGCCAAAATTGGGAGCGCCTGGAGGAATATATTTCCATTTCGTCCCTTCTCTATCTAGCATGGAAATAAACTCATCTGGAACACTGGATTTTCCTTGACTCCACATTTCCAATAACTCTTTCTCAGCGCCAATGAATGAAGTTCCGTGATCACTCCACATTTCTACCACATGGCCTCGTCTTGACACAAATCTTTTAAATGCCGCTAGAAAGGCTTGTGTTGTCATGTCACTTACAACTTCAATATGTAGTGCCTTTGTGCACATACAAACGAACAAACATATGTAGGCCTTGTAAGACTTGGCACCTCTGCCTTTGCTCATTTTGACATTTATTGGACCCGCAAAATCCGTTCCGGTGATTAGGAATGGTCTGCATCGTCTGACTCTGGAATCGGGTAAATCTCCCATTTTTTGCTCTTTGTTCTTCGCATTCTGTCTTATACATGTAACACACTCCCATACAAAACGTTTAACGCTATTTGCTGCGTTTATCAGCCAATATTTGCCTCGTAAGTATGTAATCATCATTTGCGGAGGACCGTGTAGTGTTTTGGCATGAGCTTCTCTCAATATTAACGGAAGTAATACATTGTTTTTTGAAATAATTATCGGGTGTTTTCGTATGAATTCCATATCGGCGTGCTTCAATCTACCGCCGACTCTTAGGATGCTATTATCGTCAAGAAAAGGTGATAAAGCTAGGAGATTGCTTTTAGATTTTAAGTTTCTGTCTCTTTTCAGGTCTTCTATCTCTTCCGAAAATTCTACTTCTTGTGACATCCTAATACATATAGTAAGTGCATCGTTTCTTTTATTCATATTAAGGTACCTTTCGATCCTCAGATATCAGTTTACATCATGATTGGAGCAAATTTTCCGTCCGACGTACCGTTTTCGAGCTACAAACAAAAAAACTGAAAAAGAGCAAAAAGTTATGCACACCTTTTGGGATTGAGCAAACTCGGATTACACGCATTTAGGACCTAAAGAAGATATTGAAACGATTTCCAGCTTGCTGGGAATTAATTCTTATAAAAAATCTAATTTGATAGGCCCATATTTTTTGTATGCAATATTTATTTTGAGTTTTGTGTCAACCTTAGGTCTGTAATTAACTCAAATTCAAAATTATTAAAGTTTAGATAACTACCCCTGATACCCCTCTAGCATTAGTAGTGTTGTGCTGGTGCGGTTGAGTGATACAGTAAGTGTGCCGTCGGAAGGGTGTTCATCCTCTCACACCTTAGAACCTAAATGGTCGCGTACTGTGCGGTTCAAGAGGAATTTCGTCCCGCGGACGCTCTAGCTGTGGAATGAGCTCCCTTCCGAGGTTTTCCCGAGGGTCTACAGTATGGGGTTCTTCAAAAAAGGAGTGTACACGTTTTTAAAGGGTCGGCAACGCATATGTTACACACCTCTGGAGTTGCAGGCGCCCATAGGCTGCGGTGACTGCTTACCACCAGGCGGGCCGTATGCTTGTTTGCCACCGTCGTGTTATAAAAAAAAAGTGCCAGTTGCACCATCCCCACTTGACAGACTGGTTAACGTCACCCGGTGCGCCGTGGCGATTTTATTATGAAACTTCTCATACAATATAATTTTGCGTACGAGTATGTCATTATTCGCTATGTGCACGACTGCGTCCGCAAGTCTAGGCGAAAACGTCAATGCACAACATGTTATAAAACTACTCTAAAACTAAAAACTACTGAACGGATTTTCATACGACTTTGATCTATCAATAGAGTGATTCTTGGGGAAGGTTTAGGTATATAACTTGTTAAGGTTTTGTGTAAATTAGTTGAAATATAACGATGTTGTCGGACAAAATCACGCTGGCTAGGAGCTTTAATCCAAAACGCTGCCTAATCCGTTTGAGCTATAACACCACAATGTATGGTGGGGTCTCTCTTTCATGGGAGATCACATAGTATGTGGCATTTGCAAAGCTATTTACACGGATAATAATAATAAATACGTTAGTTAAATTGGGTCATTACCTATGAAATTGGCGTTTTTGTTCATAAGTATTAATCATGTCATAGTTTATTTATTTTCATAGTCACTTCAAAGTATTTTTTAATTTCATTAGTGCGCTATATAACAACGATTTTACATACAATTATTTGCTACTTTTATTGTGCGCTACCTTATGCGCTGGGATCGCTTTACTTACCCCCACCCCACCATGCACTTCGCATGGTCCCAATATAAATATGTCGTATATGACGCCTGAGACACCGCTATCTATTGTACTTAAGAGTGTCAACAGGTGGCGTTACAATGCGATCATAGATTTAGCGCCTTACCATTAATTGTACTAGGTGTTTTTTTAAACTCCGTTAACGCCAAACATTGTTTATGGAAATATAGTTTTAAAAAGTATATGTGATAGGCCAACTCTTGGTATCATATTTGTGTATTGTAAAACGTATCTAGTGACCTATGTACAAGTACGTTTTGTGGTAGATGTAGATGTAGTAACCACAATGTGCGGGATTGTATAGGGTCATTACCTATACTCATAATTTTTCTGCGAAATTGACGCCTACTAGTTAGTAGTTACAAAGACCTTTGTCTACGGTATCTACGCAACTGAAAAGAGTTGAAAGTTTTCTTAGCGACTCTTATTACTTCATTCAGTCTCGTTTTTTTTGTATACATTGTTTCGTAACATTTCTTGGGGGTTAATTAAACTTTTCCAAGTTTTTCTCCCACGCCGTGTTGTAACACTGTTGCTGTGGGGATACACGTCGTCTTTAATGTTTTTGAGTTGATATTTCCTCGCCATTCACGGATAAAAAAATCAAAAAGTAAGGAATGTATGTACGCGTACGCACTAATCGCACTATTCACTACACATTATCTAACGATGACACCAGAAAACAGCCATTACAACTTTGTCCTCAATGCAGTCTTATGGAGTTTGGAACCCTTCTAAGAAATGGCACGTTCACATTCGAATTACAGTTAACGTTTCACGATTACCCATCAGTTAGCAACATTTAAGATTAGGATGTACAGTCCCGTCTGAGGATGTACAGTCCCGTCTGAAAATATCGATACGAAAAATGTGTCAAAAATATGGACACACTACCTTAATATATGGGCAATCGTGTTATACATATGTGACCGTACATGTCGGCGGCCGATCGCAAGATCAGGCAGATTGGGATATTCTTAGGCATATCGTGAGACGAGAAAATCTTTATCTCGTTCCCTGAGTCGACGGAGCTTCGCTCCTGTTTCTAGACAGTTTGTCCTTCGGGCATCTGAAACAATCTAACGAACCTATCCTACCTATCTATTGGTTTAATGTGACTACCGTCAAACTCAAAACATTCCACAGGAACATTACGATCAGCCGCCGACATATACATCTACCGCCGCCGACATATTCAAATAAAAGTCATCGGTCGCCGCCAAAGTTAATTCAATTTTTGTCGAAACTTGTAACAGTTTTGCTTTCTATGAACTCTTAACAACATATCGTCTTTAATATTCCATAGATCCCCAGTTCCAGCCATTATTGAAACACATATAAATAGCAACAACCCCTTTTAACATGAACTACACCGGTCCGATGGGTACTAAATAAGTAAATACTTTAAATGGTACCCCAATTCTTTGTCGTCCATCTAATCCAGTTTCTTGTATTCACAAAAGCTCTTTTATGCATGTTTACCGCGCCGTCTCCGTGTTATGAGGTGTCTTTGTGTGAGCAATAATTTATTAATTGTATCAAAAGTGACGCAGATGCACTCCTTTGTCAGTACAACAGCCGTATTTGCTTATTCATGAGCTCGCTTTTATGATCTTCGTCTTAAACACTGGTTTGTAAAAAAAAAATAGTTTTACTTCAAGGATTAAATGCTGACATGATGAAAATATTGAGATTAATATATTTTGTGGCGATGTTTTAAGCTGGTAAACATGTCATAAAATGGTCACCCTTAATTGTTGTGGCTCGATTTCGTAAGGGTGATAAGGGTTAGTGTCACAGAAAGTGACCAGTTGTCTTTCTGTCCATAGCATATTAAGACTGTAAAGTGAAACCACAGACTTACTGTTATATGTAGACGTAAGAGATTTTCTGTACTTTTGTAGATTAGTCGTTTAGACGGGGCAAGGCGCTATACAATAAGTAGGTAAAATTCATTTTGGGAGTGCATGTTCAGACACTGAACGTTGACTCACGTTCAGACATTTTCCAAGTTAATTGGTTTTCTAAGCTACCCTTGTCAAGTGATATGCAAAGCCGTAAGTGAAACTGTAGTGTGACTAGCATGATGCATGAATAATGTGATCCAAAAATACATCGGCGAAGACGCCCGTGTTTAGATACCTACAATCGGCCACGGAAGAGGAATTCGCTGTATCTATCCTGTAGTCACCTGTAATATACTAAAACATGTGGACAGGACATGGGAGTCGAATAATCTGGCACGCTCTTGGCTCCTGAATTAGAGTCGTGTCAGATATTTTAGATTGTCTTGACAGTTACCTACAGAGTAAATGAAATACAACAAAGACGAACTTATTCTTGTAAGGGATCTCTTCCAGACCTTTGAGGAAACGAGTAGAACAGAAGTAACGATGAATGACAAACAAATCTCATCTCCCCATATTGTTTCGTCATTGTAACAGTTATTCGGCATTTAGGATGATTGATTGTCTGTTTGGCCTGCTAGTTTGGTCTCGTTTAGTATTTACCTCTATTGAAAGCCGTGGTTTCTATTTGTAACCTAATTTGTTTTGCTCAGCGTTGTTTTGTAGCTAAAAGAGTATTATTTCTCTCTATACGTCTAGGCTCATCGATCGCTGATCGACTATTTTGGACGTATTATAAGTTGTTTAATGCTATATGCTGGTTGATAGTCTTGCGACTTTTGCGGGCTTAACACCACTGACAATCGCCGGCATAGAGATATTTAGGTACCATCACCCGTAAAAGTGCATGGCGAGTTTATCAATAAATTCATTAATAATTTCTTCATGCAATTTCGCAGGTCACTGTACATACACACTACATGAAGTCAATGCCAGTGAGATAGGCGCCACAAACTGGCATCAGCTCTAATGAAATATTCTTTACTTTCAAGCAATAGGAAATTTGTATTAGTATAAATTGATTGGTCACGCATTTATTATAGTTACCTATTGTATTAGAAATAATGATTAGGTACTTGTTAAATTTATTGACTCGGTTTTAATGCATGTGTATTTTAGTTGGCTTAGCATGTTTTCTTTGAGAAAATCGATTATTCGCGGGAGAAACTTTGCACTGGCTTCTACTTCCTTCCATTAGGTATCGAGCGCGTGCTACTAGGGTTCTGATACTTCTGATTTAAGTTCTAATTTCTATCTTTTGTTGTCGAAAATTAAGAAATAATGAAATAAATGCCCCCTATCTGGATACAGGCTACTTTTTTTTGCTTCTAAATATTAAAACCAGAAATTACATTCCCATATCCTTAATAATGTGTCATAAAATTAATAAAACTAGTTGTTTTTTAAACAAAATCCTTTTTTTTAATACGGTAACTGTTATTTATTTTATTAAGACTTAAGAATAATTACAAAGAAATACAAATATGATATAAAATAATTATTGGAATGAATAATAAGAACTATAACTAAAAGTAAAATATGACTAAATTAAATCTAAAATAAAACAATAAATGCCCCCTGCTGTATAGTACCGATGACGCTGGCAGCATTTCTTCGCTGGATCGTTAGACTGATGCGTTGAGCGAGGAAGCTGCCAGCTCTTTGATCTCCTGTGGCGTCAGCGCCAGGGCCCCACGGACCAAGGGTTTCGACACCGAATGGAATAAAATTATACTCGGCGCCGATACCCCTGTATTTTCCTACCTTGGCGTTCTCCGCCGCGTCTGCCGCGGCCGCTGCCCTTAGGCTACGGTCGTACTGCACACGCCGCACGCAGCCGACAACGTCACGTCGCACGCAGCGTCTGAATGGTGTGTTCGAGAATGCTCGGGAGTGGTCGTTTTCGCTCGCTGCGTGCGGCGTCCCCCCGCCGCCCGCTGCAGCCGCCCGCTGGCCGTTGCGTCTTTAGTCATTTTGGAGCATTGCTGCGGCTGGACGCTAGCTCGAAATGGAGAAATTTACGAAAGAAAAAGACGAGTTATTGATTGAGTTAGTAAAGTCGAATAGTATTTTGTACGATACACGTGATAAGCTTTAAATCTATTGTTCTTCTTTTTCTTTTGCTTCCTTGATATCATAAATAAAATGTCCTCATGATCTTCCTCATTAAGCAGTAAATACGCTAGAGTTTTTTCCATCGTAATACTACACACACACGTCCTTTCGCTACAAAAACTCTCGGAAACTGCCGCGACTGGCCGCTGCGGCTACGGTCTCAAAACGACCAAAACACCCGCTGTCGGCTGCGTCCAGCGTCTTCCATCATGCGACGGGACGTTGTCGGCTGCGTGCGGCGTGTGCAGTACGACCGTAGCCTTACAGAAGTTCGGTGGAGATGTGACGTGGCTAGTGTGTCTACACACGTTGCATCCCAAACCAGCACCCGTCCCATACATACTCCACGGAATCAGGGACATCCCGTCCGGTCTCTTGCCGTCAGTTCTCAAGTTCTGGATATGCCGGTCGGCTCTAAAAGAGCCGGCACATTAACTGAGGCTAGAGACCGGCGGATGATGTCATTGAGGGCAGCATGTCTTGAAAAGCGGCCAGCGCTTCGTTGGCAGGAAAGTCCGTGGTGACCTGATCGGTCAACCGCACTTCCGCAGGGGCAGCGATGGGGGGCGCAGACGGGACCCCGAGACGGAGGCATACTGTGATCTTGAGATCTGTAGAAACTATCTGTATTCCACAACGTTTATATTGGTTCTATGATTTGATTATAAGACCTGGGTGCGTAGCCAACGTGCCAATCGTTAACGCTCCGTAGCGAACGAAACTCAACTGTCACTGTCGCACTAATACGGACGAGTGATAGAGAGAGATGACTACGCTACGGAGCGTTGGATCGTTAGTTGTTTGGCACGTTGGCTAAGCACCCTGACCAACTGAACGAACTAATTTCTTTAAAGTTCTATGATATGATACTACTATTTATGAGTACGAATTGTTCGTGTCCATTAGACTGAAGTTGAGTGAACACGTGGCCTCGTTTGCTATATTTAACTTTTGTCTAAGCCTAAAGTAAGTATGAGGTCACTATGACGCTGTCTAGGTTTCGAGAAGTGTACATTTTGTAGCCGGTACATTACGGACAGGCTTTGTATTCTTGTTAATTGTCTATTGATTGACATTTGTATATAATCAAATTGTTTTCCTATTTGACGATCATAACATAAATTCGTATTGATTAGTGTAAAATTATTTATATTGTAATTTAGTAATATTAAAGAAATAAATCTAAATCTAATATAAATCTGTAGCTTACTGAATGTGAGTGAACTGAACTATGACGGATCCTTTTGTTTGACATAATTATTGAAAGTCATAATATAATGATTATCAGATTGTCATTAGCCATAATTCTGAAACCGTTAACTTTTCAGGATTAAGTTATCCTATAGATAGGTTTGTTTAAATGCAATCCTGAAAAATTACGCGTTTATGAGAAAAACCAAATTATAACTAACGAAAATGCGGACGTTCAATAACTTTATGCGAAACAATGGAGACCCAACTTTGAGACTTACTAGTGCTATTAAGTATGATGTAAACTACACTTACTTACCTATACGATATCGCGGCGCTCGATAATCGTCTCGCATTTGATGATCGAATGCTCCCGTCATCCTTTTATCCATTGAAAATAGAGTCGAATGGGACAATCGCATCATATACTTACTTGCCTTACGATTAGGCTGTGACATAACCTGGCGAGTTTTTAGTTCTCCCTTGAATTTTGTCAGTTTTGCACGGTAATCGCCAGGCGTTTGAAGTTTGCGAAGATAAATAAAAAAGATTTTTTTTTCACCTAAATTACTACAAGAAACTCGTACAGTCACGGACTTTATTTTTGAGCCATTAGGGTTGACTTTACATTGGACATTTCATACCGTTAGTATTGATAACCAAATCAGCTTGAACCGAAGTCCGTGACTGTACCGTGCACAGTGAAAAGTGAACACTAATAGTTAACTGCTAATTTCCTAAATAATGATCAGTTTAGAGTGTTACTATTAGTGCCATGTAAACGGGGTGTTACACTGGTTCGTCTGAGCGTTTCACTCGCCTTTGGCCGATTAGCTATCAGAATATAACATCTGCTATTCATATAACGGTAGGTATATCAATGCCATCCTAAAATAGCAGAACTGTTTTGTTTATCGTACTCATGTTTGTAATTGATTTCTAAGAACGTAGCCCTATTAAACTGATGTTTTGCAATTTCAGTAGCATTGCTTTCCGTATTCAAAGAAAATGAAACGGTAAATACGTTCGGAGTTCGATGTGTCTACTTGCATGACTATTTTTTTGACTTTTTGGATGGACGATATTCGGAAGATAGCGGGGGCAGTCTGGATGGGACTAGCTCAGAACCGGGATAAGTGGCGTACACGTTAGCAGTGGGTGAGAAGAGGCTGAAATGATGACCAATTAGGATGTTTATGACGACGATTCGAAAATGCTTGTTTAGGCCAACTTGTGTGAAGAATATTTTGAAATTTTTGAATCTTGAATTCGCCCTTATCGACTTTCGCCAAAGTACCTTTTGCCTTACATTGATGTAACCAGTTTTCTTTAACCAGTGCGCTTTATATGGCGTTTGATTTGATCGCGGGGTGCAGAAACTAGAGCCCAGTTCGCACCATTATAAAATGGTTGCGGTGTCGCGGTCGTTCACTTTGCGGTTTGCGGACACCAATTGCATAATGTTGTTACTTGTTAGTCAGCGGCAACGTTAACCGAACGGAGCTCCTATCAAGCAAGTATTTAAGACTTAAATGGGACGGAGTGACTATGGAATTCGATTCCCACCGGCTTCCCTAATTTTAAGCCATTTAAGTTTTTACTATGGCTATAACGAAGGAATTTAAAATCAACTTAAATGTTATTATTTTTCCTTTTTTTACTGTGGGACGTACCACACTAGAATCCATAAACACAACCGCTGCGGGCTTAACACAACCAGGAGTTGTGTGGTCGGGAGGTATGCAAGAAGCGTAAAGTGCTGATGTCGCTAGTAACGTTGTCACAGTTGCAATGGCTGAATTCGCGTTGAATGATGGATGGTCAGCTAGCGGAATTGGTAACGTGTTGGACCGGCAATCCAAAGATGTGGGTTCGAGTCCCACGTTGGCCAGGTTGAACATCGTTGATTTTTTCATTGTGACTGACATTTGCATATACAATTTATACATTTAAAGTCAATCTATATTCCGTTTGTTTTAGAGATTAGAACTCAAAAGTAGTGGTAATTAAGGTAATTAACTTTTTCTTCCGAAATGCTAGGGTTCCTATGATATCTAATATTCCGGTACAATAGTATGTAAACGACACTATAATTCAGTGCATAGTTACTCAGATAAAATTTTGGAGGAAAAAAGTTATCACTACTTTTTGCGGGTTTATACAATTTCTAATCTGAAAAAATCGGGCGTCCCTATAGGTCCCTACCAATTTATTTGACGTGCGCAATTAGCATTTATCCAGGAACTCTTCATTTAGGCTTACGATTTTTTTTTATTAGACAGCTTAAGTCTCATAAAATGTTCCCATTTTACTCTCCAGAATCGAAATCTGGCCGTGGAATCCATCAAAATTTCCAAATAAAGTCGGATTCCGGTTTTTCCTGACGGTTGGATCGAATTTATGGTAGTCGGTCTTAATAAAATGTTGATTTAGTAGTTACTTATATGAACTACAACAGATTAAATAATGGGGTAATAAAAAAACAAACACGTTGAAATATAAATGTATCACTTCTAAATTAATTGGTCGTTTTGAACGCTACTCTTTTTTATTAGAACTCGTTGAGCAGGTTTAATGTTTCCATTCCCATACCGGCCTCGGGGGCCCAAAAAGGATTTCTAGTCGTTTAAAAAGTTCGTTAAATCGATTTTATATAAATCTTTTAGTTCCATCTGTCTCGGTGTCTGTACCTAATCATTCTTGTAAGTTTAATTTGACTCACTTCCCTAGGTCCGATAATTTTTTTGCATATTTACGTAACAACATAATATTGCGTTGTTATTGAACTAGGTAACAGGCTAGATTTATGAGGATACTGGAGGTGACCATAAGAATTCTGTAATAAAGCTGCTCAACTGTAGGTCTGTTAAAATCTCCTTGATGAGTGAACTTATAAAGACACGTAGTCTTTGATATAATCTAATTTGTGACAAAATGTATAGGTAATCGCAGGTGAGGAACGCGCGTTCCCTATTAAACTAGTATTTAATAGGTGCGTGCATTATCGTTGGCAATTAAACGTGTGTTGTGACAGCCCAACAAGCAAAAAACTCTCAGATTGCGCACTTTATAAGAGTGGTGAGCTTATAGCGCTCTTATTATTGTTTTGGAATAACAATCGCTCTTATATGAGTCTTAGACAAGCTAGGACAGACTTTAGTAAGGTCAGTCTTATTACCTAGTCTTATATATGTTTATAAGAGCATTTTATAATACTATTATAAGCCTCTTGCTCCTACAACAACATTTACAAAGTCTCATTGATCTTGGGAGTACCTGGTCTTATATCCCCATTCTCTAAGTTCATTTGATTTTATATTAGACTTTCTAAATGCCATTGTAAGAATGCAAGACTAATATCAGCATAGCATAATACTATTATAAGCCTCTTGCTCCTACAATAACATTAACGAAGTCTCATTGATCTTGAGAGTACCTGGTCTTATATCCCCATTCTCTAAGTTCATTTGATTTTATATTAGACTTTCTAAATGCTATTGTAAGAATGTAAGGCTAATATCAGCATAGCATAAGGATACTGTAAGTACGTACTTTTTTGATCTTATTTAAAGCTATAATGAGATCAACAGCGGCACTTTAGTAAGATATTGGAGTGATATAGGATCAGGATACTAAATCACACAAGACAAGTTTAATATAAGATGGTTTGATCTTAAATCGATTTTGGGAATCCATAAATTTAAGCATTTCGCATCAACAACCTTGTCACTTAAATAAAAAGACATTTAGTTTATTAGTATGTGTCTAGTAATCAAGTAAGGATAAACAAATATATTAAGGGTTTTACTAAGTAAAGCAAGAAACCCTAATTAATTCAACATGGCCACATCATTTATATTCAGAATGCCAAAGTTAGTGTAAATAATCTTAAAATACTCTAATAGTGCGCTTGAAAAATACACCTACAGCAATGGCTGACTATCAATACAAATAAATAAATAAAATAATTATAAGAGGATACAAATACCCATATTTGATCAGGCGCATGAAGTTTGAAGCGTAAAACAGGGTTTACTTTACAGTAAATAATATTTTCCCACGTGAATACTTACCGTAAAACATGAACACACACGATGATAACGAGCACGTTATTATATTTAAACATAATTCATAAACAGTTTGATAAATACTTACACTTTTTTTTTGTCACGCTGCAGTTAATTTTATTCGTACACTTATACTTTACAAATAGAATGTTTCAACTCTGTGTGATCTTCCAAAAAATCAAAATAAGTTTATTTAGGCTTACAAGATACTTATGTAAAAGCGATATTAGCCTGAGGTAGCTTAAATTAGTTTTGGGAAGATTACTGTAAACGCAAACAACATTCAATTAGACTGATATTAGAACGATATTAAAATAAATACGCTTATAATTTGTGCCCAAATCCGGGCTTATACGATGATATAAAATCAATATAAGAGCGAAAAAATTGTAGTCTTGAGACTGTTGTAAGCGTGTTATTGCTAGTTGGGAGTGCATTGCGTGGCTGCTAGAGGGGTAGCTAGCCCTATTCTCACCCGACGTACGTTCGACTGAACACACCAGTATAACTGTGAGCTCGAGTGCAAACTACTACGCGTAATCTTAGGGTGCATTTTATATTTGATGACCTGATGTGATCACTTGCTTGTGGTTTGATCGTATTGCTGTAATAAAGTCGAGCATTCCCATAGTCCCCATAGCTTACTGAGCGCAGGTGAACCAATGTAACGATCTTGACATATGAAGCTATAGTCTCTTGCCGGAAAGCGCTCTGATTCTGGTTCCTTGGGTCCTTTGACTGGTCTGTTCTCTGAATAACATCGCAGCCCTTGGAGGTGAGAGCGAAGGGGTAGGTGTGCATTTAATTAAGGCGGTGGGTGCGCTTGGCACGCGTGCCGGCCGCTGCATTTCCGGTGCGCCCCCGGCCGCTTTCCTCCCCCGGCGTGGAAAGCGCGGTCGTCACTCGGTATTAAAATTTTTCACGTAAACTGGTTTGATAGCGGGTTGTGGTGGGGATCGCGAATACGCCGCGCCGGTCATTAGCTAGGTCGCGTTCAGCGCGCGCGCGTCTCGGGCGCACAGATCGCGTCGACGCGCGGTATTCCCGCCAACCGCTTTATTGACTGTGCCTGTGATAGACTGTGGATCTCGGATCGAAGTGATCTTAGTGCTGTGATTAAACTGCCATAACATTGGATCTTTCATATAAAATTGTGTTTAATGAGGTTTAGGTAAAATTGGTATACCACAATGACTTCCAGTTTGGACAATTCCAAACAATACAATTGGTTTTAATTTTTAATATTTTGGATTAAAATTTAAAACCAACGAATACTTGAAACCAAATAAGTTCATTCCAAATATAACCCAAAATGATATCATTATATTAATGTAGAAAATCAAAATGTTTTAAATTCTCTCAGTCTCAAATTAGAAATAATGATGATGTATACTTACATACTTTATGCCTAACTCTTTATGTTAATAAATATGTAGAGCGCGCGTTATCAGTTCATTAATTCGCGATCACGTCTGTATCGCGCCTCGCGACACTAATTTCATGCAAAACAAACAGCAAACAAGCGGTGATAAGCGGGAGTGTTGCCGAATATCCCTTATCAGTCGTTTAGCCAAGGTCGCGCGCTATCAGCCCGCGGAGCCGATGGATTCGTCCCGAGATCGCTCTACTGCCAATTACTCATTATTATGACTGCATATTGCTATTATTAGATAAGCGTTAAGCACTTCAACTCAGGTTTAAGTGTGTTAATTAAATTTAAAAATATTATTGTTTGATTCCTATAAGAAACGCTCCACATTGAAATGCAATTCGATTATGATTTTAATTTATTGTAGAGTACCAGTCAATAGTTTATCACTTTCTTGTCGTTTTTATTACTTTAAATAATACATGATTGAAATATGTATATAATAATGTATACCAGTGCACAGTAAACTGTGTAATAGACTCCTCAGCCCCTGGGCTGTCCTGACATACTAGTAAAGTTGTTTTGTTTAGTTTCCTTTCTTAGAGATTTTTCATTCATAATCTGTTAAACAGTAAAATTTATATTTAATACTATAAATAGGCGTGATTATATGAATGTATGTATTAATACTAAATCATAATCCTCACAACCGAAAGTTAGGATAACTCCGATAGTAATCTTGCAGTGTGTGATGTAGATCGCGACCCAGTTGCGCGTGATTGAGGATAAAACAATATAAATAGCCCGTCAATGCTAGTGTCGGCCCGTCAGGCGCGCTAGTTAGAACGTATACAGAAACCTAACGCCAAGAAAGTGTTGTGAATTGTGATGTTTTACGAGAGCTAAGCAAACGGTATGCTTTCCTTTATAGGACGTATTCAAATCTAAACAGAAACCTGACGTTAGAAGTGAAGATTTGTGAAGTGTACGATTACCCAAGTGGTATACTATAACTGAAAGTAAACTGGTAGACAACGGAATCCTTCCGTTGATAATGAGCCCTCAATTTTAAAGACAGTGCATACGCCCTCAAGTTCTGAGTGCTTCGTAACAAACCTAGTGTGAAATTGTTGACCTGTGCTGTGTGATGCTGGCATGATGCGGCACGCGGCGAATGCGGCGGCCTGGACGGCGCCCGGCGAGGTCTGGGAGTACGTCAGCCAGCTGGTCAGCTCCTACCACGACCAGCACGATTGTCAGGTGCGTTGTCTGTACTCGGAGTATGCTGCATGTGCGGTTTTATTATAAGTTTTTATATCTATGCATGTAAGAGATTTTTTTGTGTCCGGCTCAAAATAAATCTAACGAAGAAAAAGTCTACAGCCTTGGACAGTTGTCCTATCACCTATTTTCAAAAAATATTATATATATTATTCAAAAAATATTAAATATATTTTAGATTGAAATGTATTGACTGTGTTAAATGTCAAAAATGCCATCCAGAGTGGCTCTAAATACAGCGATCCTTCACGAAGTCATTATTTTGATTGGTGTAGGGCCTTCCCACGCGTCGTCTTTCCGGACGATCAGGCATAAGTGCGAAGTCTTTCTTTGACATTTTCGCTGCGAGAAATATGATCTCTTCACTTGATGGTCTAGTGGTCCGTAATGTACAAAAATAATAGCCTATTAAGATGAATATGCGACGTTATCTAAGGTCAAGTTAATAATAGTTCGTACCTACTCTTCGCTTGACCGCTTAGACTGCTGCGAGTTCATCTCATATTTATTACACATCTACAAAAAAATATGTTTATTAAATTGCAAATTATCCGAGTTCATTGCATTTCATCTTTTCAGGAATTCGTGTTCGTCTCGTGAATTTACAATGTGTTTAATAATTTAGGGCTCATGTTTTAATCATGCGCTGGTTTCCACTTGTTTGTGCATTACCATGAATACCGCGTTAAACATGTGTCCGATTTCCGTAGCCTTGAAATTACCGCGCAAAATGTTATCTTAATTACACAAATTGTCACCTTAGCGTACAGCGTTTACAGCATAATTTATATACGACCTTGTCCAGACTATTCGATTTTTTTTAAACCAAATATTTAAACAAAGCATTAATATTCTTCGCAGAATATTTCGTTGACATTTAAGACAAAGTACCTAATATTATACACGTTCTTTGTTGAACTAAATGTTAATATTGTTCGTTTCGTTCATATCCAGGTCAACATGTCAGGATGACTAAAAGTTGGGGCATGTGTATACGGGGCAAGTAAAGATTAGACAATGCTAAAACATGCTGCGTAAGCTACGCAGTGACGTGTCTTACTGTCTTAAACTTTTTGTTTGCCTTCTATACAGTACCAGCCAAAAATATATCACCTCCAGGTTTATACGACAAACCTTTTTTATGTTTTCGTAATCAACTAGGAACCCTAAAAAGGTTTTCCGTACGTATTTTACTGCTTTAGCATTTTGAGCGTATTTCGTGTGTTGAAATTTCTAATAACAAAGAGGAGCAACCCCGTAAGCATCGGGAAAAAAACAACACAAAAACTCCTTGTATTTGGGTTGCCCTCTAATTCCTAACACATGTACGACAAAAATATGAAAAAACAACATTACAAGATAAATATGATATATTGGTATCCGTCTAGCCGTATCGGGAGCGTCAACAAGGGGAACACACTCGATACACTGGCATATTCCCATTTACACGAAGCACGATCTCCAGGGCGAACTAGCGTAACAAGCCCTCGTAAGTATCAACATATAGAGAGCGCACTAAAATTAGGTAACTCTTATACTATTTTTTCTTTTTTCCATTTTTTCGCTCTATGATGCATAAACTTAACCCACGATAGTTATTTTGACTAGAAAAGCGTTATCACGTACCCACTCGGTTAGCGTTCACATTGACACCACTGTTCCCAGCATACATTACCCAGCTATCTGCCCGTATCGGTAAACGTGTGACTCACCGCACTCCTGTATGTTGCATATTCAGACGAAAGACCTACTTCCAGTAATAGGTATTCCCTAATTTGTGGCCAGAGGTCGTTTTAGGACGAGGCGAGGCGGTGTTTTGAATTTTTTTTTTTTTTTGAAATAAAAACGTTAATTGATTCATAAGCAAGGACGCACAAACAAAACTACTTAGGCTTTTTAGATTAGTGCACCCTGTTTGTGTTTATTCGTTTGCGCGATCTGCCCGGCGCATAAACCTCATATAATATTAATATTTCAGACGAGATCCTAGTTACTGTAACAAATATCTGTTCGAAGTGGATTGCTTTCAAAATTCGTTGGTTAAAAATATAGTTAACGTAAGTTGTTTTAGTACATAAGTACAGATATCAGTTATTTTTCTATCCGATACAAAAATTTGCATTAGGTTTAACTATATTTATTTCAGTTAACATAATTTATAATTTATGAACATTGAACCTCCAGGTCTTTTTGTTGTATTTTCCTTTTGTTGTGGTACATTTTTTGTATTGCATTTTTGATATGTTTATACGACTGGTTTCTAAATAAAAAATACGCCTCATACTATACGAAATGAAACCTTGTAGGCAAATCTCAAAGACATAACAGCATTCTTTATCATTTCCTCGTCTCTGCAATGTATTTAGTTGCGTGAGTTTCGATCCAAATCTGGACAATTTTATGAAATGATTCTAATAAGGGCATTTTACATTACTATTCTAAATTGAGAACATATCGGGACTAATAGATAGCACATTATATGTTGATGCGAATGCATTCCGTGCCGGCTGAGTTATATTCTCTATGATTGCGCGAGTGCAAGTCAGTAGAGTTCTTGTGCGAACCAGCATAACATGACCCCAAGATTAATTAGAATAAAAATAAATAGGACATTCTGACACAAATGTAAGGTAAGGTAAAGCTCTAAAAAGCTGCTATTGTTGATCCGATCCGTAACAGTTTTGCATAATTGGCGAGCTCATTCGGCGAATCCCTGCATGTCTGGTCGCACCATTACACATAAGCACTGAGTTTGAGGAGTTCGTGACTTCGAACCCGACCGGATCCAACTTCGAATACCAAAGAGTATCTCGGCATTTAAAGTGGAGTTCGATAGGCAAGTTTTACGATGGTTGTTTTCATTGAAATATTAATAATGAACATATATTTTAACTAGTAATTGATATAAATAAAAGGTTTAAGTATACAAACTGTTCATAAATCATGGTTGTCCATAAAAAGTGTGGAATTACGAAGAAATGAACGTAAATTGGTTTGTGTACTTAATTTATCTTTTCTATAAAACTCCACTTTATGTTGTATCGTGTATAACTAACCAGCTTCACTCTTCGGCGAAGGAAAACATCATGAGTAAACCGGACAAATCTTAGGATTTGAGAGATCAGGCGACAGTCGCGAATATATATATATTTGCGGACCTTGGGCTTCTTTAAGAAAGCAATTGAAAGAAAGAATTGGAAACAAATTAAGATGAGTACAACATTACTGGTTTATATGATTAATTAAATTCTACGCTTGATAGATAGGAATAACTCCGGATAAGTAGGTGCTTGCGCGGCGCAGTCACGCCTGGGCGGCTAACGAATGGCCTTCAATCGTTTCACGGTCAAATAAACTAAGTTTGATCTGTCTATTACCCTCGATTGTTAGCGGGTTCAACGGACATGGGACAGGAGACGGCTCACGGTCATACTCATTTTGCTATAATAGTCAGGGTTACCAGCAAATTGTATACTCTGAGAAAATCCCTGATTGGTATATTTATTACGGAGTATTTACCATGTACCTATTAGTTGTTTTCAGGATTCTCGATTTTTCAGCACAGTTGCGTAGGTCATCTCATGGGAGTAACTGATATGCTGCTTTCAGTATTGTTTTCGCACGATGGTTTCATTCCATAGTAGAATGGTTAGTCATTACCACTGAACAATTGATAGACGGCATTCTTATGTACTCTATTATTAACAGGGAAACTTAACAGATTCTAATAGAGATAGTTCGTTTTAAAAACAAGACTTTAATCTAATATTAACTGTATTAAGCTCAGATTAAAAACGTCCTATAGTAGCGTAGAATCTCTCATCGCGAATATGCGTACATTCTTACTACCTAAAAAATCTTCCGAGTAAATTCCGTTCCGAGTCAGTTCGAGTATGGAGCTTGAAATCCCTTTTTTTATAGAAAAAGTCGTGTAGTCTTAATTATAATGAAACGGAGCATGATTGTCTATCAAGTTACTAGTCGTGCGAGACAGCGTCTTTCTTCTTATTTACATAATTAGAAAGAGGTGGATAGTTTTAGTTTATCTCGAGAGCGCCTGGATTTACGTAGTCAGATGTCGTCGGGTAAAGTCGCAAACCTCTTATCGCCTCCAAAGGAGTTAAGAGGTTTACAACTTTAGGTATTGTAGACTAAAGTTGACAATCCTAATGTCCTTGAATTATAGATAAGTAAAAGCTTTGCGATTTTAGCTGACGACGTGTAACACAGCAAACGGTTAGATAGGTATTAATTTCAAACTCAAAGTACCAGACAAGCAGTCACCGTAGCCTATGGACGCCTGCAACTCCAGAGGTGTTACATGCGCGTTGCCAACCCTTGATTATGAAATTAATTTCTAATTACCTAATTAATATAGTTATGATCAAACAATATAAGAATTTACCTTATTATTGTAATTGAACAGCTATGAAAATGGCAGGTCAAAATCATAATGACTGATGGCGTGATGACCCTAACTAGAGGCATTACCTGTTAATTAAATAATCTACTCTTCCATTTCGAAGCACTCCTCAATATTTCATTACTATTATATTACGGTCAATTGCTCTCGTTAAACCTTTTACTGCGTGCATTTCTGATAACGTTTTACTAGGCCGGTTCTGGTTTATGTTAATTGGCGTCCGATCATTACGGAGGGAGTCGAGAGGGACTTGCACAGATCATTACACAATGGTTGCAGTATTGTGGTTACCAAAGATTAGCTTATTGATTTAGTTCGAGAGCGCATCCGCTCATTTAAAATACGTCCCTGTTTACGTACAATGGTGAACGTTTTGTTCATCTCTTTCATTAAGAAACCAGATGCAGAACTCGTAATCACTAGAACTAATAGTACTTCTATTTACTAGCCTCTTATAAATACTGACGGTTTTATAAGTACATTACAATTAGTATTATCTTAAACTCAATGCAATGACATGGATGAACTGATTTTGACAATACATTCCTAAGAGCCTCTGCTACGAAAACTGCTAACAATAAAAAAACTGAATCCAAACACACGAACACACACACTCTCTTTTCGTCGGGGGTTAAAAACAGTAAAAACTGTTACTTAGTTATGCAGCGGCGGTGTGGCATTTTACAACAGACTTGAGACGTCCGCGACTTTTCGTAAACGCCTCCCTATCGGGATATATATACGGGATCTTCGGGAGGCAGTCTGCTGAGTCGCAATGGCGAATGCAATACAGATTGATGTGTTTCGCCGGCACCGTTAGGACCCTGTTGATCTTGTCTTATCCGATGGGCTTAACGAGATTACGGTATCTGTGGTTAGGAATTTAGGTAGGCGTTCGGTATATTCCGGATTATCTCATTGAGTACGGTCAGTGTATGTACAGCCGCTATCAGATATTTCGGAGCGTCCATAGCCGCTCAAAAATGTCTGCACATGCACTTAAACGTCTTTATAAAAGAGGATTCGTGTTTATGAACACCTTGGCCGCTCCGATATATTTTAACAGCTGTACATGCACACTGATATACGATGGAAACGAATCACTTTGTAGTACATATTTTTTCCTATAAACTGACCGATTTTGCTTGCTATTGAGAGTATATTGAGTAAACATGGCTAACCTTGTAGCATTTAGGTAGCTCTTAACAGAATACTGATCTCAATGATTTTCAAGTATAGGTAAACAAAAAGAACAAATATTCATTCTTTGTCTTAAATTATACACGATGATAAAGAGTCAAATAAAAATGTTTAACGAGTAAACTGTTTAGACGTGACAATTGCCGTAGACAAAAGAATCGAAGTACCATTGGACGCTTTTAGTCATTGATTGGTCATCTTTGGATGATATCTCGGCATTTGTTCATAATACCTCTCGCGCCGAATGATGGGCTCTATGACAGCTACTTGAAGTCTCTTTTGGATTGGCTTAGTTACGTCACAGCAACAGGGGGAGTGAGGGGAGTCATGCCAAATGTATATGTTAAAGAGACAGGAAAACGTGTCAAGGAGACAGGGGGGGGGTCCAAATACTCGAAATTTTGTGTCTAATTAATGGATGACGCCAAATATGTGTTAATCATATTTATTACTTAAATGTCACATTGCTAAATAAATAAATTGTTCAATTTAATGTAATAACACAGGATGACACCTATCTTAATGTGGAAATATTGTGGATAAATGTCGTAAATGCTAAAAATATTCAATTATGAATTTACGCAAACAATATGCAATTAATGCTTGCAAACCTTGACGACACTCGTAAAATGGTACCTGCAGTTACATAATGTTTGGTTTGGTTAAACGGTAATTGTATGCATGTCGCAGTGATTGCGCAATCTATTCAGTCCCATCTAATGTCCGCGATGCTTCAATGCCGTTAATAGAAACACCTTGTATTGTCTCCTCTATATGTACGAGCTGTTTGTAATGGCTTTACTCGTTGTGGATCCGACAAGCCATATTTATGTAGCTTACAGAGTTGAACCCTCTAGGAATCAGAGGACGGCCTTCCGCGAAAATCTAATGAAGGCGTCATTTGAGTGACAGAAAGATGCTAGCAATATTGCGAACTTCGGTGTTCGCGGTAGGTCCTCAGATCAGAACCTGGGTATGGTGCAATAACTATACGCATTTTTTTAATACTGGTTCACTTGAGTGTTCTACTTGCCAGCGCTCGGTAAACGATTTTAATTACATCCTAGGACAGACGATTACCTGTAATTGTTAATAATTATTCAATGTATCAACTGTTGTTAAAGTGGGCATCAGATGTATCGGAGTGGCCAAGGCGCTCACAAATCTGAACGTGAACACGCCTCTATTGTCAAGGCGTTAGAGTGCGTGTTCAGATATTTTTGAGCAACTCGACCGCTCTGTATCTGATGGCGAGTGTACTTAGTAAAATTCTTGATAGTAAATTTTATAAAATACCATTTTAACACGTAAATTACTATTCAAGTATCCATGTACCAGCCATATAAGCTTGTTTAGTAACAAATACAAATAACATTCCGGACAAGCGTGTTTTGAACATGGAATTCCTTGACAACGGGCTTGTTAGTCGTTCCTATGCGAGTGGCAAATAAACTGACAAGACTATGCAATCATGTTCATAAATATGGTACTTGAGAGCTGTGATCGCGACATTTTGTTTTGATCTGCGTAATATGCGGCTTTATCACTTAACTCATATTTCATTTATTGATTGCTTTTGTGGGTTTACAATTGGACGTATAACTAGAAAACAGTAGGTAGTGTGGTAAACGTACCACAAACCCTGTCAGGGCACTGCATGCTGCATGCTGGGCTCAGTCCTATTAAAATAAAATTAATAAATATTAGGACACTGACAAAATTGACTAAGCCCCACAGTAAGCTCAAGAAGGCTTGTGTGTAAATGAAATATAAATATGAAGTAGAACTATTCCATCATGCAATACAATACAAATAATATTTATTGCTCAACTCCATAAATGAAAATAACACACAGAAGCGGTTTAAGTTAAATAAAGTAGTCATTAATAAGTACTAATCATTAATAAATAGTAGTAAGTAGTTTTGTTGCCTTTAAAAAGTAAAAAAAAATTACGTTACTTGTT
Source organism: Cydia pomonella (assembly GCF_033807575.1). Classification (NCBI taxonomy): domain Eukaryota; kingdom Metazoa; phylum Arthropoda; class Insecta; order Lepidoptera; family Tortricidae; genus Cydia; species Cydia pomonella. The sequence goes on from NC_084719.1 coordinate 17,390,186, forward strand.
TAACGGACATAAGATGACAAAACGATAACCCAGTGATAAAATGTGACATCAGGACATGACCATGACCAAAAGAAAGATCGAGAGGCTGAGGATATTGCGACGCAACAAAATAATATAGGTAATTTAAAATCAAAGCCAGCTAGCTCGCCAACTGGTGGCTTAACAATTCCAAAATCATGCTGCTAATCCCCATCCTAATTTATAAGAGGTACTTGGCAGTTATACATTATTGCGTACTTCGTTGCTTAAGATACTGCGGCTGTCTGTCTGTACCCAAGTATTTGATGAGTGTCGAATTTTCAGACGGGATGATGACGGTACGGGGGCGGGAGGGATGGTAATTTAAACCGGTTAGACACCTTTGTGGCGCAAGCGCAACCGCCGGCTTTTAGTTGACATCCGCAAAAAGTGCGTCGAGGAATGCGCGCGACTTCGGTGCGCGGCGATTTTTAATCGTCGAAGCTCGTGTATTTCAATCGCTTACTCTTCCCTGGCGAATATTGTGCTCATGATAACCGGTATAAGTGTACTCACGGACTGCTGACATTTCTTCTGGATGCTAAGGTCACGGGAACTTTGGTTTGTTCTGAGCGCTCGTCTCGCCGGCAGTAGCGATGGGAATTATCGGCATGGGATATCGGAAAATAACCGCCGAACATGGCTCGACTGAGTACATTATGACTCAACTTTAACGCTTTATTATAATACCATTTTTGTCATGAATGCCTTATTAATTACGTCGTTTATTTTTTTACTACTTAAAACAGCAGTTGTACAGATTTTTAACATTGAAAATTATACCGTTCCCACGGGACAGTTGACTGAGGAAGTTTGCTAGTTACAAAGCTTGACTAATCATATTGACGCGTACGTAAGTTATTTGCGACAACGCTAATTAATAAAGTGAATTATTGGCGAACGTAAATACATCAACATAATATGGTTACGGTGTGAAACTGGTTAACGCTGTAGCGAAAACAGCAGGCGCGTTAGGAAAACATTGCAGACACGGTTAGATAAAAGTAGCTTTTACATCAATTGCCGATAACAGTTTACCAAGTAATAAACCTATATAGATTTGCAATTGATCAAACGTGAATTCCTGCTTAAAGTTACGAGTATTTGATCTACTTCCCAAGAATGCACTGCGCCTTTTATTTGGGATTTTTAACTACAACTTCGGGAGGCTTTCTCTTGCGGTGGAAACTACACTTCTGATGTTAGCGTAGGCATATCATCTGATCATAGTAATTACACTATTAATGGATAACACATTCGATTTATTAATTATTGTATCATTTGAAGACATAAGTAGCCTAACATTTCTAGAATTCAACTCTGTCATGGAATGATTTCCGGAATAATAAGGATGTGTCAATCATACTAATTATTGGACCGAATAGTATATAAATAGGGTGACAGAATAACATTGTACATTCATCCGCACAAGTTTTGCGTTTGTAATATTAGTAAAACACATAGCATATAGCATCGTCCTGTTTTGGCATGAGTTAAAAAAGTCGAAACACGTCTCACACGCTCGACTCAATCACATCGATTATATGCACCATCGCTGCTCATACTCAATCGGCCTCTTGATAAATAATTCGCGACCCTCACACAGCCGCGTATTAATAATAAACGCTTTCAATCAGACTACTCGTCCTCGTGTGCCAATTAAATATTTATAAAGGTTATTTACCATTTCATTTATGCTCTTATTTATTTTCGTGTTCCCATTCTTAACTTGAAATCCATATCATTGCAGTTAGTGCAATCATTCTTAATTATGTGATTCGTTGCTTATTTTCAAAGACCTATAATTTAATTGTACAATTTGACCGTCTTTGGCATGAAATTCTTGTAATTTGGACATCTATCGCTAGTCAACTTTTGATTATTATGTCATAACAGTGAAAATGAATTTTTCATGAATATAATAAAAAATAATGATAAATTGTGTGAGTAAAATTCTTAAATTGTAAAGTAGAAATAGTAGAATAAGTGTTATACCTAGAACTTAAGTACGAGTACAGTTTATGCATGGTAGTCAGTGTACCCTTCCTAACGTACATTATTACAATATATCAAATATATGTAACTTTTTTACGTCAACTTACAATATTCGCTTGACTAAAGGCTAGTTATATTTATATCATGGTATAATGTATATAATGTTTGATTATGGAGGCAACGTGAGCTCAAGGAAGCGGGATGAAGCCGGTCCGACCGCCATCTTAACGTCGTTTAATAAACCTCCGCGACAACTGCGTACTAGGGTTACCAGGTACAATTCAGAAATGACCTCAAATTATGCTTTTTGCAACAAAAGTTCCGACACGTCGAAAAAACTAGTTGTATGTTACAATAATCTGTGGATCGGTAATGTAAAGTTAGATTATGCCCGCGAAAAGGGCACGGTAAGATAGGAAGCTGGATGAAGCCGGTCCGACGGCCAATTTAGCATCGTTTAATAAACTGTGCGTCAACTGCGGCGCAGGGTTGCCTGGATCACGAGCCAAAAGGAGAAGCTGGCAACATTGGGATTTGATGGCAGCATAGAGGTACAATAAGTACAGAGATGAAATGGTAGAGCCGGCAGAAGACCGAACGAGATGCTCTTATGGAACTTTCTGTAGGAGTAGCAGAGAAAGCGCTATGATTATTTGTCGTTGTCACAGTCTCATTTTTTTTATTCCCACTGTAAATGTTAGTATGCTTTATGGTGGGCAACAAATAACCCGATCAAATTACGTAGGTTGTTTTTGGTATGTTGTCAGTAATGTTAAAAAGTGTTTTTAATTTGGCGCATTGCGTATGTTCTATCCCTCACGGGCGCACGCGCATCTATGGATAGTAGTGTTCATTATTTATATTATCAAGTTTTTATAGATCGTTAAAGTCTAACAATATAAAACTCTATCAATATAGCGGATGTTTAAAACATAGGTAAGGAACCTACGTAGAGTTGTTTATTAGGTGCAAATTGACGAACGAGTTTGTTTTTACAAGATCATATTGACTTTTTAAACAGCTATTCAAAAGTACATTATTGAAACTCCGCTTATGGTAGTCCGCTTAAAACAACATTACCGTGTGTAAACACGCATTCCACAAAAGTGGCTGTAAAGTTATATTACTATTTCGGAGCCCGCGGCTCCGATAGGGACCCGGACTCAGCCCTGGCTCCCGATCGAGTAATGCAAAACGAGACTCGGGAATAAATCGTTTACATGGTTGTCGGCGTAAACTGGTCGGGCTGGCTGCGCGGAGGTAAGAAGCGTCACTCGGTGCGCGGAGCGCCCGTGTCCAATCTAATAGACGCCATCGATACGCTCTTTAACGCACAATACCTCTTGTTATCCGTTTGGTGCCCGTTATTATCCAATTATGCAATCTGGTGTTCGACGGTGAGTCACATTTAAATCCGATTACGACGGTTACGATTATTTCTTTATAAAATCATCGATTAAAATTGATAAAATTACACATATGTATCGGCGTTTATTTGGGAAATGAAGACGTTGTCAGCTAAAGACGAGTAGTTAGATTATAGATTGCCGCATCTGATGGCGCGGGCGCGGTGTTAGAGCACATTTATGCGGCCGTAGGTTGTATCCGCAGTGGCGGGCTTATCTCGCCATTAGAGTTATTACGGGCCGGTATCTCGCGCATCGCATCGCTTCGATTGTTTCTGAACCCCGCGGACCGAGCGCTGCGGCCCGCGCGCCCACCACCGTAATTGACCACTGTTTACTTCCACAAAGACCTCTTATTTTATAAATTATTCTGCGGTGTTTTAACATTTACAGAATGACCGCGTATGAGGAAGATTTTACAATGTATTGACAGTAATGCGCTGACATTAAACAATATTTTCACAATAATGTATTACTTATTTTCATTGAAATGTTACACTTTAATACTTAAACGCGTGTTCAATGGCGCGGCATGTCTGTAATAATGCTCACCGGGTCTCACGAGTTGGCGTTCGATTTTACGAGCTATTTATTACAAAATTAACGATTGTGCAATTCGGTATTTATAGTAACGGCAGCTGCATTCGTTGATTTTCTCAATTCCTAATTATTGAGTGCGAGCTTTATTGGCTCCTTCATTTACAACAAGTACCGTTTTCAAGGATCAGATCTGAAGTAAATTGAACTGAAGTGAGAAAAGTAATGTTCTTGCAATGAAGTAAAAGCTCTTGGTCAGATAGCATCGGATTATTAGCTCCCACGCGTCCCGTCGTCTCGTTCTTGTCTCGTCCTTTATCATTAAGGATGTATGTAATTATTTCCATTCTGGAAACATGTCCCAGGGATTTACAATTTACATGTTTACATGCTTAGCTTTATAATAATCTTGTGAACGGGTTTGAAAAGTAATTACAGTAAGAATTTTCATCATTAGCATTTGCGAAGCGCTTGCTTCTTTATTACTTTTTATACAAAACTGTGTAAAGTGGTGTTGATATGACGCTGCCTTATATTTCATTGTGATAATCTTATGAATGGGAAAGTTTTTATATTTATATGCCCTGTTGGTTAATCACATAAAAACGAGATTCCAGTTCCGAGAGGACATAGTGGTAGGTAAACGATACGTGACCCTATTTAATACTTACAATACACACAAATCAATATACACGCGACGTTACAGTTTTAAGAGGATCTCAGGTACGTCCACTATTGGACATGATAGGCGGCGAGGACTCGACATGGTGTCCTTGGCATCCCATATAGTCAATTAGTGCGCTCGGCGATCGGAACCGCAACGCGCATCCGTGCCTCGTGCGTGGGAATAATAGGAATGCTTTAACGTCCCCACCGATATGCGCCTGGGCAAGATGCAACGCAAATATTCCCGTACGTCACTTCATACCGCAACTTAACTAGGATTACTAAGTTACTTGTCTTTCCTGAAAGATAGTAAGGGTTCTTTAAAAAAACACTGCATAGATTTTAGAAGTGTTCATAATGGATGGACAATTGGCCAGGATACCTATGAAACCGTCATTAAAATACGGTAACCGCTTACTATCAATCGGATTCTACATATGTTTGCTACTAATGTAGTATAGTTATGTATACGTAAAAAAAGCAGACGTACGTGTTTTTTAGAATTTCAAGCAATAGATAAATATGTACGTAGGTAATTTTATATCGAATTGCTTCGAAAATCAGCTTACTTGGTTATCAGATTTTGAAACCTATTTTTGATTTGCGGAATTTAGGATTCATGCCAATTCATTAGTGTATTAAAAATAAAACATCGTACCGTAGTTTTATTTTGGATCGTCCCTACCTGGTTCTCAGTCCAAAAAAATACATTATGATATAATATTTAATGAATAAAATTAAGCTCCAACCAGAAGGCGACGGCCGTGAATAGGGAAGCGTTGTCACGCTCAGTTGGGGCAGGTCAGCATTCGTCCGGCTTCGGCGTAACTTTATGATCGCTCCTGCGCTACCATTGTTCTAATAGGCCCGGCTCGCTAACACCCGTCTCGTTATTCCTTGAGGTCACGCGCTCAACTTGATCTCGCCGATTCTCTACGCTTTTATGGCAATGCGTGGATTTGCAAGCTAATATTATATTTCTCGATTGCTGTGCGATGTTTGGAATCGGACCGTGTAGGCGTCATAACAGCTTCTGTATTCAAATAGCTATAGTATAGTATTATTTAAGAATCACTGCTTATCGACGCAGATAAGGCTTAAGTCGATTACCAACGCCCAAACTATGTCGGTTGGATATCTTCTGCTGCCTTCGATAGCATACAGAAGCGATTGGAGTCGTTTGTTTTCAGATATTCCTTGCAACATAACGTTGTCATGTCATAATGTTGGTCATACAAATAGAAAAAAAATGTGCTTTCGGAATGTAAAGTTACTATCTGCTCTTAGTTTTGGTCTGTATAGTGACTTTCAAATTAACTGCACCTTGTGCTGTTAAAGTTTAGGAAAAGTACAAATTAGAATCCTGGACCGATGTCCCTGATTGAGGTAAAGCTGTTCACCATCTTACTGTGATTCTGCGTTGATGTCTGTACTACATCATTTTCTAAATCCGTATCGAACTGTTCAGCCGGGGCGAAGTGTCAGGACCTGCTTTTTCAGATGTCACTGTTAATCGTGCTATCGCGCTCAATTAATCTCGCACTCCGTGACTTTTGACGCGGACCCGGTTCCGTGTCGCGGTGACGGGCCCCGCAATATTTTACACATGATTAGAGCGGCGCTGGCACTGTATGGGTAAGCAAATTGCGCCGACGCGACGCGCAGTCACGATCTCAACCTCGCGGGACCCCGGGAGAGTTTCTAGAGAATTCCGACGTAAATGCTATTTTAGCTTTAACTTAAAACGACTTAAGAGTTCTTACATGACGAATATCCATAAGCTTTTTCGATATCTTAAGACTGCACAGATATTAATGGCGGCACCGCTGCTGATGTACCGTTTCACTCTGGAATAGCTACGATTCTTAATCAAAAGCTGGTGAGATTATTTTATCTTGATTGCGTTTATTGACTTTCTAAATATTCTGTTGATATCTAATTTTATTGGTAGGTAATAGAAGGTATTAAGAAAATAAGACAGGGATAACACAAATACAAACATAACTTAGAATACCGAATTTTGTTTAAATACTGTCAGGGTAGGCGTCAATGATACTCGAGTTGGACTTCAAGACTGTTTATTAGTAATCTAGGGTGGGTGCACAATTCTCAACTACCGACATCTTCCTTCTTAAAATAAAAAATAAGAAAACAACATACTTAAAAGAAGCATGCATTATCTTAATTTTATTAACCTAGTACTTTAAACAAACCTATGCTTTTCCATAGATTGTAAAGAACCTATACAATATTATTAGTTATTTGGATAACATTTGTATATTATATAATTTTTAGTTTTTACTAAATACATTATTCTACTTTTACAATTTTAACTAATAATATAAGTATTTATTGAATTTCGATATACAATTTTAATAGTGAACATTATTTTGGTGCTTACTTGTTTTTATGAAGTACATATCTTATCATTATATTTAATTGTTCATACTTTTTTAACTTTGTAACATATTTATTTTATTTATACAATATTAAATGCGTTTTAGTTTACAATTTTACTAATAAAATAAGTATTTATTGAATTTCGATATACAATTTTAATAGTGAACATTATTTTGGTGCTTACTTGTTTTTATGAAGTACATATCTTATCATTATATTTAATTGTTCATACTTTTTTAACTTTGTAACATATTTATTTTATTTATACAATATTAAATGCGTTTTAGTTTACAATTTTACTAATAATATAAGTATTTATTGAATTTCGATATACAATTTTAATAGTGAACATTATTTTGGTGCTTACTTGTTTTTATGAAGTACATATCTTATCATTATATTTAATTGTTCATACTTTTTTAACTTTGTAACATATTTATTTTATTTATACAATATTAAATGCGTTTTAGTTTACAATTTTACTAATAAAATAAGTATTTATTGAATTTCGATATACAATTTTAATAGTGAACATTATTTAGGTACCTACTTGTTTTTATGAAGTACATATCTTATCATTATATTTCATTGTTCATACTTTTTTAACTTTCTAACATTTTATTTTATTTATACAATATTAAATGTTTGTTTATTATTAGGTACTATCTTTTTTTTTTTTTACATAATGCATGCATACCTAAATAAACATCAAATATAATATTTTACTTAAATTTATCGAAATTGACAAATTAATCTACTAAACGATTATCTTAGTATATTTGAGTATTCACTTTTACTTATTTTAACAACCTATTAGGCAGGCAGGTCTCCAACAGGCAGGTATACTTGAATTCCAGTTATGTACTCCAATTGCCCCATCTATTGGGAGGTATCACTGTCCTGCCGGAACGAGTTACATAAGAATCAGTTTGGTTTGTAATATTTGAATTGGGAACCGAAGTTGATGTGAATTGCATTTGCGGCGGAAGAATGTGGTCGTAATCGAACCCATACTCCGGATCGGTTTCCGGACGGTGCGGGGAGTCCGGTATGATGTGACGTCTATTCCGTATTATTTTATTACCGTTTCCCATTAATATTTGATATGACCGATCTCTTAAAATTTTACTAACCGTACCGCTTATCCAAATGCTGTTATTGTCATGCCTTACCTTTACTTTTTGCCCTACTGTTAAGGGAGATAAGTTTTTTGCGTTCATGTCGTAATACATTTTATATTTATTTTGACGGTCAATTAATCTGTTCCTAACGCTGTGATTAACTGTCGCATCTAGGACTGTTTCGCGTAGTGGTAGAATGCTACGTAATTTTCTATTTTGAAGTAATTCTGCCGGAGAGGGTAAGTATTCGCTAATTGGTGTATTAAGATATTCTAGCAAGGCTAGGCGAAAATCGGTCGACGTATAGGTGCATTTTTTTATAATATTTTTTATTACCTGAATGCTGCGTTCTGATTGTCCATTGGACTGGGCATAGTGAGGAGAAGAGCGTACGTGATTAAATTGCCATTCATTTGCAAAATTACTAAATTCACGTGAAACAAATTGAGGTCCTCCGTCAGACATAATTATCTCGGGTATTCCGTGACTACTAAATATACATTTTAACTCATCTATTATCGCGTGAGAGAGTGTGCTACGCATTTCGCGTACCTCCACGTATTTGGTATAATAATCGACAATCAGTAAGTAATTTTTTCGATTGATATGAAACATGTCAATACCTATTTTAGACCATGGTCTCTTTGGTACTTCGTGTGGAATTAGTTTTTCTTTTGTGTTGTTTTTTCTAAATGTTAAACACGCTTGGCAATTTGATATAAAGTTTTTTAATTGATTGTTTATTTCGGGCCAAAACAATAACTCTCGCGCTCTTAACAAACACTTTTCAAGGCCAAAATGCGCATAATGTATCTTTTGAAGCATGTCACCGCGTAACTTTTTAGGTATTATTATTCGACATCCTTTCCATAATAATCCATTTCCTTCTGTTAAATCCTCTCTGTATTGCCAATACGGCTTCACAACATCTTCTACGTCTTTTTTTTCTTCTGGCCATCCTTTTCTAATATACTTTCTTAACAGCTGCATCTCACTATCACTATCTGTTTCTTTTTGTAGTATTAAATAGTGCGTATCAGTTAGCTCATTGTATGCACACACTGTGTGCACCGCCTCTGTAAGTTCGTCTTGCAGGTCATGATGATCACTGGAAGAGGCCGCGGGCGGCTCGTAGGCGCGCGATAACGCGTCCGCGATATGCAACTGCTTGCCTGGTTTGTAAACCAGCTGAAACGAATATGGTTGGAGCCTTAATAGCATGCGCTGTAACCTGGGTGGGGCATCCACAATCGGTTTTTTTATTATACTCAACAGGGGCTTATGATCAGTTTCAATCGTTATATCTGAGCGCCCATAAATATAACCATAAAACTTCTCACATGCGTATACGCATGCATATAACTCTTTCTCTATTTGTGCGTATCTCTGCTCAGTTTTTGTAAGTGCCTTTGAGGCATAACACACGGGCAGACCATCTTGTAAAAGTACACATCCCAGGCCACTCTTACTCGCATCTACTGAAAGTTTTATGGGCTTAGACATACTGTAATATTGCAGCACTGGTTTTTCGGACAAACATTTTTTTATGATATTCCATGTGTTTTCATGTCTCTCATTCCAATGCCACTCTATATCTTTCCGCAACAATTCTCTGAGTGGTTCGGTTTTATTAGAAAGATTAGGTATGAAGTTACCCACGTACGTTGTTAGTCCTAACAAACGTTCAACGTCCTTACTGTTCTGTGGCCTAGGCATATTAATAATAGCCGAGATATGACTATCATCTGGGTATAGACCTTTCCTCGTAATTTTATGTCCTAAGTATTTAATTTCCTCAAGACCAAATTTACACTTAGCAAAATTTAATTTTAGATTAATTTTACGACATCTCTCTAATACCTGTCTCAACCTCTCATCATGCTCAGATTTCGTTTTTGCAAAGACTAAAATGTCATCTACATACATACAAACTCCTTCGATATCGTCAAAATTCTCATATATTTTGCGATGGAAAACCTCACACGCAGACGATATTCCATAGGGCATACGTAGAAACTTATATCTCCCAAACGGTGTATTAAAAGTGCAAAGATCACTATTTTCTATTTTTACTTGCCAAAAACCATTAGTAGCATCTAATGTGCTAAAATACTGAGCCCCTGACAAATTCGAAACTATTTCGTCTAACGTAGGCAACCTAAAGTGTTCTCGTTTTATAGCTTGATTCAATTCTTTCGGGTCTAAACATATCCTAAGATCTCCATTTGGTTTTTTTACTATAGTCATGCTGTTGACCCAATCAGTAGGGCCCTCAACCTTTGCTATGATATCTTGTCGCTCCATATCTTCTAACTTTGCCTTTAGTTTTTCTCGCAATGGTATTGGTACCTTTCTTGGAGCGTGCACCACAGGCTTGCATTCGCGATTCACTCTAATTTTATAACTACCAGGCAAACAACCTATACCCTGAAATACATCTTTATATTCCGTAACAAAAGCCGGAGAGTTCAATTGCTCCATTTCACTCACTGCAAATACTCTTTTCACCAAATTCATTACCTTGCAATCATATTTACCTAATACAGGAGAGGACGGCACATCCACCACTTTAAATTCCAAAAAATATACATTATCTTTATATACCACTTTCAAAAAACATTTGCCTAGAACATCCAAGTTCTTTCCAGAATAACCGTGAAGCCGCGACGTGGTAACCATTAAATTTTCTTTGCTTAAACCAACTTGAGATAAGTAGCGTAATGGCAAAACATTAACTTCGGCTCCCGTATCAAGTTTAAACCTTAAATTATGGCTATTAATATTTAAAACAATCGACCATTCATCTATCTCATTATTAAGACAATATATTACCTGTTGGTCCGACTCCTCAATTTGATATACGCCACACATACGCGAAAAGTGATTCATGCGCGAACACCGTAAACAACGTTTCCCATACGCTGGGCACGCATAGTTTCCGTGCGTTGTACCACATTTGTTACAACAACGAGTACTGTTATTATACACGTTATGCGCCGCACTACGAGCACCAGCGGCGCTCCCGCCCGCGCCAGCCGCCGCTCGCGCCGACACGGTCGAGTCCTGCGCGCGCCAACCGCTCCTGCTCCAAGCTCCCGCGCCGCGCCCAGCGGCGGCGCCGCGGCCGCCTCGCGACCCCGCGAACCGTCCACGGCCACGACCGTAACCTCCTCTTTGTGATATTTGCCATACATTATTATCTTGCAATGAATTGTTGTTGTCACCCGTCGTTATGTTATGTACCGATTTCTCTCGCGAGTCTTCAACAATTTTTTCCGAATACACTTTAGATACTATAGCCGCTCGACAAATCTCCATAGCTTGTTCTAAAGTCAAGTCGGCTTCACGTAATAATCTCTCCCGAATAGCTTTGCTCGCGATGCCACATATCAACCTATCCTTAATTAAGGAATCACATAAAGTTCCAAACTCACATGAAGTTGATAATTTCTTTAAATCAAACACATATTGTTCAATTGTTTCACTTTCTGCCTGATTTCGCGTAAAAAATCGATGCCTCTCAACCGTTAAGTTTTTCTTTTGATCAAAATATTTTTTAAATTCGTCCAAAACCTGTTCTACCGTAGTACACTTCACATTTAGTTGTTCATACAATTCCCTGCACTGTTCACCCACTATATGAAGCAATATATTTATTTGTATGGCCGATGTTTTTTTAGAAAGTTCACACGCGTCGAAATATATTGTAAATCCCTTACTCCATTTTTTCCAACTATCACTTAAACTGCCCGTAGTAATGTTCAATAAACTTTGATCATAAGTAAACGGTAACGGAGGCGTAAGCACTGTTTCCATATTAGTATATAAACAACTGAGTCCTGTTAATTAAATATTTTAACTTTTTATACTATTTTATCTTTGTTTGAACCATTTAAATAATTTCCGGCTGCGCCATGTCAGGGTAGGCGTCAATGATACTCGAGTTGGACTTCAAGACTGTTTATTAGTAATCTAGGGTGGGTGCACAATTCTCAACTACCGACAAATACTATGAAGATTCTTTGATCTCAATAAAAAGACAAATAATTTGAGATCAATAAAATTATAAGCTTGGAACTTTTGGGAGAATCACTGATATTTCACTACTACGGGGTAAAATACATTCCTAATAAGGATTTAAAAATCCATTAGCGTGTCTTTTCTCAAGGAAATGAGTAATTCTGTTCGGGAACGAATGCAAATGCAGTTATCACGCCGTCGGTTATTCAAATTAGGCCGAGCCGATAGTATCGTGAGCGTAACGGATAAGGGAGCTATAGCGCTACCGTCCGCGCCTTCCACTCGGGGCCCAAGGCTCTGCAGTCCCTGCTAGACAGTTCCTTCTACCACGCATAACAAATTAATTAAAAAGGCCAGTTAGAAAGTAAATTACGCAGACGTTAGCGAATATGTTAGTTTGACACTGCTAAGGCTACGGGTATCACTAAACATAAGGTTTTTTTAGAAACATGAGCGTTATTTTTTAATACTGTTCGTTATGTAAAGATTCCGGCTAGGGTTTGTATCCGGGTCCGAAATGTATAAAATTATCTGGATTGGCGGATCTTCCCATACATATCAGATCCGTCGTGCAAACCCTAATTCCGGCTAAGCAAATTTACTCTCCTCATGAGAATCATTAGATGTCCAACAATCACCAATAAATTGTATTGATTTTCAGTTTATTTGATATCCCCATTATTTATTAGAAAATTGATTGCATGTCGTTTACGATAATCCGCATGCTAAACTCTCAGCTACGCCATAAAATATCCCGGAATCATCGTTTCTGAGTAGAAATTCTATTCGCATTTCCTTTACTGGCAATCTGCATTCCACCGGTCTGTAGCTGTAGAAATATATGACTTTAGCATTAACATAAAATAGAAAGAACATAAACTGAGCAGTTGCTAAACTCAAGTATTAATTAAACCTTATTGATGGAGACAACACCAACCTAAATAAATCCGCTTGTATTACACACGTTAAGACAATACAATGTTATTTTTCTTCCGGTCGCGACCCTAAACGCTCTCTAATTAATATGGGATCTCTGCCGAAAACAAAGTGTCTTAAACATAAACATGTAACATTGTCCACACTATTAACTGATATACAGAAACCTTATTGCAACAAGATAAGGTTTAACATTGCTTAACGTTGGTGTTAGTACAGTCGCCATCGGATATATCGGAGCGGCCATGGTGCTCACAAATATCTGAAGACGCCTCTATTGTTAAGGTGTTAGAGTGCGTGTTTAGATATTTTTGAGCACCTCGGCCGCTCCGATATATCTGATGGCGACTGTACGATCGGCGACAATTTTTTTACACTTTTCGACCTTGTTCCATGGTAGTAGAGGTGAAAAATTAACTGTCTTTAATCTTCACGTTCTTAGTGCGTTTCTGGTTTAGAGAGCAGCTGCTGATTATGATCACGGGTATGGTAATGCCTAATTTAGAGTAAGGGAGGGGCCGAGCAAGCGGCTTGGAACGGACTTCACCCTCCGCCGGACGCCCGGTCAAACATTCAATTTTGAATTTGGAACTGTCGATTTTAAGACTCCTTTGTGAGGAATCACAGACAAACGATGCCGGTAAGATTTGACCTTGAGATGCAATGTGCAGCGAACAAATATTAATTCAACCTTTTTCAGATTTACAGGATTATTTTAGTCCAAATGTCATTGTTATTAATGGATTTAAAATAAACTCTGTGTTTTGTGTAGTATTACATTTATCTGTAACTTCTTGCTATAGACTTCTGATTGCTGCCCTAACTATGAAAAGTAATAGGACCTGAGAAGAATTATGCTTTGGCGACATTCCACACTTCCATACTGTTTATATTTTATTGTCTTGAGAGGGAATTACAGTCAGCCAAGAAAGTGGTTTACCACTTTTCGATTCTATTTGTCAAGTAATGTCGAAAAGTGGTAAACCACCTTCATGGCTGACTGTACACCACGTAATCGTCCATACAAAGAGAAAAAGCTTGTCCACTTCTAAATATTTTCCATTCTTTATGATTTTGAACACACAATGAAAAACTAGGTTTTTTTTAAAGCGAAACCTATAAACCTAGAATATATTATGCTGAAGCGATCGACATCGAAATCAAAGTGATTTGTTTAGATTTAGTTAGTGGAAAATATATAGTTATGTTTACTCTCGACTAGGTTTCAGAGCACTAGTAATTTTTTTCTCATTTACAAATGAAGAAACCGTCAATGTAGGTATAATCGTACCTATACCCCATTCAGAGAACCAAATAAGGTCAGGAACTTAGTGGCAGCATTAGCATACCTAATCATTATGACTAAAAACCGGGATAGCTATACCTAAAAGAAGTTAGTCACATTATGTGTGTCGTTCTCCGAAGAGCAGATGCATGAATGATCTTTTACATAGGAAAAGAACAAAGATATATATTCAAGGAGATCACGCAAACGCACCATACTTTATGTGTAAAGGACAATAAATGTTACAAACATTTATTGTAAAATCCAATTTTTAGTGCATTTTTAGTATAATATTTAGAACTAAGAACAAAATGTGTATACTCTTGGTCTGACGTCTACCTAAATCGTAATTTTAATATATAAATCCAACAAATAAAACCTTGAACCGTTAAGCATTATCCATATCATCCATGCGTGAGTAGTAGGGATGTGTGCGTTCTGGCTCAGCTTTGGAGGGTCAAACAGTCCTGGTTTTGGTTGATGACCTTTTTTTTAGCAGCCACACTGAGAACCTCAGGGTGTTACTTGGTGTCAACAAGTGGGCGGGGTGTTGGTTCAAGATGTCGCTCTCCTATTGGTCGTTGCGGTCATTAGTGGTTCTGGCAACCTTACTCACCGGCAGGAACACAACACTGA
The DNA here is from genome assembly GCF_033807575.1 of Cydia pomonella. Taxonomy (NCBI): domain Eukaryota; kingdom Metazoa; phylum Arthropoda; class Insecta; order Lepidoptera; family Tortricidae; genus Cydia; species Cydia pomonella. Next base: position 17,405,206 of record NC_084719.1, read on the forward strand.
TATGAGTGAGGTCTAGTGATATTTGGCTGCGGTTTTCTGTAAGGTGGAGGTACTTCCCCAGTTGGGCTCTGCTCTAGATCTAGAATGACATCCGCTGTGCCGTACCACACAAAGCGAGGCGACAGTCACATACATTGAAACCGATCACAAAAACACCACGACACTAATTTCAAACAATAATTAGTATTAACTCATCCAGAAAATATACGAGCGAGCTGCGCAAAACTAAATATAGTAAAAAATGTGCTTTATAAAAGACGAAATCATTCGTATCCGTCGACATTTATGAGACGTGATGTCACTCTTTGTCACGTCGCTGTGGACACAAGTGCCGAAATAAAACCAAGACACTGTTTACAGGCCCCGTCATCTTTAGCAACGTTTTAAATGCGATCATTATCAATAAGATCAGCAGGAAAATGTTGAACTCATACTTACAGACATACTTATACAAGAATGGTGTTCGCATCGCCTGTATGTATGTATGTACATTTGTATGAAAACAAGCGTGTGACATGGCAAAAAAATACACGCAAGTAGTAGGGATGTGTGCGTTCTGGCTCAGCTTTGGAGGGTCAAACAGTCCTGGTTTTGGTTGATGACCTTTTTTTTAGCAGCCACACTGAGAACCTCAGGGTGTTACTTGGTGTCAACAAGTGGGCGGGGTGTTGGTTCAAGATGTCGCTCTCCTATTGGTCGTTGCGGTCATTAGTGGTTCTAATTAGCTAATGACATTCCATTAATTAGGCCACACCTCCTAGTTGAAGTTATCAAGTGGGCGGGGTCTTGGTTCTGGATGGCGCTCTCCTATTGGTCGTTGCTGTCATTTATGATGCTCATTCCTTATTATATCGTAATTACATAATTCTCGATGGGACTCTGCTATTGGGTAGGTAATTAATGATTCCCTAACTGCATCCATTAATTAGGCGATATTGCTCATTTACGAGTAAACTGTTATGAGCCTTTCATATATTCTTAGACCAACCAACAGACGTTTCTCAGGGGTCACGGTTCTAACCTAACCTAACCTATCAACAGCGGGTCACGGTTTAAACCTAACCAACCTGTCTCTAATGCCATCGAAGTTCAAATCAAACCTAACCTAATTTTATTATTTTTAGAATACTTCAAATATCTAGTTTTATAAATATTCTCGTTCATTACAAAGTTGAATGTTGAAATCTCTATTTCACACAATGGAATTTTAATGTGACTTTAATGTATGTATAATCTACTTAGTAATTGAGCTTATCATAATTGTTAGCCAAATTCCAATAACACGTATTTAGAAGCAAAACAAGTTATCAATTATCAAACAAGACTTTGTATTGAAACAAGATTTTTAATGATCAAGAGTTGTATATATATAAAGACCTACGACGATTTCTTTTTTATACTACTATCGATTGACCCACGCTGTACTCCTACACCAGAAGGCATCAATATGTCGGTAAGTCTTCAATTATTAACTACAAATATTGTACATGTTTTTCTAATGTTAAGATTTTAAGAACTGTGGTAATCACGAAATTATGTAAATTTACAATTGTGTAACACATGTTTTGTTTTTAAATACAGAACTCCCCATCAAATGTCTTCGACGGCCAAGACTATACATTTAAGCAGTACTATTATCCAGTGTCAGATGCAGAGGACAGCCTAACTTGTGTACCAGACGAGCCGGTGAAGCGAAAATTAAACACACACTCAAATATCGATGCATTCTTTGACCAGCCAAAGATAAAGAGGAAGAAAAACGTGTCTTCCACTGTAGGAAAAGGCTGTAAAGGGGGTGGTATATCATATATATCTACAAACAAAGACGATGGTACGAATTCGACACATCTAATCAAAATAGAAATATTTGATATGAAAAAACTATCCAAAGTTTCTGATACAACTAAACACTGGATGTTTGCGGATGTGCGTGCAAAATATTTCGTGATGGAAAATGAAACAAATAAGCACTTACAGCAAGCTAAAGATCTCATTTACGGAATCACGAAGGAGATTTCCGAATCCGACGAGTGTAAAAAGTACCATTTTAATTCAAAAGTCTAATCACTGTTGTCTAATTGTATTTTTGTAATTAGAATATCGATTTATAATATAATAAACAAATACTATAGAATATACCAGTTTATTTATTTTTTATAAAAAAAATGATACATATTTATTTCTTCCCTTACCTTCTTCATTATAAGACGTGTTTTTTACCCTCCTCGGGAAAATAAAAAAATAATGATTCATTTTTTGCATCCATTTACAGCCATTGTTGCTGGCCCCAGTAGTTGTGGGAAATCACATTTTGTAACAAGTTTTTTAAATACTTAGTATCAAAGCAGTTTGTAATCAATCATTCCAAAAAATTGTGTGGTGTTATGATGAAATGCAGCCATTGTACAATTTAAAGAATGTGAATTATAATCAAGGTATTCCAGACTTGGGTATGTTTGATGGTAAACAACCACAACTGCTTATTATAGATGATTTAATGAGAGAATCCGATGGACGGATAGTTGATATTTTTACTAAAGGGAGTCATCATCGAAATATAAGTGTTTTTTACATAACACAGAACCTATTTCATCAGGGAAAAGGGCAACGTGATATATCATTGAATGCTAACTACATTATTTACTTTAAGAATCCGAGAGACAAAACTCAAATAAGATATTTAGCGAGACAAGTTTATCCAGAAAACTCGCTTTTTGTTGAAGAAGCTTATAAAGATGCAACTAAAGATGCTCATGGTTACTTAATGATTGATCTTAAGCAAACAACAGATGATAAATATCGATTTAAAACAAATATATTACCTATTACATCATACTGTACAGTCTATGTTCCAAAAAAGGGCTTTAAATAGGACTTACATCAATGGTTTTAGTCATTCTATAACTATGCATAGGAGAGTTATAACACATCAAAATTTACTCAAAGCACTACACACTTTAAAGCCAAAATATCGAAAAGTTATATTAAAAGCCTGTAGTGATGAAGAAATAAATGTTATTTGTGAATGTATTTATAACATTTTAAAAGGTAAAATATACGACTCTTTTCAGAAATGTATAAATGACCCCAAGAAAATGTGGAATCTAATCAACAGTTTGTCAAATAATAAAATAAGAACGGATTGTATTCCAAAAAAACTCATTTCATCAGCGGGTCCAATTCAGAATAGTGTTGATATTTGTGAAGCTTTCAATGTGTTCTTTTCAACAATTGGGTCAACTCTAGCAAATGAAATTCCCTTAAAATATCACTGTGAGCAGGTTAATGGCGAACCAAATAGTCTTTGTCGAAACCAACTAGCGACACTTACACCATGTCACAAAGATGAGGTCATTAAAATCGTTCGTGGTCTTGATGCAAATACCAGCGTAGGCATTGATGGGGTCAGCACCAAAGCAATAAAGTGCATTATTGATTTAATAGTAGACAACCTTACGTCTTGCATCAATAAGCATCTGGTGGACGGAACATTTCCTGACATACTGAAAATTGCAAAAGTCACTCCGATTTACAAATCTGGCTCTAAATCCGACACTAATAACTACCGACCAATATCAGTACTACCCGTAATATCGAAAATATTTGAAAAAGTCTTGTATGAACGCCTGGAAAAACATCTGACGTCAATTAACTTCATCTTTGAGCGGCAGTACGGATTCAGACCCCAATCAAATACGTTATCCGCGACCATAGATCTAGTAACAAAAATAAAATCTAACATTGACAAAAAACAAATTGCATTGGGTGTATTTATCGACCTCAAAAAAGCATTCGACACTGTTAGCCATGACATTTTACTCCAAAAACTTAATAAAATAGGAATAACTGGCACCGCCTACAATATATTTGAATCTTACCTCAAAAACCGACAACAGGTAGTTAGGATTGGAAATCACCAGAGTAAACCTCAAAACATCACATTTGGTGTGCCACAAGGCTCCATAATTGGACCACTGCTATTTACAGTATACATTAACAATATACATGAAGTAGAACTCAATGGTCACTTATCTCTTTACGCTGATGACACCTGTCTCTTTTATTTTGGCGCTTCGATTGCTGAGTTGATTACTCAAGCACAAGAGGATCTTGATAAATTGTACTCCTGGTTTCGTTATAATCTCCTTACAGTGAATACTTCCAAAACATCTTACGTTATTTTTAAATCAAAAAATAAAAAGATACCGTCACATATGCCTCTTAAAATCAATGGAGAAGTACTACAACAAAAAACAAACGAAAAATACCTAGGCCTTACATTAGACACCTTTCTAAACTGGACAACACACATTGAAAAAGTAAGGTCAAAGCTATCGTCTCTATTAGGCTCCCTTCGTAATATTACACACTGCCTTCCACAACGAGTCCGCCAAACTATATACAACTCTCTTGTAAAACCCCATCTAATGTATTTAATTGAAATCTGGGGTAATGCATGTAAAACGAATCTGAAACCACTTCAAATAGCGCAAAATAAAATCATCAAAATGCTTTTTCATTATGACTATCTAACACCCAGTAAACAAATTTACATGGAAACAAAACTTATGAATATTAAACAACTATATACCTACAGTACATGTATACTAATAAAAAAAAATCTAAGCGGTATGATTCATAGTCAAATCACATTTATTAAAAAACACCAGATATCCAAACGCAATAGCCGAAGAAAGGATCACATTGTTTTGCCACAAATAAAAAGCGCTCAGGGAAAACGAATATTAACTTTTGCAGGAGTACAATTATATAATAAATTACCTGATACTATAAAAAATGCACGCACTTTTATAATATTTAAAAATAAATTAAAACACTATATCCTAAATGACCAAAGCCTACTGAGTTATAACTGACCTACTGTTTTACTGTTTCACTATGTATGTACACCTTGTTTGTGCAACTTGCCCGTTGAAATTCTACGTCTACCTCATTTTTCATTTTTAATGTGTAATTTCTGGATCTCTCGAACATATATTTTTTAATTATGATAATTACTTTAATTACAAACCATGTAATTTTAGTGATACTGCATGCTTTAGTTCTTAGAAATAAATCTGTAATAGTATTGTTTACGTTTATCGTATTATATTAATGCATGTTTGTTGAACCAAACATTTGTAAAACTTAAATACTTTATCTACGAAATGTATAAATAATAATTATGAATTCTATGTACCTATTCATCAAATTTGATAGAAAAATGTTTCTCATATAAGTGAAATGTAAATTTCTTTTTGAGAAAATAAAAATATTCTTTAACCCGAAATATCCCTTCCTGAAAACGAGAGGACCCACTTGAGTAAATACAAAAACCTTTTACGAAAACTAATATCAAAGGGTAAAAATAAAATACGTAAAAATATAATTGTACAAAAAGGTGGGGCATTCCTTCCCATAATTTTAGGAGCGGTTATTAATGGTCTGTTAAGCTCGCTAATTAAATAAATATACAGCACACAAAAAAAATGATACTAGTTGAACCAGAGTTAATTGATCGACTTAAATCAAACAATGGCTATATCTCGGAAAATGCTGCATCAAGATTAGATGGTGAAATGCAAAACATTATAAATAGTAATTTGAATGATCGCGAAAAATGGGCACTATATTCTCAAGCTTTACAAAGATATCTACATGCTATCGAGGAAAATAGGAGACCACTCAAATTATCTATATTAGCTGATACTGAAGATGAGTCATTAAAGTTGAATGAGCCCGTTGTACCATATAAAGAAGAAAAACATGAAGATCCTACGATAGTTTTAAATCCCCCTCTACCAGATGTAGGTGAAACTCCTCGGAGGTTAAGTACATTCACTACGCAGTACTCACCATCTTACATGCTTAAATTAATTCCTAAGACTTATAAAAAAAGAGGTGAAGCCTTGATTGATTTTATTATAAAAAGTAAGCCTAAAATTTGGTGGAAAGAGGGGGGAGAAGTGGTTATAGATAATGAAGTTATATCAGGCAGTAACATATTTGATCTTATAAGTGATACGGTAAGACCACTCAAGCGCATCAAACCATTGGGGTGGGAAAGATTTGCTTCTACTTTAAGAGAATTAAATATTCCCTTAACCTATGTTGGTAATCCAAGCTCTTTAGATTATATAAATCAGCTATCCGTGCATAAATCAGCAGAAAATCATAAGAAGGAAGAATTCAATGCTTCAACGCCAAAATCAATTAGATCTAAAGATATATCCAAAAAACAATTGAACTGGGAAAGATGGAACCCATACAAGACATAGCTAGAATATACTACGATGTTTCTCATCCTGCCGGTTTTAGTAGTGTCAACAAATTAGCAGAAGCCATGCGTGGAAAGATGAAGCGAAATGAAGTAAAAAATTGGTTGCAGTCTCAAGAAACTTACACACTTCACAAGCCTCTGCAGAAACGGTTTCAAAGAAATAAATATATTCTGTCTAATTTTAATGAACTTTGGCAAGCTGACTTAAGTGATATGCGTAGTTATAGTAAATATAATGACGGGTACAAGTATATTCTGTGTGTTATTGATGTATTTAGTAAATATGCCTTTGCAAGAGCGATGAAGGATAAAAAACCTGAAACAGTAAAAACCTGTTTCGATAACATATTCGCAGAAGCTAAAGTTACCCCAAGACATATTCAGTCAGACAAGGGTACTGAGTTTGTTTCAAAAGTTACTAAGGAATATTTTAAGACAAAAAGTATTAATTATTATACAACAAATAATCCTGATATTAAGGCTAGCATTGTAGAGACTTAGAGAGGTTTCAAAGAACTTTAAAGATGAAAATGTGGCGTTATTTTACCTTTAAAAATACCAACAGATATATTGACATCTTACAAGATTTGTTACATTCGTACAATCATAGTTTTCATTCAAGCATTAAAATGTGTCCAAATGAAGTCAATCATGATAATATTATGACAGTTTGGCGGAATTTATATGGCAAAAAAGAAAATAAAATACATGTTACTGAACATCCTTTGCTTCAAGTTGGGGATCATGTTAGGATAACTAAGCATAAACATATCTTTCAAAAAGGCTATGAAACTAACTGGAGTGACGAAATATTTGTGATTGATACTTTTATAAGGAGATCTCCCTGGATTGTTTATACTTTAAAAGACTTAGAGAATGAACCAATTACTGGTACATTCTATTCAAAGGAGCTGCAAAAAGTATTTTATGATCCCACCACCATGCATAAAATAGATAAAATAATACAATCCCGTCGCATTGGTGGCAGAAAGGAAGTGTTAGTCAAGTGGAAAGGTTATCCCAACAAATTTAATAGTTGGATCCCCGCATCAGATATTGAAAGAATATGACTGATGACAGTTTTTATTTAACACTGTTGAGCAATAGTTCAATTTCATACTATCCAGAAAATACGACTGCAAACTTTTTAACTAAGTTACCAAAAACTATCAAGTTGGAGGGTGAATGGACTGTTGGATTAGTAGAGTTTCATTATCCATGTACAATGTTTAACGTTCAAGAACATGAAAATATTCTTTACATAAAAAAGAAAGCGCGCTTGCAAGATAGTAATGATGCAAATCAAAGCCCTAACGCAGGAAGTGATATAATTGTAGAATATAAATCTCACATACCAGCAACAACATATGATAATGTTAACAACTTTTTAATAGCTTTTAATGAGAATCCCTTGCTGAAAAATCAAATAAAAATAAGATATGATGATATATCGAAACTTGTAACAGCCACTCGTACTAATACAGATTTATTATCTTTAATTGTCTCACCGCAATTAAGTCTTCAATTAGGGTTTGAACCAGGAACAAATATAGTATCAAAGCCAATTGGTAAATATCCTATCAATTTATATTTAGGATTACCATCACAGATTTTCATTTATTCGGATATTATTCAACCACAGATAGTAGGGGATGTTATGTCATCTTTAATACGCATTATACCACTTGATCCAACTAAGTACACTTATGGAGCTTACAAAATGCATGCATTTTCACCAGCTCACTACTTATCCGTTATGCGCAGAGAGTTTGATACTATAGAAATAGATATAAGAACAAGCATTGGCAATCGAGTACCATTCCAGTTTGGTACATCCTGTGTGAAACTACACTTTAAGCGTATAAAATGAATCAAAAAAACGTAAATAACATTTGTCCATATCAACATTATTACTCACATCAGGCAGGGTCTGGCGTTGGAATAATATATAAAGGTGTCTCTCATCAGCGTGGACATGGAATTGGAAGTTTTTTGGGGGGATTATTTAGATCCGTTTTGCCTCTATTGTCAAGTGGATTTCGAACTGTAGGTAAAGAAGCATTAAATGCCGGTGTTGGATTACTCTCTGATATGATGAACTCTCATCCTTTGGAGGACTCATTAAAATCACGTTTTAAAGATGCCAGTTCTAATTTAAAAAGAAAGGCCGATGATAAGATTGATTCTCTAATGAGTGGTTCAGGGTATAAAAGAATAAGGAAAGCAAGACATTCGGTCATTGCACGTAAAGCACTACAAGGAAGACGATCTCATAAATCAACTAAACCTAAATTTGAAGATATTTTTTCATCTTAAAAAAAAAAAATGGCCTTCATACATAATCATTCATGTGAATGTGCTAAGTCCGAGTTGGACTTGTTTGCTCTACCATCAACACAAACAAGCATTGAAAGTGGTCAATGGATTCATTACAAACCGATTTCATCATTGAGTGATGATGGACCAATTGAATTCCAAGTACCTGGTACGGGAGATGACTATATCGACTTATCTCATACTATGCTCTATATAAAAGCTAAAATAGTATGCTCTGAATCGAATTCCATTAAAGCTACAACTCAAATTGCACCTATTAATAATTGGTTACACTCGCTCTTCAATCAGTTAGATGTGTATTTAAATCAAAAACTTGTGTCTCCACCAAATAACACTTATGCATATCGTGCATATATAGAAACATTACTTAACTATGGACCTGCAGCTAAAACCTCTCATCTTACATGTGGACTGTGGTATCAAGACACTCCTCATAAAATGGATGCTACAGACAGTACAAATAAGGGTTTTTCTAAAAGACAAGAGTTAGTTAAAGTGAATGAAGCGATTGACATGATTGGCCATTTACATGGTGATATATTTAATCAAGACAAATTTTTAATTAATGGTGTAGAAACGCGTATAAAGTTAGTACGAAGTAAGGAAGTGTTTAATCTCATGTGTAACAGTGAGGATGAAAAATTTAAAGTGTCAATTTTAGACGCAAGCCTTATTATTCGAAAGGCTCGTATCAATCCATCTGTTTTACTAGCACATCAAAAAGTTTTAGCCTCGACTACTGCTAAATATCCTATCACTAGAGCAGAAGTTAAAGTTTTAACAATTCCAACTGGAATTCAAGGTAAAACGTTAGATAACATATTTCTAGGACAAGTACCTAAAAGATGTATTATAGGGTTTGTAAAAAATTCAGCATTTAATGGTAGTTTCACACAAAATCCATTTAATTTCGATAATAATGGAATAAACCTATTTAGTTTATATGTTGATGGTCAGCAGGTACCATCAAAGACATTGCAGCCCTCATTCAGAGAAGGTTTATTTGCATCAACTTATCATACTTTGTTTTCTGGAACGGGTATTCACTTTTTCAATGAAGGTAACTCGATAGGTAGACAGGACTATGAAGGAGGCTACTGTTTACTAGCTTTTGACTTAACTCCAGATCTTTCAGCCAGCTCAAGCTCACATTGGAATTTAGTCAGACATGGTAGTGTGAGACTAGAAGTTCGTTTTGATACAGCATTAACAACAACAATTAATTGTATAATTTATGCTGAGTTTGATAATGTTATAGAAATAAATAAAAACCGAGATGTAAATGTCGATTATAATAGTTAATTACTGAATAAATAAATCAGACAATAACTTATTTTATCATATATGTAACATAGCTCAAGATGGATACACATGAGATTCAACACTATATGAATAAAATGAATATAGCCTTGGAATCGAATGTATTTGCAGCCAACAGAATGCCAATGTTTGTTCAACTACCTGTTTTCATAATAAGCAACTTAGATCCAGATTTTAAACCTGGCTCACATTGGATAGCCATTTACATTGATGTCAATGGTGTTGGTGAATATTTTGATTCATTCGGTCGAAAACCAGAAGGTTATCATAAAATGTTCTTGAAAAGAAATGCTAAGAAGTGGTTCTATAATCACCAAGAACTGCAAAGTTATTTAACATCGGTTTGTGGAAAATATTGTTTAGTTTATCTTTATTTAAAAACAAAAAATGTTAAAATGCATGATTTTATTAATGTTTTTTCCGCTGTAAACAGAATAAGTAATGATGTTACTATATGTCATATGTTTAGAATATTATTTGAATAAATATAATATGATAAAAAAAATGTGATTTGGTTTTATTTATAACTACACACAATATAATAAAGAAATAAAACATCAACATGTATAAACTATATATTTTTATTCACAATTAGACAACAGTGATTAGACTTTTGAATTAAAATGGTACTTTTTACACTCGTCGGATTCGGAAATCTCCTTCGTGATTCCGTAAATGAGATCTTTAGCTTGCTGTAAGTGCTTATTTGTTTCATTTTCCATCACGAAATATTTTGCACGCACATCCGCAAACATCCAGTGTTTAGTTGTATCAGAAACTTTGGATAGTTTTTTCATATCAAATATTTCTATTTTGATTAGATGTGTCGAATTCGTACCATCGTCTTTGTTTGTAGATATATATGATATACCACCCCCTTTACAGCCTTTTCCTACAGTGGAAGACACGTTTTTCTTCCTCTTTATCTTTGGCTGGTCAAAGAATGCATCGATATTTGAGTGTGTGTTTAATTTTCGCTTCACCGGCTCGTCTGGTACACAAGTTAGGCTGTCCTCTGCATATGACACTGGATAATAGTACTGCTTAAATGTATAGTCTTGGCCGTCGAAGACATTTGATGGGGAGTTCTGTATTTAAAAACAAAACATGTGTTACACAATTGTAAATTTACATAATTTCGTGATTACCACAGTTCTTAAAATCTTAACATTAGAAAAACATGTACAATATTTGTAGTTAATAATTGAAGACTTACCGACATATTGATGCCTTCTGGTGTAGGAGTACAGCGTGGGTCAATCGATAGTAGTATAAAAAAGAAATCGTCGTAGGTCTTTATATATATACAACTCTTGATCATTAAAAATCTTGTTTCAATACAAAGTCTTGTTTGATAATTGATAACTTGTTTTGCTTCTAAATACGTGTTATTGGAATTTGGCTAACAATTATGATAAGCTCAATTACTAAGTAGATTATACATACATTAAAGTCACATTAAAATTCCATTGTGTGAAATAGAGATTTCAACATTCAACTTTGTAATGAACGAGAATATTTATAAAACTAGATATTTGAAGTATTCTAAAAATAATAAAATTAGGTTAGGTTTGATTTGAACTTCGATGGCATTAGAGACAGGTTGGTTAGGTTTAAACCGTGACCCGCTGTTGATAGGTTAGGTTAGGTTAGAACCGTGACCCCTGAGAAACGTCTGTTGGTTGGTCTAAGAATATATGAAAGGCTCATAACAGTTTACTCGTAAATGAGCAATATCGCCTAATTAATGGATGCAGTTAGGGAATCATTAATTACCTACCCAATAGCAGAGTCCCATCGAGAATTATGTAATTACGATGTAATAAGGAATGAGCATCATAAATGACAGCAACGACCAATAGGAGAGCGCCATCCAGAACCAAGACCCCGCCCACTTGATAACTTCAACTAGGAGGTGTGGCCTAATTAATGGAATGTCATTAGCTAATTAGAACCACTAATGACCGCAACGACCAATAGGAGAGCGACATCTTGAACCAACACCCCGCCCACTTGTTGACACCAAGTAACACCCTGAGGTTCTCAGTGTGGCTGCTAAAAAAAAGGTCATCAACCAAAACCAGGACTGTTTGACCCTCCAAAGCTGAGCCAGAACGCACACATCCCTACTACTTGCGTGTATTTTTTTGCCATGTCACACGCTTGTTTTCATACAAATGTACATACATACATACAGGCGATGCGAACACCATTCTTGTATAAGTATGTCTGTAAGTATGAGTTCAACATTTTCCTGCTGATCTTATTGATAATGATCGCATTTAAAACGTTGCTAAAGATGACGGGGCCTGTAAACAGTGTCTTGGTTTTATTTCGGCACTTGTGTCCACAGCGACGTGACAAAGAGTGACATCACGTCTCATAAATGTCGACGGATACGAATGATTTCGTCTTTTATAAAGCACATTTTTTACTATATTTAGTTTTGCGCAGCTCGCTCGCATATTTTCTGGATGAGTTAATACTAATTATTGTTTGAAATTAGTGTCGTGGTGTTTTTGTGATCGGTTTCAATGTATGAGAATTACATTCAGAGTGAGTTTTTTTCTGTACAAAACTAATTTAATATGATTTAAAGAGACTTTTTGGACCCGGGTAAGTCCGTAAACTACGTCCAAAAGAGAGTTATGGGCATTGTGACTGTCGCCTCGCTTTGTGTGGTGGGACACGGCACAGCGGATGACATTCCAGATCTAGAGCAGAGCCCAACTGGGGAAGTACCTCCACCTTACAGAAAACCGCAGCCAAATAACACTAGACCTCACTCATATTAGTGTTGTGTTCCTGCCGGTGAGTAAGGTTGCCAGAGTTCAACGAGGGTGCGGAGTCTTAGGGTCGGCAACGCGTATGTACCTCCTCCGGAGTTGCGGGCGTACATCGGCTACGGAGACTGACATCCCCCGTATGCTTGTTTGCCACCGAAGTAGTATTAAAAAAAAGACTAAAGCCCCAGTTAGTTCGTTACATTGCTGTATTTAGTCGATGCACTGAATTAATTGTACACTGTGTAGTTAGCAATACACGTATTGAATATCTATCGCATGCACGTTCTTGAATCGTCTAAATGGGGCTTTAAATAAATACTTGATATGTGACCCAATTGAGAAATCCAAGTACCTTGTTTGTCCATTTTTTTCGGTCCTATTTATGTTACCATAAAAACAAGAGATTATCAACCTTACATTGCCATTTGGATGCTATTAGCAACATCCTTTAACACAAAGTTCAATCGCTTATCTATATCCAATAAAGATCTAATTTATTGAGGCCGCAGACAAATAAAAACTAATTCAATAAAAAACCGCAGTCTTTTTATTGGTTATTCAGAGTGAGCTAAAAAAGGATCATCCTCAATTGATTTGAAAGCGGTAGCAGGGGCCCGAAGCAGCAGTATTATGATCGCTTACCGAGTCGACCTCTCAGGACGCTATTGTTAAGGCGCTCCCTTTTTGTTAGGCATTTCGAGGGCACAGTTACGCTGGTTCATGATAAGAGCGGTGAATGATTTGCAATTTGAGTACTCGGTCAGTGGTCTAATCATCGCGCGGGGCCCGATTAACTCATAACCCGAACACCCACTCACACATGCCCCTTTTGCTGCCAAAATAAGTGTTAATTGACTGCTTTTATCAATATTACAATGGTTTTAATTTGTATATTCATGTGAGTCGGTAGTTATTTTCTCATATGACATTTATACCTAGTAGGGTGGGTGTTAGTAGGAGTAGAATGTACAGTAGACACCCGACCGTCAACACGACAAGGAGTTTGAAACTGGTTTTCAGGGGAGTTTGATAATTTTCTGGCTAGTTTCAGCTTATAGCCAGCAACTGGCTGTTGGTACAGATTACACAAAAAGGTATCTATGTAATTTTGACGACCGGTCTGGCATAGTGGGTAGTGACCCTGCTGCAAGGGCATTTATTCCTGTGATTAGCAAGGATATTTGTTCCGGAGTCAGGGGTGTTTTCTATGTATTTAAGTATTTATAAATATTTATTAATCAATCAATCAATTTATTTATTTATAGACAACAATGCTCCACACAATACAAATTATATTAACATAGGATTCAAATAGACATTACAATAAAAAATGAAATTAAAGTTTGTTATAAATTAAATATTAAAATACATTAAATTACATAAAATCCGTCAGTACTAATCAATTACTGGCACCCATACCTACGTGAACACTTATACAGTGATTCAAATAGGGGCAGTCCAGCCGGTCTGCAATCATTGCTAGGACGCTGTTGCTGTTGCGGCTGGCGCGCACTCTGCTGAGCATCGCCGCGCACCGCTTGCGCAGAGTGGCGTAGAAGCAATCGGTGCGCGCTTCCGCGAACATGCTCGATGCACTACGACGACGACGCGTAGGGAGGTAAACGACTTTTGAGTGAAATATGATAGATAGATTTATATGATAAATATATACGAGTATCTAAGTACCCACAACACAAGCCTTATTGAGCTACCTGTGGTGTGAAAAAAATCGAATTTCCATAATTAAATTCTACTAGGCAAGTTAAGACCTCGGTACAAGATACATGGAATGGAGCAAGTAAAATTGGGAGTACCGGGTTTGAAGTACTAGTGTCGAATATTAGGTGTTAATTGCCTAATTTCAGCAGTAGCTAATTAAAATCACTTTTAAAACCAAAATGAGTAGCATGTGTTAAGTATGAAATGATGGTGCGATACGCGTGGCTTGTTCCGAGCTACTCGTTAAGAACGCACTTCTCTTCGCATTAATTACGCGGTTAACTGTTGACACATCGTGATTGGTTGGACGTACCTATTAAGCTGCGATGTGTCAAACAACGCAGTACCTATAGGAGGATCCATATAGGGGTCACTGAATGACGAGAGGCCAATTTTTTTTTCTGATATCAAAAACTACTGCAACGCAATATGCAACTCAACACATGCTATAATATTAGACTAGATGATGAACCTTAATATTAACACAGATCAAAAAACTTTTTATGTGGTTTATGTATTTATGCATAAATTAGACTTTTACCTTTCGGAAAAAATATATATCAGTTGTTTTTCAGTGTATGTATATTCATAAACCACTATAAGTAGTTTTAATTAACTAGTAACATCGTAAGATCATTGTCTTTTGGCGCAACATTTATCCAAGCCGTGTATCGTAGGTACACATACAACGTAGCCCATAAAGTACTTTATATCGACGAATAAATTGGTTTCAAAATGAAGTCGTAAACTCAACTCACTACGGATTACAGTCGATCAACACGGACGTTATTGTGCGTCATTTTAAAGTTACCGGCGCTACTACCAGTATCAATGTTTTTTAGTCTGTTTAATCGGCGCTTTAATATTGTTACCACATTGAGAAGCAGACTGTAGACGACCTTCACGCTCATGGCACACATGTCGAGCATGCTCTGCTCGTCCACACTTCACTTATGTGACTCAGATTGCCATGAAATATTCAATTACAATAGCCCGAGGTACCCTCGGGCGTTAACGAGCGTGAGATTAACCGCGATTATGTCATTTGTCTAAACGCGGAAACCTGCCTTTGTTGTTTTTATTGATATTGCCTTTTAATTAAAACTACACATCTTCATTTCAAACGTTTTCCTCCTAACTATTTAGCATACAATATTAAATTATCTTTAAGTTGTCTCATAGATGATACAATTTGTTATAATGGCGTCGAAGAATATAAAATATAAAAATAACACGATATTCTTGTGTGTCAGTGTCATCACAATGAAGAATGCGAAAATACTGTAGGTATAAATTGAAACAATAATGCAAATTTCTTGTATAATTGCGTAGACGTGTGTTTGAATAAACGATGATTACATGAAGACGGTTTGCAAATATGTGCAAAAACTTTTGTATGGAAACTGAAGTGTCCTTTAACGTTTTACCTTGACCTTGTCTGTTATTTGTCATGTATACATGTAAAGAAAATCGTGACACCTAACTATTTTCTTAATGTTAACCTGTACCCCTAGTGTAACTGTGATCGACATCATAACGTGACGAACGCGTTTGCGTTAAGTCTCATTTTGTATAGGATTTTGAGGTTCCAAAACGTCCCGCTTGGCGCGCTCTTTCGAAATCCAATACAAAATGAGACTAAACGCAAACGCGTACGTCACGTTTGGAAATCGAATTTATTTACACTAGGGGTACTGACGCGTCTAGCTGTTTTAGCCATACAGTTTACCAGCTGTCATGAATGACAGTTATGACATTGACATTCATGATTGGCAAAATATGAAAAGATTGTTCATTACTATAAAATAGATGTAATTGATTTTGTGTAAAAGAAATAACAAAACCCTGAAATAGAGGCTTTAAATGTTGTTTCTTTTGTCTTTACAGGTAAATTACTTTGTACAAACAAATATTGTACTAAATTAGATGTTATGAGTTCACTTTAAAAATAAATCTTTTGTCTTTAAAGAGACACGCAATTTCGCCTTTGTTTTATTCACAACAGTGAATTATTATTATATACATATTAACAGTGACACTTGCTTTTATCATTGGTATTTCATCAAATCATAATTTCAAGTATTAGTATAATTTCACGCTTCATCATTTTTTATCGCAACGATTACAAAACGAACTAGGTTTGGCTGGGTAATTCTAAATGTGTAGAATCAACGAATGCTATAAAACCCCCACATTTCGTGTTCAATGTTTGAAATAACGCGAAATTCGCGTTTAATGTCAGCAGATGGACGGGATGATTTACAACTGGTGTGATGTGGTGCGAACTGTTGTGTTTAAGCAATGTCTTGGAAATTATTCCTTCTGTTATTGCTCTTTCTTGGCCAATTCTTACATGTTATGTTTCTGTCTTCATAAGCTTTTATTTTGTTTTAGTGATAATAATTTAAAAGTTAAAGTGGCTCCTTTTCCGGTGTGGAGTTTAATAGGACCAAATCAGGATCTGTGACAAGAAGGTAGCTATGTTAACAAACTCACTCTAATAAATCGTAACTATGAGTGAAAGATTGTTACTATTGATTATATGTAGTTTTGTATCTGTTCTGTTTTCAATCCGGTAGATCAGGTACTAAATTTTAATTGTAAATGCTTCCCACTACATATCCTTCTCGTTTAACAGTCATATACTGACGTATAAATGCCGTATAAAATAAACCATGACCATATCTCCGGGACCCGTTTCGATTGCTTGTCGAGTTTCCGTAAACGCGGACAATATGTCTTACCATATTTAAATACATGTTATTTAGATATGTAATGGCAGGAACAGACTGTGTATTGCCATTGGTACGCAAGCACCGGCGGCTCGAGAACGTTAGCTGGCCGATGTATTTTGACCTTTAGATCGTTAACATCATAGGGAACTTTTTCTTCCCTTAGTCATTATTTGTACGTCATGCTGTATAACTTGCTCTAAATGGGTCCAACCTCGAAATCGCAAAAAAAAAAAAAAAAAAATTGGCCGTCCCATAGATAAAACATCGACATCAGCCGCAATGTATGAAGCATCCACTTTTCACGATGACGGGGTTAACCCTATAGTAAAAGTTTTTCAGAGCTATATTTGTATCCACCTCGCTGTGTGGCTATGTATTAAAAACTGCATTTGTGTAATCGGAGGGCTTACTTTTACAGTGTCTCCCGAGCCTGAACGGTCATACATATATACTTGGTAGGCGATCGGAATGGCACCGCACCTCATTGCGTGGGCTACCGGCTGATTTATACTTGCGAGCGCGACTGCCCAGCAATTACTCGTGTTTACTTACCTGAAGATGCTTACGTGACGATTATCTGTGCTCCATCGCGGAAGATACCACTGAACTTATCATTACCGATACCATTACGAAATTTTATATTGGAATATACCGTTTTGATATATTAGCTCCGAAATTATTCGAAAACCATTTGGCATCTAGATGTCACTAACCCGGCCTTTGACTTCGCGCAGCGTAAAAAAATAAGAGACAGTACCTACTAGAATATTGTTACTGCTTCCATGGATTTACCTCTTATCTTATCGTTTGGTATATATTACGCGGTAATTTTCTTGTAGAATTATGGGAGGAAAACTAATATACCGGGTATTTCCTGTAACAGGAGCAATAAATTAAACTGTAGGCTGTACTCCTCAAACTCACCAACATTTGTTCAGCAACTTTTAAAAATAACTCATGTTTTAATTTTTATTACACATTGAAGTTAATTCTAAGACTCAATGTATTGCGAATTTTGTTACGTTTAAAGCGTGACAAGCAACGCCAAACCCACTAATGTCAGCGTACATTGAAAAGAATATTAAATTTGTATGATGAGATAAAATCTAAAGATTACATAATTTTTAAAAGTTGTTAATCTAAAGTTATATCATTTTAGGAGTACAATTTATGGTTTACCTAATTATTTGCTCGTGTTACAGGAAACACCCGGTATAAACATTTTACTTATTTAACATAATAAAAATTAGCTTCATGCATCCAAGCCTTCATCCAATTCCTCACTGACCATAATAACTTCTTACTAACCGGCTTAGTTAATCGGTAAACCTATATGGAAGTTACAAGAGATATTTACAGTTACCGCGGAAAATAATGTTGTAATGTTAAATTAATGTATTTAATGTACCTATCGTCTTATGCCATTTAAAAAATTGTTGCTGCCTACACGACGCCGATCCATACATTCGATTATATCAATTACTCTTACAGAAACAATTCCCTGGCACACTATGCCACCTGCGTATGAAGGCTGCTTGTGTGGTAGCACATAGTTACGTACAATAAAGCCAATAAAACACCAGGTATATGTATAATTGTATACGGAGGACGTATATTTTATAGCATTAAACGATGACAATGACAAGCCTTTCTGATCTTGTTGGAGTTTATTATACAGCTGTTGATTTAAAAGAGCTGTGCGCTGATGCATCGCATGTTATGGAAACGTATCCCAAAAGGTGCGGTCCGTTCTTTTATATTTATTTTACACGTGGATTTTATCTTTATTCCTTATCCTCGTTATATCCTCGTATTATGAAGTACACTGATGTGTATTTGCATATTCTTTGACTCGGATACGTCCGAGTGGTCGCTTTGTTCGTGATGATTCAATAACACAGTGGAACCAAAATGATTCTAAATGCGTTTGAAATTGGGATGACTTTAATGTTTATGTTTGCCACCTTAAATTGCCATGATCTGCTCGAGTGTAACAAAAAACGTGTAATAGACAATGAGTTTACATTCGAAAATATGGAGGTGGTTGAACTCATAGAGCATGAATAGTTTTTGTTCGTTTTTTGCTCCCTGTAAAAAGTACGCTAGCATTGAGTGTGGAGACGGAGTGCGGGTCTGCATTGAGTCCAGCACGATATAAATAAACTGACGAGTACTTACGTATCATACAGGTTTTGTAACTTATTCTGATACACATCGACGGTTGATCATTCAAATATTTAAAGTTAGGTAAACAACTTTTTTTTTATCAAGTCATCAACAATATTATAATTCGTAACTAACTTGAATTATGAGCTAACTATTAAAGAATTCCTTAAGAGTAAATTAAGATTATCGGCGATATAATTTATAGATATAAGCGTCGATATGTATCATGAATATAAATGAGCGCTGGACAAAAACGAGATGAGTCTGCGGGGATAATAAGAGTCGTTCGACAGTTGCGTCTAGTCGCGTCCTTGAGCGAGGAGCCTTGATGAGTACAATCAACCGCCGGACAGCCAGGGCTACCACGAGGCTTAGCCTAGCCGACGGCGCTCTATGGCTCTTATCTCTGTATGGGGCACTTTCTTACCCATTAATTAGTTAAACAGTTGGGCCCAGGCCCTAGACACATCTTTGTTTGTTGAATAGAATTACCTGTTGTTCAGATAATAGCGCTTCCATAATCAGATAAAATCAATTGCATAAATCATATAATATATAGAGGTCGTGTGAGAGTAAACTATGTAAACTAAACAGGTGGCAAGGGTAAGACTTAAAGATCCCCGACGATCTACCGAGGAGAAGCTTACTTCACGCAAATATCTCAAATATTCAGTAATCAATTCTGGTAGTTGCAAAGTTCTTATGGCAGATAATTGACATTTGAACAGTGAACAGTAACATAGCTATACTCGTAGTTAACGTAAGTCTGATGCACAAGTGCAAGTCATGTGTTCAGCCCGTCTGATATCTAGACCAGACCCAAAGCTATCATTAACAGTGTCGGAAGCGCTCAATTTACAACCGTAGTTTTTTATTTAATGGATTCTCATTTGTACTACCAAATATCTAGGAGGGAAAACAGTCGCAATTACAATCTTCATTGATTGGTGTACATTGGAAGCACAGTGGAAGATTCTCAGTCACTCACACGACCACAAATCAAATTGTAATTATGTGGTTCTGAGCTTCTTCATTTTAATTGTAGGTACCTCGCATTTTATGGGTCTCTGGTTTATTATCTTTAAGCGTCGAGATAGTTCATAAAAGAAGTGCTTGTGCTGTAAACTCAAATGTATTGAATAATATATATTATGTAATTGTATATTGCTTACCCGTAATATAGCGTATGCATATATTCATCAAAATCGAATCAAAGGCGCCCAATATTATGTACAATTGAGAATTTTGTTTTACTTCAGTTATTTTATAGGTTACAAATTGCTTTGCAAAAATATAATTTAAAAACGTGATAACGTCAAGCTTTGTTTTATAACAATCCCAAAAACTTCAGGGATTACTATAAAAATGTACCTACGTAGTCCAATATAGGTGCTTTTCATATAACGGGGGTATCGTAATAAGTTCCCGAAGGTTACAACCCTAAGCTAAGATGTTGCGTAGGTGCTAGCAAGTGTAACAGCAAAAACTAAGACTGAAAATAAATGGGCGCGAAACGCCTATTAGCGCTGTGGTCGATGTCAGATAGTCGCCGATGCGGCCGTATTTGTAGTGGCCGATTACCCACCATCTCACTGTTCACTGACAATTTGAACCCTATTGCGAAGATAGAAGGTCCAGCGATGGACAATTAAGTGTTGTTGTTAGTATATCGGCGAGAAAAAACCGGCCAAGCGATTCCTTTCTCACAATCGAGAATTTCGCTCTATGTGATGTCGATGCGATGCATTGTATTATTGAACGGAACGTAATTACGAAAGTATTTGTGTATCGAAACACTTTATTGGACACGATTACGGTTCTATGTAGCAGATACAAAAACGAATGCTCAAAGGAATATGTAACTTCTAGGCCTTGTTTTCACGTTTTTCAAAGTAATAATTTCTTTTCCGTACGTAAGTCCTTTTCCTTTGGTATAATCGTTTAAATTTATCTTATAATTCGTTTAAACTTTGGCGGTTTAGCTGTTACATGTTTTGAAAGAATCATGCCTGTGATGAATCCATCATTTCACTCTATTTACTTCACTGCCTTTCGCTGTTACTCGCCAGGGAGTTATTTTAAATTAGGCTTGACACCAAAAAGGTTACGTGATAAGAAAAACAATAAAAACACCAGTACAGTTACCATCATTGTTGACATTGACATATTCGCTCACGTCTACGTGACTTACTATCTAAACATCTCGCTTGCACTAATATTCCAGCACGAGCGAGATGCATAGAAATAAGTCTACGTCTACGTAACGTGAGCGAATATGTCAATGTCAAAACTAGTGGTAGCCGTACAGATCAAACAATTTAATATCATCGCAGGTACATAACTTTATAATATATTCACTACCATATATACAACAAATTCCACAGTATATTTAGCACCTTACCATTCTCTTTGATTTTAAATAAAATACCAGAGGATAATTATTCTTGTACTGAATTAAAATTAAAGTCCATTAGTCAGGAACGTTTTACAAAACGACTCGAGCAAGTAAACATGTCCCTGTTTAACTTCAATCGTATCTCGGGCTTAACCCGTCAACTTATCGAATATAAATTTTCTTAATAATCGTTACCAATTACGTGAGCGTTCGGCCTCGGAGCCCTCTAGTGTGCAAAAAGGTTCCAACGGCCATTAACTGCTAAGGATTATTATCCTTTTGCCCATTTATTCAAAGAACATATTAAATTGTGCAATGGTTCTATGATTATTACTTAGCGCGGACGACTGTCTCGGAGCCGGTCCGCGTCTCTGGAGATATACTGGACGTTATGAAACCGCTGCTAACAAACTGCGAGTGTTACGTGAATGTGCCCTTTCAGACCACTCACCACGTTCTCACGAGTTAGCGTATTATTTGGATAACCTTATCAAAATAATAGACTGCAACTGCACAAGCAATGCTTTTCCGTTGTGCTGGCTTGTTAATAGTATTACGCGGTGTAACTTTCTAATGTTTCTATGGAATGATTACTTTTTATTTCCTCTTTTCGTTCGGTTTCCATTGGTGCCCTTTTTATTTCGACTTGCAAGGTCTTTATTTTAATCGCAAAGGTCATTAGGCTCAAATGTTAATCCTCCCGATTACCATTAAACAACAAGGAAAGTATAAAGTATATTCAAAGTCGATAGCAATTTATTAATCTTAACTGATAATTATCTCCCGCAGATAGGAACCGTGTAATCGCAATTGGCGGACAATGACATTTAGGCGCGACCTCTCTCTGTGCGCGCCGACACCGCACCGATCGGTTATCACGGCAGTCAAGTTCACGGCCCTACCGCACCGTGAAACGCTACCCTCGCACAATACAATATCTTTCGTACATTGAAAATTAATATGGAGCGCAACAGGCGAAACAATGTTGTTGTGGATACAGGATTTGAGAGCGACCTTTCTCCCGCTGTATCGCGCGATTTGATATCGCCCGTGGCTGGTTATCGCCTATCGCGGCGGTCAAGTTCACGGCCCGGTCCGACGTCCGATACACCAGTGCGAAACGATTTCTCATTCAACAGTTGCCGTAACTATTTCTTGAATTGTGCCTTAAGATTTGTTGCCTCGAATTCAATCCAAAATCCACCAAAACGTTCCAATTTTGGAAAGACATGCTACTCATTAATCACAAATCAATATGACCTGATATTTTTTATCCGAGATAAATATTCGCAGATTTGACCATAGCGAAGTAGGTTAACTTTCGTTTACCTATGTGTTAGCATTGAGCCAATAGAAACGACCTTTTACTATCTTTTGTTAAAGTCACGAAGTATGTGAAAGGTAGCTCTCCACTCCACTTGTACCGAACGTAGATGATATCTCATGGCTTCGACTTGCCGAAGGCCAGGAACATATCAATTGAGCATGCTCACCCGGAGGCTACACAAATGAGGACGCACCTTAACACATCTCGCAGATGCTAGAAACCGCTCAATTATGCGCGGTACGTGTTTGCGCGTGCTAAGTGCTTTCTAGTCTCATTCATTACGTATTTAATATCATCTCCGAACCTCAATAAGCGATAATTTCGTCTGTTGTTCTGCTGGCGTTTCCCGGTCATCGACCCGACGATCTGTCGATTGTCGACATCCACACTCATAGTTAATAGCAAAAACAATTTCAACACAAGGATAGTTTTTGTTGCGTCACTGCGTCAACGACACTGCCGAGAACAGCTATTTACTTGGTTAAATTGGAAATCTTGTTGGTTTTTTCAATTATTTCATCCTAAATTGGTAGATGTATTTTTGATGCTAGTTTTTTTTTGCAAAATGTTCTGGATTTTCGCGCTTCATTAGTAATCAATCGTTGCGCTCGTTGCGCTATATTATTCAGCACTGTTCTGTTCGTTTTTCTCGAAAAATAAAGCTTAAGATTTGACTTTTAACTATAGCGAACGTAATATCCAACACGTACTGATTTTTACCGACTATAGATGTTTCAGAGATTCCTTGACTTTTCGCACATCTAGAGATTGTAGAGGTAATATTAGGCAGAACTACAACCTACTATAGGTACAACAGCCATTTGCGAGAGATTCTAGAGGTGATATTATTATCAGGCGGTACAGATATATATTGAAACACTTTAAACGACAACCTAATATATGCACCAGCCATTTACGAGATGCAAGATTTCTCAGCACTGCTATAACTTTTACATAGTTTCGCTTGTTAGCTAGGAGCGATCGTGAATAAAATCGACACCAAAGACCGTAATGTATGCGATGGCGATAGCATATTGTTTGTTTGAGGCCCGCTGTCAGATATAAATCTCCGCAGATCACGAGCCCGTTAATGTGATATTCGTGTCGGCGCCGTCTGTATAACCGTTATCCCATTGTCGATTCAAATGCTCAGAGCTTTCATATTTGTCTATGTAGCAATTGTATTATTTCGCTGCATGCCCCAGATGGTTCAGAAAGCTCTGATACGAATGCGTGTTTGAATTCGCCAGGCCTTATTCGATCGGAACAGTTATGCTGATCGCGTCATTAGTCGCAGCTGAGAGTGGCAGCCGAGTTGCGAAATAATACGTGTAACTGGGAATGGAATGGACCACCTACTTGCGCCCTTATTATGGTCAGGCCTGAAACATTGTAAGATCAGATATTGTTTATCTGTCATCACGCCTAAAGCTTTGCTATAATAATCGCCCAATCTACAGTGAAACGGCGGTAATTAATAGGTAAACAAAGTTTAGCAAGACCATCATCCTAGATATGTTATGCATGCACTCCTTTGCCTTAACGTAGTTGCGCTGTTATTACAGTAAATTTTAATACCAAAATCCGAGCTGGATATAAAATATGAAAAGTGCAATTGCGGTATTCATAAAAGCTGGCCGGTTGGTAATAATTTTACCTCAACCACGGCTAGTTTTTATTGTTTATAAATTCATTTTTAGTTGCAAGTAAACCTGCACGGAGGACAAGTTTATGGGGTAGTTTCCACGGTGATTGATATGCGGCCGTGATAAGGCCGTCGGCCACGCGACATGTGCTCAACCCCTTCCAGAGGGTTGTTCGCCCTTCCGCCTTATTGATTAGCACCCTCGCCACCAGCTTAATAGTAAAAACAACACTCCGACTAACCCGGCGCTTACTCATTGCCTAGGTACAGAATAACACAGAGTAGATTCTATATGAATAAGTAATTTATCTTTAAACTTTTGTAGGCAGCGCGCAAATAACTGGCAACAAAACACGCTACAAATCCACTGCGAGTCTTGGCGAGAAGTCGTTGCTTCAGAGGGGGACCTAGCCAATCGTTTATAGCAAACGCCAATCAAAATTTAAATGACGTGATTTGTCGGAGCATGTGATCCCGATACATTTTTACTTCTCGTTTGGCGGGTGCCGATGTACGGTTAAATGTCATATTGGCTAGACCTCCAGAGATTTCAGAGATAGCTTACTGTCGTTATTCCTTATGCTACACCTGCGTACGCTCACAATTCCCACTTGAGACGGTTCGACGGCGCTACGGCTTGCCTCTCACGATCTAGAATTGAAATTGACGGAGCATTAAAATATGATCAGCTTGTCATCGCTCCATAAACAACACTAATGATTTCCTTCTCTTTTTTTCCGAATCCTTTACTGAACTGAAATAGAGCACGATATTTATAACTTCTATTAAGAATTTGGGGCGCTCTAAATTTATACTCGCAGTCAGGTGTTCACTGTGCTGATTAATGTACTTCACAGCTGTTAATTAAATGGCATTGTCATTTTATTAATACGCGATCAAGTATGTTAATAGGCAATACCATTTACAGGAACATATAGCCAGTCGTTAAATTTTATGTCGCCG
This sequence comes from Cydia pomonella, assembly GCF_033807575.1. Classification (NCBI taxonomy): domain Eukaryota; kingdom Metazoa; phylum Arthropoda; class Insecta; order Lepidoptera; family Tortricidae; genus Cydia; species Cydia pomonella. The sequence continues at coordinate 17,430,879 of NC_084719.1, forward strand.
CATATGAGATTTGAATGGCTAGTTGGTGTGTATTGCGGTCACCTAGGGTCATATACGTAGACTACCCCTCGTAGGCTCGTAACATGAAGGTGTTTTCCCATCTGTCCCCACTGGGCACATATGGGAAGGACGCATTCAGTCAAAAAGTCTCTCTGGTCGTTCTCTCACGTCTGGGGTTCGTGGTTATCATTGGAAAATCTAATTTGAAGTTCATGATTAGTCCCCAATGTGCCCTTCTGTTCATCAAGCCTATTTTACCAAAAAAAAGCTAAGAGGAAATCTAGTCCTTTTGATCGGACCCACCTAGTGGGAGACCGGCCACTACGCTTGCCTTCTGTTCTCCCAAACTATGGCATCGCAGTAGTTTTGTATAATTTAGATAAATATAATGGGATTGTCCCAAAAACTCACAGGAACAAATAACTGTGATAAACACACAAATAAATGCCCTAATCAGGATTTGAAACCGACTGGGCAAGGAAGCCGTTAATTAAAACCATTTGACAGTTGACTTAAACGACACCCAATAATTTTAATTTTTTCATCATGTTTTGAGCAGTCTTCATTTATTTCTCCGATTACGCAATTTGCGCATAACCATAGGTTCCATCTAATAGGTAAGTGATCTGCGGCATTACAACACCTCTGTCGTGGCAAATAGCTGCTCGGCAATTGCCCTCACCTCATTCACTAACTTGCAATAATGATATTTATTAAACTAACGAAATATAGGTCTCGCCTTTTACGGCTTTGATTTGCTTAGATTATGACTGAGTACAAGAATTACCTCAGCTACATGATATTTGTGGTTTCTATTCTATACTGGGTGATTTTGGGGTCATACTGAATAAGGTTTTGCTTGGGACCGATAGATATTAAAATCCTGAAAAAATATACCCCTGGGGAAACGTATGGGATGTTTCGTCTACCTCGGGCCCTGAATGTGTCCATGACATTTTTTTTCGCGATTTTGTGGTTAGACACAACACATTGACATTCAGAGGATGATGACCCCAAAATCACTCAATATATTATTAGGTACTGATATCACTAGCTTTGTGGTTCTAATATTTTTTAATTCTTTTTGCGTTTGAAGCTCGTAAGTTGACGTATCTTTATGCGATGTAATGAGCCTCGCTCACATCTTTTAACAATGATAAAGTACATACCTGTGGTTTGCGAATTAAAATGCAAGGCCACGATCATCATACACCAGTATCGATTTCATTTCCATAATCTTAATTGTTACGATTAAATATCAATTCTTATGTCTTATGAATATATACGAGGTTGAGTAATCCGTGTCGCTGTCGTTTATGTACGAAACGCAAGGGAAATATAATACCTACTTATTCTGTACTAATATTTATCTAAGAAATTAATTATAGCGCTCTTAAATAAAATCGTCAACAGGAAGGATAAAAAAACACATCAATCAATCCATGTCTTATGGTCTACTTTTGATAAGTCTGAACCTTTTGATAGGTTACTATAAACTATGAAGACTAATTGCAATATCTAATTGTCAACAGTTCACGTCACAAGCGCCGGAGAGCGCGGTCAGCAGCAGCACTTCGTCTTCATCGTCCTCGTCGTCGTCCTCCTCCTCGTCGTCCTCCGACTCGGACTCGGCCGAGGCCGCGGGCTCGGCACACGCCTCCCCGGACGACTCAAGCGCTGCCCTCGTCGCTGCTTGCCAGCTACAGGTACCATGTGGACTAGCCTGACAGTTCCCTACCTATACGTCCTCATTATCCTCCGACTCGGACTCGGCTGAGGCCGCGGGCTTGGCACACGCCTCCCCGGACGACTCGAGCGCTGCCCTCGTCGCTGCTTGCCAGCTACAAGTAACATGTTGTATTCATATTCATATTCATATTCCTTTATTGATAAAATTGCAAATTTTACAAGTCAAAAGGTAATACAATATATAATTAGGTCTATGTCAATTAAGAGTACAATTAAGATAATAAATAATAATAATCAAATTCAATTACAGTAAAATAAAAACAGTATAAAAATAATCAAAACAATTCAAATATCCAATAAATTAAATTAAATTATTATTATAATATTCTGACATGTCAAAATTATCAAATTAAATAATATAAAATATAACAATATAAAATATTAATAATCAACACAATTCATACATCCAATAAATTAAATTAAATTAAAATTCAAATCATTATATTCTGACATGTCATAAAAGGCATTTGTAGTCAGCCATTTTTTTAATCGATTGTAAAATATCAGGTCATTTTCAATATTCTTTATGTTGCCGGGTAGTTTATTATAGATACCTGGCCCCGCAACATATACCGTTTTGTTGGATTTCGCAAGTCGACAACATGTCGAGTCCAACATATTTTTGTGTTTTTGTGTAATACGTGAACTTTTAAATGTCTTTATTGGAAATAGGTGTATGTTACTTCTAATATATTTAATTATGTAAAATAGGTATTGTGATGTGAGTGTCATTATGTTACTATTTACGAAGAGTTGCCTAGCGGGTGTTCCGTGTGGGGCATATGATATAATCCGTACTGCACGTTTCTGCAAAATGAATACACGCTGCCATTCCGCAGCCGTGCCCCAGAACTCTAGACCATAGCACATCACCGAATGGAACAGCGAGAAGTAGCTAGCCCTTAGTTGCTGGTGCGGCAATATACGCGCCAGCCTGCTCAGTGCGAAACAGGCACCAGATAATTTGCCACACACGACATCAATATGGGCATTCCATTTCAAGGCCGTGTCTAACGTCACGCCAAGAAACTTAGTGCTATGTACCTGAGGAAGGACGTGGCCATCCACGTTAACACTTAGTGGGCGCGGGGGCCTACCCCCTAGGCTTATGTGCATCACTTGGGTTTTGTGTAGATTTAAAACTAAACCATTTGCAGAAAACCACCTCTGTAGCCTAAATATCTCTGAGGCTATAATGTTCTCTAGAGACTGTATTAGAGTACAGTGTCAAATTATGGACCAGTGTCCGGCAATTCTGCCTGCCTTGGGCTTTGGACTTTCGAAGTTAGCATTAACAAAGTTCGACGGTTGACGCCGCGGCCATGCATCGCTATTCACAAGTAGTAACATCGCTAGTAACATCCTCAAAGCTACATAGCAATTGCAAAATCATCGTAACAATTCGATTGAGTCCTAATTTACCAACCTCATAGCTAATATATTTTCAAATAATATAGGTGTATTGTTATAAGTAAGATGTTTATGTAATGTAGGTAGATTATATAAATATCTTCTCGTATCTAATCTACCTCGTTAAGACGCTAACTTGAAATTCACTAGGTTATCGACGATGCGGACCTCGCGGAACTATTTCCGGAACAAACATCGAGCGCGGCGACGCAGCAGCCTAACTTCCCTGCGTTCGTCGGCACTGCAGCAGCTGACAATGATGACAAATCCATCGCCGACAATGGTGAGTACTGCACTACACACCCTCCTATAGGTATACATATAGTCTACGAGTCGCTGACATTTCATGTCTATTTCAGGAGACGGGTCGAGTAGCGAAATGGAGCTTACGCCGCAGTTAGTGACGGCTGCGATACAGAGGGCGACGGCGGACTCGTCGGGCTCGGAAAATGAGTGCTCCAACCCGGGCGTCCCGCACCCGAGCACCACTCACTACGCGTCTAGTCTGTTGCAACAGTTTAATGCGCAAACACAGCTACTCAGCAGTAGCACCGCGCCGCTCACGCCCATCCCCACCGTCGCGGCGCCGCTCGCCTGCGCGCTGCCCGCGAACCCCATCGAGGGCGTCGGCACCGTCAGCGACTGCGTTCTAGGCCAAATAAACACCTTGCCCGATATACCGCCTATAGCGACTAACTTCTTAAATCCCACACAACATTTGAGCCCCCAACAAACGGAGGAGCTCTCGCAAATTAATCAAGATCTCGAAGAGATCACTTCAGTGTCAGAGTCGGTGGGGATATCGATACCTAATCCACCAAGTCTCGAAGACTGCGTGGATAATAATGACTTTATGAATATAGATATTACACAGGGTAGCTCGGAGCTCGGAACCGCAAGTGATATGTTGAAATGCTCTTCTTTATCTGTAGTTAGTTCTGATCTAAATCCAATGAGTCATATTGATCCTCAAAAATTAGATACAATCAGCACAAATTCTGTTGAATCTCAAGAAGATGTTAAAAATGTTATTGTAGAATCTAGAAGAAAACGAGGGCGACCTCGAAAAGTCAGAGAACCTGCAAACGATTTCAGGAGTAAAGCAGTAGAATCTCACGGAGAAGCAAAGTCTGTACTAATCGGTATGAATGACTTTCATAATAATGATCCGCCTAACGTCTCGCCCGACTCTGGTATCCTTTCCAATCACAATTCTCCTACACATTCCCCGATGCGGCGTCACGACATAGACGAGCCGCACGGCAGGCAGAGCAGGAAGTCCGTGCAGAAAGAAAACAATACGAGGGAAAGGAGAAACATGAGATCGAAATCTGCGAGTAGAAATACTGCACACTTGCGTTCTGATTCCAGTGATAGTGAGTATCAGAAGAAGAGAATAGAAAATGAAATCAAACAAATCAAAACAGAAGCGCCATCACCAGTCCCATTAAAGCAAGAACAAAATAAGTTCGAGAAGGCCAAGAAAAATGACCACAAATTAGATATAGCCGCTCTCGATAGAATGCTCTACGCGACTGATCGAGTGCTGTATCCACCAAGAAAGAAGGTTGGGAGGAAACCCGTAAACAAAACTAAAACTACAAAAAGTCCTAAGGGGACGAAGGATAAAAATCACTATGACTCTGCAGATAGTGATGAGGAGTCGGCACCGGCCAACAGGTCCGTCTTATCAGGGGTTTATGCGAAACGTAAAGAAGTTAACAGCAAGTTGGCGAACCTTCCCAAGAAGAATACTAAGTCATTCACCAACACGTGGAGAGATAATCAGAGTGAGAACGAAGCTGCCGCCGACGACCCTTTGGACCCGACGTGGAAAGAAATTGATCTAAACCCCAAGTACAAAGATATTTTGTCCGGTTACAAAAGCGATCATGAGTTCAAACCGTACAAGAGCTGCAGCAGGCTTATGGAATCTGGTTATAAAAGTGACTACGGTTGTAGGTCGGGTTACAAGAGCGATTACTATCGCTCCGGTTACAAAAGTGACCACAAATCTGGGTACAAGAGTGACAAGTCCGGGTATAAAACGGATTACAGTGTCAGGAGCATGAGACGGCGTATGAGGAAACTCAAAAAAACGAGATCAGTGCGGGACAGATCTTATTATAAAAATCAAAAGCATTTCGTCTCCGATCAAGAGATTCTATCATTAGCTAACAAAACATTTAGTAGTCTCACTCTTGGCCACAGTTCAAGTGATTCAGATTGTGAAAGTTACTTGAGAAAACCTAACGCTAGTCCTAAATATGTCAGTGTTTGTACTAAATACCCAGTGCAATCCAAGTATAGCTTTGGATTCTCAAAAATGAACCGTAAACATGTACTTCGATTGAATTCCTCGGACCCGTTTGCACCGGGCCCGGTGTTCAGTGGCCTGCAGAGGCCAGTCACTACATATAATATATTCAAAGTAAGCCACAATAACAACAATACCCTTCTCAAATCTCCATCAAAATCAAACCATTCCGGCCGCAATTTGCCTGGACTCAAACCGACATTTACGCATAAATTTGGAGCGCTGCCAATCTGTACCGTTTCGAAATCACACGGATCTAAAAACAATTCTAAAACGTCTCCGAAAAAGTTGAAAAATTCAAATGCACAGTTCTCACAAAGCACGAAAAAAGAAAGCCATGCCAAACAAATTTCCTAATGTTTTCGAAGGCGCCAAAAATAGCTACATTCCGAATAAATTACTCACCAGAAATGTTTTTCTAAATGTCAAGAAAACACAGATGAAGCCATTGTTGCATGTTCGGAAGCACAGAAGGACTGTAGTCCTAGCGCCACCGAAAATCAATTTAAAACCTTCCGAAAGGCCTTCAAGAATTACCATCAAAACCGAGAACAAACATCATAGGCATCGAAGTAGAAGAAGACATCGATCGAGATCGGTGTCACGATGTCGAGAGTCATATACGAAATCTATAGACACGATAGATCAAAAATTCACTCAGGACATGGACAGCTTAATAGGAAACTTTATCAAGTTGTGTCAAATTGCACCAAAATTAATAACAGGCATTGGCACGCCTCCAGTAAAAAGTGTTGACAAGCCTCCGCCTGAACCAGCAGCCGCCCCAAAAGTGGTCAAAAGGGGCTCCAAGAAAAGAAAGACATCTGACAACCAGGAAATTGTCACTCTCACTACAAAACGAAGACACAAGAAACAATTAACAGAATCTCAGAGCAAGGGTGGCAAGGACACCAATGAGCACAAATTACCTCTTAAAAAGAGACATTACCACATAAATTCATCCACAAGCAACTCCTTAAGTTTGAGTTTAGTTACAGCTGAGTTTGACGAAAACTTAAAAAGTGGAACTAATCCTGAACAATTTCTGTGTACAGAGACAGATTGCATGGGCGAATTGCGCAGTAATAGTCAACAAGAATCTCCAAAGCCAAAAGTTTCACACGAGAAGGTAAAAAAGGGTTCTGATAATGTGAAAGGTGTTCCAACTTCAGCAATGAGTCAAGACACTAAATTACAAAACTCTGAAACTTTAGTAAAGGTGTCAAAAACTACTTTCAGCTCTGTCACTGATAACCTAGTCGTGAAAGTCGACGAAAGCAGCCCGTGCCTAAGTAAAAATCATTCGCCAAATTCCTTAAACGCCACTGACGATGAACTATCTATAAAGAAACCAGGCGCAGAACAATCTGAATTATCGAAAAGAATTTTTGAAACATCTGAGAAGCTCAAAGCGGTTCACAAAATAGTTCACGATTTAGAAAAATCATTGCCTAAAACCAAGGAATCTGATATCAAAACAGAAACATTGAAAATGGACACACACCGAGTTTCTTCTCCTAGGTCGGAAAGAAAAGTTTCTCCAATTCGCCACACGGCACATATCGTAACACCAAAGAAGCGACACAGACTAGAGGCCGACAAGATTATATCTAACTCTAGTTTGGACCAAGTTGTACAATCTTTATCTAAAAAGTTAGCAGAAGACAAAACTGCCAGCGCAAATATTTGTAAAGACGTCAATCAAAACAACTCCAAGGAAGAGATAAAAGAAGACCAGAAATCTGAATCCGTGTCCCCTCCTAATGAAACATCCGCGAACAGTTCTACTTCGATCCATTAAAGAGCATGTCAGCTCGATCATTGTATAAGAGTTCAATACTGCCTGCCCAGAAATCAGAAATAATGACCCGTAAGAAAAACAGGTTAGAAGGCCTGACAAGTAATTTAGTTTCAAAGATAAATCCAAGTGCAGCGACAAAGGTGCTGGACACACTTTTGAACAACAATATACGGAAATCAATAGAGTCACGTATCCTTGAAAAAGAAAAGGTAAATTCAGATCCAGTTAAGTCATTAGACGACAAAGGCAGAGTGAAAGAAGTGGCGCAAGTAAGCACTAGAGCGACTGTTATTAAATCCCCTGTGTCTAAAGGAAAGGTAATAGACACAAAAAAGGCAAAAGTATCGGATTTGGCTAACGAACAGTCCTCAGTTGTCAACATCGACAAACCAACGGGTATTTTCGAGCCGTCAGTCGATTTGGAAGATCAAATACCGAAGTCGTCTATCTGCGTCGCAAATGCATTAGGTGATTCGAAGTCTAAATTGAAATCTAAAAGTTCAGACAACAAAGGTATAGCGTCTCTCCTTACGCCGATAGATACTGAGTCGGAAATCCCATTACCTTTAATTTCCGAGACGCCGGAACCGATTATAAGGCCGAAGCGAGGGGAGTCCATAGCATCCGTACTATCAGATAAAATCCAGGAAACCAGTAGCCACAACTTACGTCAACCCAAAAGAAATCTAAACAATGAGAATGATGATGGGCGTGACAAGAAGAAAAAGAAAACCATTAATAACATTATAAAGGAAAGCAAACTCTCCGTGTTATCAACTAAACTGCTAGTCCCTAAGATTCAAGCAGAGAAGCTGTCTATGGCCGAGTGTATGAAGAAAATGAACTTACCAGAAAAGAAACCTGAGGTCACTGATTCCGGTGACAGCAAAACAGGGGACACTACGAAGAAAAAGACAAGGAGGCGGAAAGCTATTAACAGAACTGGTTTTCCAAGCGTGAAGAGGAAAAAGAAGAAATTGGATCCTAATAGTAGTCAGAATGCGACTACGTCTGACAGCCATTTGACATCCGAGGACACAGATAATAACTCCGCGTTTGACAGAGTGCCTAAAGACGGAGAAGCGATGAATAGCTTCTTGGAACGAACTAGTAACAAGCCGGAACTCAAGGTTGTACTAAATAAAGATGAATGTCCGAGGCAGCAGGCTCGCCTCACAGTCGTGGCTCTTGAAAAATTGCAAGGAAAAGTCGTCAATGAAAACAATAATAAAACTGCTGGCAGTACATTGACCCCCAACACAGCTAAAAAGAGCAGTGGTTCATCAATCTTGAGAGCTCCGGCTCTACAACTGAAACAGACTAAGACTGACAAGGAGATTAAAAATCACGTAAACAAATGGGAAGTGATGAGTGAGACAGACAGTATTCCGTCGCTGACTAGTTCTCTCGGCAACGACCCTGAAGACAGCATACCACTCAGTTTGCTAAACCTGAAAGCCGACAGACCGGCAAGTCAGATGGAAGGCTTGAAGCGCAAGACCCGAGCAATGTCTCCCTCTCAAGAAATCGACGAAATTCTTACCAAGAGGAAAAACGTCGAGAAAAACAGTAAAGTAGGTTTGCGGCCTAAATCGAGTTTGGCCGTTTTGTACCCGTGCGAAAGGAGATTAACTAGAAGTTCGGACAACACCAATGAAGAAGGAAAGGGCAAAGCCAAGACCGATCAAAAGGTGGAAACCCCAAAGGAAACACCGGCTAAATCGGTTAAGCCCTCTATTACAACTAGGAGAAAGTCTCGCTCGTGTCAAATGAACAAGAAAATCGGCGAAGTCCACTCAAGTTCACGAGAAAGTTCACTTGATACGGTCACAAGTCGTAAGCCGTGTTCCAAATCTCGCGAGCCATCGGTGGATACCTTACGAGATCATGACGAGAACGACCCGCTGCCGCTGCACGAGAAAGAGATAGACTTCGAGAAGAGCATCGACGTGCTGTCGAAGAGCATCATCAGTAAGAAGCGGGTGGCGTCGTCGCGCGACGACAGCCCGGCCGGCAGCGACCGCGACAAGCCCGTGTCCAAGCGGAACCCGCGGCTGAGGAAGAAGTTCCTTGTCGCTGGCTTGTTCTCCGACTACTATAAGGAAGAGTAAGTAACAATAACACCTCTTTCTATTTTGCAATTGAAAGACCATAATTCGCTTTCTGAACAGACAACTTCCTCTTTTAGCCTTCATAAATATCATTGGTTAAAATGAGTACTTAATTGCGCTAGGACAATGAATGAGTATATGGCTCTTAGCCACGTGCGGCAGATAAATATCAACCTCGTATTTTGCATTCCATTAAATTGAGCTATTTGCTGGTAAAGCTAAGCTAGCTAAGTCATTTTTATTTGGTCATAATTAAGATTAATCATTACGCTTTAAAATACAGCATATTAACAATAACTTTATTTTTTTAGTAACAAACCATCGGGCAAAACAAAAGCTGCACCTACCGCCGGGGCAGTAATTCCCTCCGGGCTGCTCGCTCCGCCGCCGTACTGCGAGCGCTGGGTGCGGCGCCGCGCGCAGCCCTACGCGCTACCCTACGACATCTGGTGGCAGCACCACTACAACCAACCAGTGCCTTCGTGGAACTACAAGAAGATCCGCACAAGTTAGTAGCTTTGTGTGTTAGTAGCCATTGCGATACACAGGCCGCACCGACATCTGAGCCGGTAATACCTTCCGGGCTGCCCACGACTATATACTAATCATAGTCAAAATCTGCATATTATAACCCAAAAGAAGAGGTCCTTTTTCTCTTACTCGTACAACATAGACTGTGTCCTAGGGGTTTAATGGTCCTGACTGTCCTGAAGTATAATCTCAAATGGTATTGTTACAGACGTATACTACGACGTGAAACCATCAGCAGAGGAATGCGAGAGCGTGGCGTGCAACTGCGCTCCGACCTCGCGCTGCAACGAGGACTGCATCAACCGGCTCGTCTACGCAGAGTGTTCCCCGCAGCTGTGCCCTTGCGGGTGAGTTCTAATCGCAAATAATAGACAAAGATTTTATTACGGTCTCATGTTCGCTATGGAGATGGCTGCAATGCCACGGCTCAAGGTTCTCTTAATATTCCCCTATTGAGGGTAGTTTCTTCGGAAAAGGCTTCTCAGTTTTCAGCCAGTAATATTCGCCTGAACGTTTTCTTGACGGCATCAATTCATTCGGTGAAGAAGAAGAAGGATTAATGAAACTGTTTTAATTGCAGGGACCTGTGCAAGAACCAGCGGATCCAGCGGCACGAGTGGGCCGGCGCTTTAGAGCGGTTCATGACGGAGAACAAAGGCTGGGGCGTGCGGTGCAAGCAGCCCATCGCCTCCGGGGACTTCATCCTCGAGTACGTGGGCGAGGTGGTGTCCGACAAGGAGTTCAAGGTTTGCATCCTTTAGATCTATTCTTTGGCCCTCCTAGCTGTAAGAGAACTATGCGCGTTTTGAAAGTCAGCAGCAAGGAAGTGTTAGGTGGAATCCTTACGGCACGTGGTTTGGCGTCGCGCGATTAAGTTGTTGAAACTAAACAACTGTAGAGTTGAATCTGAACATCGCATCGGTATACATCTAAAATCGTCTTCACCTTATATGTAGTAAATATGGAATTAATCTTATATATAATTATGAACCTCCAGGTCTTTTTGTAGTATTTTCCTTTTGTTGTGGTACATCCTTTGTATTGCATTCTTGATATGTTTATATGCAAACACGTGACGCGCGCCGGTTCTGATTGTCTGAAGTGAATTCTACTATAGAGTTTTTCCACTATAAAACAGCAAGGTCTAGGCAATTTAAGTGTCCTAACGGAGTACATTGCTTGTACCAGGAGCGCATGGCGACCCGCTACGCCCGCGACACGCACCACTACTGCCTGCACCTGGACGGCGGGCTGGTCATCGACGGGCACCGCATGGGCGGCGACGGCCGCTTCGTCAACCACTCCTGCCGGCCCAACTGCGAGATGCAGAAGTGGACCGCCAACGGTGAGTCCCCAGCACATGACACTACTGCCTGCACCTGGACGGCGGGCTGGTCATCGACGGGCACCGCATGGGCGGCGACGGCCGCTTCGTCAACCACTCCTGCCGGCCCAACTGCGAGATGCAGAAGTGGACCGCCAACGGTGAGTCCCCAGCACATGACACTACTGCCTGCACCTGGACGGCGGGCTGGTCATCGACGGGCACCGCATGGGCGGCGACGGCCGCTTCGTCAACCACTCCTGCCGGCCCAACTGCGAGATGCAGAAGTGGACCGTCAACGGTGAGTCCCCAGCACATGACACTACTGCCTGCACCTGGACGGCGGGCTGGTCATCGACGGGCACCGCATGGGCGGCGACGGCCGCTTCGTCAACCACTCCTGCCGGCCCAACTGCGAGAAGCAGAAGTGGACCGCCAACGGTGAGTCACGAGGGGCTAGATGGAATACCAATAGTGGTTTCCGATGAAATACATTAGTGCTAGTTTCGTATCCAAACCGAGGCAGCAATAGCTAAACTTGCTTCGTGACAAGTTAAGGGTAAGGGTCGAATATTTTTTGTACAAAGGCAGTAATTTGACTTGGCGTTCCCGGTGTTCTGGTACAAGTAAAGGTGTAGAACAAATAACAGGGAATGCCAACTACATACAAATTTTATAAATATGAGTGCACCAAAACTAGACGGTTGAAACTCATAAAACGTTAGCAGACTTATCTTTATCTTGCTTTTTCGGGTATGGTACTTTACTGTTTCTCTAGCACGAATAAAATGTCATAATCATAAATGAACAAAACTAAGCAGAATATTTAATTACAATGTCGATACTAATATTAGTGTACGGTTTACAGGCACGTTCAGAATGGCGCTGTTCGCCCTGCGAGACATCGAACCGGGAGAGGAACTAACGTATGACTACAACTTCTCGCTTTTCAACCCAGCGGTGGGACAGGTCAGACACAACCAACTTATCCTAATTTGAGACGTTTGATTGTAAATTGTAACAAAAACTAAAACAAATTTAATAAAATATAAAAAGGTGTAAGATTTATCTCATCATGACACTATTATTGTTTAACTTGTGACTTCAATTTTTTTTTTCTATTTCAGCCATGCAAATGTGACTCAGAAGACTGCCGCGGCGTAATAGGCGGGAAATCTCAACGTATCACCAAACTCCCCGTGAAAACGCAAGCGCGAACAGCTTCCAACGCCTCCAACCAATCACAGGGCTCCTCCAGCCAGCCGCGCGTCGGCCGCCCGAGGAAGGCCGTCAAGTGCAACAAGAAGTCCGAGCAGGCCAGCTTGACAGCTTGTGAGATCAAGAATATGACCATCCTGAAGTATCAGCAGCATTTGAATAAGCTGTGGCAGGAGCCGCCGGTCAAACCGCTCACGGCGAAGGAGAGGAATTTGGTTAAGGAGAGACACTGCTTCTTGTTTAGGAATCTTGAAAGCGTGAGTATTTGTATTTTCTCAAACATGCTTGAAAATATACTTATTTCGTTTAGTAAATTAGTGCTCAGTACCCCTAGTGTAAATATTTTCGACAGCGAAACGTGACGTACGCGTTTGCGTTAAGTGTCATTTTGTATGAGATTTTTGACTTTCCAAAACGTCCCGCTTGGCGCGCTGTTTAAAAACCCATACAAAATGAGACTTAACGCAAACGCGTACGTCACGTTTCGCTATCGACTAAATTTACACTAGGGGTACAGTTTACAAACAGTACTTGTGTAAAGGTAGCGGAAAATAATGTACTTAATATTATTCATTTTAGAGATACTAATGTTCCGTCGTGTATAAATGAGCCAAGTTTGAACTGTAAAAGGAAAATACTTTTACACTTCTCATGAAAATATACATTTAAGTCAAAGTAAATTTGTCATTTAAGTCGCGTGTAAGCGACATAAAATATCTTAAATATGAAGTATGCTGTAGATCATAAAGTAAAATCATCTATTACGACCCTTATTAACTTAGCTATAACGTCCAAAATCTGCCATATTGCCTGACAGCCCTGCTGGCGCGTCCCCGACTGGCCTGAGTACGATTTTCTTTAGTATATAAAAATACGGCAAAATACCCTATAATATTGGATATTTTTGTATAATTTGCTTGCATTAGAAGTGTAAAGCCGAGTCTATAACTCAGGCATAAATGTCTTTTTTTTGTATCCTCGACAATGTTGATTCTCGCTGCGTTTGGTCCAAAGATAATTTGAAATAGAGATGGGTGGTCAAAGATTTTTTTAGCAAAAGTAAATTTACTGCCATCTTTCGACACATTAAAACTTTTAGAATGCAATTTGATTTGATCCTTATTCTTTTGTTGTTATATGTCTTAAATTTGTTAAATATCAAAAAGTGGCGCTATCTAATAGATAAAAAGCCAAAGGTATAAATATCAAAAACTGGCGCCATCTATTAGATCAAAGGCCAGAGGTATGGCAGCATCGTTTCGAGCGATGGCGCCACAATCTTTGGGTTGTGCCCGGTAAGATGGCGCCAATTTTTGATATTTAACAAAGGACCAAAGGAAATTTTGTATAGAGCTTCAAGTCAAGTCAAATCTTTTTTGCGTATCACAAATCACATTAGATGGAACAGAAGGTGTAGAAGTACATGTGACGCCCTGCAAGGGCACAGCAATTTAAGAGGACTAAATCTACTTTAAACAATGAGAAACCAATAACCTAAACATTACAATTAAATACATGAGTTCTAGCATAAACCATTAGTATTACCATCAATCATTAGTATCCTCTTCAAAGTATCCACTTTGAAGCTTGGCCCCAAAACCAACACAGCTGAGAGTTAAGTCGTTAAATAGGTCTTCAAATCTACTTCATTTAATTATATGGACACTACGCGGAATTCCATTGCAGAACTGAGATATTTGTGTTTTAGTCAAAATGTCATCACCCTAATTACCTACGCAATGGCTGCAGGGTAGATGTTTGCGCACCGCTGGGAGCGCGGCACGCCATTCGCCGCGCTCGCCCAGCGAACGACTCTATTGCCTGGGTAATAAGGGTGATGATATTTTGATTAAAATACAAATATCTCAGTTCTGCAATGGAATTTCGCTTGTTGCCCATATAATTAAATGAAGTAAATTTAAATACTAATTTAATAGCCCAAATCTCATGTTTGTTGGTTTTGGGTTTATTTTGACGCATGGTCCTTTAAAAAAAGTATGTTGCAGAAAATGTGTACGTGGAATAAAAAAGTGTGATGTTACAGGTTCGTCGCACTCGTGACCGCGTATCCCCGCCGCTGCCACCCGCCTCGCCCCCTCCGGCCCCCGCGCCCGCCGCCTCCTCGGCCCCCGTCGCCGTCGCCGCCCCCGCCCCCGCCCCCGCTCCCGCCCCGCTGGTGAACCCGCTGGAGCTGCCCGCCACCATGTGCCCGGAGCTGTTCGCGCGCCGCCTGCAGGCGCTGCGCGCGCCGCGCCCGCAGCTGGCCGGGCTGCGGCGCGTGCCGGACGATCCCGCCAAGACCAAGAAGGAGCGGCTCGCGGCCGTCTTTCAAGCGCTCTACGACTATGTTGTCGGAGTTACGGGTGAGCAGAGTTACATCGTCCTTGTTTCTCCTATATAACGAACTTACAAATTGACATCGTGTTCGTGTTGACGATTTTGCTACGAATCCATCAAATGGTATCTAATCAATGAATTTCCAAAACTTTGTTTAATACAATAGGGGATATTACGCGAAAGACGATAATCAAGGTTTCGTTATGGGTCTCTCTATCACTCTTGCATATTCGAGCAATAAGAAGGGAAATAAATAAATTTCGATTTTTTCATTTTGCGATAGGCCTCCACTAACACAAATAAACCACCTTGATGAATCAATGTCTTAGCGAAAATTTCTCAAAAATCTGTTTAAAGCTGTGTTGTGCCATGCACCGAACCTATAACTTCCACACGATACCATTTGAACGTTGACAAACATTGACATATACATCTTACGGGCGGGACGGGCCTTACGGGCAATAAGAATGAGGCAATCGTTCAGTCTAACGCCACAACGCTATCGGTTGACGAGTTTGCATCACGTGCGCAATTGGTAGTAACTAGTTGCGTTAGATTGCACGATTGGCTAGAATTTGTGATTGACACCACTGAACTATCATCATTCTTAGTACCCGTAAGGCCCGTCCTTAGATATATTTTGACGACCGGTTTGGCCTAGTGGGTAGTGACCCTGCCTACGAAGCTGATGGTCCCGGGTTCAAATCCTGGTAAGGGCATTTATTCGTGTGATGAGCATGGATATTTGTTCCTGAGTCATGGGTGTTTTCTATGTATTTAAGTATTTATAAATATTTATATATTATATATATCGTTGTCTAAGTACCCTCAACACAAGCCTTATTGAGCTTACTGTGGGACTTAGTCAATTTGTGTAGTAATAATAATGTCCTATAATATTTATATTATTTATGTGAATGTTGACAGACGACAAGGACAAGCCGCTGTGCGCGGCGCTGCTCCAAGCCCCTCGCGGCCCGAGCGCGGCGCCGGCGGGCGCGCTGGCCGGCGTGGCGGCGGGCGTGGCGGCGCGGCGCTACGACAGCGCGGCGCACTTCGACGCCGACATGAACGCCGTCTTCTCCGGCGTCACGCGCGAGCACGGCCGCATGTCCGCGCTCGGCTCCATCGCCGTCACCCTCAAGAAGGTATTTATTTATTTATTGTTCGGAGAACCAACAGCTATGAATTGTACAATAGTTATATATATAGATAACAAAGAGCCAATTATAGGTTCCCACCGGTAGCAACAGGTTAACAGATAATTGGTGGTTAGCACTAGATTTTTTTTTTTTTACGTGTTACCACTAATATTTTTAAATATTAATACTTATTATATTATATACTGAACAAAGAAACCAACACTTATTAGTTAACTTAATACGTTAATCGATACAATAATATGCCAACACATACGACTCGCTCACTCAAGTAATGTTTGTTTTATTTTCTAACTTCGGCCCTTGAATTTTAAGAACCCTTATTAAGTACCTGTTGCATAAAATATTATAACAAATATTGGTATCAATTGTTGTTTTCCAGGAGTATAACCTCGCTAAAGGGGAATTCGTCGAGCAGCTTAACAAGATCCTCGGGCCTGACGATCCGTTGCCGGCTGGATTTGTACAGAAGGCCAAACAAGGTAATTTCCTACATTTTATTACTGGAGGATGTATATTGTAATTTTTACCAGCTTACGTGCATGTTTAGTAGCAATTAATACATTAAAAAAATATCTCAAGTTTCTTTTTGCGATATTTTTAACAACTGTTAGACCTCGTTTACGTTTTTGACGTGTGAAGATTTCGTTTTTGCTAAGTGTCACATTAGTAGGGCCTACGTCAATTTTCGGGGACGAGCGGACCCCAGGCTTCCTTAACAACAATGTTATGAATCCGGAAAACCCGTATTCTGTCACACGCTTTGGATTTAAAAAGATTGTCCTTGTCGAATGTGTATTATTGAATGTCGTCTCTAATTGGGTCGTTTCGAATTGCAGAGGAAGTGATAATGTGCATATGCGGGCTGCACGTGGAGGAGGGGCTCATGGTGCAGTGCGGCGCGTGCGGCGTGTGGCAGCACGCGCGCTGCATGCGCGTCAAGGACACCCGCGCCGCGCACTACTGCCAGCTCTGCCACAAGGGGAAGCACCAGGTACGTGGACATATGCGGCTGCACGTGGAGGAGGGGCTCATGGTGCAGTGCGGCGCGTGCGGCGTGTGGCAGCACGCGCGCTGCATGCGCGTCAAGGACACCCGCGCCGCGCACTACTGCCAGCTCTGCCACAAGGGGAAGCACCAGGTACGTGGACATATGCGGCTGCACGTGGAGGAGGGGCTCATGGTGCAGTGCGGCGCGTGCGGCGTGTGGCAGCACGCGCGCTGCATGCGCGTCAAGGACACCCGCGCCGCGCACTACTGCCAGCTCTGCCACAAGGGGAAGCACCAGGTACGTGGACATATGCGGCTGCACGTGGAGGAGGGGCTCATGGTGCAGTGCGGCGCGTGCGGCGTGTGGCAGCACGCGCGCTGCATGCGCGTCAAGGACACCCGCGCCGCGCACTACTGCCAGCTCTGCCACAAGGGGAAGCACCAGGTACGTGGACATATGCGGCTGCACGTGGAGGAGGGGCTCATGGTGCAGTGCGGCGCGTGCGGCGTGTGGCAGCACGCGCGCTGCATGCGCGTCAAGGACACCCGCGCCGCGCACTACTGCCAGCTCTGCCACAAGGGGAAGCACCAGGTACGTGGACATATGCGGCTGCACGTGGAGGAGGGGCTCATGGTGCAGTGCGGCGCGTGCGGCGTGTGGCAGCACGCGCGCTGCATGCGCGTCAAGGACACCCGCGCCGCGCACTACTGCCAGCTCTGCCACAAGGGGAAGCACCAGGTACGTGGACATATGCGGCTGCACGTGGAGGAGGGGCTCATGGTGCAGTGCGGCGCGTGCGGCGTGTGGCAGCACGCGCGCTGCATGCGCGTCAAGGACACCCGCGCCGCGCACTACTGCCAGCTCTGCCACAAGGGGAAGCACCAGGTACGTGGACATATGCGGCTGCACGTGGAGGAGGGGCTCATGGTGCAGTGCGGCGCGTGCGGCGTGTGGCAGCACGCGCGCTGCATGCGCGTCAAGGACACCCGCGCCGCGCACTACTGCCAGCTCTGCCACAAGGGGAAGCACCAGGTACGTGGACATATGCGGCTGCACGTGGAGGAGGGGCTCATGGTGCAGTGCGGCGCGTGCGGCGTGTGGCAGCACGCGCGCTGCATGCGCGTCAAGGACACCCGCGCCGCGCACTACTGCCAGCTCTGCCACAAGGGGAAGCACCAGGTACGTGGACATATGCTGACTGATTAGCATAAAAAAAGAAACCTATGAATCACCCTACATATTACTGTGAATTAGCATTAATTAAGAAGATTCAGGAATTTCCTGAATTCCTGACAGGAAACATTACGAGGCAGCTTGAAAGGTAGCCGCCGTCCGTGATCTATTAAAACGCATCTAATATGCTTATTGTATTATTTGTACGTCAGGTGGACCGCGAGATCCCCCTCGAAGAATGGACGGAGGAAGGGCACCAGTTCTACGTGTCCCTCATGCGCGGCGCGCTGCAAGTCCGCCAGGGCGACACCGTGTACGTGCTGCGGGACATCCCCATCGACGCCGCCCGGCCCGACCTCAGCCTGGCGCAGGGCAAGGACGAGGCTAAGACTAAGCGGCCGGATCGGAAGCTCAAGCAGCTGAAGGGGAAGGAAGATGCTGCTGCTAATAAAGTAAGTGGGTTGGAACTAGACATTTTTCGTCAGGAGTTTAAGGTAGATGAACTCCAATTCAAGCATGGCGGTCTCTACGTCGTCTGCCCTGGGCCGAACTTCAGCTGCAAAAGGCGTTCAGGATGAAGCCAAAAAGATTCTGCTGCTTCAGAAGTAAAAGATAAAGCTGAGATTGGAAACTTCTTGAACCTATCCACGTGCATAAATACATATCGTGATATCGTATAGTACAACATTTATCAAGCGTGACTTTAAGGCGATAAAGTGTTTATAATAGTTATAGAGCGATTAATATTGTAATCAATTTTATTTCCCAGGAGACGTCGGTTCGCAAGCACACGTACCAAACGATCGGGTCCATCCCGGTGTCGGAGCTGGACATCTTCCGCGTGGAGCGGCTGTGGAAGCACAAGGACACGCAGGAGCGCTTCGTGTACGGACACCACTACCTGCGCCCGCACGAGACCTTCCACGAGCCCACGCGCAAGTGAGTACATCACTACACTATACACATAGCGTATTATAAGCGGGCAAGGATACTAAATACTGGTACTAAGTTCGGGTACGATATCACATCTCCTTGCCAGGCCTTGATTTCTTAGAAAAGCCAGATTAGGATCATGGACACCTTTGTCTCAAATAATTTTACTTTATGTTTGAAAAATCTGGTTAAAATATAAGACAAAATATTTAGCACCTAAAATGAGCCTTCTTTTGTTTGTGTATGGTGTTTTCATAAAAACACGCACATATGTTGAGTATATTTCAAGAGTAACTACAGTTTCGGAAAATATAACAGTAATTGTGTTTTGCAGGTTCTTCCACAATGAGGTGATGCGAGTTCCGCTCTACGAGGCGGTGCCCATCGAGCTGGTCATGTCACAGTGCTGGGTCATGGACCTTAACACTTATTGCAAGGTAAATATACGTTAAAGAATAATAGTCGGCAGTTCTGTAATTTTAATTTGTAAAGTTATGCCTGTAATGGTTCTAATGTAAGGACGATAAAAAGTAGTTTCTAAGTTTTCACTTATAAAACATAAGCATAATTGTACTATGTAGAAAAAAATATCAGTTTATTTTTTGGTTTGAAGTTATCCTTATCCGAGGGTTCCATAGCAAAACACGTTCGATTCTGGGGTCGACCGCCATGCATTTGTTTGAACGAATGTATGGCGGTCGGCGTCAGCGTCCAGTGCATGCGAGCGAGCGTGCGTTTCGTGGCACAGGTGTACAACTTATTCGGACCGCATTAGACTAATAGTAATTGCATCCTTAGGCCGATTTGAACATATTGAATAGACACTTGTATGTGTGTGTCAGGGGCGGCCGCTGGGCGCGCACGAGCAGCACGTGTACATCTGCGAGCTGCGCGTGGACCGCGGCGCGCGGCTCTTCACCAAGATCTCGCGGCCCAAGTACCCCATCTGCACCAAGCCCTACGCCTTCGACCACTTCCCTGCCCGTCTCAAGATCACCCGCACATATGCTGTAAGTACCGCACTATCACGCGGGGGCAGCACGTGTACATCTGCACCAAGCCCTACGCCTTCGACCACTTCCCTGCCCGTCTCAAGATCACCCGCACATATGCTGTAAGTACCACACTATCACGCGGGGGCAGCACGTGTACATCTGCACCAAGCCCTACGCCTTCGACCACTTCCCTGCCCGCCTCAAGATCACCCGCACATATGCTGTAAGTACCACACTATCACGCGGGGGCAGCACGTGTACATCCGCACCAAGCCCTACGCCTTCGACCACTTCCCTGCCCGTCTCAAGATCACCCGCACATATGCTGTAAGTACCACACTATCACGCGGGGGCAGCACGTGTACATCTGCACCAAGCCCTACGCCTTCGACCACTTCCCTGCCCGCCTCAAGATCACCCGCACATATGCTGTAAGTATCACACTATCACGCGGGGGCAGCACGTGTACATCTGCACCAAGCCCTACGCCTTCGACCACTTCCCTGCCCGCCTCAAGATCACCCGCACATATGCTGTAAGTACCACACTATCACGCGGGGGCAGCACGTGTACATCTGCACCAAGCCCTACGCCTTCGACCACTTCCCTGCCCGCCTCAAGATCACCCGCACATATGCTGTAAGTACCACACTATCACGCGGGGGCAGCACGTGTACATCTGCACCAAGCCCTAAGCCTTCGACCACTTCCCTGCCCGCCTCAAGATCACCTGCACATATGCTGTAAGTACCACACTATCACGCGGGGGCAGCACGTGTACATCTGCACCAAGCCCTACGCTTTCGACCACTTCCCTGCCCGCCTCAAGATCACCCGCACATATGCTGTAAGTATCACACTATCACGCGGGGGCAGCACGTGTACATTTGCACCAAGCCCTACGCCTTCGACCACTTCCCTGCCCGCCTCAAGATCACCCGCACATATGCTGTAAGTACCACACTATCACGCGGGGGCAGCACGTGTACATTTGCACCAAGCCCTACGCCTTCGACCACTTCCCTGCCCGCCTCAAGATCACCCGCACATATGCTGTAAGTATCACACTATCACGCGGGGGCAGCACGTGTACATCTGCACCAAGCCCTACGCTTTCGACCACTTCCCTGCCCGCCTCAAGATCACCCGCACATATGCTGTAAGTATCACACTATCACGCGGGGGCAGCACGTGTACATTTGCACCAAGCCCTACGCCTTCGACCACTTCCCTGCCCGCCTCAAGATCACCCGCACATATGCTGTAAGTACCACACTATCACGCGGGGGCAGCACGTGTACATCTGCACCAAGCCCTACGCCTTCGACCACTTCCCTGCCCGCCTCAAGATCACCTGCACATATGCTGTAAGTACCACACTATCACGCGGGGGCAGCACGTGTACATCTGCACCAAGCCCTACGCTTTCGACCACTTCCCTGCCCGCCTCAAGATCACCCGCACATATGCTGTAAGTATCACACTATCACGCGGGGGCAGCACGTGTACATTTGCACCAAGCCCTACGCCTTCGACCACTTCCCTGCCCGCCTCAAGATCACCCGCACATATGCTGTAAGTACCACACTATCACGCGGGGGCAGCACGTGTACATTTGCACCAAGCCCTACGCCTTCGACCACTTCCCTGCCCGCCTCAAGATCACCCGCACATATGCTGTAAGTATCACACTATCACGCGGGGGCAGCACGTGTACATCTGCACCAAGCCCTACGCTTTCGACCACTTCCCTGCCCGCCTCAAGATCACCCGCACATATGCTGTAAGTATCACACTATCACGCGGGGGCAGCACGTGTACATTTGCACCAAGCCCTACGCCTTCGACCACTTCCCTGCCCGCCTCAAGATCACCCGCACATATGCTGTAAGTATCACACTATCACGCGGGGGCAGCACGTGTACATCTGCACCAAGCCCTACGCCTTCGACCACTTCTAATTCTAAAATTTAGCAATATATCCTCGAGTATATTAAAGTACCGTAATAGTTGCAAAGATATTATCTTATTTACTTATAGGTTCTATACGTACAATTTGTTTCGCAGCCTCACGAAGTGTCGCCGGAGTACCTGAAAGGGCGCGCGGCCAAGAACGCGGCGCCGGCCGACAAGAGCAAGCCGGCCGGCAAGGACGCCGGCAGGAAGCCGCCCGCCGTCGCCTACCCCGACACCTCCAAGGTGATACGACCGACTTATTATTCTATTATTTCAACTATATTTTGACTGAGTGCTTAACCTTAATCTATTAATGCCCTAGTATCATTACTGATTTTTTCGGTTAAGGTAACGCTTAGACGTAGATTTTGTGTTGCGATCTCTCCTCGGGATTTTTTATATTGTTACTGATATATTTTTGAGAGATATTAAAGTTGTGCTATTAAAGCTTTGGTGAAAAGGGGTACAAGTCTTGCGCAGAGTAAGTGAAAAAGCGTGTAGGTTTTATATATCGGGAGACTAAAAGGGGTACACCCCTTTTCATTACAGCTACAGAAATTGATTTTTGGCACATTTTGGTGTATACTACTATCTGTAGATTTTTTTATATGTCGACCTTTTTTATATGATCGATTACATGGTCTATTTGTTGTGACACAGGTAGTAATATTGAAATACTATATTTTAAATGTTTTTAGTTCAGTTTGATAGAAATTGTTAGTCTTTTAGGCGCGGTAATAAAAATAATGATGTTAGTTACATATATTTAATCAAGTCACACGGGCGTATCGTAAGTAAATGACGTGAAGTAGTGTAGTTTTTGTGGCTAGCTGTTCTAGTTTGTTTGTATATGTAAACATACATTTTTGCTCATTAGGATTCAGATTTTTAGAATATTTTATTCGGGTTTCGTTTCGCGCTCGTATCGGATCCCAAACGTTTTGATTGAGTGATAGTCGGGGTCAACGCCTCGGAACCGGCACCGTTCCGAGGCGTTGACCTGGATTCTCATGTAATATCTGTATTTGTTGTTTAGAAGTGCTCGGCGGGCTCGGGCTCGGGTTCGGGCGCGGGCGCCCGCCGGGAGCGGCAGAAGGAGCGCGTGAACGGCATCGCGCGGCGCCTGCTGGCGCGCGGCGGCGGCGCGCGCGCGCTCGACGCCTCCTACCTGCTGCGGCGCGCCGGGCCGGCCGCCGGGCCCGCCGCCGGGCCGGCCGCCGGGCCCGCCTGCCCGCCGCCCCCCCCCCCCGCGCGCGCGCCCTGACCGCGCCGCTGCCCGTGCTGCGACCCCGCCGCCCCGGCGCCCCGCCCCGCCCCCACTACCAACAGACAGAGAAAAAATATACTATAAACGTGTCCCAACCTGTCCGGAACAAAAAATACTACAAGGCCCCGACCAAATTCTTGATGAATTTTGACATAGGCTCGGAAAGTGTACATGTACTGTAATAGTACGAAGACTTCTAAATAAATGTGCCACATGGTAGAACTGTGAATGAAAGAAATCGTGAATCGTGACCGAGGTGGACATGTTTATAGGTTATATAATCATACTTGGACGTGAGAGAAGTGACGAGAAGGTAAAATTAATCGATATAGGTACATATAAATGTAATAACGTCGTACTCATAAAATTATTTGCGTCATACGACGAATAAAATACTGTAAAACGAGGTTGAGAAAATATTTTCTATACATTACGTACTACTCTCAGTATTCTCACCTCACATTTCATTTCCAATAAAAATACATGACGTGCTGTCTATCTATATACTTAAAAGTAGAGTAACTGAATTATGCCTATATTCTACATCCTTAAATATATATAGAAATATAAAAACTGTAAAAGGCGACGCTTAAAAAGTGCACATTATATAGCAGCTGTTAGATAGTAAATCTCTTGTTGTTAATACTTAGGTAAATCTTGCATAATGCGTACTCGAAAGTACATAACTCTTCCGATATATAACGTTTACCTAGTGTATATTTTCGACGTGAATCCCATCTTTGATAGTGTTTATACATTGTTTTGGTTGAATGTAAGTAATCGATAAAAGCGTATGGTATTGGCAGTTTGCGTGGCAGTTGGTGTCGAGGAAGTCCATGGTGGGTAATTCCACAAAACTGTAACGTCAGATACCAATTTTTTCGTGTGTTCTTACATTAATTAAGCAAATTTAACCTTTTCAACGCTTTTCCACACGTGTCAAGAAATGCCATGGACGCCAAAAAGTTAACTGGTGAAGAGCGAATATGAAGCTTAACTGACAGTAGGAAAGTCGCTTTGACAACGTCCGCCATAGCCTTTTTAATGGTCATTGGCGTCGCGGGCACGACAGACGATGACCGTTTTAGTGGTCTTTGGCGTTGAAAAGGTTAAGTATCCAGCTATCTACCTGTAGGGTTACGCCAGACATACAGACACTTAAATTTGCTTAATTAATGTAAGAAAACACGAAAGAATTGGTATAGTTGTTAGCTTTGTAGCTGGCCCCCAACGGCTTATCCTTTGTATATTGTTAACTAAAACCGCGCGTGCCACTTACCTGCAAAAAAAGGGCCGGGTAACTTTAATCGGTTATTTAATTAGAACTCCTATGGTAACTGAAATAAGATTCAAAATGAACAAATGGAAAAATAATTTGTGATTTCTTGTGTGGTCCCTATACGGTTACTGAGTGCCGGCGAGTCGAACGCTACCGAACCAGTCTAAAATGTGTCCTCGATATGCGCAACAAAGGCGCGTTATCGGAGAGCACACCTACACTGGTTTTTGGAGCGTTGGACTAGCCCGCGCTCAGGTGCCAATTAGAATTATACGACACTTTTTTGCAGTTAGTGGCACGCGCAGTTTTAGTTAACAATAGACAAAGGATAAGCCGATCCGGGCCAGATACAAAGCTAACAACTATAACTGACGTTACAGACTCGTGGATTACCCTGGTTCGTAACATTCCGCTCTAGTTTACGATTGGAGACAATAAGTTAGCCGGCAGGATGGACGAAGAATCTCTGATATGTTTTGTACGAGTGTAGTTTAGGTACTTCTAGCGGTGTCGTGATGGTATAAAGTATTTTTGTATAAAATAATTATTATTCGCTAGATAACATAAAGTATGTTTGAGTGACATGCATGCCGTGTGTCTGATAACGTAAGGTTCTCTCTCGCCTAGTTTGCTTTGGTTATTAATTTATTTACACCACAAGTACGGTTTTGATAAGATGTTGTATTTAACTATTTACGTATGTAATCTCGAGTATATTTTTAGCGAGGTACTACATGTTTCGTGCGCCTTTCGTGTACCGACATGCCTACAGACTGCATTACTGTTGATTCAGATGCGGCGAAATCTTTGTTTAAATCAGATATAATATAAGTAATAGTTATATTTTTACATTAGTAAATATTGTTATAGCTGTAAGGGTAGTCGTGTAGGGTAATGAAATACTAGTTAACGACCAGTGGTGCGAACTGATGTTGAATGTTGCAGAGTTTAGATAGGGGTTACGAGAGGGCGTTGTTTGGCAGGTTGTTAATTTAGTGTTAGCGTTCATCAGTTTATTCTTTTTAATCATCTTCCGTTAACTTCAATCGATGATTCAAAGGAATGCTTTTCATTAGTCTGGTCATTTTTATTGTGTTTCTAGTACTTTTAGGAGTAAATCACGATTTAATCTCTCTATTTTTCTATTATACTTTTGATAAGTTGTACATATGTTAGCGGTTAAGGAGGTTGATTGTTTTGTGTTAAATGCGGAAAAATAATATATTGCTTGATCTTGAGTTAGTGTGTAAGATTCTCTGCTTTGTTACGGTCGCTAGCGCACGCCTTGCTGTTGTGATCACAGAGAACAAAATTGTTTTTGTTTCTAATTTATTTGTAAAATACTGTTAGCTTTTTACACCGGCTTACCTTATTATTTATCTTCTTTTCGACTATTTACAAGCTAGTTTTATACTGCTATTGCGTGTTTTTATGGAGAAACATGTAACGTTATCAATAGATTTAGATGATTGATCCCAAAATGTAAATCATTCAAACTGCAGTATACACAACCCGTGTGACGTAACGGACTGGTGATCACTCGATTTATCATTTACCAGTATTGATTATTCTTAAGTAAATTACAAAATATAGAGTGCACTTAGACAATGAATAGAATTATTGCTGTTGACATCTGTAAATATATTGACATTATGAATCATAAATATCAAAATATTTTACGATCACATTTTCCAAATGCACATGTATTAGAATTTTGCCTTGTAGATATAATAATAGTTCAAGTTATGAATTAACCATATCTTCTACGATATTGCACTTGCATTCTGATTGTACTTAATTAGTTAAATAGTTTATTAGAGTTAATAGCATTGTGAATGGACTTGATTTACGTTTGTCTAAACATTTGGGATCAAAATAATCTATCCAGTTTTGGCAACCTAAATTGATTAGATCTATCTTTTCCGATGATTTTATGATATATCGAGCAGCTTTACTATTTATATCATTTGTTTTAAGATGCCATTTGTTGTAACTCATGTTTTAATATTAAATTAAAATCTGGATCAAACACTTGTTTTTTTTCGGAAATAAAAGAATATCCTGAGTAACATATACCTCGCGTGTCGAATGACAGTCCCAGTTTATTTTACTATGGAGCAGCTATCACGTAAAATGTTTGTAGACATTTTTTGGAAGTTAATAACATTTAAGTTACGAAAATACGGTAGAGTCAGAAGAAGCTGAGTTGGCAGCGATTGTGATAGCCCATAAATAATAGTTTACGTAGACGTTAAACGTAGACGTTATTGACGGAGTGAAGTGCGCTGTCTATAGGGACCGTGCGCGTTGGAGGGTCTGCCATCTTGTGGCCTGAATCGGAACCATAAACATGTATATTTACACGTCACTTGTTTACTTGTACATAATAGGTTCTGCCATCTTGTGGGCTACATCGGAACAATAAGCATCACATTTACGCCTCGCGCCAAAAATCTGACGGCTCCTGTGCTGCCTCCTACAGTTCATGCACGCTCCCTATGATTTGATATTTTTTCAAGTATTATAGGTATTGTAGCGCCACCTATTTAAGGTTTTTTCTCGGACACTTTTTGGTACATGGAGATTCTATTCCTTACCTCTACCTTCCATACTTCAGCTGTCGTATTTGGGCACGGTTTTTTTCTTATTTTCCTTTCTTTTATCATTAGAAAGAAGGTAAATAAGAGATCTTGACGTGTATTTTTATAAAAAATCACTAGGAAAATAAGTCACAGCAAATATGTAACAAATGTAAATAATAAACGATCTTGTACATTCTTTTTCTTTCATAAGTAATATAAACTAATTTTTTTAAAGCGTTTTTTTAATAATTTTAAATAAACACGTCAAGATTGGTTACCTTTTTTCTAATTCTAAATAAAAAACGAACTAATTATAGACTTTGTAACTTTTTTACAATCAATAACTTTTTACTCCTTAGAGAAGCAAGAGAATATACCGCGTGATTCGGTCGGTACACTTCATACATCAATTTGTACATTATTAAGGCTGACTAGAATCAGACCAACCTAACTCTACATTATGCATGGCATTTGCAATAACAAAATGTGGAATGTCATCATTATACTCCGTTTTTTTTTGCATTAGAAAAAAGGAAAACGATGTGGAGGTGTTTTTCTCTTAAAAATGGTTGAAGTGTTTTTTAAAAATTACTTTGTATTCATTATAAAAAAGCAAAATAATGTAAATGATCGTAAAGTTCCATTTTTTTGCTATGTATAATTTTCAAAAGTGTTTTTCAATAAAAAGACATTACGATTAAGATTTTTTTCTTATGCTAGGCGCGAAGCAGTATTTCAAGTTTCCATTTTTAGATTTAAGCCACTAGATGGCAGACTATGCGAAATAGAGTCAGTGTGAAGAGTAGGAGGCAGCAACTGCTTAGAAGCGTGAATTGTTTTCGTTTTCGATTTAGGTCACGAGATGGCAGACCCTCCAACATGCACGGTCTCTATAGGTGATGTCAAATTTCTATAAAATCATGACGTTTATAATGATGATGACACTCACTTTATTCTATTCTAGTCGATGCAAAGTTAGCTTTGACGACATTAGACGACACGACGCTTAGTCTTGGGTAAGTACTCTCAACCAGAGGTCGGCAAACTACTTACTTTGAGTGAATAGCAGCTCTTCGAGTTTTAAATAGTCCAATGTTAAAAGCCTCAAGTACCAAGGGTCTTTGACTTTTGATACATTTTGTATGAACCGCTTGTGCGGTATCGCGTCAGCGGGACTCGACGGTTTAAATGTCAGGGCTGGTTGCATTAGTGCTGGTGAAAAGTTGCGATATCACTGGCGAGTTAAAAGTTATGCTATAGTGAAACGCAGCTAAGAAGTCAATCCTGACAGTTATGAATTGACCCTTATATTTAAGCTACTAACGCTATCGGTTAAACGGTAGGTCTTAGCTTCGTAAATATAAGGGTTAATTCGTAACAGTCAGGATTGACTTCATAGCATCGTTTCAATATACCCACTACTAAGGATGGTTTCGTTATTATATTGCAGAAGACTATAAACAACCTAGTGTGTAGGCGCCCTTATTTCCCAGCCTATTACCTACTAATTAACTGCAAGCAAATAACTGTGTTTAACTTAAGTTCATCTGGTAATAACTTAGTTTTATGAATGATAAAAGACCTAGTCGATAGAGTCTGGGAGCCGATAGTCGCGAGTGCAAGTTCGCGTACGCCAGTTCCTTAATAGTATAGTTGATTGTGAGTATATCCCTATGACCAAGAAAGTAATAACGACTACCTAGGACTATCTAGGAAGTTATTAGCTTGTGGTGATGCAGCCTGTGAGTTTTGTTACTAAGAATCCCGTCTGCGTCTGCCAAGGCGTAAACAAGCCACCCGTTCTCGGCCAAACGAAGTATGTCACTAAGACTCAGGAGGAGATAGGATGTTAGGTACCTAAGCGGCAGAAAAATTTAACGTGTCTTCCCACGATGCTGCACCGTCAGCGAAACTAAAGCCGCAAGCCACCCGGGAACTGCTTCAGGTGAATGAACCTGCCGCACCTGTCCGTCAAAGTAACGCCGATTGTTACGTAAATTATTTAAATGCATAAGTACCTACCAAACTATTAACGCACATGACTGTAGGCAGTCAATTTAAGCCTGTAACGATCCATAAATAGCTAATATCTGACCGACAAGTGGAACGAATAGCGAATAATAGTAGCGTACAACTGAACCGCGACTCTTAATGCGAGATTTTTCACACCTTTCAGCTGCACGATCCTATAGGTATTTTTGCTAACAGGCGGTTTACCTTCGCAAGTGATATTTCGGCAATGAGAATCGGCTCACGAGTACGTCGGGGAAGTCTTTAGTCAAGTGTTGTCAGAGTTATTTGCTTTAACATTGACCTTAAATAACAATTTACATTTACGATTCCCGGGGCTGCGGCCGCGGGGTCTGCGCGCTGGGGTCACTCGCAATGAGAAGATTGGACCAGCGTCCGGACTCCGCCCGCATCACCAAAATAATCTGATGATGCATTTTGCGTACTTATCGCCTTCCGTGAACCGTCCTATTACGTGTGAAGTAGCTCTGTAAACAAAACAAACACATTCGAGGCGTCATTGTTGCAAATTGTCATACGTCGTATTTAGGAAGCCCTCATGATCAAGCTACTGTTTTATGCCTGCGACTTGAATTTATTACCTTCATAAACATTTGACTAGTACTTAGGTTTATCGCAACAGGTACCTACAGAGCTACTGTAAACTCTCGACGTCCGATTGAATCATTACAATGGTTGTAATCGTAACGTCTTTTGTTCGCTTGCATGATTGAACGAAGCGTGTAAGTTGGCATGTAAGTAGCCATTAATTTAAATAGGTAACATTGAGTAATACGATGTTCAACGGAAGCGAAAAATGGCGTGACACTTGTCACTTGCCAGAACAAGGGCCGACACATTAGCCATGGAATGAGAATTGGAATCGACACATACCTAACTGGAGATAATTTTACAAGTCTGTTAGGAAAGAACAGATTTGTGGAATGTATAGGGCCCAATACACGCCACGACTCTATTAATCCCCCAAGAACGTTTCATATTTACAATGGCGGTCAAGACTCACTAGCTTTTACTGTAAAAAAGTTATCGGATCTCAGCAAAAGCCAAGCCTAACCTAAGCCCTGACTTTACTAACCCTACACCTTGGTTTAAAAACTGTGATTTGGCTAATATTGAAGACAAAAACTTACTTTCTTACCATTACCTATGTTATGTCCCAGACTGTCCGATAGGATTACATCACAGGATGTCAATGAAAGTTACAGCTTTGTAAGGTAAGGTGGGTAAGACTATCCGGGACAAAACAAACAATTGTCTGGAATTCTCATACTGTTGGTCTTGCCCCGAATAAAATAAACTATGTTCTATAACTATGTCTTACCCCACCTTACCTTATGAACCACCAAACCAAACCAGACTCCATACCAAATTTCAGCTTTAGTAGGGCATCGAGAAGTGTCCTAGTTTTACTTGTTATGTATTCAGAATTGCACCCTCTTTTATTGGGGTGGGAGGGTAAAAGTTACAGATTTCTCATATTTTCTGTTGTTTTTATGTAAATCCTAGGCTAATGTCAAATTTCAGCTTTTTATGACATCGGAAAGTACCCTAAAGGTTTGTGTCAGTGAGTGGGTCGCCAAATCGTCGTATTTTAGGTACTGATGAAATCTAAAGTATTAAAGCTAAGTTGATGAACCTTAATGTACCTATTTCATATGTTCCCTAACTACATCCTGTGGATTAGAGCTGTCTGGTGTTATCTGCGACTAAGCGAGCGAAAAGTTTGAATATGAGACGAAACGGTTCGAGAAAAGGTAAATAGTGCTTTGCCTTTATTGTTCATATTCCCCGTAATTTTTTTTGGTGGAGCACTGCCGTGCCCCCAGATAAGAAACGGACATAATATTCGGCAGCGCGCCATCATGTTTATTACACAAATACGAATTCTAAAAACGTAGAGCGTTATTTACCCGAGTAGAACCTAACTTACGTACCTACCTAACCTAACAGCATTAGGCTTTTCGACCAATTTAAATAATTAGGCACTAAGAATGAATCATAAAATCTATTTTTCTCTTAAACCTGGCCATCCTTATAACATGTCTGATTTTATCTACATTTTCTTTTAATTCTTGCAAATACGAGACTTGGAGGCCAATTCAAATTTAGATTGTGCATCAACATGATATTTAAATGATACCAGTCGCGCGTGCATTTCGGTCGTACTTGTCCGTACATGTATTGGCGCGAGCGAGAGGCACAGGCGACTGACATCATCAGGTATCAATTTGATGTCATAATGTTAGTTAGAATTGGCCTCTTAATAAAAAAGAGATGAACAAGTCAGGATGGGGATAGTGTGCTAGATTATGATATTTCGTATCTACCGACATCAGGGAGATGGGTAGATCTCTCTTCGGGAGACAAAAAAACTTTCCGTAGTCATATACAGTGACATCATGTAGAGATGAGCAGTGTACCGTGGCACAAATAACATTATTTCATAAAGTCAAATCATGTGTAGGGTCGGCGCTTATCCCCAGGACGTGCAATCCCGTGCCATTATTCGTGATCGCGCTGGCATATGTCCTCCGGCGTACCTCGTAGACGCACGCAATCGCTAATCTCCACCGCCCACCGATCGTTGGTTTAACCCCGACTTGATTCGAGCGCGAGTTTGTATCGGAAGTTCATTAATGTTCGATGTGCCTTGGACCGATGCATGGTCATCGCGCGAAGACATTTGAAGACAACCCTGCGACTTCTATTGTATCGCCGTGGAATAATTATGCACAGGTAACAGGTAAGTACCGAGAAATCGTTTAACAGCGGACATACTTACCTATTTTATTTACCTTATTGTCACTCGTGCAAGTTCCGCAAATAAAAATTTTAATACTTTCACGTGCCTGCAACACATGTCGATGATTGAAATTAGTTATGCACCATACGTTGTTACTCATGAGAAGCATTTACCTGACAATGTAACAACAAGAAGCGACAACCGCGATGGGACAACGGCTGTTTTTCACGTTTTCAGTATGTTTTATTATTGTGGAAAAGTGTTTCATTGTTGTAAGAGGCAATCGTGGAGTGAATGCTCTCTCGACGTTCGTAAAAATGTCCAAGCCACGTGTACAGAGAAGTTACTTATCCCTATATAGCAATAAGTAGGTCCCTCATTAACAGTAAGGACCCAACTGCTTATCGTTATCAAAATAATGCTTGTTAAGACGAAATTAGAGTCCAAACGTAATGCTCATTTTCCTCCCTGGATATTAACATTATTGAGAAAATTTTGACTTAATTTGTTGTAGGTACATCACACCTATAAATCGTGTCATTCACGACTAGTGCATTGTCTCTTATTGCCATGTCATTAAAGGTTAGATTTGACAAATCTGCGCGTCATCGTGGATGACACGAACTATATGCCCCTAAGTTTGGTTTTTTCGAATGTGTATGAAATTGGTTTTTCGCCCCTAATTTTTACAATAATCAAGAAATCGAAAAAAAAAAACACACGTATAGCATAGCTATGGTTAATTTAATATACATCAAATGATGTAAAATTATTTTCCATCATGTCAATATCCAGAGAGGAAAATGAGGAATACGTTTGTATGGAGAAGCGGCCGTCCCCTTTTCCTCTTAATTATCGACAGAAGTTTTTAAGCTTATGTTAAACTTATCATAACAGTCCTTGTATTATTCTTCTTCTTCACTGGCTCAGTGACCCAAACAGGGTCTTGGCCTCTGACACAAGAGAGCGCCATCACTCTGCCCTATCCTGCGCCACTTCACGCCAATTGGGTATTCCGAGGGCGAACAGGTCTTTTAGAACTTCGTCACTCCAGCGGTATCTGGGACGCCCAGACGGACGTTTTCCACCCGGGTGCCCCACATACGCTCTTCTCCTTGTATTATTAGCTCTAATTAAACGACTTTACCTACGTGTTTGAGAAATTATGTTTCATATTATTTTATTTTTTAATTTTATTTTATACCTAAGTTTTAAATACAGGCGATATCGCTACATAGTAGTTAAGGAGAAATCGTGTTTAATTATTTGTTGTTATTTGAATCTTACGAGTATTTACACCTATTCAGACACGTGTTGCGATTAACATGGCGTGTCAAAACATTGAGGTGATATTCTATCTGGCCAATATCTTGGTCCAATGTGCATTGCGTCTCACTCTCTCAGTAAGCAAAATGGTAGACACGAATATACATTGGACCAAGATATAGAATAGATGGAATACCACCCTTAGACAGAGTGTAGTAAAAACATTGCACACTAGCCATAGTCACGTATCCAGGCTACGTAGTTATCTTTATAACACAATTTAGATGAATTGCAGTTTCCCACGTGTTAGCTTTATACAAAGACTTACTTACTTACTTTTTTATTTTGACGACCGGTTTTGCCTAGTGGGTAGTGACCCTGCCTACGAAGCTGATGGTCCCGGGTTCAAATCCTGGTAAGGGCATTTGTTCCTGTGATGAGCATGGATATTTGTTCCTGAGTCATGGGTGTTTTCTATGTCTTTAAGTATTTACAAATATTTATATATTATATATATATCGTTGTCTAAGTATCCTCAACACAAGAGCTTACTGTGGGACTTAGTCAATTTGTGTAATAATGTCCTATAATATTTATTGTTTTATGTAACATTAAGTTTGTATGTATTACACTCAGTTAAAAGTTAGTATATACATTACACTCATTTAAAAAGTGCAACGCATTAGTAGGCAGTGTATGTAGGTGAGCTGAGCAGCAGAGGCCCCATGCAGAAGGTTAGCAGTGGCCTGATGATGAAAATACGAATAAATGAATGAAATTAATTTAATTATTCCAGAAATTATTTATTATTTACACAATAAAAATATGATTAAATTAAGACGAATACAAAAACTATAATTGAATTTAAACGTCAAATACGAGTAAGGACCTGCGTCTCGGGATATATCTTAGACAGATGATGAAATTTAGCTTCTTAGTTTTTGAGTAGTCAGCATCAAAAGTAGCGGATCAAACAAGGTTTCAAAAGTATCTACCATTCTGTAACAGCTTAACAAAAGTTGATGGTTATATATGTAGACCAATTTAGACTGTAAAAGATATAGTTTTGAAGGTGATTTTTAGAGAATTATCCATATTTGGAAAAGTTATCCGGAAAATCAGATACTTTTGGCGCGT
This sequence comes from Cydia pomonella, assembly GCF_033807575.1. NCBI lineage: Eukaryota > Metazoa > Arthropoda > Insecta > Lepidoptera > Tortricidae > Cydia > Cydia pomonella. Next base: position 17,465,190 of record NC_084719.1, read on the forward strand.
TGTTTCATACTTTTGATGCTGACTGTACTACGTATAGTACCCCTAGTAGTAGTAGCTCTACGAATCACTGCTAAATTGGTTTTTGACGTGGCACATCTGTAGATACTAATCCCGTGGTATTTTGGTTGCAACGTAAATAGACTAAATAGTCGATTAAAGGACGATTCACGCTAGAATGGTCCGGGTACGAGCCGAAGCTCCCGAGAACTTCCAAAGGAGGACCAAAGACAGCCGGCAGCATTACTGCCGATTTTATTGCTGCGGGAAATATCAAAATCTACGCTCGTATTTTCAGCAGCAATGATGCCCAAACGTTGCGTTTATCAATAACCAGCGAATTAAGAAGCTTTCGCTCAATAGGCTTTGATACCTTCTTTCTTAGTCCATTTTTGGCAAGCAAGTGTTTTAATATCTTTAAACATTTGCTATTTCAAAGTAATGTATAGGTACGTACTCGTAACCACTACAGAAAATGAAGCTGTATTGTTTAAGAGTTAAAGTTATTTTTCGAACATCAATCACCGCAGGTTTCCCTTCCTATTCGCTCTCGCTAGTCATCCCGGAATCCGTCGCCGTCGCTAAATTGACACGAAATGATCCGACCACATCTGAACGAAACCGAATGCGCCTAACCGAAGGTCGCCGCTTTCCTATACGAGATGTAGCGTAGCTATGCTTAAACCAGCTTATATGCGCAGAAAAAAACTCTATTCTGAAGGTAAGGGCTCTCAGCTCTTAGCTGGGTTGTCTGCGCGCGCGAGGGCCAGCATGAGCCATCCGTCAGCGCTGACAAGGGCGTCGTTAGGCTGTCACCCCGCTCCACGTAACGTAATTACGCGTCGCATGTGCCTATTGTTACTATTCTATTCTATCTTCCGAATGCCAGTTCAGTACAGTTGTTATTTAACTTATTTACCTAAGATTAGCCGCATGCCCAAAAATTGGGCGCTTCCGTAACAAGGTGTGTACATTTTTTTTTATTAAACATCGAATTGCGTTGCCTGTAAAATTTCGTCTTTTGATTTCGACATATAATAATAATAGAGACTCCAGATAGAGACACACAATTTAAATGTACAAGTAAGCTACTGAAGCGTTGCTCAGTGGGTTAGAGCGCTTGGGGCGGTACCCCAGAAGGCCGGGAGTGACCTAACCCGAGGCGGTGAAATATCCAATTTTGCTTTACTTTAGTTAATTAAGGATCGCCCTGCTTAAACGCATTCCAAATGAAATACTTATATAGGTACATTTCATTTGGAATGCGTTTTATTTATTTTTTAGAGGTCAGCTTATAATGGGATTTCAAAATTCCCATCTCGAAATTTTCGCCTAATTATTCTAATTATTTTTGACTGTCCGTCTATAATCTAGTTTTTATCTCGAAAAAGGCGGGCTGGCTCGTGACTGTCGGCCCTATTCGGAGAATGAAATACGATAACGATAAGTTCTGGTTTAGATAAGTTCTCATTTAGATATCGTTTGCATGTCGTATAATTGACAGAAGCAGCTCGATTCGGGCAACCAATGTCACTTTGACGTTAGAAATATCGTAGATAGATGTTATTGGGATCACAGCGGAATCGAAATAAACGTCAATTTTGACATGTCGTTTAGCTAAAATACAATACAAATCCTCTTTATTGCACAACCTCAAAATAACATTTACAGAGAGACATACATAATACATGAAGAGAGGTAAAAACAGGCGGACTTATCGCCAAAGAGCGATCTCTACCAGGCAACCTCCAACCGCCAGACAATCGATCGTTCCAAGATCTTTAGTAAGATTTTTTAGAAGATTTTTAGTAAGGAAAGCTTATACTATTCACTCACGGAATATCTGTCTGATGTATAATTTAATTGTTGTTAGTTTGTTTTATATTTATAAATTGCAATAGATTATACATGTAAGCTATAATAATTGCATGCTCCATCTTGACTTAAATATTTGTATGCCTAAATTGCCTCATAGCAAAACATGGTGATACGCTACTATAATTATAAGACCTATTATGTACCTGTGTTTACAAATAAACGTATTGATTGATTGATCTTAAACGTGTCTTAATCATTTGTCGAATCGGGCCGTCAGTCTGCTACGAATAAAAGTGTAATTAAAGTGTAAGTTGCCCAATTTGTTTTTAAAATCCAGGGGGCCGATCATTGAATTCCGAGCGCTCGATTTCGTCACTCGAAAATCTGTGAAAAACGGCGAAATGCTATTTTCGAAATACAAGCGATATAAATTGGGAATCGGGTGCTATTGATCACTCGTTTTCAATTGTATTAGTTGAATTTAAATGCCTAGTAGTGGAGATAGTATGAAGTTTTCTAAAATCAGTCTTGTTTTAGAGATGATGACAATTCTTGTGAAAATTTGTTTCTGTAATAACTCAGTAAAAACGCCTTAATGGCTGCAACACTGCCACTATGTAACTTGTTTAGACATTAAGGTTTTTAAAGGAACTGGTATAATTTATACGTACTTAAGTAAAATAATCTTTAACAAACAAAACAAACAAACAATAATTTATTTGAAGAAAAAGGGTAAAGATTACATGTGTTAGTGTAGAAGAAATACGTTTCACCTTTTCCAACTGTTTTAAACAGTATGCAAATACAGAGGGTATTCATTAGAATTTAAATACTCAGGATAACATTAGAGTAACATAACATCAGTAAAAAAAAAAAAGAGGCAGTAATATAGAGAGTAAGAATCAGTTGGAATCAGAATACAATTAGAAGACAGTAAATAGTTTAAGAAATTGTTGTAATATCATCACTCTGTATGATTCATAAAATCATTTACATTATAAAAACAGCGATCAGTGAGCCAATATCTCAGTTTTTTAGTAAATTCCTTGCCATCGAGTGCTTTTATTTGTACTGGTAATTTATTGTATATTACAATACTCGCATTGTAAGCGTTCCTTCTGTAAATGTCAGTCATGCAGCGCGGTTGATTTAGAATATTTTTGTATTGTGGTCTAGGGTTACTTGAACAATATATATCAGAACGTTTAACATAGTATTTTGGAAACCTTTTAACAAAATTACAAATTTTTTGAATGTAAATACATGCTAAAGGTAAGATATTGAGCTTTTTAAACAATGGTCTACAGCTACTGCCCATTTTAGCGTTACATATTGCACGAACACATTTTTTTTGTAATTTGAATGCTCTTTCCACATCCACAGAGTTACCCCATAGGATAACACCATAGTTGAGAATAGATGAGACGTAACCGTGGTAAGCTGTAAGGGCCGCTTCATAGGACACAGATTGACGTAGTTTTCTTAGGGCGAAAATGAAACGGTCTAGTTTTTTACACACTGAACTAATATGTTCTCTCCAGTTTAGTGAGGAGTCAATATTTAAACCTAAAAATTTTATGATACTACTCTTCTGCAAGGGAATGTTGTCAATATTAATATTAATTTGTGGCGGAGTTGTTTTAGAAGAATGAAATTGCATATATTGCGTTTTACTCATATTGATTAGAAGATTATTATCAAGTATCCAATCATTCATGTCTGTCAAGGCTTCGTTAATATCTGACTCATATGTAAGTTGGTTTTCACTCCTGATTACGATGGTTGTATCGTCTGCAAAAAGTATGGTTTTAGGCTTTGTGGCTTTAGGAAGATCATTGATAAAGATTAAGAATAAAAGTGGCCCTAAGTTACTTCCTTGAGGTACTCCTGAAACAACTGTACGTAAAGGTGACCTGTATACTAATTTATGCAAATTATTTTCAACCTCAACAAATTTTGATATTTCAGTACATTGCTGTCTGTTAGTTAAATAAGATCTAAGCCAGTCATTTGTTTGACCTCTAATTCCGTAACTGTCTAATTTATTAAGCAGTTTTGAATGATCTACAAGGTCAAATGCTTTTGTCATATCAAGGAATATGGACATAACAGGTGATTTATTATTGATAGATTCAGTTATATATTTAATAAATTCGAAACATGCCAGTTCTGTGTTAAGACCTTTTCGGAACCCGTATTGATCAGGATGTAGGATATTATGTTTCGTTAAAAAGCTATCTAATCTAGCACAAAAGGCTTTTTCCACTATTTTAGACAGTATCGGGACAATTGTTATTGGCCTATAGTTGCCGGGATCGTCACGTTCTCCTTTTTTATATATCGGTTTTATAATAGATGTCTTTAACTGCTCAGGAAAATAGCCATGACTAAATGACAAATTTATTACGTGTGCCAGAGGGCCACTTAAAAACGATGCTGTTAATTTTACTAATTCAGTTGAAATATCATCAATGCCAGAAGTTTTGCTATTGTTCAGAGACATAATAATTTTCAAAATCTCGTTGGAATCAGTTGGTATCAAGAACATAGTGGATGGACAATTTTCAATATTTATTTTTGTTGGGTTTATAATATTAATATTAATTTTATTTACATTACTTAATTCAATGAAATGATTGTTGAGTATAGTGCAGATATCACGTGGACTGTCATAAGTCTTATCATCAATTTTTAAACATTTTATATCAGTTGAATGGTCTACGCTTGATACCTGCGAGCCTATGATATTCCAGGTTGCTTTACATTTGTTTTTATTTGTAGATATATATTTATTGTTGCTTATTTGTTTTGATTTATTTATACACTGTGCAAGTAGTTTACCATATTTTTTAAGTCTAATTTTATTATTGTCCACATTATCTCCACTTTTCCTACTTAGGAAAAGCATTTGCCGTTTGACCTGACAGGACTTACGAATACCTGTAGACAGCCACTTAGTTTTCTTTTGTCTATTGTTAATTTTAACTTTAATAAGGGGAAAGCTTAGGTAATAGAAAAGTTTCAATAGGTCATAAAATATTTTAAATGCTCCCTGTGCATTATCAGAACTTAAAACTTCACAAAAAGATAAAGCTTTAATACTATCATGAAATTTTCTGACATTATCACGGCTATAGTCCCTTTTCATCTCAAACCAGGTTGTATAAGATTTAGTTTTTTTAATATTTAATGTGGTGGTCTGGGCTCTATCGTGATCAGACAGCTCAAGTTTGTGGGTCTCAGGTTTAACATTACGCATGTTACTAGCAATTTGGTCTATACAGGTATTAATCCTAGTGAGTGTATTTATATGCATCGCAAAGTTGTAGCTTCTTAATAAAGTAGATAAGTCCTTCGTAACTGAATTATCTTTAAGGATATCTATGTTCCAGTCACCACATACAACAATTTTTTTCTTTTTATATTTTAGGGCTATAAATTGGAGCAAACTCTCAAGTTTATGTAGAAAAACACCGTAATGCGATTGAGTTTGTTGTGGTATCCTATAGATGGTAATTATTATTAGATTAAGGCTTGTAATTTCAATACCACAACATTCAAAATAGTAGTTAGACGCTAATTTTGGAACAATATCGATGGACTTGACTTCCAATGACTTTCTAACCAATATTGCTGTACCACCTCTACATGTCTCTCTGCTGTATGATGCTGCTAGTTTAAAGTTATTTAATTTTATGTTTTGTTCAGAGCCTTTTTTAATAAAGGTTTCACTAAAACAGAGTACATCAATATTTTGATAATTGTTTTGAAATTCGTTCAGTGTAATTTCTAAATTATCCAGTTTGCTCAATAGACCACATATATTTTGATGCAAAATTATAAATTTATCTCTATTTTTATTATTCCCTGTATTAATTTTCTGCTGTTTTAATGTGTGGTTAGAAGGAGTAGTGACGAAAAAGCTTTTTACCAACATTCCTTTGGTTACCTGTATTTGACATATCATATATAGTTCGTTCAGATCCGTGAGAGGCAACCTCAGCAACGTACCGAGGCTCACATTCTGGGTACATGTTTTTATTTACATGCATATTGCTCTGTAGCTGTTGCAGCTGGTAAGAATGAGTGTACAGCATACAGGCTATTTGGTGAAACATTTTTGTCGCCAATTGTTTTAATAATGAAGTCTTATTGAAATTACAACTGATTGGCTTATGATCGCTTGTTACATAAGTACAATGGTCAAATTGTTCAGCAATAAATTTAATCATGTTGTTTAGCGGGCTTTCATTTAAGTAATTATTATAAGGCACTTGTAAAATTATAATGTTAGTATTCTCTAGATTTTGCACTAAATAATACAAATTCGCGTATAGTTTGCTGGGGTTGTTATCGTTGGTTCCGGTCATAATAATTAGGAAGTCATCTTTACTCAATGGTGCTCCACTATTCGGTAGTGATTTCAATACATTCATCGTGTCAGCTCCAGGGTTTGAGTAGCACCTAATATCGAAGTAAGATCCGTACATTGTGCTCATTGATGAACCGAGATTTCTTCCTTGCTGGTCAGATAATATTACAATTTTTCGTTTAGTTTACTTATTCGTTGTAATGTATTCTTTTCGCCAAGATGTAGAATAACGTGTCGTGTGCAGATAACACACACACACATTTTTTTTGCTGAATTGGACCTAAAATCATATAATATTATTTGCTCCTTATGACCTCAGGAATTCGTGGTGAAAATCTGTCAGGTTATTCGAGCCCACGGTGTATAATTTTATGCGTCATACAATTAAACAATATTGTAGTAAGCAAAACAGATCCGCTGTACGGTGAGATAATCAAGAGTAGTACGCATTCATTCATTGAAACCATCGCTTGCATTAATAAAGTACTTACCTACCTATACCTAGTTAGGATACCGATACGCAAATATCTAGAACGTACATCTAGATTTGTAGATATAGGCAGTGCCGGATTAACCCTTAAGCAAAATAAGCACTTGCTTAGGGCACCACGTCCAGGGGGGCACCAAAATCGTAGGCAAAAAAAATAGTATTATGAAACTTTTTATACGTGTACAAGTAGGAAAACGAAAGGACGTAAGAGTAAGAGAGTAAGGGCACGTAAGCACGTCTTCAACATAGGCCTTTAATTCGACCTTACGCGGAGGCCCTCAAAGCTCATGGCCAAAAAATCTTGCAGTCGGGGTCGCCTACCCGTCAGCCGATTTTTCGACATAGGCTACCGATTTTGTAGCGAACTTGCTCTCTTGCACGCTAGATTTGTCGGCCAGGCCGAGCCGCAATCCTGCGACCTAATTGTCAATTTTTTAAGTGTTATAAGGGGCCCCGCGACGGTCGAAAACCAAAAAAATCCTATCAAGTCGCGCATTCGAATAAATCTAAAGGCCAAGCAGTACATACAGGTGTTTACATAACTTCGATTTCAAGCCACTGTTTTGCAGTTGGTGGGTCTTATGCGGAGCTAGGCCTTCTAGAGGTTCTCTAAATCATTGTCGGCAATTATATTGCCAAATGTCATTTCGCAGCCAATTCTTCGCATAATTTCATTTTGCCGAATGATCAAGTGACAACTAACTGTTAGCAACTGTATGTTTGGCTAACAACAAATAAATGCTTTTGACTTTTCGACTTTTAACATCAAAAAGACACTTTTTAAAACGTAACGTTTTTGCAAGTCGATCTTCTGCCTCACTTACACGGGTGGCGGTAATCGTCTGCACGTTTGCCTCCTGTATCATAAGAAAAAAACTTACACTATGGCCATGGATCCAAATCCAAGCTTTCCTCTCTCGCAGCTCGGCCTTTGGCCTCGTCCACACTTCGCCATTGATCAATTTCAAGCTCTGCTTTCTTGCAGCTCGACCTTTTGTAACCTCATTCGTAAGAGCCAATCGGATGCTCCGCGTCTTCAGCCTTGTTATAATCTCAGCCATAGACTTTGCCTTTACACATTATTATTTTCGAAAACGGGACTTAATCGCGTTTAATTAAGTTCTAAAATTACCTTTAACGTCAAGATAATGATGTCGACTTTAGCCAGTCTTCTCCGAGACCATGGGGATAACGCCATCCTTAAAACGTCGGAGGTAATTTTAAAACTTAATTATACGTGATTAAGTCTCGTTTCGTAAAATTTGCTTTTTAAATTTGGCCATTAGTTGAGTCAGAGCCAAGCCCAACAGCTTAAGAGGTTGAAAAATCCTGCGCGGAGCACGGCCCATGTCTTCGCTTACACTTGGATATCGGTTGGCTCTGCCTTCGGCCTCGCACGGATTCCCGACACGGTCGGATGTTCAGGGCCTCCGGCTTTTTTTAACTTTATTATATATTTATGGCATCGCACGGCTGTAATAAATTAAATACACTGTTCAAAACTTTCAGGGTACTCTTGGTGTATAAGTCATGTTGCCTACACTGGGGATTATTTGAGGATTGAGAACCAAAACACGTTTTAATCGCATAGTAAAGCAAGCACAGAATGGTAATGAATGATATATTAGGTAATTTCGGTCATTTCGTTTAAATAGGCGCTATGATAAAAGTGGCATTCGGATGGCGACTGCAGCAGCATTACTGTTCCAACTACAACGTTACTGCTGCAGCACTGTCAATATCCATGATAAAATGATGTGACAGGTTGATGATTCTATTTTCAACAGTAATGTGGCATTGAACATCACTCAATTTACCAAGAAAATTCAATATAATCATGATGACTCTAGGGACAGGGGGCACCATGGTCTAGAAATGCTTAGGGCACCAAAACATCTTAATCCGGCACTGGATATAGGTAACTGGATTCAGGAAACTCAAAAAGGAAATATGACGAGATGAATATTTGCGGCTTTTTCCTGTTTTCCTATAGTGTAGGTACCTATCATGATAAGGTAATAGGCTGAAAAAAAAAAACAAGATTTAACACGTTTTTAGCTTTTAATGGGTGGAAGTTTTTGTGTTTTGGGCTTGCTTCATGCCTAGTAGGTACAGGGGGCCTACCGCGAAAATCGAAGTTCGTCTATTGCGGGCGTTTTTCTCTGTTGCTCTAATTACGTCTTAGTGAGAGTAAAAGAGTAAGATCCCCGCAATTTGCGAATTTCGGTTTTCGCGGTAGGCCCCCTGTACCTACTGACTAATGTGGAGGATGTAGGTACAGTCGCGTTCATAATTGCATGGACACAATTAGGTCGACTTTCGTATACGATTGCTTGCGCTTCGATTGCTTGAGGTGTTCAAATATCAACCTAGATGGCGTTGCTGCCAAAACACATTGCAGTAAGTAAGTATTCTCAATAATTAGATTCTGTAATTATTATATATTCTTCTTCTTCCTCCTCGCGTTGTCCCGGCATTTTGCCACGGCTCATGGGAGCCTGGGGTCCGCTTGACAACTAATCCCAAGATTTGGCGTAGGCACTAGTTTTTACGAAAGCAACTGCTATCTGACCTTCCAACCCAGAGGGTAAATTATAATTACAGTGTAGGTAATGTCATTAATAAAACTATTAATTTTGGAAGTTAATGTTACCTTGTTCATAATTAAGCGTAAAAGCAGTTATTGAAAACACGCTAGAGAGGAATATGGCTGCTCAGCACCCAGATGTAAGGCCTGTGCACACCGGATGCGTGTGCATGCGTAGCGCGCACGTGCGCGTTGTAATCATATCGCTTGCGTGGCGTGTGCGTGCACGGCCCCAACATTTTACTTCGAGGCCTGAAAGTTGTTCCGGCCATGCCCAGAACCGGGAAATGATATTCTTGGTATGGGGACCGGTACTGCATGCCCTATTCCTGATCATATATAAAATAGAGTTGGCTTTTTTGTAAATTAAAAAACAAAAGTACTGCTTCTGGGTTCAGGAGGCTATAGCTTGCTAACCTAGAACAAGTGTTTAACTACCTCAGGAACATGCAGAAGCTGATAAAAACGAGAAATAACGAGGGGTAGTCCTTATCCTGAAATTAAGTAAGAGATAAGATAAAACAGTACCTAAGTATGAATACTATGAGTATTTTCTGTTACAGTTCACATTTTTAATCAACTCTGTATTTTTGGCTCTACTTAGTGCCACTGCCACGTATAGTGCTACTTAGTACAGTCAGCATCAAAAGTAGCGGATCAAACAAGGTGTCAAAAGTATCCATTCTGTAACAGCTTAACAAAAAGTGATGATTCTATATGTAGAACAATTAAGCCTGTAAAAGATATACTTAGGAACGTGAATTTTAATGATTTATCTATATTTAGAAAAGTTATCCGGAATATCAGATACTTTTGGCACGTTGTTTCATCCGTTACTATTGATGCTGACTGTACACACAGGTGGGACAAATTTAGTGTTGATTTCTTTTCAGTAACCGACCCCTTTTTTCATACATGGCAAACAAGCATACGGACTACCTAATGGTAAGCGATCACCGTAGTCTATGCCGAGCAGTTGTTGACCAAAGACTATGCCTATGCCTATGCTATGACTAGCCTGTGTAAGGATTATTGAGCCCTGACTGTATATAATACAGCATAATATACATATAGACCCCGCAAGGGCGCAGCAATCTTATAATTAATAGGAATTTCCGCGTAATACGCTATTTTACTCTGATTGCTACAACTTGTTTTCACACATTTTATCACGGTAAATACGCTTTCCCGCTAGATACGCGTTTTCAGAATCTTCTTAAACGGGTTTAACGGGTTGTTATCTACGGGTCTTAATGTGACCATACATTGGTGTGCCTAATAGTTAGTCCCAAATGCTCGCGCTTGCAACTAAAATTAACAATAGGTACACGACATCTGCATTTGAACTTTAAAAATTCAACTTAATTTGACATTATCCACAACGTCCGTCCCGCTGAAACGCTTCCGGCTGGGCATAAGCAGCCGTGGCCGACCTGGAAAGCCTTAAACAGATTGCGTTCCCAGGTCGGTCGCAGCAGGGAGAACATGCTGAAGTGGGGCGCCCTAGGCGGCTCAGACACCCAATGCCCATGTGGGACGACTCCCCAAACGATGAAACACATGCTGTCCTGCCCAGCGTGCCCGCATGCCTGCTCTGAGCAGGACCTCCGTGATGCGACGGACAGGGCGATAAATGTCGCTACCTTTTGGTCCCGCACAGTTTGAAAGTCCGAAACCATCGACACGAGAAGAAGAAGAAGATCCAGAACTATTTATCGGTTCGAGTCTTGTTAAGCGGTGAATTTTTCAATTTTTTTTATATGTATAAAATTTTTATTAGACTTGCATCTTGAAAGATGAATATGTAGGTCATATTGAATATATGTTACTACGGGGCCTACCTTGAAAAATATCGTATATTTCGGCGCCTCATCATCTCATCAACCATTTTCGATTCATCAACCAATGGCGTTGTGGCTTTAAACTGCACGATTGGCTCTAATTCGTGAGGGACACCACTGAACTAGCCCCATTCTTAGTGCCCGTAAGGCCGGTCCTTAGATATATGTCAATGGGACCAACCGATTTTTTTTTGTGATAAGTAAAACAGGATTAAACTACGAGAAAAGTCAATATAAAATCTTGTTAAGATTGTTAAAGTTCGCATGCTATCCCTAATGCGGTGACATGCGTGAGCGGACGCCGAAATCGCGTCGCACGTCGCACGCCACCATTTCCCACTACCAGACCACTTAATGCTGTCGTTATTGATAAATTGCGCTCAAATTGAGCTCCTTAAACCCACTGCACCGATACCTCCCGGTAATCTAACAATGTCACATTGTCACGCCAAAGATAATATAATCTAATGACAACTTACTCAAACATTTGCTCTCGGCGCACCGCACCTGATATCCTTGGTGGCCTGTCCTAGAGAGCTACTGCGTATTTCATTATTATGTACCTATCTTATGATACGGAAGTAGCGATTCCGTGTTATGATGCGAAACGATTGACCTGTTTCGACAAAAACTTATCAGGTTATTTAAATCTTATGTTGGTTCTTCGTCAAGGTTGTGTCGATCCTGTTTTTTGCTCCTCGAGCAAATCAGGTTCCAGGGGTCACTTTGTTAAAAATATATCGGGTTACATGAAGGAAGGCAGGCTGGTCGTATATGTTCAATACAGATTGATATAGTTATTGTAGACATTAGAGATAGAGGGTGCGTCATGAAACGTATACGCACTTTTGGTATAATTTTACTTTACAAACGTTCATTCACGTTAACGGTAAGTATAATGTACCATTTTCAAAAAGTATAAGCTCATAATGATATAACATACATAAAATATATCATTGTTTCGCTTAACGAGTATAAGAAATAATTCCGTTTGAAATAATCTACATTTGGTATACATATCAAAATGTCGAATAACATTTGAATATAAAGCAGCAGAGCGTGTAGATCCTGTCACGGAAAAGTATTATTTAACAGAGTATAGATAGGTGCGACGACGAGAAAAGCGAGGAGGAGCGTGTTAGGTGAATTGCGAGCTGATTGACTTATTTTTTTTTATTGATTTTCAAATAAAACTCTTTTTGTTAATATTTTAGTTTCTACTCGTAACCCTACAGATTTTCAGATTATTATTGGTAATGTTTGTTATACATTTTTAAAGTTATATTAATCAACATTATATTACATGAATTTTATCATAAATGATAGTATACTTCAAGGGTGTTATTGATTATGAAATTATATTTTTTTTCGTTGTTATTCGTTATAATCGTTATTCTTAGTGAATGTTATACTTTTAAATATTATACTATTAGAGTTTATATGTTCTATGGAATATACCATAAGTACGTATACGTTTCATTACTTACCCATTTTTTACTGGCACAATAAAGTACAGTAGGTACCTATAAGTATCTAAATTATAGGACTAATAAAAAAGGTGTTTTGCTTGTTTTGCCATGTCACTGTTGTACCTCTAATATTTATTAATATCTGAGTACTCACGCACTTACTTTTTATAGAAATGTTTATAATATTTTTCACATAGCTTGGGTACGGTACAGTAAATAACACTAGAAACTACTCATAGTGTTGGGTTCCTGGTGAGTAAAGTTGCTAGAGCTCAATGAGGGGGGGGGGGGGCAGCTCTGGCAAACTTACTCACCGGCAGGAACACAACACTATGAGTAGGGTCTTAAGGGTCTGGTGTTATTTGGCTGCGGTTTTCTGTAAGGTGGAGGCACTTCCCCAGTTGGGCTCTGCTCTAGATCTGGAATGACATCCACTGGTTGTGCCCTACCACACAAAGCGAGATGACATTCACAATGCCCATACCTCTCTTTTGGACGTAGTTTAAGGACGTACCCGGGTCCATTTGTATTTGGCTAGAATTTTGCTATTTATTTATTCTGTTTTAGAGGTTAAGTATATACGCAGTGAGGCTAGCATGCATATTTATAGTACGGAAGCTGTATAATTTGAATAGAAAGAAGTGTATAAACTACCTAATTTTATCTAAATTAAACGGATGCAAATATTTCGATTTGATTAAATGTCATTGAATGTAATGTTAACTTGTATGATTTTATTTATTTAGTTTTATATAATTTAGTTAATCTAAATATTACAATCTAATTTAATTGATATTTGTCTAAATTTAACTTAGTTTTAAATGATTTTATTTAAAATTTGTATTTTTTTTTAAATTAATTAATTCATTTTAATCTGATTATCTTTAATTTGTGTTAATTTAATTTGAATGTATCAATTTTAATTTTAATTTTATATTATTTAATTTTATTAAATTTGCATGTTTCCTATATTTTAGTAATATAGTGACAATGTTAATTAGAGGAGCGGGATTTCCTGTCACAAGTATTTCAGAAGCTTACTGGGAAATTCCAACCTTGATTCTTACTTTGTAAACAATAAGAACGAAATAAATCATTTTTTTTAAATATACTTAAATAGGAATAATTTATTTATTTATTTAACTTTTATTGCACAATACTAGAAAGTACAAATAGTGGACTTAATACCTTAAGGTATTCTCTACCAGTCAACTATTGGGCCAAACAGAAACTTACAATTATAGTGTTTTTTTTTTCAATATTTTATGTGTCTAAGGTATTGTAAGTACATCGAGATTTTTTCCGGCAGCCGATGTTATGGAAATCAAAAAAAGTGGCTGTGACATAATCGGACAGACAGACGGATATGACGAATCTATAAGGGTTCCGTTTTTTGCCATTTGGCTACGGAACCCTAAAAAGGAATGTGTAAGTGTAAGTTCTATATTGTCTAGTTTAATAATGTACCTACCTACTTTTACATTTTAATATATTCAATCAAAACAAATTACTCAACTTACAAAGCCGACGCCTCATTCTGGACGCGATGGTCCTATATAACCTCTGCCATAACAAATTCGACTGTCCCAGCCTGGGCTATTTGCCACCGCGTACCGACGCGGGCGCGGCAGCGCGCTGCGCGCAAGCACCAGCTATTTGCGGACTCGCGTTGCCGCACCCATGCTGGAGAACGTGATCCCCTATACAGGCTGGTTAAATGTTACAATTTGTATTTCAATGAAATTGACATTTTGAAGATGTCTGATAATGTGTATAAAAAGAATGTAATTCAGTTGCTTCAAACAAAACATTAATGAAAGTCGCCCCGGTGGACCTTGCCGTTTTTACTCCCTCATTAAACTGTATCTATACAAAACTACTTGGCTGGCGCGATGTCCCAAAATGAGCCCTGGCCTGGCCTCCAACACAACAATCTGCCATTTTGCTCGCTCCTGAGTGAATTCACGCCAGCTTTCGCCGAAGACGAGCTCACGGAGGTCTAATATCTGCACTTTATCCACCCAACGATATTTAGGATGGCCAACAAGACGGCGTCCAGTCGGTCGACCCAAGTATGCCCATCTGGCGGCACCCTAGGTTAGGTTTTTTATAATGTTTTTATACGTATTTTGTATTGTTTTGTAAGTGTTTTTATATTCAGATTATAAATTTCCTAACCCAGGATTTTAAATGAATAAAGAGAATAAAAATAATAGTGCGGGATTTTAATCAAATTAATTAATACTTTATTTGTTTGTATGTAACTATTTATAAATCAAAATTGTGCACATATCAACTTGGAAAGCGTAACGACGATAAGAAGAAAAATAAAAAATCACGATGGTCCTTTGGCGCAATTTATCATTTCCACGTTCACGATTTGGCCTAAAATCGTGCTAAGCATAAAATAATATTATCTATGTTGGACATGGCCATTTTGAAAATCGTGGAACTGTGCAACGAGTATATCACGAGTGCAAGCGTAGGCCAATAAACTGAAATAATAATGAAATTGTAATAATTGCTATCCCAAGGTGATAATGTCCTCAAACAGATATGTAAAAATATTATATTCGGTTACTTAAAAATAGACCAATTGCATGTCGATGCAAAAAATACACTGACAAATATTTTTATTTCCAAATTTATTTGAGGTTTATTAAGGGGTCTGTAGAATAGCTTTAGTTTGACATGCCCAGTTGGAAACCGTAGAACGAGTAGGTATGTCACGCACGAGTGCAATTTTGAATGTGTGGTCACAGTATTGGCCCCTAGGTAGGTACAGTTATACCAAGATAAGTAGGTCGCGATCTTGATAGTCCAGACGATGCAAGTGTTAAGTAAACGTCACAATTTCATAGAAGTTTGACGTTTAAAATAACCCGTACATCGTCTGCGCAATCAGAATTCTTAATATTTTTGTCTTTCCAATAAAAGCAAACCTCATTTTTTATGTATTCATTCATTCATTTATTTATTGATAAAATTGTGCAATAATGTAGTAAACATAAGAAGTGAAAACCCCCTAAAGCTATAAAAAACCTTGTTAAGTTAAACAGAAAAAAACATTAAGCTAATTAAAAATGGGAGCTTTACTAAACGCTGCTGATTAATAAGGGCGGTTTCAGACTAGCGTTTTAGACAAGCATACGCGTACGCGCGAGAAAGTTCGTATAGACCAAAGTAGGAAAAAGTAACGCGCGTGTAAGCTTGTAAAACCCAAATGTAGGCAAATGTAACGCGCGTGTTTTTTTTTATGATACAGGAGGAAAACGAGCAGTCGGATGAACTGATGGTAAGCGATTACCGCCGCCCATGGACACCTGCAACACCAGAGGGGTTGTAAGTGCGTTGCCGGCCTTTAAGCAAGGAGTACGCTCTTTTTTTGAAGGTTTGAAGGTCGTATCGATCCGGAAATACCGCAGGTGACATTCATTCGGTGTAAAGTCGTAAAAACCAAATGTAGGCAAATGTAACGCGCGTGTAATCTCGTAACGCCGAAACGACCGTATACGCGCAGAAAAATACGTTATTCTAAAATCGACCTAGTGAACTGATCTCGTGTATTCTTTTTCTGGGTCGGCACGAGATTAGAAGTTTTTTTTTGTATTTTTGCATAATTGCTTTTTAATCATCAATCATTGTTTAAAACCCAATTATGCAAAAATGCAAAAAATCGGTAATTTTATTGGGACTAATAAAACTCCGATTAAAATTACCGATTTTTTCGCCAACTTCAAGACAAAATTAAACGAAATGGCAATGAAAGGCATGCGATTTATGTTGGAAATTGACTGATGACTTTCGACAGAGATTACTTACAACATAAAAGACCCAACAATCAAGTATTATTGTACTAACTATCTACTACTGTTAGTAAGAATAAGTTATAACATTTAAAACTTTCGTGTTTTAAACATATTTTAAAAGGAAACGAAAAGTCTATGAAAAAGTTTAGGGTAGGCATCACAAAGGAAGAGATGCCGAAGCCAAGAAGAACTTACCATGACCAAAGAGTGAAGGTCATGTCGTATCAGGCGGTCAAAAACAGGCAGACAGAGATACTTGGAAATTGCTCCAGGTGACAAGAGCCCGGCTCTTAAATACATGATAATGTTTTTATTTATAATCACCTCCCAAGCGAAATAGTTGCTGCTCCCAGTGCGTTCAGAACAAAACTAAGAAACTGGCTTGTCGAGCAGGTTTTCTATAATCATAGCGAATTATTTTGTGTTAATTTAGGATAGGATACTGTTGTACTGTATTTTATGTGTTAAATTGTGAATACATAATTAATTATCTGCAATATGTACATATGTACTTAAGTATAAAATTTATTATGACATGTAAATATGATTATGATTATGATGGTGTGGAATCCACACTGTGGATTCCCGGAGGTAAAGCGCTAAAGAGGGAAGAATAGCTTTTTGAAGCTAACGAAATAACGGTAATTTTTCTATGAAAGTCCATTTCGGGAGAAAACGGTTTCTAGTAACTAAATCTTAACAAATTACTTTGATTTTGATGTCGAAAACCTATCAACCTAGTTTTTCATTGTGTCAATAAAATACAAAAAAAATATGGAATGGAAAATATTTAGAAGTGGAAAAACGTTTTCTCTTTTTGTATGAAACGTCACGTGGTATACTTCCTTCTTCGATTCAAAGTAACAAAGAGTTATCTGGCTAGATATACACAATTCGCTTATGGCGCTACAAGCCTCTATTATGTAGATTAATCGTTTGTCTTCATCTGTCATTTTGCCTTTTGTATTTGTAAGAAAAGGATAAAACGCAATGTTTTATGATATTATTCTTATACCTTTCCATTAGAGTAATCAAATAAAATTCTAAAGACTTGGTCATAATGCAGTGAACTGCTTGCTTCGGAGGACCTCTGCTTATGAATATTTTTATTTACAAATAATAAAATAACTACGTCACGTTTTGAACGCCGTTTGTGTCTTCTAGCCTAGTCGGTGTGATAACATAAACAATGTAATGAATAATATTAACACTAATTACACTTCTTAATCTAATTTTTTGCATGTCATCCTAACATATTTTCGGTAGGTAGGGGAAGGCAGGGTAAACACGAACGCTGGGTAATCGCGAACGCAGCTTGTTCAATACGTTAGAAAGAGATAACATGATTTCACACGTCGACATCTTAGAAATCACGCTATCACTAGTGCCAAGCGACTAGTGGAGCGTTATGGGTGCACATAGGATTCAAGCTAAAACGAATCCAAATATTGCTTACTTTCGTTGCAATTTTCCCATAAATTAAACACAGTGTAACATATAAAGTAATAATTAATAGTTCTAACACGACATTTATTTGCATAAATAATTAGTAATTACATACGGCTGGGCCAAACAAAAACTAATATTATATATATATATATATATATATATATATATATATATATTTTGTTAGGTACATTACCTTGGTGGATATTGGCGAACGAATTGAATGGGTCAATTACGATGGTTTGGCATTGCTCCATACATATAGAACAAAAATCGACTCATTAACGTGTGTAAAGAATATTTAGCTATTTCATTAAATTTAAATGTAATTCTCCATTTAACTTTAAGACTCCATTTAAAAAAAGTTATTCTACATTTTACGTTTGTTTAAAATGAACCCGTAAAAGTCACAACACGGGCAGTCTTCTTCACTTGGCTAACGTTGTAATTTGTGCCGGGCAATATGTACATTTTTAAAATTTAAATTTAATATTGACTAATCTGTCGTACATGGTCTCATTTCTAGGCTAGTTTAGGTCAGTTGAGAACGATCGTAATGGCCCCAGTAGGTGTTCGTGATTGCCCGACCAGTGTCGGGTAAACACGAACACTTAAAGGTTTTGTTTTTGTTATAAAAGTTGATTAAATAAAGAGAAATAATTAACGTTTAAAGTACGATATTTACCTTTACGAAGAAGTTAAGCTACAAATACTATCTTTTAACAATTTCAAAACTGTGTTCGTAATTACTGATTATTTCAAAACTGTGTTCGTAATTACCCCGCCTTCCCCTATGTCATGTACGTATATTATTTTTAAGAACAAGTTAACGTTGTGATGATTATTTATGATGTTTGAGTGTTGTCCATGTCTTCCTTTTGGGAAAGTGTTTAGTTTGTATTACTGAATTAGAGAATACTCGTATCTATGACAACTTAATTTTCCCGTTGATTTATTTATTTATATAACTCTAATCTTTATTGCACAAAAGAAAAAAATCTTACAGTACAAAAGGCGGACTTAATGCCATATCATGTGATAAGGTTGACTTGTAAAGAATGCCTCGTGGCATTAAGTCCGCCTTTTGTACTGTAAGATTTTTTTCTTTTGTGCAATAAAGATTAGAGTTATATAAATAAATAAATCAACGGGAAAATTAAGTTCACTTTGAACAAGTTTGAACATTCAAAAGTATCCACTATTCTCTAATACTTGTAATATAAATAGAGACGTCTCTATCAGTATCAATTATAAGTACTTACTGTTAAAGATATTTTTAAATGAAAACTGTAGAGATTTCTCTCTATCTTTTAAACTATCGGGAGGTGGAGTGATACTTTTGGGGCTATGTGATACCCGCTATTACTGACTGTACTATAAATATAGTGCGTAAATTAAATACGAGCGAATATTTAAACGACCTAAGAATTATTGAAATAAATATTGCTTATAAATACAATTAAAATATTAACTGTACAAAATAATTCGGCCCGTAATGTAATGCAACACGCAACACAAGTTACGATATACGAGCTTTTTATACGCTTGTTAGCTGTTACTATAAAAAGCGTATCTCGTAATGTTTGCAGTACACTGCTCGGTAAATTTTCGGGACCATGATTAAGTGTAACTTAAAAAAAACTTTTTTTTTTGAATACACGGATAAATTATATGTATATTGCGGCTGTAGCACAGTCGCATTTTTATCACTTGTCACTATGCCTGTCACGTTTTAGCAAGTATGTAAGTGCGAGGTTTGGTCTTGGTCTGGTCTACTTTATCGCTCGTATTAGATTTACACACTGTAGGTATCACAGTCCAATCGCGGACGTAACGTCTCGAATCGAACATAGTGACTACATCTGCAAATCAATACAGCATGTACTTCCCTAGTGGGTAAAGATTGAATATTTTTGTATAACTAAACAATGAAAACTGAAATTAATCACTAGGACGAGCACGATACAAAACTGCTTTTTAAACACACAGTTGTTAGTATCTGGAATTCATCGTTACACTGGTTTGCCTAACAACTCGACTCGTCAAGACCAGCAGAACCAACATGGCCATGTAAGAAGTCTCATTCATCACATTCGGAGATTAGTATTGTGACGAAATTGGACTTATAGGCTTAGACGGCCGGTTATAACGTCTTACCTCCACTCTACGCCTCACAGATCCCAGTTCAAACAGTATTTACATGTTTTTACGTAGTATTTGCTTAGGGATCTAGCTGACTGCCGCTGACAGATATAAATAGGGTGTCGCGGAGAGCCTCCGTCCGCACTCTCCTTAGAGTGTTCCCTTGTGAAACTTCAGTTTCAAGATTCGTGTTGTGATCAACACTGTTCATAGCCACTCCGGTGGCAGGAGCAACCAACCGACCGAAGACAGCCACTTTTACATCCCCTTTCATCGGTGAGTGTAGTCTATATGTGTAAATAAGTTCTTAGGTTTGACAGCAGAACGGGCCTTACGATGCTGCAACACCCTTTATGCAAGCAGAAGGATAGTAATTGAAGGTCGAACTTTTCATGTAAGACATTTTGAGACAGATTTTGCTATTGTTAAAAAAATAGCAGTTTAAGACTGATCCTAGGTGGGTGAATGGAAGCTGTAGATTTTCTCCCATCCAGTCATCATTTTGTACCAATCTTCACGGGTGTAGTTTTGTCAAGAAGTGTGTGTTACACCACAAGGCGACCAGCATTTCGTTATTTGCGTTTCGAATACGCCTAAAATATTGTTAAGTCAAGATACGTGATTGAGACAAAAGGAAAAAAAGGAAGGAAGGAAGGGGAGGAAGGAAGGAGGGAAAGGAATGAGGCTCAGGAAAATAAACCCAACGGCGGTTAAACCGCCACTGTCGATGCCGACTACGCGTACGCCTTCTAAAAACCCTTACAGAAAATGATAGAAGAGAGTATTCATAGCTGCTTTTTCTCATAATATTCGAGGTGTCGTCGTCCTATAGCCAAGTCAGATCTAATCATTACAGTCAGTGTAATTTTTTCCATACCTCAAAAGGAAAAAATCCTCCGTACTTTACGTCGACCTAGAATTATGAAATTTGGCTAGTAATATTGTCTTATACAAATACAGGGAAAAAACTGAAAACTATAAATTTGCACAAAATATTAAAAAAAAATTGTAGGGAACCCTTAGTGGGCGAGTCCGACTCGCACACGTCCGGTTTTTTCAGTAGGCCTACCTACCTATTTAGGTAGCTAAACAATAGAATTAGGTAATCACGTTAGAGTCTGTTCGGAAAGAGAAGAGTCGTGGAATGTATTGGCCTCCATACATTCCACGACTCTTCTCTTTCCGCACAGACTCTAATCGTAGGAAAAGAACAAAGGTCTGCTCTTAGGTCAGCCAGTGGGGCTAAGATGGTCGGATTTTTTATCATCTGTCATCATGCCTGTCACGTTGTAACAAGTGTGTAAGTGCGAAAGTGACGCATGACATGACAAGTGATAAAAAGTCCACCATGATATCACCGCACGGTGGCATTTGAAGCTCTGAAACAAGCATTTGCGAAATTTGAGAATGACCATCAAGGATATACTTAGTTTCTTGACAAGTGACTCGTGCTAATAAACGTCGCACGCGCAGCCCACATAGGCTTCCATTAACACGCGACACGTACCAGTCACTTGAATGACATTATACTTCGGTATCTTGTAGCATTTTTGTGACAATACCACGTAGTGGGTATGCTTGAGTTAAGAGTCCGTTGCAACTTCGGTTCTCCATACAAATGTAGTTACGCTCTCATTTTAAAACAACTGGCTACTTGCGTTTACTTACAATAGGATAAGGTGTATGCCTATAATTAGTTTGTGTATTTAGCTCCAGATACTATAGTTAAAACATACAACGAATTAAGTTTGTTCATACAAAACTTGTTTTTGCTCTATTTCGCTCTAAGCTGGAGTTATATATGTAAACTAATTACAGGCATAGATATACTTCATGTTTGTTGTATGTGCAAAGTTTCATTACAATCGAACACGTAGTTTTAAAATGATAACGAAACCCCGGTTGTATGGGAAAATGAAATTCGGCCTAGCTTAACTGCGGAATCTAAACTGTTTAAAAAAAGATGTTCATATATAATCGATCCATATTTGAAACGTTATTAGCTTTAACTAATAACTGAAATAAAGGGAAACACAGTTTCCTAAAAGTAAAATTTATTGGTGGTAAAAGGTAATAAGGGTATTGGGGGCGGTCCACTATGGCACCACTTGTAGCGTTCCAAAAGTTCTGACGAACGTTCCAAACGCCCGCTAAAGGAATGCTCGCGAATATATTGCATATCCCTACGTGAAGTATATTGAATGTTCGCGACTGGAGGCTGACTATAAACAAGTTTTATTATGCTTGTTATCATATCATGCCATGTTTGTACATTCGTCATTCTTATTTACCTAAGACTTACGCGCTCTACGCCCATAATCATGGCGCAGCTACTTGGCAATTCGTAAAGTATCTGACAATGACGTAGAGATGTGATATCATAAATAAACAAAAGATAAAATTCTTGGAAAACATTAAATAACACATACCCCTACTATACTGTATACATGCAAAAGTAACTCTAAGGAGACCGCCTGTTTTGTTTTTGTATTGTTTTCTGCATTGAGGAGTACCTACAATAAAGATTATTTGTATTAACTGTCTAATTGTAACCTCTTAATGTACCGAATATACCGTTGAACCGATTTAAATGAAAGACATGTATATAATTTAAGACGCGGGAAAGAACATTGGATAGGTTTTATAAAATCACTATCATCATCCAACGCAGATAATGTCGCGGGCAGACACTATATTTAAAATCTATCTATATTTATTTGTTATGTATACTGCAGATAAATCTTAATAATAAAAAAATAATAATAATTCAGCCTATTTACGTCCCACTGCTGGGCACAGGCCTCCTCTCATGTGTGAAAGGGCTCGGGCTATAGTCCCCACGCTAGCCCAGATAAATCTTAATCATAATAATTGAGTAAGAGGTTTTCCAAAGCCCTAGACCCTAGACTAGATTGAGCGGTACCTAACATAAGGCTTGCGGCTTCCAAACCTCGCTCGGTGCGTGTACACTAATGAGTTCCTTACCCTTAAGACGTATGCACAAAATGTCTTTTATTATTTTGGTGTCACTTGATTCACATAGCAAATAAGCATTGATTCTACCTACAGTAGAGCTAGATTATACGAATCCTAAATTATCTAAGCGCTGACTTGGTTAAACCGAACCCTCAATCATTCGAACTTTTTTCAAGTATTTTATACTCATTTTTGCTTGCGATTTCGTCTGCATGGAATCAGTAATTTGAGTAGCCTATTTTTGGAACGAAGTTCCTTATCGAACGGCCCTCTTTTGTTTAAATCTTTTTCGAGAATAAGTAGCCTAATTTCACCGACTTACATATCTTCTATAGCGGCGCAGTTGGCAAACAGCCCCTTAGAAACAGGTGGTAACAGCGACGATCCGAGTTCGATCCCCGAACGTGAATATTACTTTTTGTATGTTTTTTGCACTTTTTTATGCAATCTGCTTTTTATTGATTCCTCGACAAACTTCCTTATTTGAGAGTCAACTATAAAGCCTAGTTAAAGTGTATTGGCAATCGTTCAATCGGAGCATATGCTTACATCAACTATAAGGCGCTGCATAAATTACCTCAATTCCACCCTGCTTTTCACCCACTTAAGAGGCCGTTATCGATTTTAGCCGCAAAAATGTCAAATTGATAGATTTAGTCGATGAAATTGTACACCTTTTGTTAACTATGTATTAGAAATAACAAGTACTGATTTTTATTAGCACGTGTTGCATCTTTCATTTTAATTAATTATTTTTTTTAAACCGTCTCACTTATTTAGTAATGTATTTTTTCTGATGGACGTTTAGGTAAACGCGCGTCAAGCGCTGATTTTGTCGATCTTATTTAATATTTGAAAAAATTTCGTAAAGTTTGGACTGCTAAAAATGGTAATTTCGTATTACACATATCCTGTACTTCAACTTTAATACACTACATTTTTGTTATTATAAATTTGGAGTAGTGTAAATGAGAGTTAGACGAAATCAATTTTCTCCAGAAATTACTTCAAAACAAGTGACAATTTCTCTGAAAATCGACTTAATTTCAACGTAATTTTGATACTTAAACAATCCACAACATTTGCTGAAACTGTTCTTATATATCATTTTGTATAATTTACCACCATAATTTTTTGATCCCAAAGGGACCCAGTCTCATACGCGAGCGCCGCATACTCATAGTCGTTGAGCAACGGCGAGTATTTAATACAATCGAATCTTTGCTAATATGTATGTACAAACTACATTTACAATACCCATTGTTGACTCCAGTAGTTGACTTGACTGTCTGTCATGTAAAGTTGACATGTCAGTAGCCAGGTGTCATGTCATATCTTGCTATCAGTGAGCAAATATAACCCACTAGAGAATGTTTTGAAGCGTGTGTACTTCGGGCTAATATTGAAGTCACGATCAAGAAGAGTGACGCATCTTGACTGATCTTTGATACAACGGGGTTATTCGCTCCGTGCCTGATAGTGGCGCCGCGCTGGCGGGTATACGACATATTATATACTTGATAGTTGGCAGCTGTCAAACAATATGTACAGTCAGATGCAGAGAGAGTTGAACATGTTGTCCCATGGGTGTTCACATTTTTTCTACGCAGAGAGTTGTCATCGCCTGTGTTCCCCCATCCTGCACTTCGCACATAGCCAATACAAAACAAAGATTTAATCATTCTATAAGTTGTTGCACTTGAATATTTCAAATAGGGATGATCAAGAAAATCTAATTTAATTACAACTACAGTTGTGTCTATGCTAAGTATTAATTAAATTCTCTGCCAAAATAATTCATTAACCTCTCGCCTCGAATGATGGTCCTGCGAATTTCATGTGTGTGAAATAATAAAATAACCTCCATATTTTATATTCTTGATATTGTTAAGGGATAAATATATAATTAAATGAGATACTTTACTACAATTACCAACCGGTCGGTCTGCTTTACTTTATCCGCTTTATTCACTTGCAACAACATGGCTGAGAAAACCAGGACTAATAACTAAATGTCAGTTGTCACTTCTGAGTCTAGATAACTCGTAGAGAGAGCGGTTTCACAGGGCAACACGGAACTGCAATCACGAAAAATTAAGTTATAGTGTATTTAAACAAAAGTATTCTTATTTATTTATTTATAAACAACAAATATATACAACAATGTACAAATGACGGACTTAATGCCAAATGGCATTCTCTACCAGTCAACCATAGGGCCAAACAGAGACACTTACAATTGGTGCAGAGAGAGAAAATAAGTCAATGAATTAAAAAGAATAGCAAACTAATATACTTATAAACTACATATTTTTATCATATAAATACAAACACATCTTCACCCAAACCCAAATATTTCTGACATCTCAGAGAGATCCTGCGTTATGTTTTGCAGAGAAAGCGACCGTCAGTGGCTTTCTAATCTCATCATGTGTTAACATTAGGTTGGTAGGTCCTGGAAGTTCAAAACAAGCGACGGATACGTAACATTGATGCCTCATACTTTGTACTACACGAGTAACGAGTACTTAGCCTTTTGTTTCGAAATCGAATAGTCAGTAATAACTAAGTAAAAAATGGTTAATATTAAATTGTGTATAAATATTTTCTACAATGCTAATATCCAGGGATGAAAATGGAAACTACGTTTGTATGGAGAAACGGTCGTCTACTATACTCTTACGCAAGTGCGATAAAAAAATGTCTTAAAATCTTAATCATTATAATATCGATCGTTGTCAGTGCAGAGTCATTGTCCTTTTTATTTGTATCTGTTTTGATTCGAAGTAGTCGGTAATCAGCTTGTGGCGCCGGCGCAGCCTTCACCTTGACGACCGGTTGCCTTCGTCGGGATACACCTGCCTTCCAAATTATGTGTACAAACCTCTATAATAATACAGTGTGTAAATCCAATAACGGCGATAAATTAAACCAGATATAGAATTTATCCGCGTGATAATTAATTATGAAGTTATTTTTAAGTTACATTTAATTCTGACCCCGTAATCAATTTGTGAAAATTTACCGAGCAGCAATGTATTGGAAACATTACGAGACATAAACACTACAAGCGTTCACAGTGACTTTAAAAAGCTGGTATCTTGTAACTTGAGTGTTGCTTTACATTGCGGGCTGAATTATTTTGTATGGTTAATTTTTTCATTGTATTTCTAAGTAAAATTTATCTCAATATAGTTCTCAGGTCCTATGCTAACGACCGTTTAAATATTCGCCCGTATTGAATTTCCACACTGTATACATATACTTTATTTTTTTATTTATTGAATAAACAAACAAGTTACAGTCTAGAATTTAATACAAGACACATCGTAGGCAAAACCTTAAGGAGTTCAGAGAAAAAAGAACAATATATTAATATCTTATATCTAATAAATATGTAAAAAAAAACATTGTAGGACTCTTAGTATAAGTAGCTTGTAGATTTTAATAACTTTTTTATATGTTTACTATTTAAGTAATATACACGACCCACCCCGCATCGTTTTCGACGCAAAGTTGCCCATCACGCTTGCTGCGTTTCCTTGTTACAAAGTCAATTTGTGAAAATTAGTTTTGGTTAATTGTTCAATAAATATATTTCTGTTAAAAGCAGTTTGCCGTCGTACAATGGGGAAAGCTCCGAAGTTAAGTTTTTGAATTGGTACCATCATCACGTTTTTATCACCGCACCTCCCGCCAAAGGAGCGAAGCTCATCCCCACTTCTAAAATATTGTACATGGCACACTAAGAATAAGCGGGCATATCTCGCTCGTTTCTTCCTGGAGCGTGCAGAATGTGGAATGAGTTGCCTCCTGAGTTATTTTCTTTGCGTTACGACATGGGATTCTTCAAGAAGCGGGTATTTAAGGTTTTCAAGGGTCGGCAACGCTTAATTAAGTGGACCCTATGATGTTGCTTATGTCCATGGGCGGCGATGACCGCTTCCCATCAGGCGGCTCGTCCGCTCGTTTACTGACTATCTCATAAAAAAGTTTTGCGAAAAACTACTAGTTTTAGAATTGTGAAAGTTTTGACTGAACAATCGTACTGAAAACTTAACCTTACGAGTGTCCGGCAAGCTCGGCCGAATTAACATACAAACGGAGTTTCGTTCTCATTTTAAAACTACGTATTGGATTGTAATGAAACTTAGCACATACAATTACTTAAGGTATATCTAGTCCTGTTATTAGTTTATATAGCTCCAGTTTATAAAAAAAAATGAATGAAAATGAAAATATTTAATTCAGACACCAAGTATCCATATTTTTGTCTAAAAGACCGTGTTAGTAAAATAACAAGAAAAATCTTAAAAATAAAGTTAACATTAATGTTAGTGGAACACATAATGCTCATTGGATCTAACATGCATTGTCATCCAGTGAGTTATAAGAGGGCTATCCACCCTTTCCGCAATCACCCTCAGGAGAGTGTTGGTGCTGCCCCGCACGCGGTCCCACAGGGACGCCACCCTCTTACGCAGCACTGCGTGGAAACCGTCTGTGCTCCACTCAGCGAACATTGCTGACGCGCTGCAGCGCCAGGGCAGCCCCAATAAACCCCTGAAAGCGTTGTTGTACTGGACACGCAGAGCACTAAAGGTTTTTTGGGTGTAGTTGCTCCACAGGTTGCACGTGTACAGGTTTTGGCAGTAAAACAAACGAAAACAAGTTTTGTATGAAAAACTTAAATTCTTTATTTTTTTAACTATGGTATCTGAAGCTACATAAACTAATTACAGGGCTAGATATACCTTATCCTATTGTAAGTACAAAGTTCCATAGCAATGTAGCACAAGAAAATGTATTTCAACTAGTGATAATTCGTGTTAAAGAAAGCATTTACAAAACTAGTCTTAATGGGGAAACGTTTGAACTGTAAATGGTTTTACACACAACTCACAAGGTCAAAAATTCAAACCACTCGGACACTATGGTCTTTATGCGGTCATAAATAAGTACGGTCTACATAATTAGTTAGTTTTTTGGTGAATTCAACCCCTCCATATATAAATAGGTATTTATTCCTTAACTACTCTGCTCAACGGGAAAACCAGCACCGCTTATTTGCTCAAATCAAACAGTGACGTTAAATCGCGTGTTTTGGTAACGTGCTATATTGAAGTTGAAAACGAATGCGACCTCAGAGGGTTTAGCCAAGTTGCCAATCGTTTGCGCCGTAGCGAACGAATCGGTAATGTCTCATTATCACTCTTCCATATAAGTGCGATAGAGACATTAGCGTTTCGTTAGCTACGGCGCTTGGCATCTTTGATAGGCATCCAGTCCTCGCGAGGCCCCGCCTAGGCAAATTAGAGGACTCGTGCGATAACCTCAAGCTCCAAGTATAGCTGGCAACCGTGGAAATACCCCCTCAGTTGAACTGAGAAGAACTGCAGTGTTTACTGTAGTGATTACCTTATACCTTACCTTTTATAATGAAGCTGGGTTTGTTTGATTGATTTTTCCTGTAAGATGTTTAAATAGCTTGCGACAGTAGCATAGAATTCCCATTCCAGCCTTGTTCTTCGAAAAAGAAAAAATAATAAGTATAAGATTAGAAATATTTTATTCGTTAACTCCAACACAAAAAGACAGTTATATAAATAAGAAAAACAGGAATTTCAGCACGATGCTGGTGACCTCCGATGAGATCATCAGAATTAAATAAAGAAAAACAAAGAAAAATGTTCATAAGCGGGCTTAAGCATTTCTACACGCCAAAATTCATCAAATTTATTTAGCCTTGAAAAACACACATAAGTCACATAACATAGAGACAGTTAGGCAATTCGTCTTTCAATTAAATATTAATCGGTTGACCTGTACAAAACGGAAGCAAGTCCCTATAAGGCGTAGATTGGTGGACACCCGAGCAAGGTGAAGTGTTACTTTGGACACCGGAACTTGACATTTTCTGATAAGCTCTGCCCTTCGTGAGTTCATGACATCAGCACGCGTAATGAACAGGTTGGTTTTACCTTCAATATTATTTAAGATCAACGGACGTCCTCTATTAAATAATCATAATCGTTTATATATATATAGGTATTGCATTCATGTACGATATGTGTAATATGAACCCTGTCAGGGTGTAGTAAATTAATTTTTATATTAAGTAATAATATTAACATAGTAAATAGTTTATGTAAATAACAGAGGAAGGAATTTAGCACCCTCGTTGCTTGCTTGAAACATCACTCAAAGGTAAGTCCCGTTGTTAAAATACAAGATGCAATCGAAAACTTAACACGTAAAGAAGCTGTAAGTCTCACAGCCAAAAAAGTTTTGAAATCAAATGTAGCTTCCGAGTCGACCACGGGCGAGGCCTATTCCGATCAACGAAAAAAAAAACAAAAAAATTAAAATCTAAGTCAAGCAAGAAATCTTAATAGGTATTTGAAAACTGGGTGTAGCATGACAGCTATTTAATTTTAATCAATTCATCGGTTTGACTGATCAATTAATGTAAATCGCTGTCCTATTACCATACTTGTTATCATTTAAACAAATCATGACATAAATAAACTCAAGTATACACGCGCTTCTTGTGAATGTCTTTGTTGACACTACACTCGGACGAAAGTTTCAAACAAAGAGCTTAAAGATAAATATAAATAAATAAATATTATAGGACATTATTATACAAATTGACTAAGTCCCACAGTAAGCTCAATAAGGCTTGTGTTGAGGGTACTTAGACAGCGATATATATATTATATAAATATTTTATAAATACTTAAATACATAGAAAACACCCATGACTCAGGAACAAATATCCATGCTCATCACACAAATAAATGCCTTTACCAGGATTTGAACCCGGGACCATCAGCTTCGTAGGCAGGGTCACTCCCCACTAGGCCAAACCAGTCGTCAAGACCAACAGAGGTATGCAGAACAGAAAATTGGGAACAGCTTATGCGCCTGAAAAAGGGACAAGGTACATTCGTGATATTTTTAAATGAATAGACGACGAAATCCATTGCTCAGGTAACTTGTAAAATTTAAGAGTCAACCTTGGGTCCACGGATCATAAAAAAATCAGGAAGCAATAACACTCCAAAAAATAACCCGGTGATTCTTCTTGGTACTTACAATACATTATTTTCCTAAACTTTACTGGAAATTCCATAATTAAAAGTATACAGTCTGACGGTAAAAGCCCTAAATTGATATCATGTCCATCGTACTGGCTTCAGATATTTCCTGAGTGCTTAAGATATTAGGTAGCTAACTAGTGACATTAGCATTTGATCTAGAAAAAACTTGTACAGATTTATTAAAAAACTAGCTGTGCCCGCGGCTCCGCCCGCGTGGTATTCGGTCTGTGTCAGTAACCGGCTCATTCACCGCTAATTTCTCTGCCTCTCCCCTGGAGGTGGAACTTGAAGTTGACAGATGGATATGCTAGAGGACTGTAGTCTAGATAAAATATTTTACAATTAGGTACCACTTAATAAAACTACACTCCAAAATCAATTGTTATTTTTTTCAAATTCGTCCTTATTCAAATTTTTGACGTGATTTAAACGACATAAAGTAGTAGATGTATATCGGACAATACAGTTCCACTTTTGTATTTTTTTTTACGTCCTTGACTGTACCTATCCAAATTAGGTCCATGGAAAATATCATCCATATCGGTGCTCCAGACCAATCAGTCTAAGCATGAAATGATAATAATAATTAATATAATGATTTTTGTATTTTCTTTAACAAATCTAGCATTTACATTTAAAAAAGTGACATTTGATGAAGTTGAACTGCTGATGATGATCAGAATGGAACTCTTCAACGATACACAGTACACGTTTGGCGATTTGTCCTCTTCGCTGTGTTTGTTAAGTAAATTAGATTTTCAAGACAAATTTTTGTGAAGTTCGAGTTCTGACGATGGGGTCCATGAGGAATCGAGGGAACTCTTCAAATGTGAAAGGCATACATATAGTGATTTTTGTATTTTCATCAACAAATCAAGTATTTACATTTGTAGAAGTGACATTTGATGAAGTGGAAGTGTTCATGATGAACAGAATGGAACTCTTCAACGATGCATAGTTCACGTTTGGCAATTTGTTATCTGTGCATGTTTGTCAAGCAGTTAGGTTTTCAAGACACATTTTTATATTTCTATCCTATTTAGTTTTTTTAATAACTGGGAGAATCAACTTTTTAGCGTCACTCGTTGCCATGGTTACGATTAGTTGTCCAGGGGACAAAAGTTCATTTAAATTTTATAACCAATGTCCATAATGGGCCCCCTACTAAGCATGTTAATAGAACGGCATACAACGTCTCTTCAAACAAACTGTGCCACTGTTGTCCCTTGGACAACGGGACAGGATAACAAAACAAAAAAAGTTGATTCACCCAATTATCTGGTGCTTTATTTCATGCATGGTGTGAAATAATTTATCTTAAATACAGTCGAATACCCTATTGCGGGTATCTTACCAGTCAACCATAGGGAAAATCTGAAATGTGTCAAGGTGGGTGCAGTGACAAAATAAAACATGTTACCTCCTTTTCTACATAATTAGGCGTAGGACGCTGTCTTTTTAATTTAATTGTATAAAATCAAAAATCAACAACAATCGTTCTTTCACGGGTCTACCTCATTGATGTCGGTTTTTTTTCTTAAAAATTATTAGTTTACTTGATTACTAAATTTTTACTCAGTTTCCCAAAAAATGGCACTGTGCAATGTATGGCAATTAATTTACTGTCTTTTAATTTCGTTGTATTTTTACATCAACACAATTGAAATTGAATTGATATCCGTACCCCCCTCTTCTAACTTTAGAGTTAATTTGGCAAAATCCTTCCTCGGTTGCTTAATTTCAGCACCATATCTGTTAGTTTAGCAGGGTACTCGATACTCGTAGCACATATTTGTTGTAAAAGTTTGCACCTCCTTCCTAAGTAGCGCCATAAGATTTAGGTGCACACTTAACTTAATCGAGCGTAGTGGCTACCCCCCCTTCTAGGGGTTGAATTTTTATAACCTATAACTTGGCCGGGCATTTTCTCGACAGATTAGTAAAGTTTTCATCAAAATACGTGCAGCCGTTTTCACGTGATGCGAGGTCAAATAAACAGACAAACAGAGAAATAGACAAACAGACAAAAATTCTAAAAACTGTTGCAACGTGTTCTGTTAACGATTCTTAGTATCCCCAGCCTACTTTTTTTCGAATATCTTCCATGTACAGAATTTCGACCCCCTTCAGCTTTATTACATGTATAGATATAGATAGAGAGTGTAGTAAACATGTTCCTTGTAATTGAGCAGTGCAAATTTATCCGAACATTAATGTCAACATTAACGCTAATTTGTAGGTACATACGAACATACGTAATCGGATTCCGATAACATGGCCAGTAAAACAACACGTCCGTGTACCTACTTTGTTAACCAATAATAGCAAAAGCGCGGAACTAAAAAATAACAGTCTCAAAATGAGTTAATTAAAAAAACAATAGTGTTCAAGGTGGGGCGTTAGCGTTTGCAAAAGTTAGGTAAAACTAACCGCGCGCGGTTTCAATACTCACTCGCGCGCCGACTCTGAGCCGAGCACATACGCGTACACCTGCCACTCTAGTTCTTTTAAACTAAAGTTTTAAAAAGTTCTAAGATTACTAGGATTTATTTTTTAAGTGTTTGAAACTCGCAGGTTGTGTTAGGACAGCTCCATGCAAGTGTTAAGGACTAAGTGCAAAGAAATGCTTTCGCATAGTGTTAGTTGACGGGGTCCTTTGTAAACGAACATTTTCAACTTCAGCTGAACAAGTGAATATGCAATATAAAGGAACTTTGTGTTGAAAGTTATCCGCACCCCGAGACATACAGGAATTTGCAATATCTACCTCACTGCAATTTGCCACAAGGTAACGAATATAATTAGTATACTTACCTAATACTATACCTTAGAGGTGTTGATGAGTTTTACGTCAGCTGTAGAGAAAAGTGACCCCCGTGCATAGAAGTTTGTATGCGAAGGTGCTAAGCGAATAGTAATGCTGACAGACTGACAGTACATGTATAGATATGATAATTTTTTACTTTTAAAATATATTAAAATTGGCCGGCTCGTTACACCGACGAGAAGATTCTGACTTTTCGGAGATTTGTAAAGCCTTTTTCAACTTAGCAAACTATTGAAGTATGAGCAACACTGAACACCTGAAATTTTCCACGCGCTTTCGTTTCGGACTCGCATATGGATATGACTCAATTATTGACAAGGTGACGACCGGCTATGAAAGGACCGGGTATGGGAGGACGGTTATGTCTGTCAGTAGAGCCGCTAATTCCTTCAAACAAACACTAACTCACGCGCTTCATACCATAGGCGTAGACAGTTCAAGGGACAATCAGTTTATTAAGTTCCTATTTCAGCTAACTATTTTTTTTCGTAATGACCATCAATCTAGGTCACAGACCCAAAATACGTCGTGAATGATTTTTTTACTCCTGCTAGATCCTTGATTCTTTTCAAAAACGTGTGCGGTTATATATTTTGATTAAGCTTTGCTAAAGGAGGATATGTTGGAAGTATTTTTTTTTTTCGTTTAATGATTTTAGTTTTAACTTTTAATGCCATTTTGCATAATTAAGACGTTCAAGCAAGAAAAATCGTAAAAATTCTTCGTAAAGGTATGTAACTCAAAATCAAAATAAAAAAAAACAGCAATACGGAATACGAATACATGGCACTGAATCTAATTTGCGACATAACGAATATATAAATACCTAAATTAGAATTATCTGGGAGACCAAGCTTTGCTGGGAAAGCATAAAAACTCAAAAATGCTCGTTTTCCCAAAGATAAGACAATGCTCCATTTCCCAGAAAATAGATCAACTTTTCGCCTCCGAAAACCCTTATATAAAAATTTCATCAAAATCGTTAAAGCCGTTTCCGAGAACCCCGAAATATATAAATATACATAAGAATTGCTCGTTCAAAGGTAAAAGGTAAATTGAATGTGCGGCGCTCAAGAAGTGTCATATAATAGGTAATTCATTGGAGTCAGCTTAGTACCTAAACAGTTGTGTCGCCTAGAATATAAAAAGCGGTCAGATTTTCTGGCTTGTTTGCGGTCATACTCGTATTATTCACGTTAATGTTTGTAGTTAATTCTTAATAACAAATGTTTATTTGTTATTAAGAATTAACTACAGGCAGGCCCACCTAACTAGTTTCGAAAGGACATTTCTATACTCTCAACTTTCCTTTCTTTGTTCTATAAATGAAAGAAAGATCTCGACAGGTCGTTCTTAACGGGGCTAGAGCAATATTTGCATTGCGAGGCACATGACCAGCGATAACTCCTTCCTTCCGCACATCCATCACTCGCAGCCTCCGCAAGCCTTATTC
The DNA here is from genome assembly GCF_033807575.1 of Cydia pomonella. Taxonomy (NCBI): domain Eukaryota; kingdom Metazoa; phylum Arthropoda; class Insecta; order Lepidoptera; family Tortricidae; genus Cydia; species Cydia pomonella. The sequence continues at coordinate 17,499,520 of NC_084719.1, forward strand.
GTACGCTGACGTTTCTTTGGGATTCTATTGGGTTTTGCGTCTCGTTTCCGTTTAAAATTAACCAATATTACTTATGTTGTGAAGCTCTTATAATTCACATTAGATTGAAATTGGGCATTTTAGAGTTACTATTGGGCATTTTAGAACTGCTGCAGTCAGTCGTAACAGTGTTACGTTTCATCGTGCAACAGTATAAAAACTGCGCTAAACGTACTTGATTGTTGGTGAAAAATAATTTAAATTGATTTTCAATACAAGTAGTTTGACAGATCGATACAAATTATGTTTGTAAAATTGTAGCATGTTTCTTATTAAATTATACATATTGGCTAAATTTTCACTCTTATTCACTACAATATACCTAAAATGTAAAAAAGTAAAATGCATTTACTTCAATGTAGGCATATTGTAATTTTGCCTATTTACTTTTTTTACACAAAGCGCGATTTTGTTTTTCTTGATATACGCTTAATATTGATTAATAAATAAGTTTGGGGCCATCATAAAAAACACGCCCAAATTCGAAAACTTTTTAACAATCTTTTCAACAATAAAGTGCAATTTTCAAAGTATAGATTTTAACGCGCGCGTAACTTTATTCGTAAAAAGCGTATTTCCATCTACTTGTGATGTTTTTCAAATTACAACTACTTTCCACATTGTTTTTATAGGATGTAAATGCAAGTAGATAAGCTTTTGGAAATGAAGTGAAAATATAACAAAGTCGTTTACTTATTTATCTACATGTTGGTAATAGAGTCATGTCCATAATTAGTGCAGTCATTATTCGCTTCGAATCAACCCATCAGTTAAGACCCATTTAAATTATGCAAGTTTCTTGTACAATTATTTTGTTGTAATATTAGTATTCAATTATTGCACTGAAGAGTTTACAAATGAGCAATAATAAAAAATAGAATTTAAGTATTGAATACAAACACTGACAGGAAATAATTGCTACCCTACTTTATTTACATTTTTTATGACATTATTGCACGAAAATAATTGCATGCAAGTCTCGACAAGTCGAAACCTTTAGTTGTATAAATATTACGTAAAAATGAGGAAGAACGTATTGAAATTTGGTTCTTCCAATTAGTTAAAATTTATATAAATAGAAGGCAACCATAAATGTTTATGGGATACAAAAAAATAATAACTATAAAAATCGTAAGGACTTTATTGTATAGAATGGGCAACAAAGTTGTATAATGTAAATGGGCCTTTATTAAGTGCAGAATACTCATAGCAATATTATCATCATCAAAGTCTGCACTAACTAGAATAAATAAATAAATTTAATGAACTAGAATGTCGATGTAAAGATTGGTGAACGTCCGCGCTTGATATTTAGCGCTTACGGTGTTGTTTTGGCTTATTAAATATTAAAATTTACTTAAATACTCATAGCAATGTTATTATTTTCAAAGTCTGCACTAGAATATACAAATAAATATCTATACATATAATAAAGCTGAAGGGGGTCGAAAGTCTGTACATGGAAGATATTCGAAAAAAAATAGGCTGGGGATACTAAGAATCGTTAACAGAACACGTTCCAACAGTTTTTAGAATTTTTGTCTGTTTGTCTGTTTATTTGACCTCGCATCACGTGAAAACGGCTGAACGGATTTTGATGCAAACTTTACTAATCTGTCGAGAAAATGCCCGGCCAAGTTATAGGCTATAAAAATTCAACCCCTAGAAGGGGGGGTAGCCACTACACTCGATTGAGTTAAGTTTGAAACTGAATCTTATGGCGCTACTTAGGAAGGAGGTGCATACTTTTACAACAAATATGTGCTACGAGTATCGAGTACCCTGCTAAACTAACAGATATGGTGCTGAAATTAAGCCACCGAGGAAGGATTTTGAAGGAATTAACTCTAAAGTTAGAAGAGGGGGGTACGGATATCAATTCAATTTCAATTGTGTTGATGTAATAATACAACGACATTAAACGACAGTAAATTAATTGTCATACATTGCACACTGAGTAAACATTTAGTAATCAAGTAAACTAATAATTTAAAAAAAAAAACCGACTTCAATTTTTTTCACATTTCACATTTGAAGAGTTCCTCGATTCCTCATGGACCCCATCGTCAGAACTCGAACTTGACAAAAATTTGTCTTGAAAATCTAATTTACTTAACAAACACAGCGAAGAGGACAAATCGCCAAACGTGTACTGTGTATCGTTGAAGAGTTCCATTCTGATCATCATCAGCAGTTCCACTTCATCAAATGTAACTTTTTTAAATGTAAATGCAAGATTTGTTAAAGAAAATACAAAAATCATTATATGTATGACTTTCATATTTGAAGAGTTCCCTCGATTCTCCTCCTTTTGAAATCTTGAAGTCGGTTAAAAATGAGTTTACTTATATAGTTAAGTAGTGGCAAAATCAACACACATATCAACACGCGTATAACTGCATAATTATTTAAAAAAATATTTTCTCCGTCATGAATTATACCTAATCGTAATTTTATCGTATCCATATTCATACGTATCGCCTCTTTTAAGCACTTAATAATGGCTACGAAGGTGGGTACCTACTATGAAAAAATAATTCTCTGATGTTTGCGGTGTAAATGTCAAACGATTTGGGACTCGCATTTTATAAGCGTTAAAATGCCATAAGAACTAAAAACTGAAAATGCCTTCCCGAAAAAAAGCGAACCTTTCACGAAAGTCTCGCAACGCATTGAGGTTACGAAACTAAAGCGACGATCGTGATTTTAGGCGTAGCCACAACTATATACCAGAGACGTTATGCAGGATCGTTCCATCCATTGAAAACCTCATTCGGAGCGTGTACGGAGACCTGAGCCATTCTTGGGTTTGTGAGTGATCCATACTCACGCCCATAGAGGAACGGTCCATGCTCACGCAGAAAAATGAGCAGGCGGAAATCGAAGGTGAACATGCAGTATATAATAAAATTCCATTAACACTGTCTTGGAAGAAGGCAATGTCACAACATAACTAAGGAACTCTACCGGGTGGTAGAGTTCCTTAGTTCCTTAGCTCATTGAGTGCTTCAGGACTCCCAGCACACACATTAACCCTGAAAGTTGGAGTTTCAATCATGCTTCTTCGGAATTTGTCGCCTCCGAAGTTATGCAACGGAACCCAGCTAAAAGTAGTGCAGCTGCAGCGAAACCTCATTGAGGTGCAGATCCTGACGGGGTGCGGCGCTGCAGAAGTCGTGTTCATCCCGCACATCCCCCTCATCCTGAGCAATTTCCCGTTCCACTTCAAGCGCCTACAGTTCTCCGTGAGCGTCTGCTTCGCCATGAACATCAACAAGTCGCAGAGGCAGACGCTGCGAGCCGCTGGCGTGGACCTGCGCACGGGCAGCTCTACGTGGCGTGCTCGCGCGTTACCAGTTGCACGGAGCTATTCGTGCTGATGCCCGCCGGGGAGACTCGCAATGTGGTGTACAAATAAATATTGTAAAATGTCAATGTTATGTAAATATACTATTACATACCTAATTATTAGTATATAACTGTAGATATAATTATATGTATACATTTAGTTGTGCATACATAAACATAACTGTAAACAAAATGTAAATACTCGGCCTCAAGTTTTTGATATCTACGAGTATTCTCCTTTCTTCTAATCCTACTTCTAACTAATAGGTATTACACCTAAATTCGATAGTGTTCGGAAGTAAGGATTTCTATGGGTATATTTCTTACCTTTTCATGCTTAGACTGATTGGTCTGGAGCACCGATTTGGATGATATTTTCCATGGACATGATTTGGATAGGTACAGTCTAGGACGTAAAAAAAAATACAAAAGTGGAACTGTATTGTCCGATATACATCTACTACTCTATGTCGTTTAAATCACGTCAAAAATTTGAATAAGGACAAATCTGAAAAAAATAACAATTGATTTTGGAGTGTAGTTTTATTAAGTGGTACCTAATTGTAAAATATTTTATCTAGACTACAGTCCTCTAGCGTATCCACCTGTCAACTTTACTTCAAGTTCCACCTCCAGGGGAGAGGCAGAGAAGTTAGCGGTGAATGAGCCGGTTACTGACACAGACCGAATACCACGCGAGCGGAGCCGCGGGCACAGCTAGTAATTAAATATAATTGTATTTTTTTTCTTATTTAATGCATGTTAATTATAAGATGTAATGTTTTGAAAAGATGTGTCCCGCCGAGTTTCTTGCCGGTCCATATTGGGATACCATTCTCCAATTGAGGGGGGATTTAAATCTTCTCGGGTCAGAGGTGTAGGGTTAGAGCCGGTGTAGCTTTATTTGACGTTCATAAGCGCATTGTAATATGGCTAATGGAATAATAAACTATCTTTATATTTTATCTTTATCTTTAAAAACTAGAATATGTTGATCTAAGGATTGGTGAACGTCCACGTATGACATTTACCTAATAGCGCTTTCGATGTTGTTTTGGCATCCATACTTATTAAAATTAATGGTAGGTATTTAATACACATACATATAATAGCATTAATAGCTTACTATTATTTTTACTTTATTATCCAAAAAGTCGAGTCAATATATATCTTATTGTTACTTTATAAGTTTCATCATAAATTATTGCTTTATTTTGTCCGTGTGGATGGTCTCAGAATTTTATAACCGAACATTTGTTCCTGGTATTCACTCGCGTACATTATAAAGTGCTCTGATGCTGTTTTGCCACTAGTATCATGCGTTCTATGGTACGAAATCGGGTCATGGTAGCTCTTTTGAATATATGTTCAATCAAGGTTTTGATTTACTAACGGACATTATAGGTCCGAGGTTAACTTTATTTAAATGCGGTTTTAATATTAAATAAATCTATTCTAAATATAAACAGGACAGTAGATATTGACGGCTTTTCAGACAATACTTACCTAATTTGGTAGTTTAAAATAATTAGCACTGGTCATACATTATTATAAATCGTTTTTTAAGCTCAATTATATTGTCTTTTATTAATTCATTAATATTAAGAGGCTCGCTGCAACATTTTCTATTCCATATATTTCCTTAAAAGTATTTTCTTCACTATAGGTATGCACATGCACAAAGCATATAACGATAAATAGCTAGGCATTGTTATTTAAAAGTCCGTAAATAAAATACCGTAATCAACCTAAAGCTTGGCTACAGTTTGTCTATAAGCATATCCTATAATAACTATAGGATATGCTTATAGAGAAACTGTAAAAATATGTTAATTATATAAGTATGTAGGTTATAATATATGGTAAAAATATAATGTAATACATACATACCCACTCCTACATATATTGAGCCAATATCTTGTTACATATTTTAGCGTAGATGCGTCAGATTTACGACTAAGACCATAGTATATCGACGAAGTCTATAAGCATAATTAAATATATGTCAGTCAAGATTTTAGTCAATCAACTAATGGTTTTAAAAATATAATCCACGTAGGTATTGATATATTATTATATTTTAAGTACATTTAGTTAACAAACTACGTAACTCATATTAACGCTCAATGAGGGGGGGAGGGGGGGTTAGGGTCGGCATCGCGCATGTAACTCCTCTGGAGTTGCAGGCGTACATAGGCTACGGAGACTGCTTACCATCAGGCAGGCCGTATGCTTGTTTGCCACCGACGTAGTATAAAAAAAAATTAAACTATATATTGCAAACTGTAAGAACACATACATCGCTTATGAATAACCACTAAAACGATCCAGCTGAACAACCACAGACGAACAATAAATTATTTTAATTTATTTCGTTTTATTACACATTATACAAACAATAACAACAAACTATAAACGGCGGACGTAATGCCTTAAGTCATTATTTACTAGTCAACCATCGGGAGTAATAAAAGAAACATTAATTACAGGCAAGTAACACAAACAGTATGAATCAACCGAAGGCAAATGAAGAGGACTTTGTCGTTCTAGCTTTTCCGGTAGAACCCGGAGCCTCAAATTGAGTCTCTGAGCCTTAGAGCCTTGAGGATCGCTCAGGATGTTGACGCATGCGAAATGAAGTGAAAGCCGTGCGTGAGATGCGCGCTGATCACCAATACAATCGGTAAGGTCGTGTCAAAACCAGTTCAAATCCATAACCAATTGTTAAATTAGTATCGACCTCCTGAGTGGCATTGTAACACAATAAAACAGCTTCTACTAGGAGAATTTTAGTGTCATCTCGTATATTTTTCTGAATACTGTAAATACTGCTGAAAATGAGGTTTTCTTACTATTGTGGAACAGTAAGAGCAGTCGTATATATAGCGTACGCTTTAGCTTTAATGAGTACACTTTCATAGGTTTTATAAAAAATGAAAGACTAAAAAAATAATTCAGCAAGCAATGTATTACTACTTTGTTTTATCAAGAAAGGTCGTATTAATGACTAATGACGCAACATCACGACTGTCACAAGTGATCACGATCTACAAAATAAGTATATTGCCGCTCGAAAATATTTCAAAAATTAATTACGCTGTTGGGGTTAAGAGTAAATCAAAATATTCCTTTAGAATTATTTCATACCACTAAAAGTTAAAACCTACGTCTCTTTAAGTTTGTGGTTATATCAAATGCACGAAGTATTTTCAAATAAAAGGTAGCAACTAGCAACCAACAAATTCACAATATTACTAATCGTTTCGACAAGTCGTTTTAAACTATTTTCGCTATTCCCATTGTTTCAAATCGGCGATGTGATGGACCTGACTGTGCTAAAACTGACCAAATAATTGGGAATAAACTGAAAACCTGACGTACATTTTGATACCTAAATGATGTCATTTAGTTATCATTTGCGCGTGCATTTCGCTCGTACGTGTTCGTACATGTATTGGTGCAAGCGAGACGCACGGGCGAATGATAGCAAAATGTTGATGATGAACTGTTTGATGTCAAAATGTAAGTTCGAATTGGCCTCCTAGTCTGTCACAGAAAATGCTGAGTCTATGCATTTTGTCACACTATTGTTCTTTTTTAGACTTAAGAAATTCCATGTTAATGATGTGCTTGTAATTGATGGTTCTTTGGTGTCAAACTTGTCTAGGTTGATGGTTTTTTTTATGTATATTCTTGTACAGCCGCCTTCAGATATCCGATATATCTGAAGGCGGCCAAGATGCTCAAAAATATTTACGAAATATCTAAACATACATTCGTCCTGATAATAGATGCTTTGTTCAGATATTTGTGAACAGCTTGGTCACTGCGATGTATCCGATGGCGACTGCACACACACATTAGTGTACGGGTGTCGTAATAAATCATTTATTATATTCAAATGTAGGTATCTAAATGCGCTCCTAACATAACTAATCCTGACCTTGATCTAGACCTGACCCCACTTTTATACACAGGCTTACTTTTGATCGGTCGTGCGCTGCCGTTTTCCAACGGTTCCCTGAAATAACGGTTCGTCTTGGCTTGGTTGGTGAGCTTCAAGGTCGTGTCAAAACAAGATCAAATTTGTTTAATCACAATCGGCCTCCGAACAGGCCCTGCCCTTTCAGTATGATTAATTGATTATGCTAAAGTTACTAAACATTACGCATGTTGATTATGGCATCAGTATGTAATAATGTTACGCCAGGTCTATTAAGCGTTTTCAGAATAGAGGATGGAGAACTTGTAAAATTGTAGTGCCAGTCCACTAAGATAGGCTGCTACGGCATATTTATTTTGCTCCCCCTCATATTTCTTCACTTGAGAAACAATTTAGTATTGAATGTTGAAATCTTCAACGTCGGTTGTTCCGTTGAATTTTTCCGATTCCATTTTACGTTACATATCACCCGGAATATATCCTCGCCGTGGCGTATATATATATATATTTTTCTCCTTTTATATCGGTTCTTCTCTTCTTTCGCTTGCTTGCTTGGCGTGCGGTATAAGGTCGGGGTTCTTCTAGCGTTCTCCTTCACGCTTTATGTAAAATGCAAAAATCTGGGGAAAATTCACGCTAATTCTAGCATCCTCCACTATGAAATGAGGAAAACGCCTATCTATAGGAGGATGATGAACACTCGTCGTAGTTTTCTGACTTTATATGTTTTTATATCATTCAGCTAGATCACAAATATCGACTTCTTTTAATGACTGCCGCCAACGGAATGCCCGCCTGTCGATCTTTATTCCTCTAGCAGGGCGATAGTTCTGAATTCAAATATATAATTGTTGCTGGTTACCCACCAAAAGACTGTCAAAGTTTCAAACCTTCACAGTACCTACACCCCTTTATTTAACGCCATATTGATAACACTTCAAAGCAGCACTTAGCAAGAATGTTACCAATTGTGTAGCAAAACTAATATCAGATTTAAATATTGATCTTATCGCTTGAAGTAGATTGAAAATAAAATTGATCGTATGCACCAAATTTTCCGGTTTTGCCAACCGAGATTTCACGCCACGCAATGCAACGCCATCATGATAAACGCATTCACAACCAGCGCGAACCACGTACCGCTTTCGTAGCCGATAATAGAATAGCAAAGAACCCGTCTAGCGGGTGGCTGGCATTGAATATGGTGCCACAGGTGTGTTAGTGGTTATAGTGAACTACAATAATAATTGTAGGTAGCCTACCTGTCAAATATGTCTTTAATATGATGTTAACCTCAAAATAGCAAAAAATTTATAAAACTAGTTCTAACATTTAATTTTTATGATGTATTTATATAATTATATATATATATCATAATCAAATCCCCTGCGCGGCGCTGTGGGGTTTTCCCTTGCGCTATGACATGGGGTTCTTCAAGAAGCAGGTATTTAGGGTTCTCAGAGTCTGGCAACGCGTAAGTGGCTCCTCCGATGTAGCTTATGTCCATGGGCGGCGATGACTGCTTCCCATCAGGCGGCTCGTCTGCTCGTTTGCTGACTATTACATATTCTGAAGGTTATGTATGAAACAGGACATGTAATATGTACAGTTCTAGTTTGCGTTACGTTTGTGTCAGTCGCGGGATGCTGTACACTTTATGCAAAACTTAATTACCCACGGCAATGCCAAGGACCATGGAAGACGTAATGATATCCTGTAACACAGCGTATTCATAGTAACGTTAATACACTAGTAATTATTCCTCGCACTTGCGTGGTTAAGCCCTATCCTATGCCAATAGGTCACGCACTTAGCTTAACAAATCGTTTGCTTAATTGGCAACGGAGATGCAAGCTTCAGAGGTTGCATGAATACCTAGCAGCCTATTTTTAATTATTTACTTTAGAACCGTATTAGTAAGGTATGTTTTGCTGTTGTTTACGACGGGTAGTTAGTATCGGTGATTATATTTAACGTAGTGCGGTTATGTCATAGTTTACACCGCGTTTAAAACTCGTTGGTCAGGCGTACGCAAAAACCGCAGGTCGCTGCCACAAGTACGAACATAAATTCCATTAGAAGGGCCACCTCAACTTAATAGTAGGTAGGTACAAAATAAAGAATAACACTATAACTATACACTATATAGAATTTTTCTTTACTATGATTGTTTTATTTTGTAATACGAACATTAAAATCTGTACCTATGATTTAGGAATAACAATAAATGAATTCGGCTTTTAATCATTGACCAAACATGAAGCGTTTCTAAGGCAAAAGTGCGATGTTAGCGCCCAGAAAATGGCTACTTCCCGCTCATAACAGGACCATTCAATGATAGGTACGAGAAGTATTCGCGTTGCTAACAGTTGTTAGGAGTGAAGACAATCGACTTACGCATAAATTTCACGATAACAACGCATCAATGAACGTATACGCACGAGTGTTTGTAAAGTTGCGGGACATTTTGTCGATAACAATGGATTCGGATGTGTCATCGTATTGTCATAGATCAAATGTACGAAGAGATTTATCGTCTGCTAGTGTGATTTAATAAATATCATTATTATTTAACCTATGCCTCTGGGTATTAAATATCACATAGTTAGTAATATAAAAAAAAAAAACGTTTATTCGAAAAGTTTTAATATAGGTACATAATAATGCTCATACACTAAATGAAATAGAAACTGGCTCAGCTGATTTCTGTGCCAGAAAGCCTTGGACCCAGCGGCCCTAAGGACGTCCAGCAACAGACGCTATTATTCTGCCACTGCTGTATTTTTATCTAGCTAAGGGTAGTAGGAACATTAACACTATTTTACACTATACATATAGAACAGGATAGCAAAACCGAACAATGCCAGGTCTGCTAGTTAACTAAGAACTACGTGCTCGTACGATCCTGGTTTCTCAAGGTACAAAATAAATAACCAGGGTTATTTTTAAAATACCTTTCAACGCCAGATAAGAAAGACACTAAGCAAACTTTGATCAGTAAAACAACGTGCAAACATGACTCAGTGATATTTTAGTCTTTACAGTAACTATAAAACATCCATTTAGAAGATAAGTAAGAAAACTGTTTTAATATTTATTGCGTTTTTATTAAGGTAGCCACTTGTAATATGACTTGTGGATTCGTTGTGTGTGGTTAAAATTGAAACGTTTAGTACTTACGTAATGTAATAAAATTCGAAAGTAAATGGACGTGTAGAAAAAGCTCCTTGAAGTGAAAAGCACTTGAAATATTTGCATTTACCGAAAGGTATGTAGGTAGGAATATAAATAAATATTAACTCCAATTATCTTAAATGTAATTTTGAAATGGTCATTTTGTTGTGGAAAATGCCGAGTTTGATAATTTTAAATTTCTGACACAGTAGCTTGATAAAAGAAAAATGTAATGTTTCATGAAATCCTTACTGCCGTCTTAGTTTAAATCGTATAGGATTTTGAGTTTCCAAAACGTTTATTTGCACTAGGGGTACAGGTTTAAAGTTTAAACCTGTACCCCTAGTGCAAATAAATTCGATTTCGAAACGTGACGTACGCGTTTGCGTTTAGTCTCATTTTGTATTGGATTTAGAAAGAGCGCGCCAAGCGGGACGTTTTGGAAACTCAAAATCCTATACGAAATGAGACTTAACGCAAACGCGTCCGTCACGTTATGATGTCGATCAAATTTACACTAGGGGTACTGATTTCTTGACTTTCGCTCGACAGAAAAAATCACAAACATATGTCTAAAACGCACCATAATAAATTTATTGCATTAAATTAACCTCTAGCGACCCACCATACACGGAAAATTGGCAGTCCAATTTAAATCAATATTAGAAAAAAAAATTGAATTTGTATTGTTTTAAAATCGAACGGAATAAAACAAAAGAAACTGTTTTCCATTTAATAGTGATTCCAATTTCGTTGGAGGTAATTTGTACAGTCAGCATCAAAAGTAGCGGATCAAACAAGGTTTCAAAAGTATCTACCATTCTGTAACAGCTTAACAAAAAGTGATGGTTCTATATGTAGAACAATCAAGGCTGTAAAAGATATACTTTTGGCGCGTTGTTTCATCCGCTACTATTGATTCTGACTGTACTAGAATTAGAATTTTGAATCCCGAGAGGTTAAATTAAATATATTTGCATTGCTTAAAAATATGAAAATTGTTTCAAAGAATTGCGCAATTTTATTTTTGATTGAACTCGTTGAAATTAAAATTCTATTCTAATACATGTTATCCGCGATCCCGGGCACTTACTTACGCTCTGTGAGAGTGAGAGAACCAGAGGGCTTACCGCGCCTCCCCGTCGTACTTACGTACAAATTTACAAGTGCGACAGAGAGGCAACACGTCGAACGAGGTTCGCGGTAGGCCCTCTGAACCCACGAGCCTTAAATAGATTAGTGAAGGGAACAAAACTTGAAGGCGACTACTATTAAATTGATTAAGACTTGATTTATTTATGTCCCAGACCGGATGTCCTGTCTTGACCGTGGCTCCATTGGGTATTTAGAAAATATTATGTGTTTGCCTTCCCTTATAATAACTGGACATATTGGCATAATACATAATTATAGGTGCATAAAACATTATATACATTACAGACCAGGGTCGGCAACGCGCATGTAACTCCTCTGGAGTTGCAGGCGTACATAGGCTACGGAGACTGCTTACCATCAGGCGGACCGTATGCTTGTTTGCCACCGACGTAGTATTAAAAAAAAAGACCAGCCTGTAAATCAGCGCGGAGCCCTTCTGGCACTGCACATGCTGAGATTGTTTTAGCTATTTTCACGTAAATTGTAAATTTTGTTTGTGTGGCAATAAAGCTTTTTTTCATTTACATAGGTACCTACTTTTAAGTAATGTTTTTGTAAAGGTACAAAATATATTAATCCTTAATAGAAGTGCTCTTCAGTTTGATTTGTAATTGATGTGTTTTTTGCGCAAAACAAACGCACGCGTTTTTTTTGTTATTCTGACTCTTAACTAAAATACCCATATATTGCCCCATACCCATATATTGTTGTAAAGATAGTTAAATACAATATGTACTATACACGGTGTTTCACGATGAACCCGAAAGATTTTAATCCTGATCATATTTAAAGACTAAAATTTCATTTTTTTAACTTTTCTGAAATTCGCCTAGTTTCAGAATTAATGCCAATTGAAAAAAGAAACATATTTTTATTGTTACTTAGTGCTAAACGCCTTTTTGATGGCGATTTTGCTACTGTGGGACATATTCTAAATATCCTCATTGATAGATGCAAAAAAGTGACAAATAACTCTTTGCAAAAACTAGATTTTACGAAAAAAGAAATCATAATGGCAGGTTTACTAATAACATTGGATTTCTATGTACAAAAATATTTAGAAAAAACGAAAATTTACCCAAAAAAAAATTTTTTTTTAAATATTAGCTCTACTATACATCTGCACACACTTAGAAGTGGCAAAGTGTGGCCCTGCATCTATAAGCGTCATATTTTCATAAAAAGTATATATTTATGTTGGCACTCCCACACTCTTTCACTACAAACTCTGTGCAGTGTTAGGTCCAAATCTAGTTTGATTTTGAGTCACTGAGCTCACTTACATTGTACTAGGAGGGCACCATGTACAATGTAATCCGCTGTTTACGCACCATTTATTGTTACAGGCATATTAGCAAGCCGGTTTCATGAAGCTTGAAGTACTCATGAGTATGTTTTAATTCTAGTATACCTACTACGGCCACAGAATAGATAATAGTACCTACTACCGTACAGAAATGCTACTTCCTACAAAACCGAAGTTTGACAGCGATTCAGGGATGAATCATGCTGTCACTTTCTACACTATCCCTTTCGGCTATTTAGGGTTGTCAAAATTCGTCATTATCTTATCTGTGGTCGTGCACGCATAGGGACGTCAAGTTGTGCCAATCTTAGTAATCTTCGGAGGAATTTTGAGCGAAAGGAGGAGTGTCGCCCCACTGTACGGCTCATATTTAGTGCCGGTTGTCATTATTCAGTACACAGTAGGACAGTACATTCAGTGCAGGACTTGCATTTGCAATATATTCAGATAAACATTGACGTCTTGTGGTATTGACCTGCAGTGCAGTGGCCTGGTCCTGGTGTATTAATAATAACACGCAAAAAATGGTTTCTAACCACTTTTGTAAAAAACGTTGCTCTCGTACGAGCCAAAAAACTTGAAGGCGTATTCAAAAACGTAAAACATGATGAAATGTTCAGTGCGTCGCATTCGCGCACCGTTGATGCTGCTTACTTAGCATCAAGAGGAGGCGTAAAGTGTTAGAGAGGAACAAAAGATATGTTATTAGATTACTTAATTGATTAATAATAATTAGAAAGGACCAAACTTACGACGGAAGATTTGGCGATCACGCTGGTTTTAACGTTTTACCCCAATAACTCTAAAAGTATGCAACTTCTGTTAAAAAATTTGCTTGTCAAAACCCGCGAGTACACACGGTGTAACATGAGGAAACTGAAATATTTTAACAGTGTATTCCCGATCACATTTGGAGACTAAAATGTCATATAAACTATTCTGGACTTCGCCTAGTTTCAGAGTTAAGTAATACTTAATAGTTTTTTTATATATTATTGACTGTTGCCTATTCTATTCTACTTGATTTACAATATAGCTTTACACCGTGAGCCCATATAACCCGACAGATTTTAACCACGCATTCCTCAGGTCGTAAGGAGTAGAAAATGTTACATATATGACTTTTGGTCAAATTCGGCAAAAAACTTTTTTTCTTGTTTGCGTATGCTTTCCGAATATGGAACGTTATTTCTTTTTACATCTTAGCGAAAAATACGAACGAACGAACGAACTTTGTATGATATTTTAGTCTCTAAATGCGATCAAGAATACACCTTTAAAATCTGTCGAGTTATATGAGCCCACGGTGTATAGGTAGGTATATCAATGCCTTATAAGGGGAATGATGCAATAAGTTACGTGACGTAATAATATTTTTTTAATTCCATCCATCACGCTTAAACAGTTTTCCGAATGAAAATGGAACATTTATGGAGCATTTCCTCAAGCAGATTTCGTTTTGCGCCTCCACGCGCATAATTTTCCTCTCATGATGGTCCTTACGGAGTCAATCGAGCTTCTTGACGCTTCGTTTATATCGATACGAATTCTAGAACTCCACGCCACAAGCCAGCCAATTTTACAATAATTTCCCTGACATGATAGTGTTCTTAAGGTAGGCTGATCGTGCTTGTTGATACTTCGTTTTAACCGGAATTCAATGCCGTTTCTTTGTTACAGCCAAGTCGAGAGGCGTTGGAAGCAAGCCGGGAGCCAGTGAGAACAGTCCGCGCGCCCGCCGAGATACATCGACGTCTGCCCGCATAGGATGGTAGAAACTGACCCGGGGCCCAAACCTCACGGTAAGGCTGCACACTAGTCCAGATCAGTTACAAGCAGCCTTAGGAGCAGCGCGGTTGCCCGCGGCCTCGCTCTTGCAACTTGCATCGCGCAACAACACGATCAGATTTTTTTTACACAACACAAGCCTCGCAAAGATCTGCCACCTGGAGCCTCAATCATTAAGGCTACCGCGCCCGCTACGTTGGTTTTATTGCCGATGTTATGTCGAATGGGTAGTGTATAAGTGCCAGCCCCACAAGTCAAACGGCAGCTTAGGCAAAACACATCTTGGCTATCTGTTTAGTTTCACCAGGATATTTACAGCTGTAACCTTGCTGAACAGCCATAGCGGATGAAGGCTTTAGAAGCAATGAACGAAAATTTTGGTGCACATCGACATATATAAGGTTTACAATGAACGTACTTACCTACGTAAAAACTAGGATGTGTAGCTTCCTTGGTGGCGTGACCCTCACGATTGTGACAGAAGTGATTGAGCACCCTGCGAGCCGTCGGGCACCGGCGATAATCGGCTCGGGGCGGTGACGTGGCAGCTCCGTTACACTCATCAGTCAACACACTTACGTCGGATCAGCCGAAGATGCAGTCGGATAAGCGTAAACGCTTCCTAATTCAATTGTGGTCGTCTGACGGACTATTTGATGTACAGTCAACAGAAGGGTGTCGATCGCTCCAAACCAGTATAAGTCTTATACACATTGTTAATGTACACTATAACAGATCTTGAGGCCAAGTTACACCAGGTTGCCCATGAACTCGCCTCACAAGGCTTGTGTTATACCTATACCTGTCTTTATCAAACGCAGGAACTCATTCGCCTCATGCGAACCAACATAAGTGTGAACTCGAAACAACAATATGCTTATTTGTAGAGCACATTGAAGTGTTTCTGCCTGAGGCGAATGCTGGCTCACTCAGGCTAATAAGAATAACTAACAACCTAGAAGTAGCGATGTGAACGTATGATTTTATACGGTTAGAAGGTATGTTATTCCGCGTAGATATACTGCCAGGCTGATGCTACCGACTAGCTAGGATATATGTTTGTAGAGCGTAGAGCGTATATTAATAACCCTTATTAAAATCACTTTATCGGTAAAGCAGAATGCGTGGCCTTTATCAAATAATAAGGCTCTATAGATTATTGGGCTCTATCCAGCTAGTCTTCACAATGGTTTATTCAATTTACTATATTTGATTAGTCAGACCAAGATAAGTTGGCAGCTATTTTGACAGCCTAGACAGTGCAAGTGTTGTTTTAAACGTCCAACTTCTAAAGAATGACGTTTACTTAACACTTGCACAGGCTGGCTTTTCAAAATCGCTGCCAACTTAGCTTGGTCTGACTGTATTGATCTATTCATAGCCTATAGATTATTTTTAGTAGAATTATTAGACTACAGAGCGTTATATTATTATATAGAGAGAGACAACTTGCTATATATACCTAATTATAGAGGAGTAGCACAAACTGCACAATAATAGTTTGATCCTAGGTATTTTTATTGCAGATTGTGATGTAAAAAGGAACCACCAACTAAACGGACCAGGTTCCAAGACTGCAGAACTTGGTACGTTATACTTTATCGTTTGCTTTAAAAAACACTCTAATGATAATTTGAACCAGGGAACATTGTTATTCACTTACGTTCATGACACAAATATCACGCACCTAACACACGTATTTAAATTAACTAATTTTATCTAAAACAAATTAGTGCTACGCGAACGGTACTTATCATTATCACTAGACTCTTAATAAAACCTACTCCAATACCGGCAAGTGGTCCAAGGCTAGCTAGAATGGAAGGCACATTTGATATAAATACCTACTAAGAAAAGTGGACTGACCCCCAAATTGAGTGTTGATATGTCGTGATCGCGTGCATCGCTGTATTTTATTAACGAAACCACACGAAACTATTGGATGCGCACTATCGACTATAATAGTACTCACGCAAAAGTTACCTAAATCACGTTATAATATTTCACATATTAACTGTGAATTTAATTGACAGATCTATAAAAGGTGTATTCCCCTCTGCTCATAAAAGTATTAAACTTTCGTAGTTTCGATCCCATTCTGTTCATAAATATTTTTCTTCAGAAATATGCGCGATGAAAGAAAAGTCAGGACTTTGCTCTCGATTAGCAAAGACGCTAAAAGAATCGTTTTCTGCCTTGGACTACGTTTGATCATAATAGTGTTGTATAAAATAATTCTCATATCAAACTTATACTTGTATTCTACAGACAATAAATCAATTATGAATTATAATCTAAACAATTACTTTTTTCAGGAGTCGTCCCATCGCTGAAGACACCAGTCAAAGGCGATCCGGAAAAAGGCCCAGTCTCTGAGAAAGCTGACTTCGAGAAAGCTATCGAATTAGCCGGTAATTCATTTGTATTTCTACTACTTAGGTGGTTTTTAAACATTTACACTACTTTGCAAAATAACGGGACTAAATTCGGTGTTCCACATTTGAGGAAATGCGCAGCGCAGCAGCAAAAGCCAATGGATCGGCCATTAAAACAAAAAAAAAAAATAACTTAGCCAAAAAGGTACTAACACTTCAAGCTAAAAGAAACAATAGAAAATTACAGAAGTAAACTAAATTGAATCAGTTTTAGATAGTATGGTTATATATAAAAGTAAAGTAGGATGTTCGCAAGTAATCATTTCAATTGGTCAGACCCTCCTATTGAAGCCCAGACACGCGGGCCTTTATCGGCTGATAAAATGGCTGACCGGAAAACATCGAATCGTAAAAGTCCCGTCCCATTACTATTGTATAGTATGTTACCTACTAGACATGACCTCTCTTGTTTTCATTTATTTTTATTAAGTATATCTATATGTGTACTTTAAAGCAACCTGGGAGCCAATTCGACTCTTCATACCTAGTGGTGGTAGGCTATCGTATGTCCAGTTCATAAACTATCAATTCCACGATTCCAATAGTCCCAGAACACCAATAAAATTAAATAAAATAAAAACTCATACTACACTATGGGAGTTTGAAAATTTCCCAAAACTTGAAAATAATGTCACTAATCTGGGAAAAATCATTAATTTTTTTATGTTGTAGATTTGTGATTAATTTTCCAACTAGGTATTCCAAAACTTTTCACAACTTGCACATTTGTATCTATTCAGACGACAATACCACCAGTTGTTATCGAATTTTCCGGGAACAATAAACAATAATTATTCCTTATTTACCTACTTACCTAGGTACAATGTTATGAAACTTATGAACAATTGCACGTCATGTGACTTTGTTTTCAAATTGGAACGAATAAGTGCCTACCTTTGGCTGCTACTTATTGGCAATTAGTATATATTATTAATTATTATTATTCGGTAATACTTATCTTTATAAACTTACCTTTGTTTACTATTTTGATATGGTTACCTAACAGTTTAGCAATCTAATTCTTTGTTTACACCACCACAGTAGGAAGTGGGTCCTAATTAACAACTATATACCTAAACAAAAACTGCTTGACAATCACAACATTCACAACTCACGATTAGGCAATGAAGCTACCTGATAATGCCCCATAAGCAGTTACGTAACAATGTTTACAAAATACAAAAACATGTTCCGTAACAATTGTAACAAAACACTTTCATCGGAACCGGACGCTCACCAATAAAAATAAAGGTGTAATGTCAGTAGTACATATTATGAATGACTTCGCATGACATTCCAGAGTATTTCTATCGTAAACAGTTCTGGGATTCACAAAACTTCCCACCACTTGGAAGACCAGTGTAATGTGTCATCCGCTGATGCTTACATTTAAGAATTAGAGTTCAAATTAAGTCCAGTAGAGAGAATGGACAATCGCAAGTTAGTTTGTGTACAAGCGGATTCCGCGAACAGTGGCGTGACTGTTGTTTACGTTGGCCGGTATAGTGCGTGTCATCCACGATGACGCGCAGTTTTGTCAAATCTAAGCTTTAATAACATGACAATACGAGTAAGGCACGCGTCTTCGTGAATCACACGATCTATAGTGACGTGTAATGAATGAAGAGATACAATTTCACGCGCTTTCATGTAAGGTTTTGTGTCAGGTGATTTAATTACGCAGCAATATCGTAGCTAAAGCGTAATCAAATTACCTTTGAGTACTTTATCAAGTCACCTTTTATCTAATTTTGTATTAAATCATAAATGATTTATTGCAAACCATGGTACATATATGGTTGTTACAATTAAATTATAGAAGCACATGGCACCCTAAAAAGGGTATTAATAAGGTAGAACTAAAGTTTATTACAACTCCGCACCCGTTTTAGGGCATGGCTTATAGATAAGTAGGTACGTCGTATGAAATATGTTTTTATTTAGCACATACAATTATTAGGAGAATGCTGTTTCTTATTCTAGCAAAGTCTAATGTAGGAAGAGTTTCCTATGGAAATTGCGTATGTAATGTATAAGCAATTCTTTAATATAAGTCGTATGCTTGTCACAGGATATGGCCGCTTCCACTACCTGCTGCTGGCGGTCTGCGGACTCGTCAGCACGTCCGAGGAGATGGACGTCATCTCCATGTCCTTCATCCTGCCGTCGGCACAGTGCGACTTAGACCTCACCACTCAGACTAAGGTAAGCTACATCATATTAGCGATTTCTCTGCATTCATAAGGCAATGATGGTTGGGGATATGCAATGATGGTGAAGGATATGCAATTAACATGAATTTAAAAATATAGTATGGGAACGCCAAAGAGTGAGAAGCGCTGGTGGCCTATCGGTAAGAGCGTGCGACTTGCAATCCGGAGGTCGCGGGTTCAAACCCCGGCTCGTACCAATGAGTTTTTCGGAACTTATGTACGAAATATCATTTGATATTTACCAGTCGCTTTTCGGTGAAGGAAAACATTGTGAGGAAACCGGACTAATCCTAACAAGGCCTAGTTTACCCTCTGGGTTGGAAGGTCAGATGGCAGTCGCTTTCGTAAAAACTAGTGCCTACGCCAAATCTTGGGATTAGTTGTCAAGCGGACCCCAGGCTCCCATGAGCCGTGGCAAAATGCCGGGACAACGCGAGGAAGAAGAAGAAGGAACGCCAAAGAGTGGTTGCGACTTGTCTTAAAGGCTCCATCTTGTAGATGAGAATGTGTAACCCACCAATTCTGTTATCAATTCTGTTGCTGTTGTTAATTCACTAGCCTAGCCTTGGGGCTATACGGTTGGCCGTATTAAATTGAAGATGAAAGGTAACATGAACTGGTAACTGTTGCAGGGATGGCTGAACAGCATAATCTTCATCGGTATGATGGCCGGCGCGTACGCGTGGGGCTCGGTAGCCGATTCGTTGGGCCGCAAGCGCGTGCTCATCGCCATCTCCGTGATCAACGCGCTTGCTATCGTGGCTTCCTCCTTCAGCCAGAACTACGAGCTCTTCATGTTGTTCCGCTTCATCAACGGAGCTGCGTGAGTTACTTGCTTGTAATTATATTTTCCCCGCTAGCCTAATTAGTTTAGTAGCCTTAGCATTAGTAGCTACCGCAAGTTTCAATTACAAATATGGAGTTGGTCGCTTTCTGCATAACTAATATGGTCGTTTTAGAGTGTACAGTTTTGTAGATAAATATTATTCGTAGGTACCTATCTTATTTCTTTTCTGCGCGGCAGACGTAAAATGGAGTAACGCGAAGGGCCATCAATAGACGCCTAACGTAAAGACCTATTCGTGTTGAATTGAGCTATCTACAGTCCAAACGGTGATAGAAACAAACAACAAATATTTAGCTGCGTGGCATCTAAAGATAAAATTATGGAGACTAATAAAAACTGTATTCACTTCACAGACTCGGAGGCTCTGGTCCCGTCATCTGGTCGTACTTCGCAGAGTTCCAGCCGAAAAACAAGCGCGGGGCTATGTTGAGCTTCATGGCTGCTTTCTGGACGCTTGGCAACTTGTTCGTGGCCGGTCTGGCCTGGGTCATCATCCCCAGCGGTGAGTCTATTTATCATATTACTACTAGTCCGCCTTTAAAAATAGGTCAATAAGGCCACTGGCACTCAAGGAAAACTTGCGTCACACTGACACTTCATAAGTAACCGTTCTCCCATGACCTTGAGTGATATCTCTGCTATGACGATAGTCCATCCAGCAACCGTTGAGTCAGTTCCATCAGTTATATATTTTTTCCAGGAATCGGAGGAGAGACTAATGGCTTCGTGTACAATTCATGGCGCATCTTCTTACTTGTGATGTCACTACCATCATTCCTCGTCGCCGCACTCCTGTTTCTCTTGCCTGAGTCCCCCAAGTTCCTCATCTCCACCGGCCGCCACGAGGACGCGCTGGAAGTCTTCCGGGGCATCTACCTCATGAATACCGGCAAGAGCAAGGACCAATACCCCGTCAAACAACTCTTGGTAGAAGAACCCATGCACACGAAGCCGGAGAAGCAAATTGATACGAAGGAACCCCAGGCGCCTAAGTCAAAACTAAGGAGGATGTTCAGCGACATCGTGGAGCATAGCAAGCAGTTATTCGTACCGCCCATACTCAAGTTCACGACGATATCCATTACCATCAACTTCACTTTCCATATCGGGTAAGTCTACTTTTATATGCAAGAGCAGGCAAAGATCTATTTAATGTCTCTTAGTCTGTGTTATCATAGAAAACAAAACAGGTTACCAATTTTTTACATCATTACAGGTACTACGGACTCATGATGTGGTTCCCCGAAATGTTCAACCGTTTCGACGAGTGGTCGAGAATGAACGACAACGCACCAGCTGACATTTGTCAGGTAACTTCCAACTTACTGGAATAAAATATGAAACTTTAAGTAAGGTACTTTTCTTAGGAAAATTATGTCCCTTATAATATCAATTCACTTAGGAGATAAATGGACATATTTCTATATATGCAATGCACATGCATACGCTAACACGCTTTAACTATAAACGCATATCATATTATATTTATTCCAACATACCTAAGTAAAAAAGAAGTTCAAAGGTGTATGTGAAGTTCCCAATCCGCATTGGGCTAGCGTGGGGACTATAGCCCGAGCCCTCTCGCGCATGAGAGGAGGCCTGTGCCCAGCAGTGGGACGTATATAGGATAATTTTTTTTTTATTATTATTTTTAAGTAAAAATAATTTGTTGGTTTCAGGTGACACGGTATGTGACGCAGTACGGTACGCACTCCGCCGACGCGACGTGCGACTCCAGTATCCGCTCCGACGTATTCATGGAGTCGCTTATCACCGTGGCCGCCGCTATCCCCTCCAACATCTTCGCCGTGCTGGGCATGGACCGGCTCGGACGCAAGTTCTTCCTGGGTAAGTCACTTATAGATAGAACATCCAAGCCATACAGCTAAGGACGGGCCTTACGGGCAATAAGAATGGGGCCAGTACCTACAGCGGTGTCACGCACACGAATTCGAGCCAATCGTGCAGTCTATCGCACGCACATCTATCGCAGTGCAGTCTATCGTTCACAACGCGATTGGTTGACGAATTCTAAACACGCGCGCGATTGGTCGCAACTAGTTGCGTTAGACTGCACGATTGGCTCGAATTCGTGAGTGACACCACTGAACTAGCACCATTCTTAGGCCCGTAAGGCTCGTCCTTAGATATATGTCAATGATCCAAGATGAGTCTTCGGTTTCTTACGTCCTCTTATCTCACCAAAAGGAAGCCCGAAAATCGCCTCTGATCATAACTCAGTGTGTTCCTCTTCAGAAGAGCGTCGCTGGCCCTGAATGGGTTAACGATGACAGACCATTTGGTGCAACCAGCCTTCATAGCCCTTTCGTCATCAGTGCTCTGCTGAACGCGCCCACTCTTATTGTACCTAAGATTGACTATACTACACTGTTATACCGTCATCGCTGGTAAATTTGGCTTAACAAGTATCTTTGTTTATAGTGTTTGCGACATTCTCGGCTGGACTTTGCTCTGCGGCCATGTACTTCGTGTACAACAAGACTAACAACCTGATCGTCAGCGCTATCTTCAGCTCCGTCATCTCGTGCGGTAACGCCTCGCTCGACTGCCTCATTACTGAGGTCTTCCCCACCAACTTAAGGTGAGTTTATGTGGCGCGCCCACTTTTTGATCAAGAATATGTTGCTACTGATGACCTAACCGTGCCGTTTCGCTCTCTTTGGCTAATTTGTTGAAGAAATAGGTTGAAACTATCCATATGGCATTCCCACTCCCACAACTTTTCGCGATCTAAATTTCTGCTGTTTAAGTCATATTTAGTACTGCGGTAAAAAGGGCGTCAATGATCTAGGTCATCTAGGTCTTCAGATTCAGACATGAAATAACAATTAAAAAGAGGAATTTACAATTAGAGCTGTGCCGTTCTCGAGAAAGTTCTACGTTTACTATGGCAAACATTCTCAAGCAAAAACGTTTCTTATGAAAAATGGCGATCATTGCCCATTATCTTAATAACATTTCGTTTGCAGAGCGACGGGCGTGGCGGTATCCATGGTGGCAGCCAGGCTGGGCGGCATCATGGGCAACGTAGTGATCGCGGCGCTGCTGGACCAGTACTGCCCCGCGCCCACCTTCATCGTGGCCGTGCTGCTGGCCAGCGGCGGCCTCATGTGCCTGTTCCTGCCCAACACCACAAGACAGGCGCTGCAGTAATCTACGGCTCATGTGGAGATTGTCTTCGTCTCCTAGACTGTTAAGGACACTGCGAACTTGTTGAAATCGGGAGCCTTGTCTTTTTGGCCCGGTTTAAATATTGCTTCGGCGTCTGAAGACTAGCTCACGAATTTCGTGGAAACATTAACAGCGGGAATTCTCTAAGTGTTCTTAACATTATAGGTAGATTCAAGATTATTTAGGAGTCATGACGTCTAACACATAACTTGCTCAGATAAGGGGCTGCGGTTTTAAAAACTGTTCCGCGTGATTTATACGTATTTTTATGCTCGCTACGGCGTTGGACACGAGACCCTATGAGTTGGATTGTCTAACATCGATAACTTAGCATAAAATACTTTGGTGGCAAGTTTTTCCAAAGCAGAGTCAAGGGATCCTATGTAATGTTTTGTTACAAGAGGAAACGTCGATGTTCATATAGAATTTAGTGGCGGTGGAAATCTGCCATGTGATAACATTAAGTATTCATTCATTTAAA
The DNA here is from genome assembly GCF_033807575.1 of Cydia pomonella. Lineage (NCBI taxonomy): Eukaryota > Metazoa > Arthropoda > Insecta > Lepidoptera > Tortricidae > Cydia > Cydia pomonella. Next base: position 17,523,441 of record NC_084719.1, read on the forward strand.
CATTGTTGTAACTAGTTCGTCGCTCATATTTGTACAATATTTTTATACACGTTTTTAATTTATGATATTAAATGAAAGGACGAGCAATATTTTCTACGATAGATAGTAATAGTGTAAATATGGCTGTCGTTACGTTGAAGTTTTACTTCTGTAAGCAATGCTAGTAACGAATTGAAACTTGATACTTGTGAAAATATCCTCGCATCTACTCGAAATATAAATAAATGTAGTTTCTTGATCCTTCCACATTCACGCTGTTCCTTTGTATATCTTCAAATCCACTCTTCCCTAATATTATATTAAAGTATTATAGCTGTAAGACTTTTCATCTACATTTCTGTTGTATAGATAGCCAATGCAAATATTTTCATATTACGAATTTATGTAGCGATTGTTACCGTAGTCTGTAGTACGTAGTTTGTAGTCAAAATGCGAGACCATGTGATTTTAATAGAATAAAGTAAACTGGCCAATCGTGGCCATGTCAGGCAAAAGTTACTCAAACCTGTTCTAAATAATATAAGCGCAATACTACCTATTCAACTTTGTCATTGACAATACTTTGTTCGATTAATTTAAGCAAATAAATATAATTTTACATGGAAACGAATAAATCATATTGAAGTAACGAAGTTGTTTTAATTTTCGGCGCACCAGTAATATGCGCTCCCTCCACTTACGTGAATATGCTTTAGAGCACAAGTGGAATTTCTAATTAGTGTTCTGTACCAATCTCGGTTCACCGAACACTTCGGTTCTGTTCGTCAGTCAAAGCAGTTTTCTGAGACATATAGACTTAGTTGTGTGAAAGCTGAAATTTTAAATCCGTATTCCTTAACATAGAGCTTAAATCAAAACTGTTATTTTAACTGTATAAATAAAATTGACTGACTGTCGTTATAATTTATGTCACGATTACGTGCTGTAGACACAGACGTGTGTCGGTCGAAGGGATTCCGACCTCAGCATGCGACTATTGAACAAGAACAGAATTACTTATGCTTATAAACGTTGGTTTTGTGAAATATTTTATTCTACCTATAGCTAAATTTCAACTGATTTAAACTTGAACGGTTAACACGGCCGACTGAATTAATTTAACTCAATGTCTTTCCATATTAAAGGATTAAAATTAAATGAAAGAATGCATTCGATTAGAATTTATTTATTTAAAACTACATAGAAGGTACACTAAGACTTCATCTTCTTAGTCCGATCTAGATTCCGACATAGATCACCCGAACAAACCAATAATGTGCTTTGAATATGTTTAAAATGTTACATCAACAAAATTGTACTTAACATTAACTCTACCTCATGTAGACGCGGGTCGCGCTGCGCCCGCCCGGCATTCGAGTTCGCACCTCTCATCGCTTTCGCAATGTCATTCTTTGTTAGACAATATAAAAAATATGATTACCTAAACTTTTATATATTACAAATACGATCTCATAACTCTCTTATGATCCAACAATATCATTTATGCATTAAAATTTACAAATGTAAATTCTTAAGACTAAAATATATTCACGCCGTCGGCGCCCGGTATGTTCAATGTTCAGCTAGACCGAACCCAGAAGTCACTCGCACCACTCTAACGATATATTTACAGTCGCGTTCTTTTTACATCGCCCGCGCGATGGCGGCCCAACTATAACGAGAGCCGAGCGGCCCGTCCCGCGTCGACCGGCCGATCACACTATCATACGGATATATCGAAAGACGACAAACATAATTGATTGCACATGTAAAACACGAATTACATTTCATTTCATAAATAAACATTTTCAACACGAAATGAATAAAAACCTCCGCGCCGTCTAGCTGGCCCGCGCCAGGTCGTCGACGGAGAGGCGCATGGCGGGCTGCAGCGGGATCTCGGCCGACGCCTCCGACGTGTCCGAGCACGGCGTGAGCAGCCGCCGCGACCACAGCGTCTCCTCCGCCGAGCCCGACGAGCCCGACCCCGCCGGCTCGTCCGTCAGGATCGGCAGCGACTTGCCCACCGGCTCCTCCTCCAGCAGCAGCGGCATCGACATGGGCTGCGGCGCGGGCTCGCTCACGGTCAGCATCGCCAGCGGGTCCGACACGCGCGGCGCGATGCGCGGGTCCGTCACCGTGATGGGCAGCTCCAGCGACGTGGGCACCGTGTGCGGCGTCACGCCGATCACCGCCAGCCCGTCCTCCAGCGAGCCCGGCACGGCCGGCTCCGCGTCCGCGTGCGACGGCACCTCCACCGGCGTCATGATGGGCTGGTGCAGCGTCGTGCTCGTCTCCGACACGCGGCAGTGCACGGACACGTTCGCGTTCAGGTCGCGGAAGGGCGCGTCGTCGCGCGGCGGGTCGTGGAACACGTCGCTGTTGGCCAGCGCCGCCTCGAGGATGTCGCGCCGCTCGGGCGCCGGCGCCGGCTCCGTCATCGGCACCAGCTGGTTGTTCTCCAGCACGAGCGGCCGGTTGTCGATGGGCGTCAGCGAGCCGTTGTCCTCGACGCACAGGTAGAAGGAGCCGGGCGGGCCGCCGAAGTGTTCGCCGGGCACGGCCAGCAGCTGGCCGTCGGCGAGCGGCGCGGGCGGCGCGTCGGGCGGCGGCGGCGGCGCGGCGGGCGACGGCGCGCGCGCGATGGCGGTGGACGGCAGCAGCTCCTCGAAGTTGTCGAGCTCCGAGTAGGCGGCCGGCGGCGGCGCGGCGTGCGACAGCGGCGTGAGCGCGGGCAGGGGCGCGGGCGCGGGTGCGGGAGCGGGAGCGGGCGCGGGCGCTATCGCTATCTCCTGCTTGAGCTTCTTCGCGGGCGTCGGCGACATCGTGGCCGGCCGTCTTATTTTCTTGTGGACCGCGGGCGCGATCGCCTCGTTGGACGGGATCGTGATCTGTTTCTGCACGACGATTTTGTTCTCGGGGACGGGGGCCTTCTGCACGATCTGGCCGGTTCGCTGCAGGTGCTCGAACTGCGCCGTCGTGAGCTGCATCACCGCGCCCGATTTTTGCTGCAAGAAGATTAGTGGCTCCGTGGAGGTCTTCTGCACGGTCTGCGCGAGCTTCTTCGGTTCGGCGGCGATGATCCGCTGCTTGGGCCGTATCTCAGGCATCGGCGCTATGTTCTGCGCGGTGGTCGCGACGCGTCCGCCGACGATCAGTTGCCCTTTGGACGTGATGATAGCGCTCTTTTGTGTTTTTGGGACTATTTTCGGGGGCGGCGTCTTCGTGGCCGCCACCGACGTGACGACCGTCTTCTGGGGGGAGTTAGTCGATATCCGGTGCGCCACGGTCTTGAGTTGTGACACCTTGGGCTGCTGCTTGTTGGGGAAGAGTATTTTCTCGTGCTCGGGAGTGAGTACGATGCGGGACTGCGCGCCCTGCGCGTTGGTGATGATCATGACGGTGCTGCCGGGGCCGGCGTCGGCGGGCTGCGGCACGAGCTTGGCGGAGACGGGCTTGTTGTCAGGCTTGTTGTCGGGCTCGGCCTTGGCCACGAGCACGTGCGCCTTGCCGGTGCCGGGGTCGATGACGATCTTCTGCGTGCGGCTGGGGCGCGGCGAGCCGCCGGTGGGCAGGATGATGAACTTGCCCGGCTTGGCCGCGCTCGAGGCCGCCGGCTCTAACTTTGCGGGAGACTGTTTTATTTCCTTGACGGTAGGGTCAGCTTTAGTCATAATAATTTTCTGTTTCCCGGTCGCTTTATCTATGACTAACATCGGTTTCGACGCCCTGAGCTTGGACGACTTGGATAAAATGTTAGGCGTGGTCGCTTTACTGACCTCGGTCACAGGATTCATTAGCAAGGTTTTCAGTTCGGGTTTGCTCGGGCTGATCATGCTGACTTTTTCGCTTTCGATCTGTTTCGTTTTCACGAGTTTAGGGGGATTTGTGGGGTTGGTGATGATTTTGCCGTCGGACATGACGATAGGCATTTTCTCAATGTTCTCCGGGGTGAGAATGTCATCTGAGAGCACTATGGGCATAGAATTAATATCATAGAAGGTGTCATCCGCAGCGGGTTGTTCGGCAACAGGCTTCGATTCAGTGACTGGAGCCACCAAGGAAAACTGCTGCTTTAGCTTTTGTAATTTAGGAGCAGGTTTGGTAATCTTCCGTATCTTCTGTTGGATGATAATGGTGTTGGCATCGGTAGGCGGGTCGGGCGTAGCCTGGATGGTATACGTCTGCATGGCCGAGCCGTCAGCCGGCGGCTTGCCGGTGCGTGAGAGAATGATGTTCTCTGGTGAACTCAACTCGTTTATATTATTGATAATGTTTTTGCTAGGCGTATTTCGACGAATGATGATCTTCTGCTTGGGCGATTGAGGTTTGTTCTTAATGGAACCCTTGTTGACGTCGAAGTTAAGTATTTTCTCTTTTCCGGTTACTACAACTTGTTTTGTTGGAGTTTTACTGATTATTTTGGGTACACAAGGTTCTTCTAAAATTTTAAGTAATTTGGAAGATGATGTATCAAACTTAGGTGTGTTGCTGATTGGATCATTGCTGTTGTCTGGAACCGGTGGCGCGGGTTTTGGTTCAATAGTATTGTTTGTTTCAATTACAGTGGTCTGTGCAGTATTTACAGGATCAGCATGTGCATTGTCTATTTCAGGCATTTTATGCTCGGAAACTTTAATTTTATGATCTATACATTCTGACATTTCAACTAAAGATTGTGCGGCATTTAAATTTTGACTTTTCTCTTCTTCAGTTTCATATCTTGAATTCAGAGTGTCGCTATTTAATGGTAGTAAAGATTCCTTTACATGTTCTCCAGAGTTGTCAACTACAGAGTTGTCCTCAGATCTCGCTTCCCCCATTGTATCATCATTATCCTTAATATCATTTATACTCTCAACTATCTCTTCCTGAAAAGATTCACCACTGGCAAAATGTGTTGACAAATTCATGTTTTGTTGAAGTTGACTAGATGCATTATTTTGTATAGCTGTTGATGGAAGATTAATCAACGCCTCGGCTATTTGCAGATCAGATTCAGATGGTATGCAGTCAACTACTGTTTCTGAAACTAATTCAGTAGGTTCTTCAGATATTTGTGGAACTTCTATCATTTTATCATTGCATGTGGATTCGGTATTGGTTTCATTTAAGTCAATATGTTGAGCAACCATATCATTGTCATGCTCGTTTGTCTGTTTTGGGGAAACTTCCGGCGAGACGGTTTCTTCCGTAATTTGATCAATTTCTTCAGCAATTTGTTTATTTTCTACAAATAAATTATCTTTATTGGTTTCGTCAATACCATTGACATTGTTATTCACTCCATTATCTTTATTGTCATCTTCGAACAAATCTTCGGGGGGATCGTCGCTTATTACTTTAGTAACCCTGTCAGCCTCTCTAGAAACGCTTAATAAGGCATCCACAGCGGATGCTGTAGATTCATTCAGCAAAGGTTCAACCAATTGCTCACAAGGTGTTTGTGCAACTTCTGGTGATTTACATAGATCAGTTCTTTCTGTATGGTCATTATCGCCTGTTTGTTTCTCACTGTCGTTATCTAATTTAGCGTACATTTTTTCAGTGTCAATATTATTGAATGCTTTATTAATAGGTTCATATATTTCTATATCAGGTTTATCTTTATTACTTGTCTTAATTTCTTCAAGTGGCTCGACTATGTTACTATTAAATTCTTTACTATTAATTTCGCTCCTTTTGTCGAGTATATTTTTATAAATTGGTTTTATTTCATTTGCAAGTGAATCCTGTATATTGCTATTGATTGTATCCTTATTAATTGGTTTTATTTCTTGTGTAGGATATAAGACATCCTGATTATGTTGATGTGATGACTTAGATTCTACCTCTTTCTCTACAGGAGGCGCCAGGTTTTGGCTCACAATATTACCTGACTTACTATTAGCACCATTCGCAGCGAGTTTAGCCTCTGCGGCAAATTCCATATTTATTTTTTCTTTTTCTCTTAACTGTGCCGCTTCGGCTTTCATTTTCTTTAGTTGTATTTTGGGCGCTAGGCGAGCTACTTTAACTGGTTCTATTGGAGGAGACTCTCTAGCTTCAGGAGAGGACGCAACTTCCGAACCGTTTAATTCAGTTTCCACGTCCATTCTGTCGGCGTTTAGCTGTTCGGCGACATACTTCCCTATTGCATCCTGGCTCCTAGAGTGTCGACTTCGAAAAAATGTTTTAGTTTTAAAAATTGCTTTCGTCGGTGGCGGTTCCGGAGCGACTTTCTCAGGCGCTTTACTAGATTCTGGTGTCGGTTGTGTCTTTTTGTCAGGGGACTTTACGATGGAAGGCTCAGGAAAATTTTGCTCGACGGTCAAAGGTTCAGGCACCGCAGGCAGTTCCGGGACAGTAGTTCTAGTCAGCAGGTCCGCAACTTCTCTCGCCACGTCATCCTCGTCGATGCTGATGCTTTTTCTTTCTTTTCTCTTCGCGGGATTCTTGACCCGCGGTATTTTGCGGCCGGCGTCCGCCTCTAAGGACCAGTCTTCGTCTTCACAGAATTCGTATTTGGAATCGCTCGAGGCCTCCGGTTTCCCGGCGGGCGGCGGCGGCGTGGGCAGCTCGGCGGGCGTGGGCTCGGCGGGCGAGGCGGCGGCGGGCGTGGGCTCGGCGGGCGAGGCGGCGGCCGCCGAGGGCGACGACGCCAGGTCCGGGCACTTGTCGTCGTCGTCGTCGTCCATGTCGTCCCAATCCGCTAACAGGCTACTCTTAATTTCCTCATCAGTCTTAGGTTTCTTCACTTCTACGGGTTCCGGGGGCTCGTCTGTGGAGCGTTTTTGTGCTTGAGATTTCTTGACAGGTTTTTCCTTTTCCTTTTCTTCTTCTTTTTCTGGCTTTTCTTTGCGCGGTTTTCGCGCTTTCGGCGTTTTGTTCGGGGTGGCCTTGGGGGACTGTTTAGCGGCTGGTTTCTTGCGTACGGGCGAAGGTGTGTAGGGTATGTATGTGGCACTGTGTGTTTTGTTGTGTAAGATCAAGACGTTGAGGCGCGTGGTGGTGAAGTTACACAGATGACAGGGATACACGCCCGCGGCGGCGCTGGTCGGTGTAGTAAATGTAGAAATAGGCTTATCTGCTTTGGGAGTTTTTTCTTCGCCCGTTTCAGATTCTGACTCCGCGCGGCTCGTCGATGGCGTAGAGGAGGCATCGGTAGCTTGGCTGGCAGTCTTTGACCCCTGAACTAATATTGTAACCTTGTAATCACTCTTTTCCCGATTTACCTGCAATAGATGATGAATATTATTGAAAGTTATATTTTAACATAATTTTAGTATAAATAGAATAGTTATGTCTGTCCACTGATGAAAACTAACTACATAAAATCATAATGAAAGACAGTATATTTAAGAAGGATAACATAATATTATATTTTTCTACAATTTTATTTCTGCCAATGCGGGAAAATCTTAACCCTTTAACCGCCGTAGACTGATATTTACCGTAGACAAACAATATCCAGCCATAGTCTAATAAATAAGACAAAGATCAGGTTTGGTTTTTACTGGAAATTCACTACTCTCGCGAAATAAGATTAACTTATACACAAAATACTAATAAGTGAATAATCGTAAAACAGTATTTTTTCATTAAATTACATTATTTTCATTAGTTTATAAACGAAACATGTGTTTCCATATAGCATTGCTACGCTTGTAAAGTGACGATGTCATTCATATAATAATATTTAAATAACTGAAGTAATTATTAGAAAACTCTATTTTATTTACCTCAACGCTATCTCATACACACGTAAAAAGAAAGCAATTTCATCTCAGAAACCTTATCATTATCATATTAGCTGTCAATCATTTAAAATGTAATCTTTGCAATGTCGACTGCGGAAGAAACAATTACAATTTTAGGAGCCGTAAAGCTGGCGAAGATTTTGAATCAGACGACGAAATATTAACTAAGAAACAAGTATAGGTTCATTACTCAACACACATGTGACAGTTACTGTACGCATAGCGCATTATGTTACAAAGAAGTATGGTAATGTGAATGAACCTATTTTTAATACATTTTAAAACAATACTTTTAGAACAATAGACATTTACGATTGTTACTATTTACTTACAGAAACTGTATTCTAACAGTGTGAAGATGCTATACTTGTAATACCTTAACTTTTATTTTTGATTCCCCATAATATTATTGTGTTAATTCAGTAAAATACATGACTACTTATTACAAGCAATATTTAAATACAATATTTCCGAAATATATTGAACCCCCTTCCTAATAACGTCAACTAATGAACAAGATGTACAATGCAATCTACGCCAATGTCTTATTTATTAGACCGCTTATGACTTTTATTGAAGGACATAGTTCGTTTCAAAACAAATAATTTTTTATCGCAACACATATTTGCAAGGCCTACTCTGCGTGGTGTATACCTTCGTACCGGCAGCGATACGAGCATGGTCGAAGAAAAATTCTAACCCCCTTATTCATAAACGTGTACTAAAGTTACGATGCCACTAATCATCCTATGTCCCTTTGCGACGTATTGGTATGATGGAAAGGGACAAAAGATGATTAGCGGCATCGTTACTTTAGTACACGTTTATAAATAAGGGGGTAAGTGGTTAAAGGGTTAAAATCAGTTTTCTTATTTCCATTTAAATAATATGGCAATTCAAATAAGAAGCATACTAGTAAGCCAGTGTTTAAATGGTTTTCATAGCTATCGCACGTTGGATAACACACAATTTTTTAGTATAAAACAACGCAATATTGACCAAACTGAAGTTGTGGGCACATTGTTCGTGATACCAATGTGTGCAGTTGCATGTCACAATATAAAATTATGAAAGTATGTTATTTATACAGAAACCAAAATTAATACGAATTTAATGCTATTGTTACAAAAAACACGCGATTTATTTAAAAAAAAAAGTTTTATATCTGCGTGTCACGTGATCTTAAATGCCCACCATTTATTTCTGACTGACGTCACTATAGCAGAAACAAATGTTAAAAATTTGTAACAACGGCGAAAAGTTTGCACTGCACGTTTGACGTTTCTTTCCGTATATTGAGTAGTTTCTTTGTTACTGCTATTATGACGTCACGAGAATGGCGGCTGCCTTTTTGGCGCAAACATTTATCGTTTGTTTTTTAATTTTTAATCAATTTCTACATGCATATAGCGATATGGTGTTGTTTGTTTGTTTAATATTAGTTGTTGTCAAGCGGACCCCTGGTTCCCATGAGCCGTGGCAAAAATACCGGGAAAACGCGAGGAAGAAGAGATAGCGCTATTATTTTCATGAAATAAAAATACCTTAAATACCAGTTGTCTATCGAAGCTATATTTATGATTGAGGTTAATGTTTGTGTAAAAATGAAATAAAAACTAGTAAGTATCCCAAAGGTTATGTACTCACCCTTCTTATCGGAGTAGTTGCAGTTGAAGTGCTCTTAGGGGTGTTGGGCCTTCCCCTCCCTCTACCTGAAGTCCAGAAATTACAACCTTTAGTTACATGTATTTTTTTTTATACAAGGTATATTAGAATTGATAAACTATCCAAACATTGAAAGTGTGATAAGTGAACTATGATTTAGACAGCATCAGCTGCTGCTATATCTGGTGTAGTTTAAAGGGCCAGACGCGGAAATAGCATTGGATTGGGCATATCCTCAGGAAACCTGACACCCACCTATCCAAAGTGGCTCTGGAAGATGCCAGCAAACGGAAACATGATCACCCTAAAGGACAATGGGCACTTTTGTATGGGGAGTGTCCCATGGATGTATACTGTTGAGACATATGTCGTTTTAAAGCTCTTAATCGTAGTATTATTTTATTGTATGGCACCAACCTTGGACCACTTGCAGGGACCGAGCTATATAAAAAAAGAAGTTGCGCATATAAGCAGTTATATTTCCTTATACGCGGGATATAAAAAGTTTTAGCGTATTTTATTCGAAAGAATATAAAAAATGCTTTATGTTTTTTGTATCAACACCAATGATAAAGTATTTAAAGGGACACAATGTACAGTTTTAAAAAATCGTCATTCTAAAAATTACTTAATACACAGCGAAATAAGAGTGTATACAAATGCCATGTATATCATGTGAAAAGTATTTTTATAAGCTATTTTTCGTATAATATAACTGGGGTCAAATCGTTGCAGGGACCAAAATAAAACCATTTAATGAGTTAATTAATTGTAGTTAATTACGCCTTAACTTTTCTACTCAACGCCAGATGTCGCTCTAAAGCAAAATTCTACTTGACGTAAAACATTTATACATAGCGGTAATCTCGTCAGTCTTACTCCATCATTTTAAAAAGTATAGACTAGTTTATGGATTTCTAAAGTTATGTCAAGATGACTCTGAATGTAATATTGTCAACAATAATTGTCAAAACACGCAATTTAAAATATTCAACATTGTAATTACAAAATAGTATATTTCTAATACGCTATAATTTTCTCCAATCGAAAGGCACTCCATTCCATTGATCTCAGAGAGTATGCTCCTTGATGATCTTCACTATTCATGGGGTAGGTAAGATAAAAGTATTATTTTTTCTCGTATAGCTGCTATATAGCGTTCGACTCCATGGAAAATAAAGGCTCCAAATTATATAAAAAATGTAGCATATATACAAAGTGCAATTTAGATAGTATTCCAGAAAAAAATGCGCTAATGTAAATGCTGAAAAGTTTCCTATCGTATTGTCGAACAAATTCATTATCTACTTCTGATCTACGCGACCTTAGAAGTTTGGATTGTCCTACCTAATCATTTTACATTTTATTGTTTTCAGAACAAGAATTATTTTACTTCCCACTGTCTATGTAAGGGGACTTAGAGCGGATTCATACTTTACTATACGTGTCGTGTCGAATGATAGTCCCTATGTCAGTTTCTCCAATTCTATTTTGCGTAGGATAAGTTAAAAAAATAATTAAAAATATGTGTTACCGTATTTTTATTCGTGAAATGTTACCTATATTTCTAAGTTAATGATTGTACTATACTTCCAAAAATATGTCTGACAAACATTTTACATGAAAGCCATTTTTCCACGTAAAAATCAACTGTTATAGGGACCATCTTTTGAATTTATGATAATTTATTCATATTTTAATGTATTCGGGTAATATTGCAGGCATTATATCAGCACCAAATAAATGCTGTGAACCAGATATATAAAGTGTTTTAAGTGGCGAATAACGTTTCCAAATCGCATTTTCTTTTGACATATCTTTCTTTTTTCTTTTTTTTTGCTCTTTTTTTCACGACCGGTTTGGCCTAGTAAGTCGATGATCCTGGGTTTGAATCCCGGTAAGGGCATTATTTGTGTGATGAGCACAGATATTTGTTCCTGAGTCATGGATGTTTTCTATGTATTTAAGTATTTGTATATTATATATTATTATGTCGTTGTATGAGTACCCACAAAACAAGCCTTCTCGGCTTGCCGTGGGACTCAGTCAATTTGTGTAAGAATGTCCCTATAATATTTATTTATTGTTATTATTATTGTATGTCCAGTAACAGAACTCCCCACGAGCACTCGGGTGTGTAAGGTCGCTACTCCCCAACTTATTATAATTGTTATTACTTTCAGCATTTTTAAGTTGTTCATCGGACACTGAGGCCATTGAAGTTTCAAGCTGGCGGCATCAAAATGGAGTACCTAGGTACTGTTTCAAATAAATGGGTGGTAAGTAAATACATTTGGTGAAGTGGAACTGCTGATGTTGATCAGAAACGGAACTCTTCCACGCGCGTGATTTGTCTTCTTTGTTAAGTTTGTAGCGAGTAAGTTTCAAGTACCATGGTTTTTAGGAACCTTTGTGTCAAGGTAAAGGTCTGACGATGGGTTCCATGAGGAAGCGAGGGAACACCTCAAATCTTATAGGCATATAGTCATTTTGGATTTTCATCAATACCTTAAGCTTTTTCATTCCCACTAGTGGCATTTAATGAAGTGGAACTACTGATGTTGACCAAAACGGAACTATTGAACGCGCGAGATTTTTCTTCTTTGTTTTTTTTTATGATATAAGAGGCAAACGAGCAGACGTCACACCTGATGGTAAGCGATTACCGCCGCCCATGGACACCTGCTAAACCATAGGGGTTGTAAGTTCGGTGCTGGCCTTTAAGATTGGAATACGCTGTTTTCTTAAAGTTTTAAATGTCGTATTGGTCCGGAAATACCGCAGGCGACAGATCATTTCATAGTTTAGCTGTATGAGGCAGGAAGTTTCTAGAGAAATGCACAGTTGAGGACTGCCAACCATCTAAGTGGTGAAAATAAAAATGTTGTAGCGTAGAGCGCTGACGAAAAGAGGCGGCAAGGATTAATCCGAGCAATTCGATGGAACACTCGCCGTAATAGATTTGTCCTGATAAGTTTGTAGAAATTAAGGTTGTTAAGAAACATCTGTGTCTAGATCCAGGTCTGATAGATACCTCAAACCTTATAGAAATACATATAGTTTTTTTTGGACTTACATCAATAACTTTGGGCGTTTTATTAAAAAAAAGCTACATTTAATCAAGTGGAACTGCTGATGTGTTCCAGAACGGAACTTTTCAACGCACACGTTTTGTATTCTTTATTAAGCTTGTAGTGAGTAAGGTTCTTAAGGTGTACTTAATACATCAATGTCCAGTTCTGATGATGGGTTTCATGAAGAATCGAGGGAATTCCTAAAATCTTTTAGGCATACATGTAATAATTTCTGGGATTTTATTCACATATCAAGCATTATTATTAAAAAAGTGTCATTTGACTAAAAGTAACAGCTGATGTTGACCAGAATGGAACTCGCCAACTCGCGCGCGATTTGTTTTATTAGTTCAGTTTGTAGCAAGTAAGTTTTAAGTATTAAGGTTTTTAGGAACATTTGTGTCAAGGTAAAGGTCTGATGATGGGTCCCATGAAGAATCGAGGGAATTTCTTATATGCTATAGGCATATATGTAGTACTTATTGGATTTTCATCAACATATTATCAACTTTTATTCACAAAAGTGACATTTGATGATGTGGAACTACTGATGTTGACCAGAACGGAACTCCAACGCGTGCAATTTTTCTTCGTTAAGTTTGTACCAAGTAAGGTTCTTAAGAAACATTTTTGTCAAAGTACAGTTCTGATGATGGGTTTCATGAAGAATCGAGGGAATTCCTAAAATCTTATAGGCATACATGTAATAATTTCTGGGATTTTATTTACATATCAAGCATTTTTATTAAAAAATTGTCATTTGACTAAGTGTAACAGCTGATGTTGACCAGAATGGAACTCGCCAACTCGCGCGCGATTTGTTTTATTAGTTAAGTTTGTAGCAAGTAAGTTTTAAGTACTAAGGTTTTTAGGAACATTCGTGTCAAGGTAAAGGTCTGATGATGGGTCCCATGAAGAATCGAGGGAATTTCTTAAATGTTATAGGTATATATATAGTACTTATTGGATTTTCATCAACATATTATCAAGTTTTATTCACAAAAGTGACATTTGATGATGTGGAACTACTGATGTTGACCAAAACGGAACTCCAACGCGCGCAATTTTTCTTCGTTGTTAAGTTTGTAGCGAGTAAGGTTCTCAAGAACCATTTTTGTCGAAGTACAGTTCTGATGATGTGTTTCATGAGAAAGCGACGGAACTCCTCATTCTCCTCAATTTTTATAGGTATATAGTAATTTTGGATTTTCATCAATATCTTTAGCTTTTTTTATTCACATTAGTGGCATTTGATGAAGTGGAACTAGTGATGTTGACTAAAACGGAACTCTTCAACGCGTGAGATTTTATTCTTTTTTTGTTTGTTGTGATATAAGAGGCAAACTAGCAGACAAATCAACTGATGGTAAGCAATTACCGCTGGCCATGGACATCTGTTACACCATAGGGATTGTAAGTGCGGTGCCGGCATTTAAGATAGGAATACGCTCTTTCCTTAAAGTTTTAAAGATCGTATTGGGCCGGAAATACCGCATGCGACAGATCATTTCATAGTTTAGCTGTATGAGGCAGGAAGTTTCTAGAGAAATGCACAGTTCAGGATTGCCAACCATCTAAGTGGTGAAGATATAAATGATGTAGCGTAAAGCGGTGACGGAAAGAGGCGGCAGAGATTAATCCGAACAATTCCTCGGAACTTTTAAGTTTGTAGAAAGTAAGGTTCTTAAGAAATATCTGTACTAGACACCAGTGTCTAGTGTCTAGGTCTGATGATGGACACCTCAAACCTTATAGAAATACATATAGTTTTTTTTTTCATCAATATCTCTAGGTGTTTTGTTTAAAAAAAGTTATATTTGATCAAGTGGAACTGCTGATGTTGTCCAGAACGGAACTTTTCAACGCACGCGTTTTGTATTCTTTATTAAGCTTGTAGCGAGTAACGTTCTCAAGGTGTATTTATATCAATGTTCAGTTCTGATGATGGGTTTCATAAATAATCGAGGGAATTCCTGACATCTTATAATTTCTGGATTTTTATTTACATATCAAGCATTTTTATTAAAATGTGACATTTGACGAAATGCAACAGCTGATGCTGGCCAAAATGAAACTCGCCAATTCGCGCGCGATATGTTTTATTTGTTTATTTTGTAGCAAGTAAAGTTCTTGAAGACATTTGTGTCATAAGGTCTAGTTCTGAGGATGGGTTCCATGAGAAATCGAAGAAATTCCTCTAATCTTATAGGCATACAATACATACAGTAATGTTTGGATTCTCGTCAACATATCAAGCTTTTTTATTTAAACAAGTTAGTGATATTGACCAGAACGGAACTCTTCAACGCGCGCGATTCTTATTCTTTGTTAAGTTTGTAGCAAGCTAGGTTCTTAGGAAACATTTGTGTCAAGGTCCAGTTCTGATGATGGATTCAATGAGGAATTTTGGATTTTAAATCGATTTGAATTCACAATTAGGAGGAATTGAGCATTTTCGTCAACATATCAAGTTTTTTTTATTTGAACAAGTGACATTTGATGAAGTGAAACTGCTGATATTACTGAAACTATGCTGAAACTGCTGAAATGGAACTCTTCAACGACAAGTATTTTACCTTAGGCGTTTTTTTTATTTTATTTCGTTTATAGCATGTAAGGCTTTTAAGGAACATTTGTGTCAAGGTCCAGTTCTGATGATAGGTTCTACGAGAAACTGAAGGAGCTTCTCATATTGTATAGGATAGGCATACATATAGTCATTTTAGGATTTTCATCAATATTACAAGCATTTTTACTCAATAAAGTGACATTTGTTGAAGTAGAATTGCTGATGAAGAACGGAACACCTCAACGACTTCCAGATTCTTTATTTTTATTACTCTTCTTTCTTTTTCATTATTCTTAGAACAGGTATTTCTACGAAGTGAACCGAACTGCTACTATTAAAAGTAGGTAGGTAGGTAGGTTAAATAGGTTAAAACTGTAAGGATTATTATGTATAAGTAGTTTCTTTTAATTAAACATAGGTAAGTAATTCTATTTAAGTATAAGTATCTTTAAAAAAACATCAATCGACTCTTATCTGTCACTAGTTCCAGTTTCAGAGTATAAAATCCGGGTACACAGCCACGGCTAGCCGGGTAGCCAGACAGTTCGAATACGGACAAGTTATTGTGAATAAAAAATCTTATCGTCTTGCAAAAGTTAATGTCATAAATGTATAGGTTTCGAATACATGAATATAAAGTGAAAATGCTGGTAAAAGTATTAGTTTTTATCATTAACCATTTTATATCCCAACAAAACTGTTACCCTTACAAAAATAAAATGCTTTCATTACCTAATGTAGGTTACGTTAGGTAATAAATAAATAAATATGTAGGGACAATCTTACACAGATTGGCCCCAAACTAATCAAAGCTTGTGCTATGGGTACTAGGCGACGTTAAACATACTTATTTAGATAAATATATATTTACGTACATACATAGAAAACACGCAAGCCTTAGGAACAAATATCTGTATTCATCACACAAAGAAATGACCTTACGCGATTCAAACTCGGGACCATCGGCTTCATAGGCAGGGTCACTACCCACTAGGCCAAACCGGTCGGCAAAAGGTAAAGATAATTAGGTAAAGACAATGAATAATTAAACGTATTATAAATTGACACCAATATCCATCAAATAGTATAACTAGGTATGCTAAGAGCGGGCTTCAGGCCATTACGTCGCACCTTTAGAATTAAATTAATTTGACTCAAAAAGTACGACTACTTTATATATGTAGTTTGGTAGAACAGTAAGAACTCACTATATGTGTCTCTTTTTCATGCGGTGAAATCCCCCCCACCCGGAAAGGATAGCGACGCCCATTTTATCGACTCTCGAGTCGACTCCAATCTGATACTAATAGTAAGTAAGTACTTACTTAGTAAGCAAATTGTAGTAGTTATCCCTTCTTAGTAAAATGAAGTATTGTAAAGATACTACTTTTTAACCGACTTCAAAAACTTTTTTTTGTATATATGTTAAGTAAGATCTTCGTCATTTCTGAACCAATGTTGAAAATTAGTTATCGTTTGAAAGTGGGTGTATAGTTCCAAGATGGTCCTATTTTTGACAAAAACCACGAGGAATTAAGGGAACTCCCCAAATCTTATAGGCGTTTTTTAGTTTCATCAACAGACCAGGCATTGCCATTCAAAAAAGTGCTATTTGAAGAAGTGGAACTTCTGATCAGGACCAGAAAAGAACTCTTTAACGATGCGTATTTCACGCTAGACGATTTGTCTTCTTTGTTATGTTTGTAAAGAAGCTACTTGCTTAACGAGGTTTAAGGAATATTTGTGTAAAGGTCTAGCTTACATCATGGGTTCCATGAGGAATTGAGGCAACCTCTCAATTCTTGATGGAACGTAAAACTGTTTATTGACATAATTGTCGATAGGTATCCCATCTGCTCTAATTTACCCCACTTGAAAAAAAAGGTACTTACATGAAAAAAAAAACTTCTCTTAAAAATAGGAAACCGACTTCAAACATAGGTATTAGAAAACATTACAAAAACTGTTATTGTATTTTCAGAAACCATACGGAAATAATGAGGATGCATCGACATAAGAAGAATCGAACATGGGCATGATAAAGTTCAAGAAAAAAGCAAATATAATGTGTACTTGTGTGTAGTCAATGAAAGTTGAAAAATAAAGCATAATTAATGGCCATAGAATACAGAACCGATACACGAACATTAAGACTATTTAAAATAGACATATAGGTTGATCGTACTACTCGTACTAATGTATATCTTTTGTTCAATTATATTATTGCATTAAAGTTAGATTCTCTAGATATATATTATTCATAGGTTCTGTATTCTATACGAATTGTTTCAGTGTAATTATTGTACTAAATACCGTTGACCGCCTGTCAACAGTATTTATTTCTACATTACTATCACAGAAGATTTTAGGCCCTACCGTACAGTTTTTGAATTAGTATTTACTATGGACAAATATAGCGAAATGTGAGTTTTTACCTAAAATATCAATCTTTTGTGAACGTCGTGTAGAGTATATACCGCCTAAGACTGAAGTAGCTACGCGGGTTACGTTTTAAAAATAGAATCGTGTTCATGGTCGGCCCATGGTAAAAATAATTAGGTACCCGTAGACCCGCTGGTGAACACTGTTTATGATAACACTTAAATAAATAAACCCCGTGGACCCACCAGGAGAACATATTGGAGAGATTAGAGATAATACACCGCTTTAAGGGCGGTCGCACTCGGCATTGACATCTGGCGTCTAGATGGCGGGTGGACCTCAGCGAATTTCAAAGAAATATTTATAAACATCCAATGACGTTCGGCTCGGACACCAGATCCAGATCTAGATGGCTCGGATTCCTGTGGAGTCTCCAGGTTCCATCCTCTCCACGTGTGAGTCCTAGGATTTTTCGCGCTGCCAGACTCCGATGACTCGGGCACGTAGTCCAGATGGGTGAGGATCGTGCAGCCTGGAGGGCGTACTCTGAAGTTCCAAATGGCCGAAGACCGTCTAGACGTCCTAGGTAGGTCCCGCTGGAGAGACGAAATGCAAAAAGACCTTAGGCTACGTACGCACTAAGCGGCTAGCCGCGTGCGGACAGCCGCATGACGGTTAAGAATGTATGAAACCGCAACCATAAATACTGAACGCACTAAGCGGTCCGCCGCAACCGCACGCGGCTGGCCGCATAGTGCGTATGGGGCCTTAGCGAACTCGGCGCCGTCGACTAGATGGAAACGGTTTTGGACAGAGAAGCATGGCGGTCTTTGGTGTCGGAGGCCAAGATCCACTTCGGGTCGCTGCGCCATAGCAGTAAGTATTTATAAACATACTGTACCTTCTGTGTACCTAACCCAAAACGAGATATTTAAGAAAAAGTCCACCCGCCATTCTGACGTCAGGATTGCGGTTGGACCTATGAAATCTTGCATTATACCGCACTAAAAGTATGCAGTTATATGGTACAGTCGCCATCAGATATATCGGAGTGGCCGAGGTGCTCAAAGATCTCTAAACACGCACTCTAACCTCTTGACAGTAGAGGCATGTTCAGATATTCGTGGGTACCTTGGCCGCTCCGATATATATGATGGTGACTGTACCTTCAGTGTACCTCTGTAAATAGAAATAGAAAACCGGTGTACCTCTCCCCAAAACAAGCTAGGCTAAGCTCATGCACAATATAACTGCATACTTTTAGTGCGGTATAATGCAAGATTTCATAGGTCCACCCGCCATCCTGACGTCAGGTTGGCGGGTGGACCGTTTTGTAAAATATCTCGTTTTGGGGAAAGGTACACTGGTTTCTATTAAAGGTACACTGAGGTACACAGAAGGTACAATATGTTTATAAATATTTCTTTGAAATTCGCTGAGGTCCACCGCCATCCTGACGCTTACCATATATCTAAGGACCGACCTTAGGGGCAATAACGATAGTGCTAGTTCAGTTGTGTCATTCACAAATTCGAGCCAATCGTGCTGTCTAACGCAACTAGATGCGATTAATCGCGTGCGTAATGCGAACTCATCAACCAATCACGTTGTGGTACTTGTGGCGTTAGACTGCACGATTGGCTCAAACTCGTGTGCGTAACACCGCTGTACTGGCCCCATTCTTATTGCCCGTAAGGCCCGTCCTCAGATATATTATGTCAATGACACAGTCGCGATTTTAAAAAATCACATCGCTTCTGCTACCAAGTTGTTGAGCATAACGTTTTCCTATCCATAGGTTCCATCTGTCCAGTAGGATCCACCATCTCGATCCACCAGATTGAAGAGATTGTTACTTAACTGATGGATCGAGATAATGAAACCTACTGAATAGAGCGGGTCGATTGGATATAACAAAGTACGCTTATATGAAACGCTACTCCGGTGTGCGAGTGAGACAGTCAGGCCAATTTGAACTTGCATTTGACAGAAAACTGTCTCCATCAAACGCTACCAGTTCCATTGCCGGCCTCTTCGCTGCCTTCTATAGTGGTTCAATCTTACCTTGCTTATGAATAAAAAGGGGCGTGCACACCGATATTAGAGTAATATTGGAATCATATCAGTTAGTTGCGGGCGTCTCGCTCGCACAAATACATGCGTATAAGTGCGAAATGAACGCACGAATGACAGCTAACTGGTATCATTCCAATATTATTCTAAAATTGGTTTAATGTCAGTTGCACTTTCGAATTGGCCTACATAGCGATTTCCTTAGCCTGCACACCGGATCGGCGTGTGGGCCGGCATCTAGCTAATGTAAAGCCACCTCATTAGGTGCTTTTAGCCTTTTGAACGGCAAGAACACCTAAAGATGTGGTGAGAGAAAGCCGCGCGTCCCTCATGCACTGCACTAGCTTTACAGCTTGCATTGCGACCAATGTATGCCGCTCACCGCCCCGCCGGTCGCGTGGGTCCAATCCGCGGCCCTAGAAGACGTACTTTACATATAAACAAGAGCACGCGAGCATTTTGCGAGTTATGTATGTGTACTTGTGTTATCTAGGCGCACAAACGGTTACAATAACAAGAAGTGTACACCGCGTGTGCAGTCCAACACGGGAGCACGGGTGCGATTCGAAAATAACGCGCTAGCGACGCATTACGACATTGATGCTTTACCATTTGAACGCCATAAACAAAAACGTTACTCACACGCCAAGGTCACGGGCGCAAGTGAGCTTGAAAGTGCATGAGTATTACATTAGGGACTTTGACAGCGATTATAACAGCTATAATCATTAATGTGTTCATGGCCCTTAAATCATGTCTAGTGACGGCGCCTTTAGGTGTTCTTGACGTTCAAAAGGTTAAGGGCGTTTGCTAGCTGGCGCTAGTGCACGGAGCGGGCAAACACGCGCAGGTGCCTTTGTAAGTAAAATCAGTCGCACGCGTCCGCGCCAGTTAGCGTTGCTGATACTGTAAGCCGCACGCTCGCTCCATGCACACGCGCGACGTTGCGGACGCCCTATGCCCTAAACCTTACTTGAAAGTGTGAAGGTTACTCTGACAGCGGCTATATCAGCTATAATGTATTTATGACGCTTTGAGCATAGCTAGTTAAGACGCCTTAAGGTATTCTTGGCGTTTAAAAGGTTAAGGGCGTTTGCTAGCTGGCGCGAGTGCACGGAGCGGGTGCACGCGCGCGGGTGCCTTTGTAGGTAAAATTCGTTGCACGCGTCCGCGCCAGTTAGCGTCGCCAGTTACTGTTTTTCGTTAACCCGCTCCAGCTAGCAAACTAATCGCAAATAGTCCGAGATTGGCGCAATAACCATGCATTACCTTATCTGGATCTGGATGCACCTATTCACCAATGCTTGCTTTAAAGTAACTTGTCGACTCGTCCTGATAATATTTGTGCGACCGTGAAGAAAATCTATGCCGTCACTTATTTTTCAATTTATATGAAATAAAGATGTTAAATGTATTCAAAAGTTTTTTATTTAATAAGGTATGTATAAGTGCTCTGTGCATCCGCACCAGCTAGCGGTGCCCTCAGCAAACCAATCGCAAATGGTCCGAGATTGGCGCAATAACCATGCATTCTCTTATCTGGATCTGGATGCACCTATTCACTAGAAAATGTATGCCGTCAGTTATTTTTCAATTTATATGAAATAAAGGTGTTAAATGTATTCAAAAGTTTTTATTTCATACGTATATATAATGGAACGAAATACAGCTACTATCTTAGCTTGGCAAACAGTTAAAAGTCGCTGATGCTTGTAATGTATTCACTGCGTTAATTTTAGGTTTAAGATTTTTTATTCTCACTAAGAATTTGACAATTCACTTACATGAGAACTTAAAACTACACAATTTAATCCTGCTTCATATGGCAAACGAAGGGAACGTTGCTTTGAACCGCGACGCAATCTCAAATGTTTCACGTTTACACAATTTTCCTGCAGAGAGACAAAACAAGTATGTACATAGTACCTTTTTACGATTTATTTTATCGTAACATATAAACTTAGATTTATTTTCTTGCTGCTAATTATGGTACTCCATAAATACATTTACTTACCTACTTATTGCTTAGGAATCTTATTTCATGTTTAATAATAAGTTTATATAACGTTTCTAGCGGTACATAACGCGAACTTTAAAAAATATAATGCTTTTTCTACCTTTATCACTCGAATATGTAAGAGCAAGAGAGATAAATAGACGACACTTACTCGTTCAAGGTAACAACTCGTTTTATTGTCAAAGTTCCGAATTAAACAAACTTATTCTTCGGTGACATTTTTAAGCGTTTATAAGCGACTATACGGATCCAGCATTTGCCCCTCATTCGGTTCTCCTATTGCACGCAAGATGTCAGTACTAGAGAGGATTTGAAAAATCATAATTAAGTAGTTTAGTGCCATTTATTGAGCGGTAATAATTTAAAAAAATATATAAATTACTTTTTCATTATATTTCAGGCATGCAAAGTGATGTAAATGATTACAAAAGTAACTCTATATGAATGACATTTTTTAGTTCCAGTTTACGCCGCAGCGCATGATCAAAATTATTAATATCATCTTCCCTGGACACTTTCGGTCTTTGGTGTCATACAAGTAATTAATGCTTAATTGAAGACCTTCCAAATAGGATATGACTCAATTGTATATACCACTAGTAAAAATTACCCAAACGGCTACCAAGGCTCCATCTAGTGCCAGGTAGAACAAACAAAGCGGCATTTACCACACTTAATTAACGAAAAAACTAGTTTTATTACCGCCCCTGCAAGGATTTGAGTGCAAGTATATATATATTAAAATACCTTATAAAAATGTCTTTTAAATGATATATATGGCTTGAGTATACAAGCAAGTTTCAGTGTTTAATAGCAGTATTTTTAATTCAAGCATATGTTTTATCAACTAATTCCAGCCCTGTACGTACTTAAACGTAAGTAGTGGTAAACAGAAATCTAGAATTTCTCATATTCTTTCATACAAAACACCTAACAACCGGCTACATAACAAGTACTTTGTAAAACAACCGTTTATATTGGCCACTCTTTTTTTAAATTGCTCAGTCCCTGCAAGTTATCCAAAGTTGGTGTCATACAATAAAATAATGCTAAGAGTAAACCCTTTCAAACGAGATATGTCTCAACAGTATACATCCATGGGACAAATTGCCCATTCTCCTTTACTTGGGTCTGTTCTATATAACACAGGCTGGGTGTACTGGGGATGGGTCGGGAGGAGCTTTATTATTATTATTGGGGTTTCGGGCCTTTGAGTGCCACGTCGACCAGGTAGTGATCTATTGTGACAGCCCTTTAAAGTTCATTACTGATGCCCGTTGAATCCAGGAAATTCCAGATTCTTTGGGCCGTAATGTTCTGTACCTCATAGGGTTGCAATACGTGCCGCCCTAAGTGGGTACTTCTTTTTGACATTAGTGGTCCACAGGAGCAGAGAATGTGCATTGCAGTCTCCTCTGACTCATGGCAGAACCTGCATGTCGCGTCTTGTTTCTTCCCAATTTGAAACATGTGTTTGTTCAACTTACAGTGTCCAGTCAATATTCTGGTCACCGCGCAGGTTTTATGTCTTTTGAGCTCTAAGAGCTCCTTAGCAAATTTGTTGTTGAACCCTTTGATTAGAGCTTTCGAGTGTTCTTGTCCTTTGACGAATTTCCACCAATCGATTGCTCTTGTTTTTTCTAAGCTGAGCAGAGAATATGCATCCCGTTTTGTGATTCCACAGAACGGTTCTGGGCCGACCAGGGGTGTGTCTGCGCCCTTTCTAGCAAGTTCGTCCGCTTCTTCGTTTCCGTTAATGTCGGAGTGCCCTGGTACCCATCTAAGTATGACTTTGTTGGAGTTAGCCAGTGCATTTAGGTCGGGAGGAGCTTACCCAAACTGGCCAGGACCGGAGTCAGTGGAATAATAGAAATAAAAAATAAAAATAAAAACGGTTTATTCCAGATCACTGATCCATAACGACTATTAGTATACACTTAAAACTATGTTAATTAGGTACTAAAAGAAAAAAAAAATAAGAACATAACTAAAAACTAAGATGTGTTGAGAGGAGGGGCGCAGGTTGCCATACTCTATTTCGCTCTCCCAATTGCCACCTCCACCCAAAACTTTATAACCGGCAGTCGAGGCGCTCGGCCAACACCTTGAGAAAATATGAATATGATTCGAGCGCTACACCCCATCAGAGGGTAACAGGATGAAAAGAAGAAGTGTAAAGGTTGCATAAAAGGTCAAAATGTACTGTAATATGTAATCACAGACCACGACCTTATTGTGACAGGTATAAGCACAAAAACGCCAAAACAATTCCAAAACAAGCGTTTTGTTAAGAGAATCGATACAGAGGGCGTTGGGAATGAGCTTCGAAACTCAGATTGGTCCAGAGTTACTTCTGCACTCTCAGTGCAAGAAGCTGTTAATGCCTTCAATCGACTGTTGCTTGACGTTATTTCCAGACACTCACAATATGTAGCTATAAGCCGATCCAAGTTTACGATTAAGCCCTGGATGACCCCCGGGCTCATTCGGTGCTCAAGGCATAGAGATCATCTCCATCAAAAATGCCGCAAAAACCCAAATGATCAAATCTTGAAACAAATTTATATCCGCTACAAAAACTTTCACAACGGGCTTCTACGGAAACTAAAATATAACTACGAATCAGCTGAGCTGGAAGAAAATAAGAATAACCCTAAAAAACTCTGGAATTCCATCAAAAACATCACTTACACGACAAAGAATATACAAAAACCAACCGATCTAACCCAAATTAAGAGCACAGTTGCCGAATCTCTCGATTGCTGTAATCAGTTCTTCGCTAGAGTTGGTGAAAGGCTGGCCAACGACGTGCTTAAAAACATAAACAAAACTCAAGAGGACCTTGCGCGCGAAATGTCGTCAAATGTTTCCCCGCCTCAATCTCTTTTCCTAATTGCAACAAGCGAATCAGAGGTTGAGTCGATTATAAATGGCCTGAAACCAGATAGCTCTCCTGGCCTTGACGGGATTACCAATCGTCTGCTAAAAGCTATCAAAAGCTACATTATCACTCCCCTCACACACATTTTCAATCTTAGTTTGTCCGAGGGTATTTTTCCTGATATATGGAAAGAGGCGGCGGTCATACCACTACACAAAGCAGGGGACAAATCAAATCCTAGCAATTACAGGCCAATTTCTTTGCTTGGAGCTCTCTCAAAAATCCTAGAGAAATTGGTCAGTAAGCGCTTGGTCAGTTTCCTGGAAAAAAACAACATAATCTCAAATCGCCAATTTGGCTTTCGCGAAAAAAGGTCGACTGAAGACGCAGTGGTACTTATGACAAAGCTAATATCAGGATACCTGGACAATAACGAAAGCTGCATCGGTGTCTTTCTGGACTTAACCAAGGCATTCGACACTGTCTCAATCCCAATCCTATTAAAAAAACTAGAACTCGCTGGAGTAAGAGGGATTGCCTTGAAATGGTTCAGCAGCTATCTGTCAGGCCGAACACAGCGAGTGAAGATAGACCAAGACATAAGTAACCCTATGGAGATTAGTTTCGGAGTCCCGCAGGGTAGCGTTCTGGCTCCTATATTATTTAATGTCTACATAAATGACATTGCTTCAGGCAGTTTACTTAACGCTGATATAATTTGCTATGCTGACGATACGGCAATAATCTTCCACGACTGCAGCTGGATAAGTGTTTCTGAAGCCGCAGAAAGGGGTCTGGGTGTTGTAGCCGAGTGGCTGAAACGCAGCTTGCTTACACTCAACACTACAAAAACAAAACTCATCTGTTTCCATAAAACAAAAGCCTCAGCTCCTTCTACTTCACCCAGTATCAAAATTCACACTTGCAACCGAACCCAATCACCAGCAACTCCCTGTTCTTGCCAGCCGATCGACAGGGCTCCTGCCGTAAAATATCTTGGGGTGGTAATTGACGAAAAACTGGATTTCAAGAACCACGTAATAACCACAGCAAATCGAGTACGCAGACTTATTTACGTTTTTAAAAATTTACGAAACTCGGCACGCAAGTCATTGCTTAGAACAGTCTACATTAGTATCTGCGAATCTGTACTAGCCTACTGTATAACTGCTTGGGGCGGAGCATGCAAAACTTACATGCTTACACTGGAAAGGGCGCAACGAGCTGTTATCAAGGTCTCCCTTCGAAAACCAATTAGATATCCTACCAAACTAGTATACAGCAATCTGGGTGTCCTCAGCGTTCGTGGTATTTTTGTTCTGCGGGTGGTGTCAAGGATTCACAAAACAGTCTTGATGTCTCCCAACTACGAATGCATGCTGCAAAAGCGCACGTTCAAAGTCCCAGTTCCTCCGACTGTATCAGCTTTTGCTCAACGTCTGCCTAACTTCATCCATCCTTTTGTATATAACAAAGTTAATAGTAAAACTCTCATCAAAAAATGTACTGTTAGGGAAGTTCAGAAAAAAATTTCTTTATGGCTCAGCTCCCTCTCTTACGAGAATATAGAAGAACTTCTAAAAGTTGATAAATAACCACTTTCTCTTTTCACATACACTCACACTCATACACACACGCACACGCACACACACACACACACACACACACACACACACACACACACATACACTCTTTCACTCGCAACAATCAACTTGATCGAGTCGCACACATA
Source organism: Cydia pomonella (assembly GCF_033807575.1). Taxonomy (NCBI): domain Eukaryota; kingdom Metazoa; phylum Arthropoda; class Insecta; order Lepidoptera; family Tortricidae; genus Cydia; species Cydia pomonella. Next base: position 17,549,552 of record NC_084719.1, read on the forward strand.
ATGATAAATTTAAATTAGTTTAATTTAGTTTTAAGTAGTGTTAAATTGCTTGTTTATTAATTTAATTGTAAAAATGTTAAATTATAATATTTTAGTATTTCCTCTTCTTATAGGCTTTAAGTATCGATTGTATAAACTTTGAGTCTGGGTTACCTACGAGACAGGCTGAGCCTAGTGTAGGAGCCAGAGCAAACTGACTAGCATATTCCCTAGCATAAAAAAAAAAAAAAAAAAAAAAAAAAGGTAGAAGTCCTAGTGTTCGACGGTGCACTAGTACTACCCTACGAACCCCTACGAACGGGTTGCTGGCAGTGGGTGTATTATGTAAGCAAAAGATTTGATTTCATTTTGAGCTTACTGTGGAGACTAGGTCAATTTCAACTGCATGAATATGTCGCCGCCCTGGCGGGTTTGGGACACATTAGGTATCAGCTGAACTGTCTCTATGAAGATATCTTCCCATGAAGGTTCCATTTTTGGATGCCATTTGTTGTAGTCGCTGTTTCCCCGAACACGCATTCCCATCCACAACTGCCCTGTTCCATGAATTTGTGTAAGATATTCCAATGAGTATTTTTTTTATATTTACCTGGAGTCCCTGCTTTCTTAGATGCGCTGCCGAAAATGCCCGCATAGCTTTCTTTCTTAGTTTCTTGAAACTCTTCACTGGTCAAGATGTCCGGGTCACCTCCTGTCTCAGTTTCAGCTCGGATGACATCTTCGGGGAACTTTTCCATGTGGGCATGCTTGGATCTGTACATTACTGTCAAAAAAGAAAAACGTAATGATGTATTTTGTCCAGGTTATACCAGATAACAAAAATCACAGGATATAATGTCAATAGTGGACTTATAGACATTATTAGTCTATCACTAGTACCATATATTTTGACTAAGGTGTTGTTTTTGAAGTTAGGGCTTGTAAAGTTAGAAGCTTGGTTCTACAAGAGATCTAATAACTTTTTGACAGTGTGAGCCTAATGGTTTCGTCTTGGCAAAATTTTACATGAAAATGTTTTTGATGGGATGAGATTTTTTTCTAAGTAAATCATCACACAACATAAGTTATGTATGTTGTTCCCACTTTATTCTTTCTTTCCATTTAAGCTATTCCTAGCACCTATGATTGTTTCAATATCGTGCTTTATATAATAAGGAATGCTCCCGGGAAGCGCTATAAAATCTGTCCTGGGAGCATTACCATTATATGACATCAAAGAAATTATTGAGACCCAAACACAAACGAGACATGCAATTTTTATATAAACTTTATTTTTATAAAAATTAGGGGCTAACAAAACATTATAATACAAAAAAAATATGCAGGCATCTGAAAAAAACTTACTTGTGGTATTTATAAAACATAACATAATAAACAGTTTTTTCAATTACTAATTCAAACATTTTGAGGCTTAGTAGAGCACCTGGAATACTGACATTTATTAAGCTGGCATTTCATGCGATAAAGTCGAACTATGTATGTAAATTATACTTACATAATCCTTTTTTAATAAAGTCATGTTTGCGGCTGCAGTTGTATTTGTAAATTGAATTGATGTTTTTCACATATTCGCTGAAAGAAATATAAAAAAACTACATTAGTATTAGTTTGAAGATTACCATTACATAAACAATTTTGTTTAAAATCATACTTTTATGCTTATAAAAGCATGATTTAAAAAAATCATATCCTTGCATTTTTTAAATGTCAAAATCAACAGCCAAGTAAAGCTTTTTACTTGACTGTTGATTTTCACATGACCGTTATGGTGCCAGTACTGTTCCAGCATTTTTTCCACGGCTCATGGGAGCCTGGGGTACGCTTGGCAACTAATCCCTAGAATTGGCATAGGCACTAGTTTTTATGAAAGTATCTGCCATCTGACCTTCCAACCCAGAGGGTAAACTAGGCCTTATTGGGATTTTTACGGTTTCCTCACTATGTTTTCCTTCACTAAAAAATAACTGGTAAATATCAAATGATATTTCATACATAAGGTCCAAAAGCGATTTGTACGAGCCGAGATTTGAACAACCTCTGGATTGCAAGTCGCAGACTGTCACCGCTAGGCCACCAGCGCTTCATTTTAGTAACAGGGACATAAAAACAGGAAATATAGAACTGAATAGTTTATTTACAATAAAATAGTAGATTGCGAACTGTCAAAATATATTTATTTATAAGTTAACACATTCACTGTCAGCGACCTGCTATACAGTGGCAGTTTTTTGTATGTAGGTGCTTTTTGTTACATAGCATTTTTCCCACATTATTGTCTAAGCTCATAACGCATAGCACACGTTGACACTAAATTTGTAAAAAAAAATTAGCATCCAGATCAACCTGCATACATCCGGCTACTGGTCACAGGCCTCTTTTATTAAGCGTTGTGGCAAGTGTCCCTAAACTAGTACAATGTGGATTGGGAACTTCAAAGAAACACTTGTTCTATTTTAATCACAGATGCACATTATGTAGTTACCTCAAGATGTCTTTCTACAAACAAGAGTAACTTGCATAAACCCCCCTAAACAATAATCTAAATTTACCAGCTGAAAAATTAACTTAGAATTTTAAATCTAATATTGTTACTCTTTCCTGTCCTATTATTGCTTTGGTGGGAAGCAAGGAACTGAACTAGTTATTTTTCAGGTTTTCAGATTACACAAGAATTGGCTGTTACCATAGAGCTAACCAAATTGTCTCCTTCAGATAAGTGCTTTTATTGGTTACAGATTGAGATGTTAATACAAATACAATAAGTAAATAAATACTGCTTATACATCCACTAAATGCATGTTACCATTTTGAAAAGTAATGAAGTAAACTAGTAGTAGAACAATGGATTGGACCTAGTTGATGCTCTAAGTCTACAGCTTTGTCAACAGGTACAAAAAAACCTTAACTTTTATAGCTAACTGATCTTATCCCATAAATCTACAACTTAATTATGTAAATATAATACACCATAGAGTAAATGTAGAATTTAACAAAGGCAGGAGTGATGTATTATGCATGCTAACATTATTATAAATCGGCAGAGATTTTTCAGGTTATTGTAAACTTACTAGGTGCTTTCCTGAAAGAACTTGACGACTGCTATGGGAGGCTTCTTGAATGATGGCAGCACATCTGGGGGGAGCTTGTCCGCCCCGACCACTGCTCCGGGCCACCAGCAAGACCCTAGCTTCACCCACACCACCTCTCCATCCAAGTAATTTATTTCAGTCTGCTCACACATCTCCACTTATCTGTTCAGGCGAAACGCACGACCATATTTTGTTGCACTGTAGCCACTATGATATGTCGACTAAAACGGTTACCACATCATCGTCTCATGGTTGAGCTGTAATAACTCTTAGAACACTGCCATCAACAAATAAGAAATCCCGAATACGAATTATGTATGTAATTGTCAAAACAGTAGCAAAATATTAGTTGTAAATACTATTCGCCGACTGCTACGAAATAATTTTATTCGGTATGTCAAGGTGGCAGCATTGAGTTGACAAGCACCCTCGATTTAGTCAAACAATAATCATTTAATTTTGATTTTTTGCTACAATTCCATTTAGAAAACAAAATAAATCATTACATGACATTCAAAATTAAATTTTCTTTTTTAATAAGATTATTAAGGGTAATAATGTCCCATAATTAAAAAAAGTTGAAAAGTTACGCCGGAAATTATTACAAAGTACAGCGTCAGCATATGCCAACATTAAAGTCTTAAATAAAGTTGCCACCAAACAAAACCTTAAAGAAATATAAAGGATACCAGTCACATATACAATTATACACAACAACTTTTTTGCTAGCATGCAACAATGGCATTAAAGATAAAAATAAAACTTTATTTAAATTTAAACGCAATTTTGTATTTTTTTATAAGATTAAATATTTAGCGTAATCGCTTTTAGTCATGCAATATAAAGAGAACGGATACATTTTCGTACAGATAGGTTGGACAATAGTACTTAAAGACACCAATTGGAACCAATCAGCAAAAGATAGCAATTTGGAAGACCGGTCCACCATGATTGTTCTAGATTGTAGTAAAAATCGAAGAACAAAATCGAATTTGCAAGAATCAAAAATCGTTAACGACCGTCAGACTCCATAGCGCCTATTTACCGCGAAAACTAAAAATTGAAATTTCTTTATCTCTATCGCTCGGTTATTCCCACTAGTTACCACCAAGTTGTTACCAGTGGTAACTACTGGGAATTTTATTCCGCCTTTTACTACTGGTAACTACTGGAAAAAAAACCCCACTAGTTACCACCAAAAAGTTGTTAGAGTTTATCACTAATAAAAACAGTAGAAATAATAGATTAATATATATTATAGAAAAAGTATAGTATAAATATAGAGTGCTTTAATAAATAATTATAAGTCGATTAGTGTTTCAGTAAACTGCCTTAAAAGTGATCAAAAATATTAAAACCGGGTGGGGTGTAAAAAAAAATATTTAAGAAGAAATTAACGTGAGGATGAAATTTATCCTATTAATTGTAAATTGCATTAATTGAGACGTTATCTGTGAAACCTGGATCTTTTGTTGAAAGTGTTTACTCCGTACTGCGTAGCGCAGCGTTGTATTTATATAGGAGCATCGTTGATAATTGCGTAAGCGCCATCGACAATAAGGTCCCTTTCAATAAATAATATCACAATTAATAAGAACGAACAAACAAATTAGTCAAATATCGACTATATTTGATCACTTTTAAGGCAGTTTACTGAAACAGTAATCGACTTATAATTAGACTAATAACTAAGTAACTTATAATTAATTCGACTTTTAATTAATTACCTATTGATAAAAGCACTCTATATTTATATACTCTATATGTATTGAACGGTAACAAAATTTTGGTAGTAACTAGTGGAAAACTCTAACCTTTTCCCAATTTACTATTGTTAACTACAAGGATAAATGACTTACCAAGGGTGGTACATACTGCTGGCTGTTTGTTGTTCGCTGATGACTTGAAGCTGTTTCTGGGAACCCGGGATAAGTCTGGTTTGGACGATCTCCAGAGGGACATCGACGCGGTGACCGAGTGGAGTGAGAATAATAAACTGCATTTTAACACCTCTAAATGTAAAGTTATTACGTTCTCTAGAATTCGGTCACCTCACATCAAACAATATCACATTAAAGACGCAGTGATAGATCGCGTTGATGAGGTAACTGACCTGGGACTGACCTTGGACTCAAGACTTGACTTTAGGACGCACATTACCAATATCTGTAAGCAGGCGAATAAGGTCCTGGGGTTTATCATGAGGGTATCGAGCCAGTTTAGTGACACTCGAGTTTTGCAGCTGCTATACAACGCCTATGTTCGCAGCAAACTTGAATTTGGAGCTTGTGTCTGGGATCCGCACGAAAGCAAGTATACCCTCATGGTAGAAAGAATCCAGAGGAAATTTGCCCGATTTCTTTATAGGAAAAAGTTAGGATATTATCCTTATTTGTATCCGTCATTGTTTGTCAGTGGTATGGTTGGGATGGATACATTAGAGTTGCGGCGGAAATTGTTACTGATGGTGCATTACTATAAGTTACTACGCAACCAAGTCGCGAATCCATCTGCATTGTCAAGAATAGGTTTGTCTGTGCCGCCCCCTCGCCGTTGCCCCGCGGCGGGGGAGGGCGGAGCGGTGGTGTCGCGGCGGCGCCGGCGCCTGTTCGCGTGCCCGGCGAGGCGCACGCGCTGGGCCGCAAACGCTCCCTCTGCAAGAGCTATCGCTCTGTTGAATGATATGTCTATGCGATTACCTGACGTTGACATTTTTTATCATGCCTCTTACCAAATTATTAAAGGCATTTATGAATTTTTGAATTTAACTTAATTTAATTGATTATCATCCATATTTATTTACTTTATTGACATACTTAATATTATATAATCGAATTTGCTTTTTGTTTTTGTAAGGTTGAAATGTAATTTTCATAGTGTAAGTGTGACATAGCATGTACAATAATTATAATATCATTACTTATAAGCGCCTTGGTTTATTAGACTGTAAGCTTATTTGTGAATAAAATCGAATAAATAAAAAAGGAAAATCCCACTAGTTTGGTTGCCACCAACATGGTTTGGTGGTAACTACAGGGATTTTTTTTCTCAGTAGTTACCAGTGGTAAAAGGTGGGAAAAAATCCTAGTAGTGGTTACCACTGGTAACAACTAAATGGTAACTAGTGGGAATAACCCTATCGCTCAAATAATCAAGAGCGATAGAGAGGCAGCTAACGAAATTTTGATTTTTATTTTTAGTGGTAGTTCCTCTTAAACTGTGTCATAGATGGTAGGATCGTATATATGTGCTATACCGCGTGCGCCTGTGAGGGCAGAACATACGCAATACGACAAAATTAGAAACACGTTTTAACATTGCAGACAACATACCATAAACAACCTACGTAATTTGATCGGGTTCATTGTTACACAGCATAAAAACGGTGAGCAAGAAAAAACGTCTACGTCACTTGCGTTTCTCCAGGAACTTTCTGCCTCGCACAGCTAAACTGTGGAATGAACTGTCGCCTGCGGTATTTCCGGACCGATACGACCTTAAAACCTTCAAGAAAAGAGCGTACTATCTTAAAGGCCGGCAACGCACTTACAACCCCTCTGGTGTTGCAGGTGTCCATGGCCGGCGGTAATCGCTTACCATCAGATGCTCCGTCTGCTCGTTTGCCTCCTCTATCATAAAAAAAACTTATGACTTTTTAGAAGTAGACAGAAGGAACAAATGAGATTGTGACAAGGACAAACGATAATAGCGCTTTCTCTGCTCCTCCTACTGAAAGTTCCGTAACATAACAGCATCTCGTTCGGTCATCTCCCTCCCCCCCCCCCGCTCGCTCGCCCATACGCTCGTGAATCTAATTTAGAATCTTGAGCGTAGTAAGGGACTCAAAAGTTTTCACATCAGTAGTGAGACCATATTTGGAAGGTAAAAATACAGCCTGAAAAAATTTAATCCTTATTCATCACTATTTGACTCGTATATTTCTTAAGGTATTCTAACAATTAAGTTAATTACCGCAATAAAATATGAAGAAAAAAATTACAATATAATAATACAGAAATTACGAACATCAATTGACAGTTCAATCGACAAGTTTTTTTTTGTAAAAAAACTTCGTAAGATACAATCCGAATTGCGGATACTACTTTTTGCCTTATTTAAAAGTAGACTTTTAAAAGTAGACTTATTAATTTTGCGTAATAATCTTTGTATTTTTTTAAGTTCATTGTTTTGATTGTACAATAAAATACTAAAAATATGGTGTTTTTATCAAATATTAAACTTTTTTTTCCTTAACTAATTATTACGAATGAATTTTTTCGGTGGTCTATTATACACCGTGTTTTTATTAATTTCCGTTAATTTCAGAGGTGCATCCCTGAGCTTAAATTAAGTAATTAACTTTCTCAAAGACACCGGTATTCTATTTAACTCCATTTCGGAGATAAACAATAATTAATTTTTATCTTATAAGGCTCTTACGAGCGTGTACACTTGCCTTAGGACCTGTTTACATATTGATTAGTGTTTAGTACGAGTTCATACATTTGCTACAAAACGTAAGTATTGATCTCGGACGATCGATGTTCGAAGTGACATTGATATTATGATATATCACAGTTTTCAATTGTTTAGTTGAGTTAAATGTCATGTCCGTGTTATAACAACGCTACATGCAACATTTAATTACTATTTATAAAAATATTTTTTTTTTTACAAAATTAACTATGCCATTTAGTTTCCTTAAACGTACTTACCGATACCCCGATTCATTAAAAACGCGGTGTATACCGTTGAATTACGTTTGAACTTTTTTGTGTCTTTCTTTTGATAATAACGTGAAAGGGACAGAGAGATTAGAAGCCAAATATTTCGAACTTCTATTAGGCCCCGCACGTAGAAATGACATTCGAATATAAACGACATTTGAAATATTTGAATGCCATTTTGTCTCACTCAGTAAGCAAAAACCATTTTGCTTACTGTTTTTAAGCAGAAAATTACCCTTGTTCGAGCTGCTGAGGTGAAAAAATTTGTGACACGCACTTATGGCTCTACAAATATGAATAATGTTGAGCCGTTGTTGAGTTCTCTCAAAAAGAGAGCTATCTGTTTTATAGTTCACCTAATAACGAAGACCAAAAATTGCCAAATAGGGGAAATAATTCATGTATAAGTAAGCGAATTTTGACATAGTTGTAGGGAATGTTGTTTTATACCTAAAAGTTTCTTTATTTTACCTTTTTTCCGACTTTTCAGCCAGGTTGCACTAGCTGTAGTCACGGAAGATTGACGTGTGACGTCCCAGCAAAATGTCAACAGAAATGAGAGTTAGGTCATTACATACTAGGTATTTTCTCTATTATTCTAAGGGTACTTATATGTACTTCATTTCTACTATCTAGAACTGAGATATTAGTATTTTAGTCAAACTGTTATTACCCTTATTACCTAGGCAATAGAGTCCAAATAAATAAATTCATTGCTGCAGGGCAGTATTGGGCATAATACAATTAATTTGTAATTTCATTGCGCATTAAATTACATTTAATGCAATTAGGTACTTGTAATGCATTAGGCTCGTAATTAAATGAAATTTAATTTGAATTACCTGGTAATTTTTAATTGAAATTACATTAATTCGTAATTGCATTACGCAATTACGTTGTGTAAACTATTTATTACTTACACAAACAGGATCAAATTTACCCACGTGGAATGGTTATAGAAAATATTCAGTCTAGTTTAAAACATTTACCAAAATACAATTTAAATAACTAATAAGCATTTAAAGGAAGTATTTAGGTATAAGTATTTTTTTAGTCTTAGATTTTCTTAGTAATATGATTTTAACAAGTTTAAGTGTAAATCTTCGAATGGTAATATAATTATATCCGAGAGGTACAGTCAACTGCAAGTGTACATATATGTGTCAGTCCTAAAAGGGACCTTGTGGTGTAAATTGAGTTATCTAAGGGATATAAATCTAGAAACATATACCTGACTATTAATACAACAATCAACCCACCTAAAAATACCGCTATAAGGTCCCTTTTGTTTTGAACTGACACAAATAGCGTCCAAAGTTGAATGTAAGAACTAAAACACGTACTAAAAACATACAAAAAAGTATGTAAAAAAAATAGTTGAAACTTTTGAGGATAAGTCCCTTAAACTTGAGTTGCAAAATTTGGCCTTATCATATTAAATTAAAACTCAAACCCACAAAATAGTATAACATGTTATATAAAAACAATGAAAATGTTTTACTAAGTGAGTGTAATTTGTAATGCATGAAGCAATGCATTACGAATTAAAATTACAAAATATAATTTCTAATTGAATTGCGAATTACATTTTAATGCAATTAGAAATTAGATTTCCGTAATTTCAATTCATAATTCAAATTACATTTTGTAAATGCAATTCATAATTCGTAATGCAATTACTTTTTGTTTTGCCCAACACCGCGCTGCAGGGTAGATGTTCGAGCACTGCTACGGCCGCGGCAATGGCCGATGGCGGCAAACCATTCGCCGCGCTCGCCCTGCGGTGGATTGCCTAGGTAATAAAACTAATAAAAGTGATGACATTTTGACTAAAATACAAATATCTCAGTTTTGCAATGGAATTCCGCTTGGTGCCTATAGAACGAAATTAAATACCTATCTGATGACCTAATTCTCATAGTTTTTAGGACATTATGACGCATAGGTCTTTAGCTATAAAAATATTGTACACTCTTTTTCGCTAGGATCGATATTTAAAAGAATATTAAATGGGGAAATTATAAGCAATTTTGTTTATTTTAAATCTACCTTTTATTTTAAAGCTAGCAGGTACACCAACTGGTAAAGGCCCCCTTAAATGTTCAAAAACTAATGAGAAAGTTGCATTTTATCCACATGTGAGTCAAAAAGAAAGAAAGTACGTACAGTAAGGCAGTAAGCTAAGAAAAAAGGAAAAAATGAAACAAAATGATAAAAACAATTGACCTATCTTTAATTCAATATTGGAAATAATGTACACTAATTCAAATAATTTAATAATTACTTAACACACTACTTGAGTTCATACGCAATATTTTTTGTTACTTTGGTAATTTTTATGATGTTTGAAGTATTTTTTTATATTTTAATATAAAATCGGTTTATTTTTATTTCAGAGTAACAAGATGTATAAATAGCTATGTAAATAATAACAATTATAGTACTGGTACTATTCGCTAGGTGCCATCATTTTAAAGGTTTTCCTGCGTTAAATCTAAATTAAGAGGCCCACTGATTACCAGTTCGCCGGACGATATCGGCCTGTCAGTTATTCGCGATTGTCAGCTTTTGCGAATAACTGACAGGCTGATATTGTCCGGCGAACTGGTAATCAGTGGGCCCCTTTATGGAGTAAAAATAGTTCCAATTTCTGCCGCTAGCATTAATGCTTAGCATTCCATAAGATTACGTGTGTTGTGACAATCAGCGCCACTCCTCCCTCCACCGACTTCGCACCTTGCCAAGTGTTATTGCTGTAGCAGTCTTACCTGCTAAGATTTATACACATATTTAAACACTAACTTAATAATTAAATTTACTTACAAAATAAATAGTCACATTGTATAAAAATATATACAGATCATGAGATCTGATGAGTTTTTGTAATGCGTCGGCTTACGTTGGCAACATCTGTTTTGTGACATATTTGGTACTTTGGGCGCCTTTAGAATTTTAATAATAATTTCTAGTTGTTTAGTGGGGACTTATAGCTTTTACGTAGGTACTTTAAGGGTTTGCTCGCTTCAAGTTGGCAGTATGTGACCGTTACAAGCATGCAGTGTTGCCAGGCGTACGATAATCACCGTACACCTACGATAATTTGGGTTCCGATACGATGTACGTTCCAAGGAGCATTATCATACAAAAAAGTACGATAATTTCAGTCCTTGTGCGATGCCACCCAAAAAGTCTAGTTTTTGAACTAAAATATGACACATTCCTTCAGAAATAGGCTACAATTAGCACCTTTTTGGGGTGTTCGGCTTCTTGGTTTACGTCAAAAATGTCTAAATTACCTGTAAACTGTTTGGATCTAACACAAAAATACACAAATATAACTGATTTTTGCGTAATTTAGACGAAAATTGCGTCTTTGAAAGAAATTTTAGGAGCAGTGCCTTTTTGATAGACGTACCTACGATTTTTTTTTTCATCGGTACGATAATTTTGGCAATCAAATACGATAATTCTCTCCCGCTCACCTGGCAACACTGCAAGCATGTTACAAGCCGTTAAATGTAATGCCACAGGTACAATAAAATTACTATTCATCATCATTATCATCGTCAGGCCTTATGTAGTATGTACATCTTTACAGATGATTTAAGCAGCATCTATTATTACTAATATTACAGTCGACAAAAAATATTTGTGTAGAGTAAGACCAAGCTAAGTTGGCAGCGATTTTGATAGGTACGAGTAGCTCAGCTTGTGCAAGGGTTAAGTAAACGTCATAATTTCATAGATGTTTGAAGTTTAAAATAACACTTGCACGTTCTGGGCTGTCAAGATCGCTGCCAACTTATCTTGGTCTGACTCTGCTTTATTTTTTAATTCTTATTTTATTAATTATTTTATTGTTATTGAATTAAATGTATATGTACCTAGGTAATAAAAGTAGTTGTAAACCGCAGCTTTACAGTCTGTGTTAGGGCAACAACTTATAGGCACCTCTTCCTGTTCCTTTCAGAAGAAAGTGTCCTCAAAGATATATACCTAGTCGCATCCAAAATGGACTGCATGGACTGGACGGGACTGAAAATAAGCACCATACCTAATGGGCAGAATGTCTATAGTCACCAGGTTCCATGCTTATGCAATATTCGGTGACCATAGAGATACCGGTGCGTCATTTCAGATGTAATAATCCATGTATGTATTCGAGTGACCGGATTTATGGACCTAATTTATATAAATTGATAGCCAATGCCGACGGCGCTCTAAGAACTAAATTAAATCCTTAAGCGTTCAGCCGGCATATTGGCGCACGATCTTGGCCCACTCCGCGGGGAAGTTGCGCTGCACGTAGGACAGCGTGCGCTGGATCTGCTTGGTCTCCTGCGGCGTGCACTGCGGACAGGCGCCGCGCAGCACCAGCGGGGCCAGCGCTGGAAAAAACAAGTAAGAGGTTAGGAACGTAGGAACGACTACATTAATACCTAAATGAATTGGCAAACTGATCAATGGCCTCGGTAACATGTATCGATGCTGGTTCAAGTCCAGATGGGTTGTAATTTTGTGAAGAAGAAGCGCTAGTTATTAAGCGCGTATTAAACCGCGGTGTCAGACACCGGCGACTGCACCTACACACACAACCAATATGCTCACTAGAATAAAGTGTCACTCAATTTTGAGTCTTCCCGATTTGGTCGCAGGTCGCCTCGCCCAGCGCACCCTTGAGCTACCACATAATGAATCGCTTATAATTAAGCGCGTCGAACGGTTCCTGTCACCTGCTTTGCCAGTGACTAGCAGCACTAGACTAAATTAACTTAGGGTCTCCCCAAACCAGTCGACGCGGAGTCGGCTTTCGCCGAGTGTTTTACACCACACTATTCGCATTTAGCCGATCGACCGTCTCCGCGGTTGGACACCTGCGTTTAGCAGTCTCATCCTCCTTGCGGCCGTAGAGACGCCCGATCGCCTGCGATTTGCTATAGCAACAGTTGTAAAGCGACAGTCGGCTCTCCCGTGCTCCGTCCTGCCGTCGAGACGTCAGACAGCACGCGTACAGCCGTTGAGTCGACTGACGAACAGATGTAGGACAGCGGGTGATCGGCAATCGTAAATCTCATTTTTGGAGACTGGTTGTTAGTAACAACCTGAGTTTGAAATTGAACAGACCTGTAAGATTATTTTCCTTGGTAATTGTTACATATTATATAATAACCTGTGATGATGGATATTTTATGTAGACGGGCATGGAAAAAAAGGCTTACCAGCATTTTTATCGTAGCCTACTTGTTGGAAGAGCTAGAACAGCAGCAAAAGCGGAGGCGACCGTGGGTTGATTCTTTGTGGCAATATAAAATAATATAGATTAAGTGAAGGTGAATTTAATTTACGATATCCTTGTTTGAGACTCGATCCAAAAATGTTTTACGATTATTATGGAATGACCGCAACAAAATTTGACTTCTTATTGGATTTGCTAAGACGAACACTTCAAAAACAGAACACAAAATTAATGTGGGTAATAGTTCAAATGAACAAATACAAACGCATCAGTAGCTACTTCGGCCGTCATCGGCTCTGTTCGGCTGTCGTCAGCTATGTTCGGCCGTCAAAGACGCTGAACGGCTTCCGCCAGTTCTGACCGGTCCTTATCGTAGGTACTCGGCCGTGATCGGAGCCGTTCAACTCTTTCCGGCACCGTACGGCGGTATAAGGAGATTTATGAATGCGAACGTGTGCGGTAGGCTGCAAACAGCGTCGTACGAATGCGAACAGCTTTACGGCAAAACGCCGTTTTCCCGTCGAAAGACGTCGTTTCGCGTGGGCCGAGCCGATTTACGACTTATTCGCTCTTATTGCGTTGACATAAAGCTTTTTCCGTACGCGATTTGCCGAAACGGCGTCGACTAGTTTGGGGAGACCCTTACTTTTGAGCCTCTTCCCGACGGGGTCGCAGGGCGCCTCGCCGAGCGCGCACTTGAGCTGCCGCTGGATGAAGCGCTTGTCGTTCAGCGCATCTTCAAGCGCGGTGTCGGAAACCGGCGGCCGCGCTTGCGCACACACGCATGCCAGCACGCTCGCCACAACTAAAAGCGATAGTTTCATCTGAAACACGATGAGGAAGAGTTTAAATGCCGGTGTACCAAATGTGAAAAATCAAATACCTGTACTTAGGATGACTACGAGTAAAGAAGAAAACTATTCCTGTCCGGATATCGCTAGATGAGCCCTTAAAATGTTTACTTATAAAGAAAAGTTTCGCTGCAGAAAGGTGTGTCGATATCGACACGAAAGATCTTGAACAGTACGTATTCAATAGAGCCTCGATAGCATCGTTGGTAGAACGATGGGTTTACTTATACCCGGGCCGGAGCTGCGAGTTCGAATCTCGTTTAGTATTGAAAAAAAAAAAACATTTTAATTTTATTCAAAACTTGAGTTTTCACGAGCTTTTGCTGACAACCTTGTATACGTATGCCAGCTAGATCAAGGTTAAATCTATTGCTATCCTCAGCATCGCCTGTTCATATTTGCAACGGCCTACACATTACATGGAGTTAGGTTAGGTACAACCACAATTATATAAATTAAGTCAACGAACTTTGCTTCAGTCATTCGAAAACAACTCTTAACACCTATTGCCGCCTGCGGTCAAGCTTGATTTAACATCAAACCTTGTTAACTTTCTTATTAGATATTTTGCTATAGGTATAGTAATATCGCTGCGTGTCTGTGTGAGCTTCATTACATGTCTATTGTCTATTAGTAAATATATGAGGAATCCCTACTAATATTTTCTAAAGGTTTTGGCTGCCGCGCGGCCCACATATGACCGATTTTAGTATGCAAAATTACGGCGCGGCGTTCAACGGGTTGCGTAATTAACGCTGTCTGTACCTATTCATGCTTAAACCGCTGGAACAAATATATGAAATTTGGTACAAAGATAGTTTGAGGTCCGGGGAAGGGCATAGGATAGTTTTTATCAATCATCATCCCAACCACACGAAGTCACGAGCAGAAGCTAGTCTAAAATAACCTTGTTCCACTACTAACCTTGCGTCATTTAGAAAACTGTCAGTCACCGCTACAATAATGCCTAACAATGTAAAGCGCAATCGACTGTCCTCAGTCTTTGGTCTGAAACTCTGAACTGCTTAAATCAAGGACATTTTCGCTCAGACGCCAAAACTGACCGGAAACGTGTCGCAATACAATTACGCAGGCAAGGACAAGCTGTAGATAATTTCATTAATAGTATTTTCTTTCGGAGTCTTAGCATAAGGCTTACAGACCTTTTACTTTTACAGGCTTAGAGGCAACAAATGGCATGCCATTTTAGGTAATCGCTAGCTAAGTAGAAGCATCGAATTCAATCCATCGATCAAATGCCGCAATGTATTGCAAATCGCATGCGATTATCGAATCGTTGATTTTTTTCATCAATAATGAAGTTTAGAGGCCTTAATACATAACATTAGATAGATAATCGAATTTATTCACTATTTAGCTACCTATGTAAACAGATTGAAACTTGTGTAAATTTTAAATAACTGGGACAGGCATGACCACGGGCCGCTTCAGAAAATGTCACACATCTAATTACTATTGGCCATCAACACTGTCTCCATAACGAAAACCCTTAAAATAAAACATAATCTGAAAGACAATGACAGCATCTCTAGCTGTAAATTAACGCGTTCTCTGTCCATGGTTTTCAACTAGAGTCAATGGAGTTCATGTATGTATGATCCATTTAGGGTTCAAGCTAATTTGGTTGTAATACTGACAGTATGAAATGTCCAATGTAAAGTAAACTCTAAATAGCTTAACAATTAAAGTCCTACTGTACTGTACTGTACTTATCCTATAGAAACAATATAATCCACTGGTAAATGCTGAATCTTTATGGGATATTTATAACCTAAAGCCCCATTTAGACTATTCAAGAACTTACAATACACTACATTCAATAATAATTCAATAGGTATTCAATACATTCTTGACACAAGTTCTTGAACCGTACCTGATGAGGCTTAATAGGTACCTACTCATCGTTATTTATTAGGTACATACTTATTTCTAGCGAATAATTAGTGGGTGAACAGATATTGGCAATACCCTTACTCTAATGTGACACAAAGTTACCTCACATATCGTTCAGTTACGCCAGAAGCAACCTAGCAATACCCTGTCGTTTCATTACCTTCCAATAATAGGTTAGCACTGCGATGATTCCCGCGCTTTCACTTCACCGCCTTTTTGAACCTGACTACCGTATGTCGTTTCCTGTCAAGCTCTTGTTTAATCCTTGAATCGGTTTCTGTTGGTGGATGATTGACAAACACTTTTTATCGATGAAATCTATGTACTTTACTAAAAACTTAAATTAATTACAGAGCGACGTTAACCATGGGAGTTGTTGAGGTTTTCTTGTAAAACGTAGCTTTCTTTGGGAGTTGGGATGTCTAACTTTCAGTACCCCTAGTGTAAATATTTTCGACAGCGAAACGTTACGTACGCGTTTGCGTTAAGTGTCATTTTGTATGAGATTTTTGACTTTCCAAAACGTCCCGCTTGGCGCGCTGTTCAAAAACCCATACAAAATGAGACTAAACGCAAACGCGTATGTCACGTTTTGAAATCGAATTTATTTACACTAGAGGTACAGTTTCTTTTGACATAATATAACATTAATAACAACATAATATAATTTAAACATAAAATAACATTAAATTAGTCTCACACCTTAAAATCTTCGTCAAACTGAACTGCACCGTTGTAACCCAAAACTTCGCGATTCGTCTCAGCGGTAGGCCTCGATCAAACCAATATCAATTTAATATTGGACATTTATATTGTAACAATTGCACAGTGGTTGCCGTCCCGTGATCGTCGTGAGATTCGTGAGTGACTAAACTGAGCATCTACGGTCGGCATTGTACCACACAATCGGTATGGGACGTGCACAGAATTTTAATCGGTGGGGTAATCAGTCTCGCCAAATATCCTCGTAAAATCCACGGTCCTAGAGTCAGACCAAGCTGAGTTGGCAGCGATTTTGATAGCCCGGCCTGTGCAAGTGTTAAGTAAATGTCATAATGTCATAGAAGTTTGACGGTTAAAATTTAAAATAACACTTGCACTATGGAAGGTAGAGGCAAGGAACAGAAACTCCTTAGGCAGAATTGTTGCAAAAGTGTCCAGCTGTCAGCTATAAATAATAGTTCCAGAGTAGTGCTAGAGTAGCTAAGAACTTAGGCGTTATTGACGGAGTGAAGTGCGCTGTCTATGATTAGATTTTTTTCTCAAGTATTCTAGGTATTGTAGCGCCACCTAATTTATGGTTTTTTTGTCGGACACGTTTTGTATATGGAGATTTTGTTCCTTGCCTCAACCTTCCGTAACTTGCACTATCTGGGCTGTCAAAATCGCTGCAAACTTATCTTGGTCTGACCCTAACCGTAGTAATAAATTAATAACTACTTCAATGTAATTATAACCAATTTCAATAGGGGATATTACGCAAAACTCTGCGTAGAGGGCGCCACTACCACATTCTGAGGGCTTACCATGAAACACGAAAATCGAAATTTCGTTATCTGCCTCTCCATCACTCTTGCGTATTCGAGCGATAAAGAGGCCAGACAACGAAATTTCGATTTTCGCTGTAGGCCTCTGTAAACAAACCGCTTTGATGCATCAATGTCATAGTAAAAACTTCTCAGTCAATTGTTTAATTAAGGCTTAGTATATAATATAAGTTACTCTATAGTTTATGTTATTTGATAGTGCTGCTCTCTGGCGGCAAAACGTTGCAGTAATACTCCCTATTGGAACAGGGTTACATATCTTTTGTTTTGTTCGATTTCAAAAGAATAGAAATTCAACCATATTTCCTTCAAAATTGATTCTAAATTCTAATAGCATTTTCATATGGTGGGCTTTAAGAGGATATACAAGTTGTGGACGGTAATGGGGACGAATAATTATATCGCGAATTATTAAGTTGAATCTTTTCTTATCCATCTCATGTTAGAGTTTATTCCTGTTGCAGAGTCATAAATAAATATTATAGGAACATTCTTACACAATGTGACTAAGTCCCATGGCTAGTATTATATGATCTGTGCCCATGGTAAGCCAAGAAGGCTTGTGCTGTAAGTACTCGGACACCGATATATATATAATATATAAATACTTAAATACATAGAAAACATCCATCACCCAGGAACAAATATCTGTGCTCATCACACAAATAAATGCCCTTACCGGGATTCGAACCCAAGGGCCATCGGCTTCATAGGCAGGGTCACTAGCCACTAGGCTAGACCGGTCATAACTCCAAAAGCTTATCAACTATTTTATAACTAGTAACACAACAAGCAGGTAGGTCCAATGACATAATTCCCGGTGATTCATCGACGTATATGATTGACAAGCCACGACATCGTGATGTCAAAGGTCCTTCACTTGGTAATCATCATTTCAAAACCGCAGACGTTGAAAAGAGGCTCAAATTCGCTCCTGTTACGACCACACCCTGTACAGTCATAGCCAATGCCCAATGTCTACAAAGGCGATGGTTAATATGCGAACAGGATGGGAATATATTTTTGTGAGCATTGACTGAGTGATTCATGACGAACGAGTCTAACCGGTTGCGAATCGCGAAGATTTAAGTGTCACTTGTCTTTGCGAGATGCAGTGTGGCCATTTATGTAAAGCTCATCCAATAGGGTTGTTTCCAATTTTTTGAAACGCTTGTATACGTTCTATATTAACTAAAAGTTGCCCTAAAACTTTTATACTAAAAAAGGCTTTAAATAAGTTAAATTAACAAAATATATTTTGACGGATGCTTTCGCGCCCAAAACGCTCTTTGAAAATTGTGTGACGTCACAGTTTACGGTTTGACACATAACTACATACATACGTAAAAGATACGAGCTGTCAACTGACATTTGTTATTTGTTGTTTATCGCCTAGCTGTCAACAGTGTCAATCCGAGAGTTGTGACGTCATCAGAATCTTCAAAGACGTTTCGAGTTTGGTCACGTGACGTGAGCCAAAACATATTTTAAATTCAATATTTACAAAAATATGGTCATTACAGGTGGGGACCTGTAATAACAGTAGTTTAACATGTTCATAAGAAAATAAAATCCAAAAGAATTTATTGGGATACAATTCTGCCCTAAGATTTGTAGATGGAAACAACCCTATTGTTTGCGTGTAATAACTTGCGAAATTCCAAATTCAAACTTATTTTCCGATGGCTTTGTCAATATCGAAAAATGGATACAACCACAAAGGACTCTATGCTTTTTAGGGTTCCGTAGTCAACTAGGAACCCTTATAGTTTCGCCATGTCCGTCTGTCTGTCTGTCTGTCTGTCCGAGGCTTTGCTCCGTGGTCGTTAGTGCTAGAAAGCTGAAATTTGGCATGGATATATAAATCAATAAAGCCGACAAAGTCGTACGTAAAATCTAAAATTTTTTTTTTTTTAGGGTACCTCCCCGACACGTAAAGTGGCGCTGTACATTTTTTTATGCTTCAACCATACAGTGTGGGATATCGTTGGAAAGGTCTTTCAAAACTAATAGGGGTCTTCATCAAACATTTCTTGATAAAGTGAATATATTCGGAGATAATTGCTCCGAAAGAAAAAAAAATGTGTCCCTCCCTCTAACTTTTGAACCATAGGTCCAAAAAATATGAAATAAATGTTGGAAGTAGAGCTTGAGAAAGGTAAGATATGATCAGTTTAGCTGTTTTTGAGTTATCGCCAAAAGTTTCCCCTTCATAGGAAAAAGTCGTACACCCACAGTTCATCCCTTGGTTAACAATCTACCATACTTTAAGCTCCAGTTTAGCTTATTGTGACGGAAGAGTAACTACGGCACCCTACTCTGAGCATGGCCAGACATGCTCTTGGCCGGTTATATATTTGTTTTTTAATGTTTTAAAGAAACGTTTAATTTTTAAAAAAGGAACTGATGCCATGGGGCAGTCTCTAGTAGCCGTTTTTCTCCGAAGGTCACTCGACGCACAATATCGGATCGGACTATTGTGATAACGCTCTTACACGACTTGGGGAAGTCTTATAATTGGTACCGAGAGTGTGAGAAATAATTCTCGCGGGTAACTAATGCAACGAGTCTTTGGGATTAGGACCAACAAGAACTATTTATGTGCAATGGGATTGAGTCTTACACAGGTCTTACATTAAATACTTTTGGCTCTTTTGGCGACCGGTCTGGCCTAGTGGGTAGTGGCCCTACCTATGAAGCCGATGGTCCTGGGTTCGCATCCCGGTAAGGGCATTTATTCGTGTCATGAGCACGGATATTTGTTCCTGAGTTATGGGTGTTTTTTATGTATTTTCTATGTATTTAAGTATTTATATGTTTATTTATCGTTGTTTGAGTACCCACGACACAAGCTTTCTTGAGCTTACTGTCGGGTTTAGTCAATTTGTGAAAGAATGTCCAATATTTATTCATTTTATTTTATTTTTATTTATTTTAAATACCGACTGCCTATCAAAGCAATGCAAAACTCAAACATCCACGAAGAGTGGAATCGTTTGGCTGAACAGCATGCGTAACACATCTTTCTTCTTCCTTCGCTGACTTTGAGCTCCGATAGTGGGAGATGTTAGAATAAGCTCTGGAGTAGGCAAAATTAGCGGCCCAATAATGAGAATAACACTAAGGAATCAGATCAATGGCATTACGCGTGGGCGACGTGGGCCACCGCCTACGGCCTCGCGGTCCGAGGGGCCTCGCGCCTCAAATAAGTATGTCTCGGACACAACGTCAAAATATTTGTTATTTCTTGCGGCACCAGAGGGCCTCGCTAAATGATCCTTGCACACATAAAATGTTGGTCTTGCCTCGCCACTGTAAGGAACTCAACGGATCTATAAGAACCGCCAATCAAGATAAAATAAAATTGAGCCTTATACTGGTTCACTTGGCTTTTCACTGGTCCGGGCTCGGTTAGAGATTAGAATGACACCAAATACCGAAACCAATTGCGCGGAAAAGTGTTATTGTAATGAACACAATGTTATCTGTTTCAAACCGGGTCACAAGCAGCCTGGAGCGGTTCACTGAAATATTTACATGTGAAAAGAGAAACGGAAAAAGGGGCCCGCGTTTTAAATTTTCCTTACAAAGTTTTATAATAGACTTTTATTTATACTATACACGTGCGAATGGGTATTGCACGTGTATGGTAGCGGATCACAGTCAGAAATAAATTTGGAAAAAGTAAAAAACAACTTCGCAAAAAAAACAACTTTGCGAACGCTAAATAGCTACGTAAAGTAGCAATTTTTGAGCAACTGTATTAAAAAAGATTTTTCGCTACACTAGCTCGTAATTAGACTCTATTGCTTGTTCAAAAACTGATGAAAGAAGTTGAATTTTATCCACAAGAGTGGCAAAATATATTTGATGCAAATTTTGACTTGTTTCCTTATGTTGGCTGGTAGAATTGACTTTTAAATGATGATTTTGAAGGATAAATATTTAATAACTACATATATATAACTACATAAACTGATCATATCCGCTATAGTTTTCATTTAATGTCTTTCTTAAGCTCTACTTCCAAGATTTTTTTTATATTTTTTGGACCTATGGTTCAAAAGTTAGAGGGGGGACACATTTTTTTTTCTTTCGGAGCAATTATCTCCGAATATATTCACTTTATCAAGAAATGTTTGTTGAAGACCCCTATTAGTTTTGAAAGACCTTTCCAACGATATCCCACACTGTAGAGTTGCAGCAAAAAAAGTTGTCGGCTTTATTAATTTATATATCCGTGCCAAATTTCAGCTTTCTAGCACTAACGACCACGGATCAAAGCCTCGGACAGACAGACAGACAGACAGACGGACATGAGACTATAAGGGTTCCTAGTTGACTACGGAACCCTAAAAATGTTCGAAGTGTGAATGTTTCTTACCTACTTGTCTTATACGTGTGATGATCGTTACGTACTTGTCTTATACGTAGCTTAATCACCGATGATCATTACGATTTCAACTGCTTTTCCAAGTTCTTGAATAAAAAGAATTTTGAAGTGAAAAATTTGATCCCGATCAGATTACGGGAAGTCATTTAACAAAATCTCAAATGAGCAGTTCTCCTTGACCCAAACTCAGCACTCGATTGGTGCCGGATTCGCGCGTAACCATTAGACTTAAAACGCAGAGAAAATTTAACTCGGTAGATTTTCTTCACGGTTTTACCACAGTTTTACCTTCATTCGAGTTACCTTCGGCATGAGCGGCCACTGGGCAGCCTTGAGTTTTTAAACTGCATCCTTTTTGTCATGCATAAAATTATGGCCAAGCAAGTTGCTAAACGATGCCACGAATAACTGATTTAAGTATTCCGTCGATCTCATGGTATTTATTCATTATCTGCGTCTTCATCCTTCTTCTAACTAGTTTTGTATGTATTTTTCAAAGTTATTATAAGCACGAACGTGTCACAGATACGGTAATTAATTTTGATGATGATCATAGATTATATTATTACGTATAATAAATACTATACTTAATTATCCAGAACTTTTTAGAAATTCTACCTATGTTAAGTTAACGGCACCAATCATGGAACATTTAAGAGAAAATTTGGAGGGTTTTTGGAATTTCAGCGACACCTGTAAATTTTCTAATATTATTAACCAAATAAAACTGTGGTTTTTTTGCTCCAGTCATGGAATATATGGCGCCATTCATTTTCAAAATAACAAATATCAATGAAAAATTAAACTTAAGCAGCTCTCTGGCTCTTGTTTATGGTAAAATGTTGCCAGCAATTAAAATCTGATGGTAAATACTTGTTTTACAGCATTTATCTATACCATTCCATTACTGGTGCCTATTCCATTATAGGGGTGTTTACTATAGTTCTATAGGTACCGTAGATA
The DNA here is from genome assembly GCF_033807575.1 of Cydia pomonella. Classification (NCBI taxonomy): domain Eukaryota; kingdom Metazoa; phylum Arthropoda; class Insecta; order Lepidoptera; family Tortricidae; genus Cydia; species Cydia pomonella. The sequence continues at coordinate 17,572,272 of NC_084719.1, forward strand.
AAAACTTTCCTCTGTACGTGGCCTTGAATCACATCAACAATATTCTGCTCTCTGACCCTACACTGGACTTGTTTTCGCAGTCGGAGTCGTCATTTCTGGCCATAGCCACTCACTACCAGGGGCCCATTTCTCGAACGGTATTAGTCTGATATTATTAGTGTGTAGCCATGGTAACCCATACTATTTGACAGTTCGTGGACTAATAATATTAGTCTAATAAGGTTCGAGAAATGGGCCCGTGGAGTCAGTTAAGTCACTCTTACCACAATACAGTATTAGGTAACTAATGCATGTTATATCTAAATGTGTACCAAAATTAATGATTGTATAATTGACGCCTAATAAAAAAACATGCTTGTTCATCATTTAATTCGTGTAAATTATATTTATTTTATTAATAATTTTATATATTTGTATTGTGACCTATAATTTCTATGTTTGGCAATGTGCTGTAAATGTAAGTTGGTTAAATAAATAAATATAATAGAATATGTTTTATATGAAAAAAAAATTCTATTGAAAACTTGGAAAATGGGTTCCCAATAAATGTTAGTTTCTAATTTAGAATCCAACCGGGAGAGGCTAAAGATAAGGGTCTACTAGGGACTACTTAAAAATTAAAAGGAATCACACGAAATTCAAGATTAGTCTAAAACAGTGGTTCCCAAAGTTGACTGGGCTCCGACCCACCTAACAAAAACTACCTACCAAATTTGGGACCGGCTTGTCGTCTTATGTTTTAGGACCAACTTATTTTGGGACCCTACCTACTCATAGTTTGGGAAATGCTTTTCTAAAACGATTATCCAAGCTTAAATTTAGTTAAATTAATCCGGGTCGTGGCTTAGAGACTTTAGAACCACCCCGGATTTCTGTATTATGTAAGCTACCTGTACCTGCATACGCCAATGCCTTAATTACCTTGCCTTCGATCTAGATTTAGCCTGTATAAAAACGCATTCGGATAAATTAACCTTTTTGACGTCGGGTCAAACACAAAAGATGTCACGTCACCGAAGTGTCAAAACTGAAATTGCACGTACATATATGTTGCTCAGTGGTCTGTGACTTGTCCGTCTTCGGTGTTGGACCTACCCGGATATATCCGTCATTGGCGTCGGACAAAGATTCTGCGGATTATGCTGATTATGATAAGAATGTAAACCATTTGCCACACTACAGGTAGGTACGCTAGTTACAGTTATTGACCCAATATAGTAATTGGCCACTCCATAGTAAAGCAGAAAGAAACAAGGCAATAGAAGTCTTATTAGAGTGGCCAAGACCTATAATAGTCACTCTATGTACAGTGACCTGCGAAATTACATGGAGAAATGATGAACTGATTCATTGATAAAGTCGCCATGCACTTTTAAAAATTATTTAAATAATAATAATTCAGCCTATATACGTCCCGCTGCTGGGCACAGGCCTCCTCTCATACGCGAAAGGGCTTGCCAATGCGGATTGGGGACTTCACATACACCTTTGAATTTCTTCGAAGATGTATGCAGGTTTCCTCACGATGTTTTCCTTCACCGAAAAGCAAGTGGTAAATATCAAATGATATTTCGTTCATAAGTTCCGAAAAACTCATTAGTACGAGCCAGGATTTGAACCCGCGACCTCCGGATTGAATCATATCCACTTGGCCACCACCGCTTATTATTTAAATTATAATATTTACTTGTGATCATTTGAGCATCCACTGATATTAAGGGATCTATTATATGGGATTACGTGAACGAGGTTATCGCGATTAGTGCGTTACGGCCACCGGTCTATTGCCGATGGTGTTGCGTCAACGGTCGGAAACAATCCCAAATATTAAATAACACTTAACTGCAGTTACCGATCCGGGTCAGTACGGAACTGGAACACGCTGGACATTATCGGTGTGCTAAATGTGTCCTTTACTTAACATGGTTTAGAAAACAAATGAACAATGATAGATTAGCCTTTGTCTTATTAGCCGGCTTTGCTAAACATGTGATGTGATTAATTGATTAAAATGTAGAGACCGTGGATAGATTTTCTACCCCATCAGTTCCATGTCTTTATTTATATCATAGCGCGTGCAAATTGTTTAATCATATTTTTCCTTCAATTATCTGGTCTTTTTGACCAGTCAAGATTGTCAAATATTAATATTCTTGTACTTTTTTGCAGAACGAAGTAAAAGTTTTTTTTTATCCAATATTTCCTTAAAGGAGCCTTGTTAATATTACTTTGCATATAGAGTCAAACCAAGCTAAGTTGGCAGTGATTTTGCTAGCTCAGCCTGTGCAAGTGTTAAGTAAACGTCATAATGTCATAGAAGTTTGACGTTTAAAATAACACTTGCACTGTCTGGGCTATCAAAATCGCTGCCATTATCTTGGTCTGACTCTACCTATATTTGGTAGAGACCTCACACCTCGGAGACAATCGAATTTTATTTAAATAGTTTTTTTTTTAATCACATGTCCGGCTCACAGCGGAGGCCAAACGACAGAATATATATAACGTCAAATATATACTTATAACGAACACATATTAATTGATATTAAATACCTAAATATCACTTTTAATTATAATTACCTAAGTTAGCATGCACAACGATGTGCGCAAAAATATATGACACACTCTTATCTTTCTTATATATTTCGGAGATCTCGGAAACAACTCAAACGATTTCGATGAAATTTGCTATATGGGGGCTTTCGGGGGCTAAAAATCGATCTAGCAAGCATTTTTGAGTTTTTATACGTTTACCGAGCAAAGCCCGGTTTCCCAGATATTGGTTCTATAAATAAGATTGTGTCATTATTTTTGCACATTTCGATTAGCAAAATATTGTTACAAATGACAAATTGCGAATCACAATAAATTCGCAATTTGATGTTTACGACAATTTATGGCGGTTCCCATGTATGTTTAATTTAAATATTGTTGACAGAGCGCTAAAAAAAACAACTAAATTACTCGCTTTAAGTTTTTACATCGCGTTCGTTCAGTGAAGTCCTGCGAAAAGCATGTCAAGTTTTCCTAAGACCGTTAAGCAAAACACTAAACTTAACAAATTGCACGTACATATAAACACTGTTTTGAGCGCCAACCGTTGTCCTTACACGATTTTCCTCATGATTTCAAAACGGGTCGCGGGAAATCGGAGAGAAAATGCAATATGCAACTTACCTGCATTTTACTTGCTGGAACCACTTTTACTTTCAACTGTAATAACCGGGTCACAAGCGACTACGGCAACGACTGGTAGGAGAATGCTTCGGCGTATGGTGCCGTAACGTCTTACTTAACTGATCCCCCCTCTGGCTTGCTTAACTGCCGTGCTTGAACGCTCAATGAAACACGATGTTTAAGGGTTTATTTTATTTGCAAAATGACGTACAAAATTTGTTGACTTTTTGTAAATAAGGCCGTAATTCGCATTGTTTTTTTAAGCAGATTTAGGTCACAAAAGTTACCCGTATAAAACGTCAAAGATATGTTTAGACTTTTGAAACACTCCTTTGTAATGTGGCGAAAAATGTAAACTTCTTTTTGACATCGACTGTACCTAGGTATAATATTTTTTTGTAACTTAATAGGATCAGTGTTGACGATTTAAAGCCTTATCTACGTAGGTACAAAAATTAAATGCATATATCAAAACTCAAAGGGACATTTTAATTTTTTCATGCTACTTACGTATACTTATCAAATCTAAGTAACTTTATGTTCTTTTGTTAATTGATAGCGTAGGTAAATAGTATTTTCGGACACTTGTACAAATTAATTTAATAGTTGTTTACATTTACTTAAGTTATATACTTATCATTATTTCATTTTAAATAAAGCAATATAAATAATAGTACAATGAAATAAAGAATAAAGAATAGTACAACATAACACGTAACATCAATTTCATAACACAATACACGGGTTTCGTATTCCAACAGGGTGCGTTTCAGCTACAGGCGAACTGCGGTAGGAACACGATTCGTGAACTAAATGACATGGCATAGTGGCAATGATAGCTCACACACTATTAAACTAAGGGGCATGTTAATAAAGGTCTTAAGGGCATATTCACATTAAGCACACGGTCAGCGAAGATCATTTACACTTAAAAAAACTCAAACTAAAAGCAAATAAATAAAATGTCGACATATCGCGTAGTGTGAATAAAGCTCTTTTCAAACCACTTTTGGGCGCTATTGTTACCCGCTAATTTTTAGCCTAATGTGTACGTGACTTGATCTAAAGCAGCCCTAAAAGGCCTGATACACTGTACTTAATCCAGCACCTAAATTGACTTAGTCATCAGGTGTGATTACCTACACTGTTTAGCAAGTTAACTAGGTAGCACTAGTGTAGTGCTGGGGAAGAGAGATTTTCGGATCCTAGTTAAGACGCTTGAATTGACGAAATTGACTGCCAAAGACGTCAAGTGACGCGCACAGCTACAGCTCAATATCAGCCTTCGTGCATTGCGACAAGGTTCACGATGAGGCGCCGCACACGAGAGGCGAGGCAAATGGTTAAGTAAGGTGTATAGTT